>NC_046222.1:18406646-19052633 GCF_009819885.2 Catharus ustulatus | reverse complement strand
GTGTAGGATGTTCTAGGATAGCTTTTTATTTAGTCTCTGAGGAACTGAGCTAGAAGGGCTTTTCTGGCTGAATTGTCAATACAATGGTGCTCAACCATGCTGTAATGCAGCTGGGGATTAATTTATTGCCATTAATAGATCCAGAAGGGAAATACAGGTGGCTAGGAACAAAAATTACCTATCAGAAAAGGAGGAGCATTAAACCTTTTCAAGTACTTGAAGAAGAAAATAGATGGTAAGTGAAAATGACAATACTGCTAGAGAAGATCTGTTACAGGTGACTGCTGACAAGCAGTAGTGTGATCCAGCCAGAGATGAAGGAAAAACAGACAGATGTACCTCTGATTTAAGGGATGAAATCACCATAACACAAGAATCCTCTAGGGAAAGTAAATTCAGCTATACTGGAGTGACTTCAACTTGTGTAACCATAAGTAAACTAAGTTTAAGGTAACAAGGGCAGGTATTTGCAGTAGTGTAACCATGGCAGCCAAGAACTCAGACTATAAAAGGCTCCACCTGCTCAAGGACTTGCATAAATACTTGCCATTTGGCCTCACAGAGCCCTTGGCTGCCATAATTACGCCTCTAATAATATCCAAGCTAGATATGCTGCAGATAATAACCACAATAGAGATGATTCTTCAGACTAAAACTCTCTTAAAAGGATCCAAAGCCATTTGGTGTCCCTAGAAGAATTTCCATTGATTTCAGTGAACTTTGTCTCAGGCCTTTTAATGTTAAAGATGAATGTAACATATTAAATTATTGAACAGAGTACTTGGTCTTAATAAGAGCAAATTATTTCTTCAGGGTAATAAAAAGGATTCAGCTGTAGTGGGATAACAGAGAAAACAGACTCAGGGAAAACTAATTAAAGCATTTTGAGTACTAGAACTAAGTTTCTCCCTCCCTGACACAAGAAATTATTTTCAGAACTTTTATAAAACATTTATTCTCATATAAAGAAGGTAATAAAAGTGATGTACTGTAGCCTTCTTCCCTAGCCAAGATCAGACTATCTACCTTCTATGAAAAGGAGCAAATTGCCCAGAGTGTGCCTCTGGAAAACATAAGAAAATTGTTTGCTATTGAAATGTGAAAGTCTATTAAGTGTTGAGCTGTGATTGCTTTCCAATTAGCTTGTACAATGTTATAAGAAAAAAAAAAAGGGAAAGGGGAGGTGGATCCCCAGCTTGCAAGACAGCTATTAGATTTCTACACAATTAAGGGTCACCAGATGACTGTGCTTTGTTCCATCACCTAGATATTTTTTCTATTAGGGAGAAAAGGATTTCTAAGAGGAATCAAAGGGCAAAGTTACAGAAGGTGAGTTGTTCTTTAATTAGTAAAAGCCATTGCTGACTTTACTGAAGGTCAGCACTCCCCAGCACTGGAAACATTGCAGTAAATATGTGTGGATACCAAGGAGGTGATTGAAGGGGTTGAGTGGTGATGTTTAGATTGAGAGGGATGAATTTGGGCCAAAGAAGCCCTGGAGCCTGAACCAGAGCAGCGTGTGACAAGTCAAACAAGTCTGTAGAAAGAGAAAAGCAACGTGTTAACACGATCAACAGAAATACAAAACAAGGCCCTCCCTTCCAGTGACTACTGTGGGTACTTCAAGCCTTGATAGAGAGGGGTTGGACCTAAAGAATCATTTATGCTGGTATTTAACTGCAGATATGTGAGAAACCCTGTTGACATCGCCAAGCCAATTTCAAAGAGAAGAGCAGATTTAAGTGCTTTCCTGGATGAGAGCCAGAGGCAGCTGAAGTTAGCACTAAGATCACTTTGGAGAGTTCTTTTCATTTCTGAATTCTCAGAGCACACAGACCTCTTCCTGGATAGTCTTGGGAAGGATTGTCAAGGTAAGGCAGATTTAAAACATGCAGATTTAAAAACATCTGGAACAGACCTTGAGACACTAGCTGAACCCCTCCCCACAGACAAGAGAGAATTTCCTTTAGATCTTAAACAGCAATTTTGTTTTAGGCTTTCAATCAGCTTTAGAGGCTGTTTGGTGATTTAGAGGCTATTTGTTGATTGAGACTTTTAAAACAAAATATCCAGGTAAATTTTTATTTCCCTCATTGGAATTACTTTATAATCTTCCTGATCTTTTTTTATTTTCAGGTCAGAAAAAGGACTGTGTCCAAAAACATTTCCTCAGAAAATGGATTGTAATAAAAAATGCCAGCCAGATATACAAGAGCGCCTTTTTTTCTGGATGACATCCCTTGTTTTCAAAAGGTATTTGAAATCAATTATCACACTGGGAAGATGGGCTTCAATTCAACACAATTGGCTTCTGTGTTTTCTAATCCCTGGAAGAGAAATTTTCTCCTTGGTTTTACAGAACTTCCCTTCAGACTGTGCTATTTGCTTCCAGTTGTTTCAGACAATCAAGAAAATCCCACTCCAGACATGGCTGACTACAAAAGTTCTACTAAATTCACAGGAGTCCAGAATTTTTTCCAGTAGAGTTGTTTCCTAACCCCTAGGTCAAACTAATAGAAAAGGACAAATTCCCAAACTCTAACGTGGTCTGAATTGTTATGGACAAACCCTTGAGAACCAAAGCCCTTTCATCCATTCAGATTTGGAATGATGCACATTTCCAGGCTACTGACTTTTGCAACTTGAGGATATAATGCAGTGCTAGTACATATTTACTTGAAATTGTGTCAGGTCTTACTTGGTTGGAAGCAAGGACTTGCTTTTTTTCCTTCCCTTTCTTAGAAAAATAGGCTTCCACAGGTTCTTACTGAAAATGAAGTATTCAATACAGACTTCACAAATCAATTTTGTTCGTGACTTAAAGACAAGCACAGTATCTGGAGGACTTTTTGAACACTGTAAAACAGCACTCTCTGTTTACTCTTGCAGTTTATGAAGAGTTCAAGACATGGATGGTGCATATGCTCAAAACAAACTCTTGCACAGAGAAAAATGAAATACCCCTGTTCTTCAGTACAGATTTAGAATATATTGAAGTCTATTCTCCATCACTGCTTAGCTGGCACTGCAGGAATTCTTAGTTAATTGACAGTAATGATTTGAAAGGATAACATTATCTCATGTTTAGGGGAGCTACAAAATTCTAGCCTCAGCATTCCTGTGACATCTGTGTGAGAAAACAGGAACAACAGACGAAGATGGCTCTGGGGAGCCTGCTCTGAGTATTTGTGTTCAGGGGAAAGGTTTTGAATTGGGTTTATATTTGTATCATGCTGAAAAGCTGTGTGATTAGGGTGGTATTCTTACTGGGACAATATTTCTCATTGCTGCAGTAAATGTTCAGTGCCCCAACAGCAGCACAATTCATTTGCTCAAAGGGAAGGGAGTTCGTTTTTTTGATTGGGTGAATTTCCACAGGTGTAAAAAAAAAAAAAAAAAAAAGGCTATTTAGAGGCACTACCCAGTTTGTCAAGACATTAAAGTTAGATAAATCTTCTTGCCACAATTGTACTAATGGGGTTTTACATTAACAATTAAGTTCTAAAAGAAAGAATTTGTTCTGAAGAGATGTCCCTTTGGCACACAAAACATTGCGTCCTGCCAAAGATCCTAGGTGCAGATACACTGAAACTCATATCCCTTCCTGACTTCTGAAGCTTGGTCATGATTTATCCCCAAAGGGCTTGGCACCTTCCAGTGCCTCTTACTGCCTTGCAAATTACAAAGTTTTCCAACAACCATTCTTTCCTCCCTCGGAAATCTATAAACACTATAATATATAGACATTTCTTTTAATTAGTATTTTTAACTATTTTAACTCAATTTCCAATTACAGTAATTTCATGATTACAAGCCGCACCATTTTGACTAAAATTTTGCTCCCACACCGGAAATGTGGCTTACACTCAGGAGCGGCCAATATGTGAATAATTTTCTGACATTTCCAACCCCGGAAGTGCAAACCGAGGTGCCGAGTTGAGCACCTGACAGTAAAACCCAGGATTTTGCGATTGTTACAAATTGGTTACTCTGTTGCACGGCGGGTGGGACCAGCTCAATGCGGGCAGCATGGGGTGGGGAGAGGGAGGCAGGGAAGCTCCCTCCTTCAGGCGGTGGAGAGGCAGGGGGCTCTGTTCTGACATCCCCACGGCTCAGGGAGGAGGCGGGGGCTCTGTGCTGCCATCCCCGCGGCCCGTGGGGTAAGCGGGGGGCTCCTGTCCCCGCCTGCCATGGCAGGAGCGGGGGGGCTCCTTCCCCTCCCAACACTGCCGCCGCGGGTGCCGGCGGGCTCCATCCCTGCCTGCCACCACAGGGCAGCGCCCGGGCGAGCGAGCGAGCCCGGAGGCAGAGGCGGCCGGCCCCAAGCGGCCCTGCCAAGCAGCCCCACTGAGCTGGGCCACCTGGCCCCGTTGGCAGCCTGGAGCGGGCCGAGCTTGCACAACCTTAGCCAAGCCAGTAAACCCCGCCATGCCGCGATTCTGTTACTATTTGGCAACTTTGTTGCACGCGGGTCCTCGCTGCGAACAACAGAGTGGCTTATATTCAGGTGCGGCTTATTTATGGACAAAGAACGAAATGTTTGCCAACACCCGGAGATGTGGCTTATAGTCCGTGCGGCTTGTAATCGTGAAATTACCGTAATTTGTTGTGTTACCTGGTTAGTATTTTCAGTGACTTTCCTTTGAAGCTGTTCGTTTGGAATATTTTGTTCCTCTGGAGTGAGCTTTTCCCTTCACCCCTGTGGCTCCCAGCTCATGTCTATGGGTAACAAGAGTGCATGTACATGTTCTCAACACCTTGGGAGGTGAGCTTACACAACTTATCACCTGGATCAGTGCTCCAGCTGGGGTTTCTAAATGTATTCAATCTCCAGCATTTCCTATCTCACAGAGCTTCTCTGGGCCTGAATCACTTCAGTGTTTATTCTCTTTAAAAATAAGAAATTAAAAAATTTTAAATTATTAAGATCTTGGTTGAAAGTGAACACTGTGCTTAATACAGAGTTTGACATATTGCAATAATTTTTGTGAGACGTTATGCCCTACAATGAGGCATCACCTTTAAAAACACTGAAAATCTTCCTAATTTTCAAAAGTTCAGAGCACTCCTGGATTCCAGCAGCTTTGGTGGGAGTGTTGCATCAGCTGTAGCCTTCCCTGTTGTCAGGAGGATTTTTATCACAGAGTTTGGCCTATACATTTAAGTAGTACGATCAAATCAAGTTCCTTTTGAGCCTTGGTATGGATTTCAGTTCCTCAGTTTAATGCACTCCAGTCTGAAACATTTGTTCTTAACAACAGTGAAAAAAAGGAAATGTTCAGGAGAAAGTTGTGCTTTATGCTGGAGTTGAACTTGAAGTGATCTCCTGAGATAGCTTTTATTTGTATGTTAAGCAGAATGCACATTTATGGTGCTGTATAAATAATAATAATAATGCTATCATCTCTCTGTATTCTGTTTATTGTAATCTGTTTATTCTGCAAAACTCAGCAATGAAAGTAAAAATAGCCTCACTATGTGTTTTCAGTGAGGATCCATAGCCATTTTTATTTCATAGAAACTTGTTCTTCCCCAGTTATAAGGCACTTTGTATTTAAAGCTATCATAGGAAAATAAAACAAAAAAAAAATCTCAAAAACAAATGTTCTGACATAATTAACTCAGCTCCATAAAAACACGTGGCTATATAATCCAGTAATGTTCTTAAGTACTCCACAATCAAATCAGTGAAGAGTTCTACCTAAAAATCAGAAGTGATTGATTGCCAAAGGAATTTAAAAAATTAAGTGGAACCATACAACTTGAGGAATTAGTCATGAGACAAGGAATCTTTTACCTATAAATCAGTGTGAAACCATCTCAGTTTCAGTAAGTAGCCACACTAGTTAGGGATTGATGGTCTACAGGGATCAACATTAAAAGGCAATAGCTACCACATTGTGGTATACAAGATATTAAAGCTATTTCCCGTACCCAACAGAGGAAATCAAGAAAGCATTCAGATATTAATGTCAGCCAGCATTTGTGAAATGAATAGGCTTGACCTCAGTCCCCCCTCTTTTCCAGCAAAAACGAGAAGCTGCAAAAAGTGTTTCCTTATTTGTGACCTTGAAATCACCAATTCTGTGAATGATTAACTTAGTGCAGAAGGAGGAGGACAAAAACACCGTGAAAGGAAGAAAGTTGTGCAAAACTTGCTGCTCATAACAACACCCTTTCCATGGATAAACAGTTTTTTCAAGCTCCTAGGATGCCAATCCTGCTCTTTTATCACCTGTAAATATAGTAATGGCATGTGAAAAAACCCTCCTGAAATAATTCAGGGAGAAAACATGAACTGACACTCTGGGCATTAATCGTGGTATTTTATATTGCTCTAGTATAAAAGTCACCACCTTTAGATATTTTCATTTATCATGCTTCCCTGTTTAAACCATTTACAGAGGATTTGCAACATTTCCTCATTTCAAGTCTAGGAAATTGCTACGAATGCAATAATCAACATTGGAACCCCCTAACAGTACAATTTTAGGAGCAAGAACTGTATAATGTTGCAGATTTTAGTGTGGTTTAGTGTTGACAGATACCAGCCTCTTACTGAGCACATGCAAGAGCCAGGGGACAGAGGTTTACTCTGGGAAGAGATGGGGATCACACATTTTTAAATCTGGTCACAATGACAACTGATCTCATCCAAAACAAAGTACAGCAGGCTATGCTGCATTAACACCTCATTTGCATAGGGATCCTAAAGGCTGAATGCAAAGAGAGCTTAGCTGGAGGCTTGAGTTCCCCACTGCAAGCAGTCACCTGGTACAGCAACAATCCTAATGATTCCAGGAAAATTAAACTGATGTCCATCCTTGAACAGCAAAAGCCCTAAGGCATCTCTCAGGATGCTTCAGCTGTGGCTTGGGAGCATGGCACGGCCTGAACGAGCATCTCTCAGGCTGATGAGATGTTGGCTTATGTAGGGCTACATAAGCCCTACACCCCTGGCTAACCCTGCCTCACAATGACCCTCCTCAGCCCTAAAAGCTTCTTTGTTGGTCAGTATTGCTTCTGAGGACACTGCCCAAATGCTGAAACAGAGTTTGTCCAGCAAGGAGCATGTCTGGGCATCAGAGAGCAATATGTGTGGTGCCTTATGAGCCAGTTCCAAGCCATCATGCCTAACTGCTGCCTAATGGATGGCTCTAAAGCAGATTTTGCATTTCCTTGGGACTAAGGGAGGTGCTGTTCCTCTCCTGCCACTGTGCTTTCCATCCAGCTGCCTCTCCAGAGTGATGGAAGAAGTTGTTGGCCACATCCTTGTGGGTGGCAGCTTCTGCATGGTCAGTCTCACACAGTGCTGGCCCTTCTCAGCTGCCACACATTTTGGGGAGGCTGTCTGCATGAAGGGTTACACCTCACAAGCCCTGCTGGCATGTAATGCAATTGCTGACCTGCAGTGTCTTTTTTTCTTCCCTCACTTTAACTTTATTAGCTAAAC
Organism: Catharus ustulatus; assembly: GCF_009819885.2. Lineage (NCBI taxonomy): Eukaryota > Metazoa > Chordata > Aves > Passeriformes > Turdidae > Catharus > Catharus ustulatus. The sequence continues at coordinate 19,045,180 of NC_046222.1, read as the reverse complement.
ATAGCAAGACCACATCCCCCCACGTGACCAGGGCTGCTTACTGCATCTTGTAGCATCTATCCAAATTCAATACCTGCATCACTTCTGGCAGCTTTTGCTGCAAAGACCTCTGAAGCCTTTTTGTCCCATTTAAGACCTGTCAGTCCTTTGTTTCTGTCTAGCCCTTCCTGGCCCTGAGTTGAAGTGCATTATTAAAAATTCCTTACAGACTTGCATTAGTATAAAATAAGAGGTACAGGACATTATCCTGCGTAGAGTGTGAATTTTTATTCAAATAATTCTATTAGCATAATTATCTTTTTCAGAAATTAAATGAACATTATTACACTTGATGTGCTACAAATTATAAAAGCAAAATTTCACTTGTAAGGTTGCACAGTTCTCAAGCAATTAGCCATATTGCACCCAGCAAACCAGAATTAAACACATAAATTAAGCCAGCAGGGGGGATAATAATGTTAGAAAGGGGGTATAGATTTTATGTGGTTTGTTCATTCTAAAGCTCCAACTAAAAATAATTCTGACAGGAACAGGTCAGACAAGTGGGGTTAACAGGTTCCCCCACACTTTTCTAACTTGCAGTGTAAAAATCTTACTTGACAGAACAATTACGTGGATTACTTTCACTAGGGATAATAACATAATCTAAACAAGTAATTTCCTTGTGTGGTCCATGTATAATCTTGCAATCTGACCCTAATTTTTACAATACATAGCTGTTATTGGCATTTTAATCAATAGGCACATTGGATCTGAATTCAGCATTCAGACTTTTTTTTATGATTATCGGATGCCTGTGGTTGCATTTATGTGCAGCTACCTACACAAAAATATACAGCAATTTATAGACACACCTTTTATTCCACAGGCATTAATTATTACAGCTGCCAAAATGTATGACTATAAAGAAATATTTCCAGGATTGTTAGGATATTTAGATGACAGCAGTAAATTAAATAGCTTGGAGAGGCATGTGAATGCTGCTGAATGGTCTCTAAAGGTGTCTCGCACTCACAGAGTTTGCTGAAATTCTTCTGGACCAGCTTCTACATCAGAAATGTCTCGTGTTGGAAAAATACACATTTGTTTTACCAAACTTAGAACTATGCCAGTCCCTCAGCGGAGGGACCCATTCTGTCCTTTGCTGTGGGAGTGCTCACCATGATGGCGTGGAGGAGAACTCCTCCTCTGCTGTCTGGCAGATCACACTCGACAGGGATCAAGCGCACTCACAGCATGCTCTGCTCTCTCCAGCAAATGAAAGCTTTCTTTGAGTCCAAGCCTGGAGTGCTGCAATGAATGGCTATAAACTCTTCAGGAGGGACAGCTGCTTAGCCTGGAGAAGGCTGAAACAGGACCTCACCAATGTCTGTAAGTATCTGAAGGCAGGGTGTCACGGAGAAGGATCCAGGCTCTGCCCGGTGGTGCCAAGTAATGGGACAAGAGGCAATGGGCAGGAACTGATGCACAGGAGGCTCCAAACATGAGGATGAGCTGTTTCCCTGTGCAGGTCACTGCATTGGAGCAGGCTGCCCAGGGAGGGTGTGGAGTCTCCCTCACTGAGATATTCAGAAGCTGCCAGGACACATCTCTGAGTAGTGTGCTCCAGGGGACCCTGCTTGAGCAGGGAGGTTGGACTAGATGACATTCAGTGATCCCTTCTAACCTTACTGTGACAGGCAAGGAAAGAGGGGTGGGAAGTAGCCCTGTGTTTTGAGTGGTTAGAGATGAGTCATGGTAGCCATAGGGCTGAACGTTTATGAGCAGGAATCAGAGGGAAGGCCAAGAAGGCAGAAATCAGGTTGGGAGTGAGTTATAGACCACCTAGCCAGGATGAAGAGGCAGACAAAATGTTCTATACACAGCTGTGAGTGAGCCAGCTAGGGAAAGCATCCCATTGGACCTGCTGTGACTGTGGAAGGGCTGGTGCTTGGGACCTCTCTTGGGTGTAGTAATCACAATTTTGATTCTCAGAGAAATAAGGAGAGGAGTTATCAACTACCCTGGAGTTCTGAAGGGCAGCCTTTGGCCTCTCCAGAAAACCAGTTTGTAGAGTCCCTTGAGAATCAGTCCCTAAGGGGAAGGAGTCCAGGAAGGTGGGACACTCTTCAAGAAGGAAATCTTAAAGGCTGTCCCCATGTCCCAAATGGCAAGGCTGGCTAAACAGGAAGTTTTTTCTGGAACGCAGGAAAAAAATGCACTTTAAAAGAAAGGGCAGGGAACATGGCAGGACTACATGGATGTTATGAGATTATACCAGAAAAAAATTAGAAGAATCAAACGCCAAGTAGAATTTAATCTGGCTAGTGTTGTAGATGAAAATTTTACAAGTTTCTATAAATACATTAACAACAAAAGGGGGGCTAAGGATAATCTCCATCTTTTTTTGGCTGCAGGGGAAACATAGTGACAAAAGCTGAGGAAAAGGCTGGGGTGCTTCATGTCTTCTTTGCTTCAATCTCACTTTTAAGGACCAGTTGTTCTTCAGGTACCCAGCCTTTTCTCCTCACTTGTCTGTCTTTAAGCATGCCAGAGTTCTTGGTTATTCAGGTTCTTATTTTCTTTCTCCTAATTTTCTTTTCTCTTTGTTGGAGTGCCTGTTCTAATATGCAAGAAGTATTTGATTTATAGGGAACTTTTTACACCTGAAGATTATGTTATGACTATTTGTCTAGTGTGGATAGAGTTTTGTATGTATTTGTAAATGCATCTGGAAGAAGATGAACTTCTGATAAAATAAATGCAAGTGCAGTTAAAATAAGTTAAGTATTTTTGCTATAATTGTATGGCAAAAGAGAAAAGATTAGTTCTTTCCAGTGTCAAAACTAAGCACAGGAAGAAAAAAAAAAAAAAGGAAAAATAATTCAGAATTTCTTTTAAGTTTTTCTAAATGAGATTAAATCCAAGATTACACAAAGTAATTGAGACAAATTGTTCCAATCACTTTTGCATTGCTTCTGTTTTCCAGCATAAGAAGGTACACTTTTGCAGAAAAAGAAATTAATATTTCATTTAGTCACACAGGTGTAAAGCCTTCTGGGCAAAGAGAAGTAAGATTAGTGAGTAAGACTGGCCTCAGCCAGGTCACAGGGCCTGTGCAATAGAAATGCTCAGGGAGCTCAGAATTTGCCATCATTTCAAATCCCACTGAATCTCCGTCATGACAAATATGAGCATTTGCAGCAACTGCGCTGACTGAGCTTAGTGTTTACTCAATGATCTACTCCTGCCTCAGGAGTGTGCCAACAGCAGAAGTGTGAGGAGATAAATTTGGCCTGAAAAGAGACTTTTGTAAAGCCAGGAGGAAGATGTTGAGTCTCATTAGTGTGGTGATACCTGAAGTGCTATATAAAGGGAATGGCAATAGGGGTATAATTTGGTTCTGACTACCCCAATTTGTCCATATCCTGAGTACATCAGCTTCAAAAAGAATTAATCTTTTTCCCTTGTACTGTGCACAAGGGGAATGGTGTAGTTGTATCTACAACAGTTTATCATCTACAACACTATATTCCTCCACCCTCCATCTACCCAGTATCAGAGATGAAGATGTATTCACTCACATCTATCTGTCCCCCTCTTCATCAGTGACACATATTTCACCTTCTCAGCAGCAGTAATGCCTCTCTTGACTAATACTTCCCATGCAAGCCTCATGGAACTTACAAAAAAAAAAAAAAGAGAGAGAGAGAGAAAGAACAAAGAAACAACAGCAGTAATGTGAAATCAGAGGTGGTGCAATTTTGCTAGTGTCACATACATCCAGGCAAAATTATCAGAAATGCTCAAATCAGTCCTACAATTTTCACTTTTCTGCAGTGTTTTATGCAGATAAAACTTGAAGACCTTTGCACATTTTTACAAAGAATCCAGTGCAATGCCGGGGTTTGATCTATGCATTGAAGAACATCAGCTTCAATGTACAAGGGTTTGTATTCCTCTCATTATTTGGAGAAGCCATCCTTAAAATCAGTCTGAAAACTAAACATCCACTATGTTTTTGATGTTTAAAGCATTAATTGGCCTAGGTACCTCTAGTTCAATGCAGCAGGCTTTCTGTGTTCCTCTAATAGTTTTTTTTTTTTTTTTTTATCAGGTAAAATGGAGAAAGGAAAACAATGAATGAAGGGTGATTTTGTTGTGAAACATGCAAGGAGACTCACCAAAACGAGAAGTTCAAGTCATGTAATTAGTATTCAGCAGCCATAGTAAGGAAATGAAGTGGGGCAAAACAATGCATGTTATATATAGATGTTTCACAACACTTCATCAGGTATAAATCTTACATATAAAGAAGATGTGATACAGAGCTTATATGATTTTCTGAGGGAATTTTTGTCAGGTGCAGATATTCCTGCCTTCTATAATATTGCTTTAACTACTAGACTATGCTAGGTTAAAGATGATCATAGTCTTCTGAGATTTAACTGTGCTTTTTCAATTTTTTATTTTTTTAAATAAATAAGTGGAGGGTATTAGTGATATGTTAATGGAGTTGTTGCCCAGGGCAGCTAGAACTGGAGCAGGAGTCAAGAGAGACTTTCAGAGTAAAGATAGAGGTGAAATGAAAATGAAAATATTAAAACAAAAAAACTTAGATAATCATACAGTTTTTAAAATATCAGGAAAGTTGTGGAGAAGGGGAAGGTTTTCTGAAAGTTTGTCTCTAGTGACTCCATCATCCAATGCTGGACTATTGTCCTTAGCTTGACCCTGTGTGGGGAAGCCAAACACACTGAGCTGGACCTGCAAATGCCTCTTGGGGTATCAAGATGGCTTTTTTGGACCCATGAGGACCTGCATCTTTTCTCAGAGTTTTTAGACTTGGGTTTGTGACTGAGCTATAAAGTTGGGCTGAAGATCCTGAGAAGCACAATTTATACAAAATATAAGGAACCAACTGGCACAATCTTGTTTAAAAAAGTGCCTTCACTATGCATTCTCCCTCAGGTGCTAATTTTAGGGAGGAGAAGTATGATATCCTGTGGAATTGCATCTGCAATTTCAGAGCAAACTGTGTTTTTATAGGAATGAAATACAATGTCTTTGACATACCCATCCTTCTTTGCCAGTTTTTGTCAGTTTAGATTTGGACAGAAGTGAAGTGATTAAAAGCAGCAAGTGGTTTAATCATCCTTCACTCAACCTTCTTAACACAATTCACTATTAAGACTACATTTGAAGATCATTTCATTGTTTTTCAACACTGCTGAGAAGATGGCAGAAGCATAAGTTTGTCTGAAAGAAATAGAAGAGAGTAAAACACTCCCTGTAGCCTGAAAAAAAGTTATTTTAGAAGTATTTTTGGGTGTTTTCTCAATATATAGATTCAAAGGACTTTCAAAATTAGTATCTCCAAAACAATGAAAAATCAATATTATATGAATGATTGGACTCCTTTATTAGCTAATTATTGTTCCTGTAATTAACGGAGAGCGACTAATCACACTGATACATCTATTGAATAATTTACTGATTGAGGTAATGACTAGCTTTCAAACGTATTTGTCACTAATTTGTAACTCACATAGGTAGAAATGTGCAGTAAAGTTGATGGCTGCTTGGAATCTGAAGTAAGAGAACAATCCTCTGTTCATGTCCAAGTCACACTGCTGTGATGGAGCAGCTTTTTAAGTGCTCCTTGAGGGAGTTTGCACATTTGCCATTTTGTCATTAGTACACTCAACTCTTCCCTCACAGGAGATTCACTAAGGTGTGGTCAGCATCCTAAAAGGGGGAAGATACTCCTCTGGCATTTTGTTCATATGCTCTCTGAACTCCCCTCTGGTAAAAGATGCCAAGTTAACAGCCTGAGAAACTGGAATTTGTGTTTGTCCAAAGATAATGGGAAAAACAGAAACTAGCTGCTTTATTCTATAGCTGGCTTTAACCTTGAATATTTTGACAGCAGACTGGTAATTTTGCTAGAAAACAGTGTTCCAAAGCAACAAAAAACCCTTCACACATTATATCAAATACAGCAAATAGTTTTAGCCAGAAAACTACAGGGAAATGCACCAAAATTAACTATTGTAAATCAGTTTTTCTTAACCATCAGAGTTTGCTTTTTACTTTGATCAAAATGTTAGAAAAGGATGAGAAAAGAGAAAATAACTGGCATGAAAGACACAGAAGCATGTTCGCGTTCAGGTGAAATTAGGGTGCTCACCAGCACTGAGTGTTCATAAGCCTCAACATAACTAACCCAGAAAGACAACTCCTTCAGGAGGTGACTCAAATTTCAGGTGCCCCTGCAAAGGCATCTCTGCTTCCACTGATTGTTCAGTAGGCCTATGTAGACAGGCCAACTAAATTAGACATGTCTCAGCTGTCTTAAATTCAATGGTGTGACCTCTAAAACCGTGTCACTCTGCTTAAATTAATTATAGTAAGCTAATAGAGAAAAAAGGGGGTGGGGTGAGCTGTCTCACTGAAATTGAAAAAGTATCTCTGTTCAACTCCCCTTTTTTCTGAGAAAAAAAGAGAAAGAAATAGAGAAAGAGAGAAAAGGGGAAAGAAGAAAGGGAAAGAAAGGGAAAGAAAGAGAGAGAAAGAGAGAGAAAGAGAGAAAAAAGTGGGATAAATATGGGGTTATTGTCTATGTAGAGAAAAACCAAGCATTAATGAGGAATAACTTAAGTGGTGGTTTCCTCATTTTGGGATGTCACTCCAAATTCACAACAGAAACACTACTTGAGAAATGTCTTTCAAAAGCTGGATGAAGAAAAAAGGAAGTTACATCTGAGGCACAGCTAATTCTCACCACTGAACTGACATGAATGGTATGATTGTGAACAACTCAGATTTGACCTTGAAAGAGTTTTCACATTTGCATGGAATGCTGTGACTGGGGACTGCCAATGCACAACTAGGCCAGCTGTCAGGCTGGATGGTGTGAGTGTTGATTTGCCCTTCCCAGTCTGCAGTTAGCAGGGTGGTTTCTGTGCACAGTCAGGGTCGTGCTCAGCACTGCAGCATGGCAGGACTGCAGGCACAGAGGCTGCTGATGAGGCAAAAGCCAATAGCCCAAGAGCTGACACAGAGCCCTGATGACAACTGACTGGAGGGACCTGCAGCCAAGAGACAGACACCTCTACTACTCACTCACCCAGACAGGACATATTGAGCCTAGACTTTTACATGTCATTTCTCACCCCTGCAGGCAAGTGCAGTTTAGCCCTCACCACTCTTGTGCCTTTTGCCCACCTTTGTAAATTAGTACAACCTCTCTCAAGCCTCTGAGCACTCTGAGCACTCTGACCAAGTGTCGAATCCATTTTCAAAATATAATATCCAACTTTAAAGGATTAGAGAAAAGTAATAAAACCCCATCTGTCTAACCAGACACCAATCACTGTGTTATCTGGGTGCCTCAAAAATAAAGCATGTCATACAGAACATTTGTTGCCATTTATCTCAGGAATGGTGTTTGCATATCAGCCTTTATCTTGGGATTTTGCAAATTACCTAAAGGCATTTGAGTCAAGGCACAGAGAACAAGGTGAGTAGTAATTGCAGTCATTCAGACCTCATGACACTTTTCCCAACTGTCAAATAACAAAGTTAGCTAATGAGATAGTCCACACCTGTGAGGAGATTTAGAAAGAAAAAGAACCCTATCTTCTCTGCCTACACAAACTGTTGAGTTAATTATCCAAAGGGTCCAGATGACCATCACAGGAAGTCAATTCTGTGCACCTAAGAGTACCTAAAGCACAAAACGCCCAACCTGCCATGGAGACAATGTATAAACTCTAGGAGAGAGTTTAAAAGCGTGGCTGTTGGTCTAACCCAAACTAGGGTTCAACAACACCAGACCATCCTCAATCCTCCAACAACCCTGCACCTAGAGAAAACGAATTCCACTCTTTCCTCCACATCTCTACATTGAAAATGGAGATAACAGAATTTGTTTTACTCCTTCCAACATTCTGAAGATTTTTTTTAAAATTGCTTTCAGAAACTTAACAGAAGACATTTCTGAGTTTTGATTGATCCGAAGCACTTTTTTTTTCAGATAATAGGACAAAAATAATGCAAAAGTAATAGGTGGCAGAAAATATTTCAAGTTTGGATGAAAGCTACATAATTTGGGTTAAAAATACATAGGATGTAGACCACTGGGGTGAGCCCTCCTGTGGGAGGTATTGCAGAAACACTTTAATTTTCAGGGAACGTTCAGAAAATTTCAGTCCTTGCTCAAACACTGACCTTTTTTTGTCTCTTTGACTCAGTTGCACCCCAAGGGGCCAGAAGTCTAAGTGTTTTTTCAAGCAATTATACGAGATTACATAGTGATGCAGAGTGCCATAAAATGAATGAGTGAAGACATTTGCAAAGAAGTGCTCTTACAATCCTTGTGATGGTGTACAATGGACATTTTATCCACACTCAATCTTCATATTCCCTAAATTTACATTATACATCATAGTCATATTATAGGCAATGCAATCTATTGAAGTATGCATTAATTAGCTTGGGTTTTCTTCTAAACAGAGGTCATATAATTAATTATTAAACAGTCAAAGGAGTCAGAGAAGTCCTTTTTATCATGTTCTGCTCCATAATCTTCATAGTGCAATATCTTCTGGGAAGGGTGCAAGGACTAGTCTTAGAGGAAGTCAATAGGCATATTACCATTCTCTAGAAGTTACCATCGAGGTAGCTCTTGCAGCTGTGAGCCAAAGCCTAAATTAAACAAGGCTTGTATCTTCAGGAACTCTGAAGGTGCCCCATATATTCAAAAGGGGCAAGCTTCTATGATATTGATGGCACTTTATATGGCAATACTGTTGAGCTCTGCAAAGCAAGGACAAAGGATTGGAGGTATCATCATGCAAAGGAGATACATTACTTATCCTATAGGCTTGGCTACTCACTGAAGTAGGAAGGATAAGAAAGGAGATTAATTTATATTGCCTGACCTGCCTCACATTAACTGCACAGCCACATTTTCTTGTTTGTGGTAAATGCAAGCTAATCTTTTCCTGCTTATAAATTTATATTCCATCATAACCAATGGAATCTTGTTTGTAGCGATTCCCCAGATGCCTGTTCCTTAGAGGCATCCTCTCACCCATCATGGTAAACTACCAGGGGTTGAGACTCTTTCTGGGGATTCTTCTACCCCAAAGATATGCACATTTCAATACATTAGGGAAAAAAATCCTACTACGGACAGAAAATGCATGTTTTGTTCAGAAAATAAAAGAAACAAAAAAAGGACAAATCAACAACTGATTCACAATTTATGACTTGCTAAACATTTTGCTTCATACCCACAATCTGTTTACACGAATTGCTTTAGTGTAAAAGTCAGAAAGTTAATTGCTCAATTGCAGGAACCTTAGATAAAAGCTGGTTCAGTAACTATAATTCACTGCAGCCTACCAGAAGTCTGGAAATAAATAACTTTACACCAAAGTAATTCTACTGCCTTCTGATGCTTCACAAGGAGCAGAAGCGGTTTGAACCAAAAAGAGCTTATTTTATGAAAGATGATGTTCCTGATTGTAATTTATTCCAATCAAAGCTCCCAAGTAGCATAATTTCTGAGCTCTTTATTTCTCTGAGTGTCCATTTCAAGAACATCTTAAAGCTTGCATCAGGATTTTCAGAAAAAAGTGCCTGTGCTGGACTGCTCCCCAGCCACTACCTCACTTCTGACAGTCCATGTTTTTCTACATCCCACTGGAGTCCAGGAGCCTTTAAGATACTATCCAGAAGTGATTACATCATGTCCTTTCTTTGGCTCCCCATAAAGTGAAATGTCATCTCCATAAACTTCTACTCCCCTTTAGGCCTTCTGGGCAGCATCTCACTCACTTCCCTTCAGATCAAAGGTCTGCAGAAGCAGTAACTCCCCAACAGCCCTCTGCCCTTTGTCAGCTGCTGTTGCCAAAGTGGACCAGGACTTTATGGACACTGCAGGATGCATCCCACAAGAGCTGCATTGATGCATGGGGCAGCATGGAGATAGAGCCTGAGCCCAAGCAAGCTTTCTGCCCTCCCCGATGCATGGTTAGGAACTTTTTCCTTTTTTGCCCAAGAACAGCTTTTCATAGGGACCTGTGGGATTGCTGACTGCACTGGTGGTTTCCAACCTCCACAGCAGCCCCCCCTTGAAGCACACACTTCTCACAAAGCCAAGGCTGAAGAGCCTCCCTGTACTGCAAGAGCTGGTAGAGGGGCCTTGGACTACCACGTTACAAAGATGTCACTCATATCCTCTTTGCCTTTGTAGTGCATCTGAATGGATCTGACAATTGAGTTGTCACCTTGAGCTGCTGCACTTTTGTCCCTGAACAAATCCCAGCCACCTCTGCCCTGGCATCGATGTGATGTGCAATAACTGTATTGTAGCCCTTAAAAATAACAGTCTAGGCTTGTTTTTGAATGTCTGTTATGGAGATTGAACTCAGAAAATAAGTAACTCACTGTATTTTAGCCCTTCTCCCTGGCTTCTTTGCTTTGACAGACACGTTTCCAATATCCTATTATCTTTTATGTTTGTACTACAGTAAGTAGGCATAACTGATTTACCTTTTCTCTAGCATTCACTGCTTTCTATACTACCATCCTGCCCCTTCTTATTCATACTTCTTTTTCTGAAGAGAACAAAGATGTTTGTTTAAAAAACGAAGAACAAGATTACCACTGAAAACTACTGTGAATCCTTATTCTCTTCACTGCACAGCCTCCATTTATAAACTTTTCCTCAAAAAAAAACCTTCCTAGCCTGGCCAATTTCCTTTCTGTTCCCCTACATCAGCCCTCTGGGAGCACAGAGCCACACAACTTTCCAGCACCTTCATCTTCACAGCAACTTCCCACACCAGCCCTGTCCCTGGTTCAATGGCCTTGGGCCAAGCAAGATCCACAAAGAGCAATGTTGTTCATTACATGCTTTAATCTTTTAAATGCACTTTGACAACCGAAAACTGAAAAATGTTCACAGCAAGTTACCAGCAAGGTCTGACAAACTGTATGTGCCCCAGTCAAAATCATAAACCTACTATAAGGCCAGAGGTTCGAGGAACCACGTGTCAGTGAGACTTTCTCATGATGCACATCATACTTTCTTCTTGTGAAAAACAGATCTTTTTCTTGGACTTCTCTAAAGATGCAAAACTATCAAGCAGGAAGTGAAGAGGCTGAAGAGATAGAGAGGGTTATAATTATAGAATTAGTACCATCACAGATATCTCCAAGAGCAATTGTATTTAGGAAAAAAGTTACTCAGTGAACACATGAATCCTTGCTAACTCAAGAATATCATTCACTAGGTACCAACTGACTGTCAATAACTACTGTCTGTTCTCAATTTTTATTTATTTCTTCTAACTCAGACAAATAAATCTCATTTTGACCCTAATGCATGACTCAGTGTTCAGTACAAAAAGCAGGTTAGTAGCAGCAGTTGCCTCAGCTGGGAAGTACCAGGCTTTTGTAGCAGTAACTACTTGGTGTGGTGAAGATAAGAGAAATGCTATTCTAGAGTTCAAATGCTCCCAGTGAAACTAAAAATTAGTGCCAAAAACAGCCTCAAATTGAAGACCAGATGTCAAAAAGTCCCCTTCAAACCATATGAGGAGGTAGAAAAGAAGCAGAGGAAATGAGAGATAGGAGGATGACCTGTTCTTTCTGTGCTTTTTCACTGAATGATTCCAATAAACCTAAAGCTTTATTTTTTTGAAAGTAAATAGAAAGTTACTTCAATGAAGGCCAGCCCCTACAGCCACAAGATTCATTCCCTTACAAAAATTTAAAAGTTACATCTTCCTCTTGCCACCCTATAAAGGTAAAGGAAATTAAAGTCACAGGGATTAAGCCTGCAGTGACATCTAAGCACTCATTCATTCATGTCCTGGCTGAACTTCAGTCGTGTTGCAGGGCATGGCTCAGCATGAAGTTGTGAACCCATCTGAGAAAGGGACAAAGTGGTCTTCCAACTTATTTCCTGTGGGCTAGAAAGGACGTAGTCACTGCTCACAGTGGCCAGAGCTGTGAATGTTAAAACCTGAGGGTGTTGGTGAAGATTATATTGCTCTCCATTTGAACAACTTGGTTGCTTGCTGAGCCGCTGAGGTTTGGCAGCCCCATCTAGATCCCAACAATCTCATTGGACTCACATGTACATCCACTTGGAGAGCACTGCCCCCCAAAGTGCTCCTGTTAAAAAATGGTGGGTGTTAGGAGAAAAGTGGAGAGGGGATGTGCAGGTTATTGACACTCCAGGAGTATTTCAGCTTCCCAGCAGCAACACGGCTTCTGCAGGGACCTCCACTCTGGAAGAGAGGTAACTGCCTAATATGGATTTCAGCATCAACATTAATAAGCACTCAACTAGGAAGTGATATTTATGTAACCATATCTACTGAAGGGTGAAAAACCTTCATGGGTTTAAAACTGGCTTAGTTAATGATGGAAATCTATCTGCACTAATGTGTTCCTCGGGTAAATGTTCCTTCTCTTAGTTTGGTGTAACTGCTTCTTCACGTGTTTGTGTGTGTGTATGTTTAGGTACACATAACTAAAGTAAATTGCACTCATACAGAAATAACATGTTCTCTGCCCTCACAGTAGCTTAATACCATTCTATTGGTTGAGAGAAAATGAGCAAGGAATCGATAGGGTACAACTTCATACTTATGCAATCTTCTGTATTTTCAAACCTTTAGACTACATCTTTATTGGCAATGCACTTTGAAATGTCTGAAATCCATTTATAGATGGAAAAATTCTTTAAGGAGTTTTCTTATTTTCATTTGATCCACAGTACTGCACACAAAAAGAGAATATGCAGAAATGTTTCTGTGGGAACAAGGAGATGCTTCAGGCTGTGCACTCAAGAGAACCACAGCTGAGTCAGGTTTAGATTTGCCCTTCTTTTGTACCAGTATATTTCCTGTTTGCTGTATGTTTATAATGGGAAAGTAATGTGCAGAAAGATTCCTACAAAACCTCTTGTCCTAGGTGGCTCGGAGATCACAATATATTTTAAGACTATTCTCAACTCCAGGTCATACCTGTATTGCTTACAGGCGTGCAAGGCTACAACTATTTAGTGGAAATATTCCTTCCACTAGTGGTGGTGGTGGCTTTCTTTATTTGTGGTTAATGTGACCACTCTTTATCTGAGGTTAGGGGAAAGCAACTTTTTTTCCCCCAGGGTTTTTTTGTTGTTGTTGTTTCTTTTTTGTTGTTGTTTTTTCCTGTTTGTTTGTTTTTCTTGTTGTTGTTGCTTTGGGTTTTTGACACCTTCACCCAACCTCAATTTGAAAAGTACCTGCATCCTCCTATTTTAAAGAAACTGTGGTCCTCATGTCAGGAATGTAATTTTCCTCTTCCCACTAATAAAATTTACAAATTTCACCTCATTGTCGCCCATTGCAAAAGAAGAGAATCTCTCAGTTCATATGTGCAGGGAAAATTTAAATAAATGCCAAATGCCCACCCTGCTGGACATGAACCAGCCCAGGACTAAAGTGTGATCCTTGCAGTTAAGTTTCTGAAAAAGTGCTGTAGTTCAAATGCTTAAAAGAGCACAAAATCTTAGACAAGTTGTTGGTTTTTGAGAAAAACATGCTTGTGAGATAGAGTGGTGATGAAACTGCATGCTTATTCTGTGGGAAAGACTCTAGGAATTTCCTTAAACCAAACTCCTGCTGAAAACAGAGTCGGTCATGAAGTCAGATCAAGCTTATCAGGGCTGTATCCATTTAACCTCCGTCAAAACTTCCAAGGATGTAGCCTGCTCAGCCTCACTCAGCAAGCAGCTCCACAGCCTGCCTGTTCTCACTGGGAATTTTCTCTTCTATACAGGCTGGTGTCTGTCTCCTTTCACTAAATCACCTGCCCCATTCAGCAATGGGTCCATGTTTTTCTTGTTCATCCTCTTATTGCTGTTTAGCAGTAAAGCTTCTATTATTTTCCTTGATAGCCCTCACAAGTATCAACTCCAGCTGAGCACTGCTTTTCTAACACCATGCCTACCCACCCAGAGAAAGTTTCTAAATTCCCCCTTTGAACCCCTTCTTGCTGTTCACCTTCTGAATTCTGCCTCTTGCATTGACCAGCCATCTCATGGCCACACCTGACACTGGTTCCCCTCATATGCCTGGGAGGAGGCAGGGCAGCAGTCAGGGAGAGGGGAAAGGATCAGGGGCAAGGAATGGACTGGACAAGAAATCAGGAACAGCAAACACCAAAGTTCCTCTAAGCAGAAAGAAATTCTCTGTGTTTTAAATTCTGGGTATTTGACTTGATGTTCTGGAGCCTAGTTTCCTGAAATGCTGAGTATTCCAGCTGCAACTGAGCTCAATAGGACCTGAACTCTGCTTTAAACAGATAAAGCTGAGAACACTGGAAAAATCTGGCTATAGGTGCCTCAGACTGAAAAAAGAGAATTTTGTCTGTGAATCTGTAAAATAGAGCTAATAATATCTCTCATTCTCACAAGGGTCTTGTATAAATAAATACATTCATTGCAAAGTGCTCAGATAACACATGAGGGATGAGCTCAATAGAAAAGCCCAGGAGGCAACTGAAAATTCTGTCTTTAGAGAAGGCTTTAAATACGGTGCAGCAAATAAGGCTTGAATCCTCTCATTTGTGTAATATGGAGTAAACAAGAGACTGAATAACTGCTGATTAAGTGAGCAGCATCCATCCTGCATGATGAATGAGGCACGGTCCTTTGGAAAAAATCTATATGTAACTGTGTCATTAAAAACCATGCCATGATACATAGATGCAGTGGAGTGGACATTTATCTCTTGGTAATCATTGTAATTCTGACAATTCCTGATTTTTTCGTGAAGTGACTCTGCAGTCTTAAAACTGTTCTTTTAACCTAATTTCTGCATACACTTGTATTTATGTTTATTTAAAATATTTTTGGTTTATTACAGCTTCAAACTGGTCTATTTTTGGCATACAGACTTGTTCCAATAATTTTGATAAATCAAAGAATACTGTCACAGTTTACATTTTCTATTTGTTGCACTAGTTCCTCCTAGTGTACATGAATCCTTCTAGCCTATCAGTGAGTGAAAATTAGTTTCTTCTGGGGTTTAGTAGTTTCCATATTTAATCCATTGCATCAATAATTGCATTACAAATGTATGTGTTAAATGTGTATCTGGCATATAACAGGCAATCCTATTACTTAGGAAAGCTGTATTCATGTCTGCATACACAGAAAAATCCTGGATGATGTGTTTGTCATAAACACTTGTAATGAGGAAGGAAAATTGGGTTGTGGGCTGCTAGAAGGAGTTTAAATAAATTGCTTTATTGCTATAGAAAATTTCAAAAATAAGATGCTTTCTAAAGCAAGGTGCAGTACTGATCTCAGAAAGTAATTTTGCTTCCTTTAAGCCAAAAGAATTTTTTTCACTTCCATTCCAGTTTGGTCAGGCAACTGCATTCAAAACGTGCTCTACTATAGAAATAGAGTAATTTTTGGGTTACTTGCAGTCTGGCTAGGCTTAATATTAGCTTTTGTTTGAAATGGCACTGTACTATCCTTGTACAACTTTCTGTTAAAAGACAACCCACTGCAGGGGATTTACCCATCAGTTCTTGAGGCAGCTGCTCTAAGTACTTCAGCCAGTTTGAAGCAAGTCTTTTTGCCTATTCCTATTCATAGTTGCCAAAATTAAGTGGTCTTGGTTCTGTCTACCGCTTGGGAACAAGGCAAACACACTGGCAAACCAGCAGGAGACCACACTGGTGCCCCTGAGTTAGCACTGGGCTCCACCAAAACCCTCCCAGAGAGAATTCAAAAACCAACCCCTAGTGTCTGTTGCTGCTGCTGGCAATTATCACATCATTAAAGCAAACGGGTTTTTACAAGCAAAAGCAGAAGTGTGTTTTACATGAAGGTAAAATGTCTGAAGACACAAATAAGTGTCATCTACAAGAAGGGCTTTAAAGTTCATGCCTGGTCAAGTCGAGCACAAAGAGCAGATGGTATGTCAGCACCAGAAACAGCAGCAATATTTTGGGATTAACCTGGCTTTTCTGTAACCAACAAAGTGCAGGGATTATCAGCTTTCAAGATTTTGTTTTCCTCCTGTACTTTAGTGTCACACAATTTCACATCAGCTACATATGACAGAAAATGCTGCTATTCCTCCTTTGGATTTTATACTGGAATGTTATCAGAAAATTCAAGAAAAAGCTGAAGATGGCTGTCACCCTAACAATGGCTTAAGCTTCCCACCATCCTGTCATCAGACCATAGGGGAAAGAAACGTTACATTGACGGGGGAACAAGTATATTAATATTTTGCTGTCCTGTAACTCTTGTTCCTTGGGAGGTTTTAAAGATCTTGCCACACATTTACTGCCAGATTGAAGTCCTGCTGCTGAAGTGATCTGTACTCTCTCGTTGTCCACTCTGTCACCTCCTGAAAGCTGCTGTCCCTGTAGCTGAGGTGACTGGGTGGCTTTTGAGCCACCTCTTGACCATCACATTGTGCAGGGTTATGTGTTGCCATGAATCAAAATAGATTAAAATCTCCTTTAATAAGCCTGGCACTTAACTGCATGGATTTAGGAGAAGCCCCACGGCCCATATTGCAGGGGCAGATGTTTCCCAGAAAAGGGCAAGGCAGAAGCTAGAGAGGGAAACTGCCTGCCACAGTTCAATCTGCTTCTGAATGTACATCAAAGGCTTTGGCGGAATATGATGGAAACATAAAAAAAAAGATGAGACACCTACACAGAATAATAAGATTCATGTGATAACTCAAGACTAATATAACCTAACCTACAAGATCCCATCTGTCCCAAGAATTATGTCACGTTTCCCAGTGACACAAATCAAATAAGAAATCATTGCTTTTGTGAACAAGGAAATGTCATTTAAATCTAAGTGTTTAGCCTGTTGAGGGGAGCTTCCTAGGGACTGGTAGAAATTAAAATGAGGATAAAAGTGTTGAAGGATTTTGTTTCATTAAAACTACCATTGATACTGAAGAGTATAAATATTCATTTCCAATTTAAAAAAATAGAAATTTAAACAACAAACAAGACAACTCCAGATAATATCTTTACTCAGTCCCTTGTCTTTAGTCTGGATAAAGGTACAGAAAAGGATGAGAAATGTTTGAGCTAATAGGAGACAATTATATCAGTCAAGCTTTTTCACACCCACCTTTCTTTCCCTTCCTGAAATGTATTTGCCACCCAGACAATAGCAGGCAAGCTATGCCATCCATTGTTTCAGTAATGATAAAGGTGGGTGGAACAGGGGCTGCTCGAATGATCCCATGACAGAGAAAAATTCTCTGTCACTTCAGTGTCTTGGAAACCTTATGTCTGATGACCTGTCTTGTGCCATCCCATCCTGCAGTCTCTCCCAGATGGGGTGAAGTGGGCTCCCACTAGGACAGCACTGCAGTTTGGACAGAGCACACGGCTCCCTCTGGGGCTTGTGGATGTGTTTCTAAGGCCAAACCCCCTCCATACTGCTCTCCTCCATGCTGGTTTGAAGCTTTCAGCATGACACCGTTCTCTCCCAAACATAATCCAGAGATATGAAAATACTTTAAACTCTGCAGTCCTTTGCATGATCCGGGATCCCCTGGGTTTAGCTGAACAAAATGGATGAGAATCTCCCAAATGGAGCTTGCAACATGCTCCAAACACCACATAGAGTTTGCTGTAATTTGTAATAATCACTGGCACACCAATGCAATGCCTGAGCCCTGACAGCCCTTTGTCCACCTCCCAGTACCTGGGCTGCAGCAAAAAGCATCTGTTTGCACCGCAAGGACAGCTTTGGAGGTCTGGGGACCACCAGACAGCCACATCCTCTGGTGCTGGGGCACCCAGCCATTTGGGGAAGCTGTGTGCTGACCAGGCTGCACCATTGCTGAGAGCAGCCCACCTACGAGGAGCAGTCCTGCATGGCTTAGCAGAGGTTATTGAGATATATGCCATGGGAAACCTCTTGGTACTGTAAGGAAAGGCAGCAAAAATCTGTAGAATAATGAATAGATGGTTTCAGCTTTGTTTTCTCAAGCTGTATATTCTCCTGCTCTACGAACTACAGTCAGTGGAAAGTAATTGGTGACTACTAGATAGAGATTTTTTAGAAATGCATATAGCTTAGAAAAGCCTAAGTACTCCAGCTGACATCTTACTCTAAAAACCTGCACCTTTCTCCCCTGGCACTGTGGAGGATTCAGACAAGCAATCCTCTTATCAGATGTATTAATTCTAAAACAAGGAACACATACAACTCTAGAATTTAATAGGGTTGTTGGAATGGAAAATAGCACTTCTAGAAAATCCATATCTTTATTGTTGCCAGTCTGTAATACGAAACTGCATCTGGAACCCCTGTTTTTGTGGCAATGCCTAAAAGGAAGTTTTATTTCTGCAATAATGAGAGACAAAGCCATGCAGTTTGCAAGCTGCTTCATATTTTGCATTCCCTGTGCAGAGGTTGCTTTTAGAAGGCACTTCACCTATACCAAATGCTGCCACAGAGCAACAGCATAATGGAAATTTTACATTCTCTGTCCCTTGCAGGACCTTTCTGGCTTCTTAGCACACAATTCAGTAAGCAAAGATACAAACTAATAACAAAAGAGAAAATGCTTTTATTTATTTTTCCCTGATCTCAAAGGTGTCAGTGACACTCAGAACATACTTCCCAAATGAATAATTTCAGTCTTTATGGCTCATTCAATTTCAGTTTGCACACTGCATTTTATCCAGCTCAGGCTCTGTCAGTATAATGCAAAAGATAGCCATTCAAGATACTGGGTTTCTATTCTCCATATATGTAACATTGGCCAGAATTCAAGCCCAGAGACATAACAGAGGCTTTTGTGCAGATATTTTTGGCTGATATTAGGAACTGCTACAATAAAGAGGGATGGAAGCCATCTGCAGAAAACACACACACACAGACAAAAGCAGTTTTGACTGGTCAAGGAATCCAGGATCAATGCTTTGCTACAGCTCTGGATATTATCAGAGCTATGCAGGAGCCAGAATTTCTGTCTCAGAGACAGTCCAGGATTTTGACTCTTTCCACATTAGATCAGAACATGTTTATTTTCAGAATCTTCCCCACAAATGTTTTAAATTAAAATGTTGCTTTCTATTTTGACATTTGTCAGTTATAATTTTTTATTTAAAAGGAAAATTTGCAGTAAAAACCACTCCAAAATGGAGCCAAGGGGTTCCAGTCTGATCAGCTTGTCATTTCAAAACATTAGAGAAATGATGCCTTACAGAAAACGAGAAGGTGGTTTCATTACTTTCCATTTTGTTCAAAGTGAAATATCATTATAATCAATATTTCCTGCAAAATGTCCCAGTTATAACAAGCTGATACTATCAAACATAAAGCTGCTTCCACCAAACGTTTTTGACCATATTTGCTAAGAAGTACTTATCTACACAGGAGGAATTCAGATACCTGATATCCTTTCTGTGCAATTGTTCTTGCTTCTGCCTCCTTCAACCTCATTTCTTATTAAAGCCTCAGGAGGAAGCAAACCAGAAAAGCTGTAGGGGAGGGGAAGAAGACCTAGCAGGAGAAGCAACAGCTGACACAAGAGAAAGAAATGCCTTGTTAGGGACACCACTAAAGGTAGCCACTGTTCCTTGCATATCCCTCACTCCTAATGAGCTGGGGTGGCCAAGTGCTGTCTTGGACACATGAGCTGAGCTGATCTGGAAAGCATGAGCTGAGCCAAACTAAGCTGAGCTGAGTTTGTCATCTCATTCATGCAGGCTATGTCCAAGGGCTCTGGAGCCAGACTGGCTGAGCCCTGAACTTGGTTCCAATGAAATATTTAGTAGGAGAGCCAAGAGGATCATCTCTGCACCAGGTACAGACTCTGGCATTTAGCTCATCCCTGTGCTCACTGTGCCCTGCCAGAGGTGGAAGCAGAGGCTCTGTGCTGATAACACATCCTGCAGGGACTGTGTCCAGCCAGGCTCCCTGAGAAGGCAGGGAGGCCCTTCCCTGGCAAGAAGCATCAGCAAAGCCTTGAGCTCAACAAGGGCTCTTTCAGCTGCCCCACAGTAATCCTGTGTGGGATCAGCCCTTGCTTCTCTCTGCCCAGCATCAGCAGCAGCAATGCTGAAAGGGTCAGATGTTGAGAAAATGCTGCTTAAAATTGAAATGCAGGCTCAAGTGCCCACAAGAAGCATGGGAAAAATAATATATACGAAGTGGTCTACAAAAAAGACAACATGCTGAAGTGGTCCAGCTACATATTTAGAACTGGAAAACCAAAACAGGCAGAAAACCCAAAACATTTGGTTTTGAAACAATTTTTTACAGAATTATTTATGTCCTAGTGAAGTAAAAGACAGTCAATACTTCATGAGGATTTATGCACAGCTTTCCTTCTTCCACTTTGTCAGCTGGACACTTCAATGCCTCTTTCCTGCCCCAGTCTGCATCCACAGCCAGGCTGCCCTGAGGGGCTGGAGAGCTCCAGGGGCTACAGGACAAAATCCAGCATTTCTTTCCTTGCCCGTGGTCCTCTGCCTGCCTCTGTGTCCAGTCATGAACATCTGGATGGAGGCTTAAGTCACAGCTGGATGGCAGTGAGTTTGTAGCTGCTTCCAGGCTTCTTTCCCCTCCCCTCTCTTCTCCACACTGCATGAGGACTCCATAGTGTGGTTCCATTTTTGCATCAGCTGCAGTGAGGTGATGCCAGCTCAGTGATGCCTCTTGCTGCAGCAGTGCTTGTCTACAGCAGCACAGCAGAGACAGCTTGATTCAGACCCTTACCGTGTAATTGCTGTTTGTGTTTTGCAACTCTGTGAGTTGGTGCTGCTCTGCAGTGAACTTTGAGAAATTCAGGGCAGACTAACAATTTTTTTCAAGTGAAGATCCCACAGTCAGGATTCTGCGTTTGGCACTGCACTACACAAGGGCAGTCTGACCTCAACTCTCAATTTGTACCACGAGGGTGTCAGCATTTCAAAGCAGGGTTTCTGGTGTTTATTCAGAGCATGCTTAGTGCTTCTTGGTAGGACAAGAAGAGTAAGGTGTCAGCAAAATGGAGAATCCAGTGCAATATTGTCTTTGGCTTTCTTTTCTTTCAAATGAAATTCTTCAGCTTCCTTTTAAAACAAAACAAGAGGACTGTTTCCTCCCTGTCTTGGTTTGTTTTGCAACATTTCAGCTCAGACTGGGACTTGTATGGTATGTTATTAATACAATTTATTAATAGGACTTAATAATGGAAGCACAGATACTTTAGGGAATAAGATCACTACAATTAAGAATAAGAGGAGCCTACACAAGAAAATGAAACCTTACATTGTTTAAACAGTTTTAATAACAACTAGTGAGTTTCTACTCATTAAAATTAAGTAATCTGCATCAGAGGGATGGTCAAAGAAAATATATTCAGAGATAAACTGAAGAATAAAACAGGGCAATGAATGGAGAATGAGGTCACACTTCTTTCCAAATATGCAAATAGATAAACATTGGAACAATAGATTTTCTTCTGTTCTGTTCACAAAGGTGCAGTTTCCTTATCTGAGATCATTGTGAGGCTAGTAAGAACACAAGACTTAATTCAAAATCTCCCAGAAAAGGCAAACAGTTTGGCCAGGCTGGCTTTATTGTAGTAGAACCCTTTGTATACATACACATACACACAATATATGTGTGTGTGCACATGTAAAACCAACTACACTTATTTTTCACTCTACTCGCTGTTCCCTTTATACAGAAATATAAGTACACAGTTAGAAGTGTGGAAAGGGGAAAACAGTAATTTCTTTCCTTTAGCCTAATGGGATATATTATGTGTATCTGTATATGTATAAGGATGTTGTCTGTGTGACATGCAGAATTACTACTACAGACCTACTTCAGTCTTCAAGTAGCTTTCATGTGTCATCTTACCTGTGGTGATGATAAGAAAATCCATATTTTTTGTAAATCTAACAGTACTTACTGCTGTCAGTAATTAAAGCCTAGACAGAAAGAACATCCATCTCCTGCAGGACTGAACACTCATTTTCCCCCTCTAATATATTTGCCTCTCTCACCAGTCCCACACAGAACAAGCCTACAAGTAGAAACATAAATTATCCTCTTCCAAACATGCCAACCATCTACTGTGGTTTGGCAAGGAGGCTTGAAACCATGTTGTTGTGGGATATCTTTGTCAGAAAATTGTACTCCCAGGATTTTCTTTTGACTGACAATTATTCAAAATGTGAACCATGAGTTGGCTGGTTGGAGCTTTCACTTTCCTTCCCATCTACTCTCCACTCCATGGCCCCCCTATCCAGAATAGTAAACTTGCAAGCTGTGCCAAGTTCATTGCAATCCTCCTTCCTCTTGGTTGGGAGGGCACGGTTTAGATACTGAACCTGTATGGAAGAAAACTCCAGCAGCATCACATAAGAAGGTTGCTGGTGGTGGCAGAAGGTTTTACAGCCAAGGTATTTCCATGATCTTGGGTGCCCCTGCTAAGGGAGCAGAATCTTCTGCCCCAAGTAAAGAGCATGGAATTGCATGAGCATGCATGCTCAGCACTTCTCACAACTGAAGTCTAAGGTGCCTTGTTTTTGTTAAAACCTGCCCAGGCAGAAGCAGAGACTGTTCTGCATGACATGCACTTCAGGATAGAATAATTCGCTGCCTCTGAGCATGGGGGGAAAGAACACTGGGAGTGGCCTGGCCTTTCACACATCTTATCTTCTGTTCATGGCTGGTTACAGCTTCTCCTCCACTGTAATTACATACAGGACCCAAGCAGTGAAGACAAGGTGACGTGAGCTTTGCTATGAGATGGATAAAATTTCCAGGACCCATTTAGTGCTGAGGTCTGTACTACCACATCTCCACTGTATTTCCTCCCTTGCCAGCCAGACCAAAGCCTGTGCAAGTGCACCTGCCCATTCTGGGGTCATTCCTTAAGTTGCAATATATAAAATTTGAAGACTTATGATGCAAATTTTCCCCATTTGGTTTAATGACATGGGAAAAAGGGTGCCCTCATTATACCCCTTCCATACTTTATAAATTTTTCATACTGCATACCAAATTCATTCAGAGCCTGAAAAAGCATAAAAAAACAACTGCACAGCAAAATTGTGGTACCCTTTTAAATCCAGGCTGCCATCCAGATGCTAAAGGCAGGATTATTATCCACCCTTCTGCCTCCCTCATTACACTAGCTTTCCTAACAAGAGCAGGGAATCAAAGGAAGCTACAATACAAAACAGCATGTCAAGCCTTTCAAAACAGAAAAAAAAAAAGAAAAAGTTATCAGAGCTTTCAGATTTTCATTATATTTTACCACCATTAACTAAACCTCTTTCTGAGACAGATGTATTTTATCATCCAATTTCTTTAATGAAGAGTTCAAATTCACAGATTGTGCTAGTGTCGGGGAGTGGAATGGGAACTTATGACTCTGTGTCTGTGTGACAAAAGCTAATTCATAGGAGTCATCTGTGTGGAGAAATAACTGCAGTAGTACTCATAAAACACATTGTCCATGAAGAAACTCATGGTAAATGTAGCCTGAATAAGTTTTCACCATTGCTGTTTCCTTAGAAAGATACGTCATTCCTTGAGAGGTACACGTGGTAAGTGATGCTGAGATTGCAGTGCAAATGCACAGTGACTGGGTACCAACACTTCTACCAAAATACATTCCCCAGATAAAAGAGAAGTTTTCATCCAGAAACACACAGTCATTATAGATACAAAAAAAAAAAAAATGACTTAATAAGGAAATCAGTAGAAAACAGTGATAAAAAATGAGCAAAAGTATAAATACAAATGTGGAAAATGTGTATTACATCATTCTGTGTTACTGAAGTAATGATATAGTGACAAGGGGAATAAAATGGTCAGAACAACCAAGAGAGGAGAATTGTGCTCAACTTTAAAATGTCAGTAGTGAAAAAGAGGCATAAAAATCTGAGCCCGAAGGGACCTACATAAATGAGTGCCTGATATTTCATCCATATGCTTTTTTTTCTGTAGATATCTTTATCCTTTGTGCTAATTAAAATCTTCATTTACATGTACTTTGTCTCCCTCTTTCTCTTTGCTACTTCATTCTGTTCTGTTTTTTCTCTTCTCATCATCTTTTATCTTTGCAGATACCTTCTAATTAATTTTTTCCTTAAAGTAATTTTTTTTCTATCCAATGCAGAATTAATTGCCATTTGTTCTTTTTTTTTTTTCTTTTCCTATCTTACCTTTTTTCGTTCTCTTTTTTCCCTCAGAGTTTTTCAACACTTCTCTCTCCTTTTGGAGAACTCTTTTTCTGTTCTCATGTTCCCATTTTGTGGCTCCCTGTGCTTGCCCCCTATCTACTGCATTTCACTCTTTCTTAGCCTATCTCCTTTATTACCAAAATTCTCACATAATCCCTTTCCATAGCCTCAAAAATGCTGATCTCTGCCTCCTGTCAGCCACACTCTCCTTTCTTGGCAGCATTTTCTTCTCTAAGCCTGTAAAACTCTCTCCAAGTCACTGCTTTGTCCCAGAACCTATTCACAATTGCAAACTCCCTTTCCACCAAATTTACTCAAACTCAGACTCACGAACTTTTTCCTACTGTCTAGAGATAGAAAAAGATATTAAATGCCCTATCTTATACTATTTTAATTCCAGAATTCAGTACTGGTTTAGATCCTCAGAAGTGAAGATTTCCGTTCTGATCATCTTAGCATCTGCTGCCTGGGCTACAAACTCCAGATCTGTCAGCCAGGACATGAGGGTCATGGGCCTTATTCCCCTCCCAGTGCCACAGGAGCTGAGGACAGACACAAAGATATCGCTCTGTGCATGAGTCTTGTCATCCAAGCCCTTTGAAAGCCTCATCATCGTTGATGAATACTTCTTGTCCCAACAACTCCACAGAATAGGGACATCAGACGTGCAAAAGTAATGAGAAGACTAAACAATGTTTCTTGAGCCAAGCCAAGAGACTATAAGACAGCCAGGAACTGAGTTTACCTCTGCTGCTTTGCCCCGCTGTCTTTTCTCAGCCTCCCATCCTAGGTCATTCAAACCTTCCCGAGCTCTCACCATGCACTCCTGACCTTTGAACACATATAATGTTTCCTACTTTTCTCTGAAGGACATGTAGCTCTACACTCCTCAAACACACACAGACTTCTCTACTTGTTCCTATACACCCCTCTCTAACAATTACTCTTCCCTACCTCTTGTCCTTTTTAGTGTTCATATTCCTCCACAGTTTTCAGTTCCACCCCAAAATCACTCACCATTTCTAGACTCCTTTTCTCACCTTCAGGTTTCTTTGACTAACTCTAGCATCTAGAAAGAGCTCTGCCTAGTAAAGGGAGCTCAATATCAGGCCAAGAAGAAAAGCATAATTTATCCTAATCCTGTGAGCATTGTGACCTCAGTAAAATTGGGCAACTTGCTGGCAATTGCCACTAACAAGGAGAGGTGACCAGACTGGATTCAGAGGAAGAAGTTGAACAAACTCATCACCAGTGGAGGGGATTTGATCTTGAGGTTTTTTCTACTGACTTGGGTAGGGCTGAAAGCAGCAATATCACCAGGTTCAGGAGAAATACAAGGAAGGCAGGAGAATCCCTGTGTCAATATCAGTAAATGCTACATGTGCAGGTCAGGTCAGCACTCCCTGGCACCAGCATGCTCTCAGAGGGACCTGTTCTTTTCAGCGTGGCTTTCTATGCCATTTAAATAAGTAGCACAGCACCACTGGGTCTGTTTCCAACCAGCTGTTTTGTAATCTAGAAGTAGCTTGTTGAATAGTCAGTGTGTGATATTTTTGTGCTTTTTCTTGACCCTCCTCCACTCATTTACTTTATGCAGATATTATGAGGTGCTCAGCTGCTGAAAACGTGTCTGAATACCAAAGACCTGGAAATCCAAGGGAGTGATTAAGAAAATCCGTGACAGTTTCTAACACACCTTTATTACCTTGGTAATGAATTTTGATGGATTTGATGCAAGCAGGTCATTATGAGTGTTTTTTAATCCATTTACAGTTCAGAAATACTCGT
Source organism: Catharus ustulatus (assembly GCF_009819885.2). Classification (NCBI taxonomy): domain Eukaryota; kingdom Metazoa; phylum Chordata; class Aves; order Passeriformes; family Turdidae; genus Catharus; species Catharus ustulatus. The sequence continues at coordinate 19,019,152 of NC_046222.1, read as the reverse complement.
GGAGTTGGCACGATGACAGAGCATCGTGATGCCACATGAGGCAGCTGTGCCTGAATGCACCACATGGTCATGCTGATGTCTCACACTACATTTTTGGGTGGTGGCTGCTCCCTGACAGCTGGCTGCAGGGCCATTCACATGCAATCAGAAGGACCTATGTCTATTTTAAATGTGAAAATAATCCTATTCCCACTTTTGTAATGCTGCTAGTTTCAAGCTTTTGGGCAGATGTTCTGATAAGGCAGGCATTTTAAATAGCTAGATAATACCAACATTTTCTTTCCTTGCTGCTTTGATCTTTAGAGGACTAGTTTGTTTCATTTCAAATACCAACAGCTAAATGGTCACCATGGTTTTGTGCTAATAAAGACCTGAGTTAACCAACTGACCTAGCATGTTGTTTCACTTGTCTTTTTTGTATTTCGTCTCTCTCTTTTATCTATTTCTTTTTTTTTTTTTTTTTTTTCTCCAATTCATGGGCACAAGGGTATTCCACCTCTTCACTTCCTCCATAGAAATCTTCTTCATCTATAGCAATAGATCTGGTAAGATGAGGGGAAACAAAAAGAGAGTCCTGATGCAGTACATAAATCAGCACATTGGCAAACCAGGCAGGATTTGTTTGTTCTTTCTCGTTAGCATTCTTTCCCCACTAGTTCAATAGGGAATTTTAGCAGACTCTTCCTTTTGAAAGGAGGCTCTCAAAGCCTTCTCCGCTGCCCAGTGTCACATTACCGTTCCAGTTTTTTCACCTCTACTTATCTAAGCCACTTTTTAAAATGTTCGAAGGGCTCAGCAACCCTCAAAGTCACACCTTTCACATGGGCTATCTTCATGTTCATTTACACTTAAAAGTCATCTTTAAGGAGAACAGGAAATATTTGTGAGCTCAGGAAAAACACATATATATATGAAAGCAGTCTAAGTGCTAAATGGAACCTGGCCATGGGGGAATTGAAAGTGTGGAGGCATGCTGCTGCCTACACTAAAGCAAATTCATACTTTCCTTGTTTCTTTCTTACTTTTTCTGCTTATGGTTATTCTTCGTTATTAATCCTTACTTACATTCCGGCAGCATCTAAAATCCAGATCAGGATAGAGGCAACTTCTGTGCCAGAACAAGAGGAAACTTCTTTTGCAGTCAAAATACTAGATCAACTAGAAAACCTGAGGGAACACATGATGGTCCCTTAAACTTCTTCTGAAGAAGAGCTTTGAGTTTGGAAAAAATAATCTTTTTTTTTGGGTTTTTTTTTTTGACACAGTGAAATTAGAGGGTTTAATTTTTTTTCTATAAATAAATGCTTTGAGGCTGGGTTTCAAAATAAGTTCATATTTCAAAATATATTACATAACACCATATGCTATAAAAGTGTAACATGAGATAAAATAAAAGGGCCCAAATTCCTACACAGTGCTTCAGTTTAAGAAAAAGAACAGTGTCATGCCTAAGTTAACAATAAAATTTGTGTAAGGGTACTTTTTCTCTAGGGTTTTTGAATTTTCAGCTCTTTAGTGCAGCTTGTAATAGTATTATAAAAATTAAAGCTTTCAAATATAGGGATGTAAAGTTTCTAGGTTCAAGGAAGTGGAAAATATTTTGTGTTGTTGAGTGACATTTATGGGTCAGGAAAAGACGGTTGCAGAGTTATAAAGGAGCCAGTTACAAACAGATTGATGTGCAATCTAATTTCTTTTTTGTGGGATGAATATTTTTCTCTGATGCACATATTTGATTGGAAGAATTCTCTGCTCTGGAGAGTTCATAATTACTCAGATATAAAGATTCAACTAGGAAAAAAAAGACATTTCTAATGTTCAGTCACATTTAGCCAGAGCTTCCCACCACAGGGAACACAGCCTCTAGAAATATTTCACTATTCAGTAGATAAGAGCAGAAACTCACAATTACTGCATTTTCTTTTTAATATTTCAATTTTCATGCTGTATTTCAGTGACTTTGAGAGTAACAGTCAGGACAGAACAAACATAATCCAAAGCTCCTTACCACTGCTCCCTAATAAAAGGAAATGTATCACTTGTTATTGCTTGGACCTTTTGCAATGAGATGTAATGAAGTGACATGAAGAGAAGGGGACATGCAGCGACTGAATTTACACTTGAAAGATTTTATCAAAATGCTCAGTTGAGACCTCTAGCTTCTTTCTAAACAACATGTTTGCTGAGGTCAATGTAGGATATTCTCTTGACTTCAATAGGCTTTGGTGAGGCTCTTCAAATTTATTGCACTGACTACCTGAGTACGCCCTGTATCTAATGCTGAATAAATACAGAAAATGGATTATTGCAGTGGCTATGTGAAAATAAAGAGTATGGCACTTGCAAAGATATGAAATTAAAAAGACCAAAGCCAAAAAGCAAAAGCTAGAACTTTGACATATATTTTTCTTAATAAAAGAAAAGGCCCTCTTTGGGTCTACAAAATGTTATTGCATTTTAGCTGAATTTAACAAGCAATGCAACCTAAATACTTGTTAATCTGTATTGCTCATTTTATTTACTGTTAACAGTACAGTGAGTCTAGATCTATTTAACAGCAGACAGCATTATTGATTGGTTTTGTTTTGCATTTAACACTAATAAAAAGAAAAAACAGCTTTTAGAGTTCTTTTGCAAAATATGCAACTATTAATGACTGCATAAAAGATAGGAAAAAGGAAAGTGAAAACCTAGTCTAGACACTTTAGAAATAAACACACTAAACACACTTTTGGCAGATAACACTTCTGCTGCTGCTGCTTCTTGTCTTTGATGTTCTTGCTGCTGTTGTTCTTGACAGCTTGATGACAATTTGTAGCGAATTAAATAGTTCAGAAATAAAGAAAATCACTTCATATAATGTTTCATTTTACCCAAACCCGGATTTTTAAATTCCAATTCAAGAATTTTATAAAAGACTGTTATTCCTTCTACATAAATCATAAAAATATTTCCAAATTAATATTTAATGAAAATTAACATTTTAAAAGATTTTTAAAGGGAAAGGTTTGTTAAAAATGTGACAAGTAAATGTCTAGTTTTTTCAGTATGCTTGGTTTTTTGGTTTTGAAATAATAATAAAAAAAATCACATATTTTTGATGTCATAACATGAGCCTCCCCTGTTACAAAGGAAAAAAAAAAGGAAAATATTACATACCTTAGCAAAGCAGTCGAGTCAGCTATCAATTGAGAAAAGTCATAGTACTGATGGGTGTTTCATATTCTCACAGGTAGCATGGATGTAGAGGTCATCCTTAGTTATCTTCATATTCATGGCCCTGTTATCTGCAAGTTTCCTGAAGAAATTTTCAGCTGCCACTCGTAGGGATTACTGCTTCTCTTCTGTCTTTACAGCTGAGGTCTCTGTAGTGGCCAGATAACTGGGGGTGTGCAGGGCAAGGAGGTGGAAATACAGTCAGGTATGAAAGTGTATCATACAGAAAAGTCTTTAAAATTAAACAGAAATCCTACAGAATCAGAGGAGATCTACACACTAAATGAGGATTCATACAGAGAAACTGAAGCCTTTTTTTAAAGGGCACAGCTCTCCGACCTTCAGGTTCTAAATGAAACTCCCTGACCTTCAGGTTCTTCTTGTTGCAAATGACCTGAGGTAACTGGGATGACTCTGGAGGGCAAGGTCATCACTGCCATGCACTAGTACTAATAAACCAAGGTAATTGTTGAATTTAAGACAAGACAGAAAAACAGAACAATGGTACAAAGGCCCTCACTTCTATAAGCTTCCCTATTTCCTTCCTTTGGGATGGATGTGCAATGAAAAGCTGTACTGATGTCTCTACTGTGCACGGAATATTCAAATACGAGATTACCTAGAGTGGCTAAAATGGCTGTAAGAAATACACAACTTGGTACCATATAAAAGCAGTTTTCCCTTGGATTGTTTCTGAGCCTCAGCAATTGCAAATAGGTTCCAGAAAGAATTTTAAATTATCTCCAAATTGTATATGTAATGTTTTAAAAGGTTTTAAAACTATTTGAATCGACAATAATTTAAAAATAGTTCCTCTATTCTGCTGTGGCTTGGCAAGACTGGAGGAGAGAACTGTCTGCTAAAAGATGGACTTCCACTCTGGAAAAATTTGAAATAAAATACTAGGAAGCAATATGTATACAAACAGCAGAGAATTTGCCAGAATTTTGTCGTTCTTTCCCTACTGAGCTTGCATTTTTAGAAAGAAAGGAGATTATTTTCCCAGCTTATGCTTGGAGTGGATTTCTCATTGAAGTCACACTCCAGGGTCTACAACCACAGAGATCAATTACACATGATGGACGCCATAAGCCAAATCTCTCCTCCTGCAGGAAAAAACCTTGGGAGATAAAGAAGATGAAAAATAATAAATGGAAAGTGAGAAAAAAAAGTGGTCAAGGAATAATTTCTTTTAACAATGTAGAAGCTGCCTTCACAATTCCACATAAAGGCAAGCCAGGCTTTTAGGAGGAAAAAAAAGCCTGTTTTCTTCTGCAATCTTTGTTTACACTAGAGGATGTGCCATAGGCTCTTACCAGCAACACTAGAAAAAGATTGAGAATTTCTCTGTGAGGAAAAGATTTATCTAAAGCATTCTATGATTATCTGATAAAAAACTTCTATTGAGGATAGTTTCATGTGCACCATGCATAAAATAGTAATTCCCCTTCTTCTATTGTGTCTTTGGGAAAAGCAGCCCTGACGTCCCCCATTTTTCCAAACATGCCAGAAACTTCAGAAAATTCAGATCTCCAGTATTCACTTTTCCCAGTTTGTCAAACTCCTCTTCCTCACAGCTGTCCTGCCCACCATTCCTCTCTAACCAGAACTGAACTGAGGTTTTTTGGTGGCTATGGCATACATTTCAAATCAGTGGAGGGTTCTTAGGAAAGGAATATATTTCAGCCTGGGTAAAGAACGTGTGGCAAAAGCTGAGGTGCCTGGCCTGGCCCAGAAGTTTATGCAGAAGCCTGGGATCAAACCAGCCATGAGATGGTAAGGAAGATGTTTAGAAAAACACAAGATGGCTCCTTGTGAAAAAAAATAGCATGTTAAGATTAGATGATTAGATGAAGATCACTTTCTTTTTCCCAGAATTCTTCTTTTTCTTTCTTACTTTCTTTCTTTCTTTTTTTTTTTTTTTTCTTTTTATTTCCCATGTATTGCTGGCAGCTGAACTCCCCTAAGCCTTTTGGAGATGGATAGCTTCTCACCTCAACCACTCATTGCTTCAGGGAATTTGCTCAGGGAAGTACCTGAGCTCACCTCAGTGTAAACTGAAACAACATCAGATAAATAAGTTTTGCTGCATCTTTCATTTGCTTTTGGAGGTTGGTATATTGGGAGGAATAAATTAAAATGGAACATTTAATATTCTCTAAAAAGTCACTAGATCACTGTTTCCACCTTAGTGCCTTATTAAAGGAAGGTTGTTTCTGTTCATCAGCATCCAGAAGCAGTGCACACTTTGACAGTAGAGCTCAGAAATCTCATGGAAGTGGATAAATTTATGGGGAGAAAATGTCAAGGGAAAGCGGTCAATCCACAACACTGGCATTCAGTGTTAGTTGGTTTAATTAACTGAATGTTCAATTACCAAAACACTTTGCCTTCTATGCTAATGCTGTTTCAAATAATAAGTAAAAAACAACAACGCAAAAATCTGAGTCTAGGAAGCAAACAGAATAAATATTTGGGATAGGAGATAAGAAAAAATCAGATATTTTTAAGGAAATACTTCACCAAATAACATTCAGTTTCTCATAAGATTATTCACAGAAGGCATAGGGTGGCAGTTCAAGTGTACACATTGTTTTTCATCACTGGTTTGTGCTGTCATTAACCATAATTCACTTTTTCTGAGGACTGTCTCTACTAAATTCTAGTAAATCTCTGTATTTGTCTACCCAGTGTTAAAAGGAGATTCCTGACTTTCAACTTCAACGTGAGGCATTCCTTCTTAGCATTTTAAAATAATACCCACTTTTATTTTTCTTCATAATCTTTAAGCAAGTTGAATAATTTAACAAAAAGTATAATCCTCTAAACTCACTGTAATGAGAGTTTTTCAAAGACAAACCCTGCAGAGGTTGCAAAACTGTGTCACAAACCACATGGACATTGAAACCAAGGTATGGACATTAAGTTCAGCAATGATGTTGCTGCCAAGGCACCTCAGCTCTGGCTAACTGGATCACAGACAAGTCACAGCAGAGCTTCAGTGAAACCCCATCCCAGCTTCAGAGGGACCTGCATAAGATTGGGCCTGAGCAGTGAAACCCCAGAGCCCCTAAAGCACTCCTGGCAGACCCCAGAGATCAGCACCTACTCCATGGCAGCTCCCGGGGCAGTTCACTGAATTCCATCTGCTGTGCTGAGACTTTGGGTGCAGGTACAAGCCTTGTTTAACCACAGACATCACCGTGACCACCTGAATTGAGGTCAGGAACTACAACTTCAACACACACCAAAATGCTGTACTGAATGAACACCTCCAACTAATAAAACAACTAAATGTACTGCCTGGATATATATAACTTTCCTGAGCGTGACCCAAGCAAAAAAAAATAAAAAATGCCCAAAGCCAACCCACCTCCCTGAGCCTACTTACCCAGACAGTATAATGACCTGCATTCCAGCATAGTTCTGCAAATCTGTTACGCAAGAACCATGTTCCCAAAAACAGCCTCTGGCCATAGCGGTGCTGAAAATATGTTGTTGTCTTTTTATAAAAAAAAAAAAAAAAAAAAAAAAAGAAAGGAAAAAAAAGAAAAAAACCACGGGTAAAACCCCTTATTTTTGTAAAAATAAATGTTCATGTTTTCGTTTATACAGGAATGACTTTGTTGTGTGGTATGCCCTTCAATAAAATTATAGCTTAGGTCCACAAGTGTGTGCATGTTTTGAGATACTATATTGAATCTTATCCTTTCTTTATTTTAAAGGTATTCAATATTGTAACAACCAGGAATGTAAATTACAGACATACACACTCATGTACATTGCCTACCTAATTTTACAACTTCTATTAAATGCTTTAATTATACACAATGGGTTATAAATAATAAGACAGAAATGCATCTAAATATTTTGAAGCAACACCAGAAGCAATAAAACTCCTTAGAATATGAAAGGTCCTCACTGAAAAATAGGTTTCAAAATTTACAAATGAAAAGTCTTTGAGAATTCAAACCCTTAGGTAACATTGTATTTTTTTCCAACTTTTAATCCACTTTGCACCACATTAACAGAATTTTAAAAGGTCTATGGTTTAAAGTCCTTGCTGTTATGCTAGTGTGCTCACATATTAAAAAATACAGTAGAAAGCTATTTCTTTTACCTAATTATGAAGAGAATTAAATTATTGTACTTTCTTGTAATAACTCAGAACTTCCCCAAATGCACATATTTTCATTATTTGCTTGCACATTATTTATTTCTATCCTTGTGACCTTATTTTTTTTTTTTATAAATACATTCTAAACTTCTTCGAGAGTATGGAAAGAATATTTAATATAAAGCAAAGTAATTATACTCTGAAGGTTCTGAAATGTAACTGAAGTGTATCCCTGGGGCTATTTCCTGATAATTAGGTATGGCATAAATAATCATGATTAATTATGTTTCTGGATAGTCATCTGCCTCCAATGAAATATTGTTATCCTTGATAATGCTCAATACAAAAAACCCCCATAATTAAGTGTGTTTAAACAGATTTTCCTAAAACTCATGTGCAACTCAGTCACACAAGCTATAAATGTCTTTGATGTTGCTCTGATACATTGTGCCACTGGAATACCAATTCTTCATTTCTGAGTGCATTAAATAATATAGTCTGGCAAAAAATCAAAATTCAGGAGACCACAATTACACTAAATAATTTGATGAGTTTTTGTTAAATGGGTTTGGAACATGATCTTGATTCTTCTTTTGTCCAATTTATTAAAGATGTGACAAATTGTTTACCCATTTGTTACATTCCTCTGATTACAGATGTATCAAGAAACAGTACAGGAATGTATATAGATCAGAGCTTGGGCAACTTTTTCCATGATTTTGTAAGTACCAACTGTGGGTTTGGATCAAAACTGAATTTTTATTCTTTGAAAGAAAGCCAGGGTCTTTCCTGATTATGTCCAGCACCTTCATGTAATATTATTAATACCTTCTTGAGGCTCACCTTAATGCACAAGGTAGTGCCCTGCACATGGAGTTTGGAAGTAAAAATTAAAGCTGAAGAGCATAATTAGCAGCATTTTGCAAGTGAAAAGCCAAGGGGTGCCTTTTCCTTGGAAGGGCACTGTGGGATTAGACAGTGACATGCTGCTTGGGCCACATCCAGAGAGCCATCTTTTGGAGAAGAGAGGTGCCCACCAGAAAGATGATGAGCATCTTTGCTGAGAAGGACTGGTCACTGCCTGAGCTGAGCCTCCTCTGGGTTATCCAGGAGGGTTGTGCTCAAAAAACACAGAAGGACCCCACATGCCCAGAAACAGAAGCAAGTATCAATTCCAGTAATTGGTGTGAAACACTAATTTAAAGAAATTAGGATTTTAGTTAAAAGCTAGAAAAAATGGGGTTTGAGATAGTTACCTGAAACTTAAATAATTGATTGCCGGTCAATTTATGTTTGCTCAGCTGTACTTACAATGGGAAAGGATGAAACTAGTAGTTAGGTCCAAAGAACACAAACAATTGCAACCAGAAACTCATTCTTTGCAAAATTGGAGTTGCCCCAAACGCCATTCGTATTGTCATTAATAGAAAAGGTCAGGGCAAGGAAGACTCGCCTTACTTCCTCCTTGTAAGACCCCTCCCCACAAAAACGACCCCAGACTTAATTCAAGAAGCCAACCACGCATGCTTAATAGCCATTCAAGCTAATTACCATAGGAAGAGGGGATGGGAGGGGCTGGTATTATGAATATGTATTTGTTTGAACCTTTTGTCAATAAATAGACTCAGTGACCACCTGTAATTTTGCACTGTGTATTAGGGGGCTACCCCACGCTGCTGCCCAGCACTGAATAAACATACGCTTTCTAACTTTAAATTGTTAGAGATTCTTTTGTCCATCACAGTTGAGTATCGGTATTAGACTCATATTTTGGTAAATCAGGTGGCCAGTCCTTCTTTCCTTCTTTCCTTCTTTCGTTCTTTCCTTCTTTGTGTTTTCTCTTTCAGCTGTGGCTGTTGCCACGGTTTTTGGCAGGGAGATCAGGGCAGAGCCACATTCTGGCTGAAACCAGCAAGTTGCCATGAGCAAACACGAAGATGACTGCTACTGCAGCAGGGTGATCCCTGGAGATCCACAGCTTCAGCAAGCTGGCTGCTGAATAAACAGATTCCCAAAGTTAATGCACAGGAGGTGAGGGAGAAACGTGGAGTGCTCAGGTTTAAAGCAGCAATCTTAGCAAGCCACAAGGTGGAAGCAGAAAAGCCAGAGGGGATGGCATCTGTCACGATGAGAAACAAAATGAGTGAACAGAATCCTCTGCAGCAAGAAAGCAGCAGGAAATAGGGGGGCATATTCTTTAAATACTTCCATCTAAGAGGGCCTGAAGAGAGAGACAAGGACTAAAGGTAGGTAAAATAATAAAATGGTCATAAAAGCCTCACCTGACAAGAGTGTCAATAAAATAGAAGCAAAGGCAAAGGACATTTTCTTGGCAGCAAGAAGTACAGATGGTCAAATATAAAAACCATGATTCTATTTGGGATTTTCATCTTTGTTACTTTTTTCATGAATGAATGCACAGGAAAAATGTGCACCTGTATTAGCTAGGTGTGAGCAAACTATAGATTTGTATTCATGAATATTCTTGCCATAAAGCCATGCTAAAGTTTTTTCTTTTTTTAAATCCTGTTCAGTTAGATCTGAAAGGAGTATCACAGAGTAGCAACGTCTTTGGTGAGGTGTCTTCATGCAAGTGGAAATGGAAGCATAAAGAATTCTGAAGAGATTTGTTTCAAAAATATTTGTGCTGCTTGTCACATCTTCATGTCAGGAGTTTGAAGCAAATCAGAGTTAGAAGGCATTACCAGTCACCATCATTTGCTAGGAGGCATTCCTGTTTTTAACTTACAAATTTGTGCCATTATTTCTGACGCAATCCGAGTTTGTGCAAATATTCAATGATTATGGCACGAAGTGCATGCCAGCATTTGGTTACCAAGCTTCAGCAGAACTGTCCACATTCTCAGTGGCTGAGAGCATGCTATTTTTAATCCTGCTTGAAAAATAATTTACATGGCAGATGTAACCAAGACATAGAACGGTAACCTGATCATACAACTGACTGCTTCTTTTTTAAGGAGCATCTTTCAAGGAGACAAGATTCCAAGGATAATGAAATATCAGCAAAATAAATACTGGCAAAGGGACCCCCTCTGCATCCTCTAAAAGTGGGGAGGAATTGGGAAATCTCTGCTGTCTTTGGAAAGTGCAGAGGGGAGTAAACCCCAGCCCCTGGGTCAGCTGGTGAGCCTAGACTTGCAACCTTACTGACTTTTTAAAAGCATACTGCCAAAAGCCCATTGCATATCTTAATACTGATACTGAATAAAACATTTGCTCAGTTTTCCTTGGATTCCTTCTCGGGAGGAAGGAGATGTTTTGAGGCTGCAAAGGCAGCCATGTAAAGCACAGCTCAGTATGGAGCATGGAGTGAATTAAAATGACACCATAAATACAGGAATATGAACTCAAACAAAGCAAAATGGAAATATCAAAACTTATCTCCATTCCAACTATATATATATTGTTTTCACCACGGGCTGAATATGTTTAAGCATTGTACATTAATTAAAAAGTTATGCACCTATGATTTGAAGCTGTCCCTTGAAGGCAGTTTGAGGGTTTTTTTCAGTTTTTTTTCAGTTTCCTAGATACTTTTTTCCTTTGTTGAAGCTGTACCCATTGGCTTGGTCAGCACATACTTCCTTCCTTCTTCGCTGTGTTGTTTTGCAACACACTCCTATTTCAGCATGGGGCTGCTTCTCATTTTGCCTTAGAACACAGCCATGTGGTAATTGGCTCCAGGAAGAAGCCAAAACATATGTTTCCCCATGGCACCAATTAATTAGTCATATGCACACTCAATACTTAATTGCTATTGTACACTCTGGCCTGTTTCACTTCTGGGAAAAAGGTGACTTTGCACCTATCTTGATTGGAAACACGTAAAAGTGAAAAGTGGCCATTTTTTTTTACAAATGTAAGAAGCAACATTTCACTAGTCACACTATTCTCTCCCTGCACATCTCTTACTTTTTTTAAAAGTCCTCTGCACTGTGCTCAGCGCATCTTCTAATGTAACCAAGCCTGGAAGCATAAAGCATCTGTGCTCTACTTAAAACTGCTGATATGACAAACAAAAACCTCTTCCTCAGGACTACTACTCTTCTCCTGTAGCATAACAAGTGCTAGTCAACCACAAGTGCTCCTAAGAATGGCTACTTTTAGTGCTTCTTACCAACAACAGGCAGAGGTTTTGCCCATTAAGGGTTTTATTTTCCATCTTACAACAGTGACAACCATTTGGAGCTTTGCCCACACTTCTCTGTGATGATTTTTTAGGTATTTATAACATTTCTATTGTACTTACCGCCATATTACCCAAGTCCCTCACACTCATTAATCTCCCATGTAAGTTGTTCCTTTGTTCATTTCTTAAATGACTTAGAAAAGACCACAGCCTCTTAAGCAGATCTAGCAGGAAAAAAGAAATTGAAAGCAAATTAGAAATTCTTATTTTCTCATTACTTTTCCACTCTAAGTGTTCCTGAAATAGCCAGAATTATTAAAACAAATAAATAAACAAAAAAGCCACAGGGCTAAATTTTACCCTAAAAATGTATAGGTGACTTTCAGTTTAAAGCTACTGGAGAGAGTCCAGTGAAGTGCCATAATGAGGATTAAGGGACTGGAGCACCTCTGCTATGAGGGAAGGTTGAGAGAGCTGCAACTGTCTAGCCCTGAAAAGAGAAAGTTCAGGGGAATCTCGTCAACGTCCACAAATACCTGAAAGGAGGGTACAAAAAGGTCAGGGCCAGGATCTGCTCTGTGGTGTCCAGAGACAGGACAAGAGATGATGGACACAAATGCAAACACATGTGAGATTCTCTCTGAACATCAGGGAATACTTTTTTTTCCTGTGAGGGTGACTGAGCACTGGCACAGGTCACTCGGAGAGGTGGTGGAGTCTTCCTCCTTGGAAGGGAAACAGTCCTGGGCAGCAGCCTCTGGATGGCTCTGCTTGAGCAGGGAGGTTGAAGCAGAGGAGCTCCAGGGGCCCATTCCCACCACAACCATTACACGAAGTCATGAACTCCATAGGACCCGTATCTGAGTGTGTCTCCAAAGACAGAATGCAGGTGAACTTCAAACCAGGGCAGAACATTGCATGTCACTCAGGTCACTGTGCAAGCTTATTCTGCGAGCAAAGTTCTCAAGGCTTTTTATTCAGTGTAATAACTTTACTAATAAACCAGTATCAAACCAAAACTTTGAGATGCACTGGATTTGTAAATAGAAGTTTGGATAAATGGACAGAATAACTCATGACTTCAAAATAATGAAAGATCTCAAAATATACATGTAGGGATTCATATAGGGATCTGATAGTACAGGTAAGATGTGCTAAGCAAAGAGTTGTGGTGAATGCCTTTGTCGGCTGTCCATTTGCTTCTCCCTCAGGTTCCAATCCCCCATGTCCACACAAACCTCAGGCTCTCTCAAAGCAGTCCCTGGGTGACTCCAGTTTCTAAACCATCACAGTTTGGATGGCTCCCACTTTTCTATCAGGTTGTTATTTGCACAGCTCAAAAACTGGTAGGGGAGCAAATGAAGGTCCTTGTAAGAGAGAAGAACGGCCAGCTGAGGTGAAAATATTTTCATACCAACATTTTCATATTAATCTACACCTCGGAACCTACAGAAGACAGAATTGTTGTCAAGCTAAAGAATATGTACACAGTAGCATGGATTGTTTGCAGCAAAACTTGGTATCTCAAAGACCATATACTGCCCAATTCAGGGCTTAAAAACTTGCAATTAATTTCACGTTTCCTCAGAGTTTGCTACATCACAGAAATAAGTAGTGAGTGTGGATCAAAGTAAGATTTTGTGCTATTCCATACCATTGCACAACGGCATAACATGAAAATTGATGGTTTCCATGTTTTTTAAACCTCAAATTGCAAACATAACTCAATGCCTGAGTAGCTTGAGCCAGACCGAATTCCTGACAATCTCATATCTTGTCTTTTACACCTGTGCAATGAGATGAGCAAATAGGGCACTGAAGGGTGCTATTTCACTCTCACTCCTTATGGAGATGTAAATGGGTTCAACCGAGTGAAGGGCAGTGAAGACAGCAATGCAAAGTCAGGGAAAATACTGCAGGAATATAAACCCCTATATTCATGCACAAGCAAATGTATTGAAAAGAAGCAAAATCAATAGGCAAGTGTACAGAAATTGGATTGGGGAAAGAAGGAAAAGAAGAGGACTGCAACTTGAAAACAACCATATCAAAAGCTTCTTATGAGTCAGGGGACCAAATGAAGGCCAACCAAGAATGGAACAACCCAGTCTCTCCTTCACAACATGTCACAGCCCTTGTTGCTGGATGAATACCTGAAACAAATGTAGCCCCTAGTATTTTCCCATAGAAAGTTGATTACAACATTTCTGAAGCTAAGGAAAAAGAAATTGAAAACGTGTTTTGTGAAATATCATTGGGACTGTTAGTATCTAAAGAAGCTATATCAGAGAGAAATATTTGTAGGAAACCTGAATGCCTAAAGTGATGGGAGAGAGGGTTAACAATAGCTTTAAGTGATACTGACCTCGTATAAAAATCCATCATCATCACATTGGCCTCTCTGCCCCCTTAGTGAGCCAAGTCATAAAATCAAAGTTATATTTTAGAAAGTGATGTGTCCTGAGAAAGTGATCTGATGAGAATTGGAAAGGCTCTGGTTTCACTACACTGTCTGGAATTTCATTTTATGTCTCTGGCATCAGGAGGCCAATGCATGATATAATCAGGTTGGTGACTAATTAAAGTCTGGCAACATCTGTGCTGGCATGTCAGTTTACTGATGTCAGTTTGCAGTATGAGGACTTGAACAGGCAGATTTATTTTTAAAGTTAATTATACATCAAGTTTGAAGACCTCTCTGTGCATGGTTTGATTTTTGAGCAGATCTCGATGTCAGTGGATTGACAGTGCCCAAATAGCCAGACCAGGACCTCTGTGTACACTTCTCTTGTTCTTGTATTAAATGAACCATTATGAGGACACTGGGAGAGATCTGCTGTTACACAAAGATGAAATTCAGTAGCTAGACTCAACTGAAATGGGGGTAACTTTTTAAGTATCTTGGAAAACCTGCCTCCCTAAAAAACCCCAGACCAATCCCATATGACCACCAATTTCTGTGGAATAGTAATTTGACAGGTTTCTTTCTGACTCAACCACTTAGCTTATTGCAGATTCAGATCTTAAACACCTCTCACACTGCAAGATGACAGCAGGACACCTATTGGCTTCAAAGAGGCCAAAATTTCATGAATGAGAAATGCACTGCCTCTTAACTTGATTGAAAGAACTTGCCTCACACCAATGAATCTCTCAGCAGGACTGTGCTTGTGGTCTGGCTGTCCTGTGGGCACAGCCTATGCAAACTGAGAAAGCCACCAAAGTGAAATGCCTTCTGTGAGACCACCACCACCCTTCCAGATTCCAGAGTGCTGCTAAGACAGCATGTCCTCAAAGTGCTCGTACTGCAACACTTTGCAAGGGCCTAAGGATCTGCTCAGCTTGTGAATGTCTCCTTGAGATGCTCATTATCCCATTGCAATATAATAATGTTTTGAGGGCACTTCAGCACTGACATGAACATTAAAAATATACTCACATTCACAGAGCAAAAGAGTGTAGCTGCTTATGACAGTGATGATTCAGCGCAGAAAGAAAAGAGCTAGTCACCTTCCTGAGTCCATTTGCCTTGGGAGTTAATTAAGAGTCCTCAGCAGAGTGAATACATAAGGAGAAACTGATACCTAGTTTAGGATTAGGGAGATATGTCTTTCTTGCACTCTTGCTGCATTTCATTTTTCAGGTGTCCATATCAGCAGCTAAGTGCTTGGAGGCTCCAGGTGATGGATGCTTAATGCAGGATTCCTCACTCTGCTGCAGCAGTGGTCACAGAGGCCAAAAGTTTGCTGTCTTTTACACTTTCTTTACAGAAATACAGCTTCAAATACTGCAAGGGTAACAAAGGACTGAAAAAATGACTGCCTGAAGTCCTGGTTTGGGCATTTTGCCGTGTTTATTGTTTTAGTCCTTCAAACTTTCAAGTTGCATTAAAATAACACTGCCTGATGTTCAGGCAGAACTCTGTCTGTCTTTATTGTTGCCCTGTTGAATCAGTCTCACAATAATTATGCGCAGAGATGCAAAGGGAAATTACTGTAGCCAAGGTGCAAATTCAACCCAGAATGAAAAGGGGCATCAATTTCCAAGTCTGTAACTAAGTACATTTCAATATCAAATGCTCAGCAGGAGGCCAAGAACTTCAATATTTTGAGCATATTATGCTTTCTCATTTTATAACTACAGTCCCGTGGTACAATATAAAAATATTGTTTTTACAAAAGCCTTCAGATTATAGTATTTGAAAGGTTGCACTAACATTCAATTAAGATTTAGTAGACAGAACAAATGTATTAACTCATGAACTCTGAGGTCACAGGTTTTCCTAGAAAACACTCACATTAAATACAACTCTGTTATATATATTTGTAGCAAAAAATAATTTAATATTGATATTTCAAGAATGGATAAATTGGAAAAATAAACATTCCCAAATTATCTGCTAACCTCTGATGATTGTGCCAATTACCTTTTGCAGAAGTAATTAAAATAATTTGCAATGATGGAGAAAGAAGATGAAAGTAATTTCCATTGCATGGTCATTGAACAGTAGTAAAGGAGCTGCCCTAGAAAAGGATACTCTAAACATGCCAAAAATGAGAATTTTTATTGTATGGAGCAATTTAGCATTTCTGGTATGTTAAAATGATCAATTAATGTTACATTTAGCATTTTTACACCTGCCTAGACTTGACAAGAAATTTATGGTAAACTGGCACATCGTTTGCTTTTGGCAGATGTCAATTGCTCTCATCATTATTTCAAAACAGAAATGATAATTGAAAGGAAAAAAAAAGGAAAATTACATTCTTTCCAGTCCAAATAAAAATGTATTTTTATTAACTTTATGACACTGTTGGCTGTTCTTCTCCTATGTTTATATTATTTAATCAGAAAGTTTGTGTTGCTGTTTTGGCAACTTCTGGAGGTAAAAAGCGGAACAGATACAATATTTTCCTTTATATTCCTGAATAAAGGATGAGCCATTTTAATGTACATTTCCCTGACTTCCTAAACATCTGATGGAAAATAAACAGTCACACTGATCTAGTAAGCCAGGGCGCTATAGTGACAGTGCCAAGTTGAACCAACTCAGTAAAGAATTCAGTAATAACTGTGGGGATTTGTCACATCACCATGGGCAGACAAATTTGACTCTTCCCATGAATGGGGACAGGAGCCAAGGTATGAACCAGCTCTGAATTAGAAGCCATTTAATTAAAGTTAGCACAGTGCTGAACTCAAATTAGCAAGGTTTACTAAGAGGCAGCATACATTAACTTGGGCTCAGCGTGGTGATAGAGTGCTCTGCTTCCAGCCAAGTTCGCTCAGGCAGTAATCTCCTAAAGCACAATGCCTTCCAGAGGAGCAAGCCAGCCAAAGAACAGGCAAGGCTGAAAGAGTTAAAATCAAGTTCTACTACCTCTTTTCTTATGTGTCACCCTCATGAAACAAAACAAAAGAAAACAAAATTTTAAAAAGCACAGAAATGCAGCCCAATGGTTACATACAGTATTTAGTATTCCATTATGGCTCCAGGGACAGCTCTTCCAAGATCTTCCATTCAAAGCAGAGGAAAGAGAATGGGTTATGGAATTCTGAAGAAAACATCCTTTCTTTGCCAGATGAAGTATGAAAAAATTGTGGCCTTACACTGCTTTGATATGCATGTCTGAGTATTGCCATTAAAATACCATGTATGGCTGAAATACTCAGCACGTAGACAATTTTAATTATCTGTTAAGTACTGTGTAAACATCAGAAACCGCCATGATATTCCCAATTTACAAAGCTGCAAATCAAAGTGACAAAAGTTATTGCCATTCTGATACAACGGGGAACTATTTAGCTTTTCATTGCTCTTCTTGATCATTCTCTTGGTTTTATTTCCTTTCATCTGCTTTGCAACTTGGTTAGGGAACAACTGTATGCCACCTCTAAGGTCCTTTACATTTCATTCAAATAAGCAACCCAAGTTTGAAGCTTTATCCAAAATTTATATTTGGTGTTTTTCTAAGGGTCCATCCTATTTCTCAAATCTAGGTAGCTTCAGATATTGGGACCTCTCTAGCTGGATACTCAGGTTTTGGCACACAAGAGGTTCTCTCTAGGTGAAATGGAAGACAATACAAAAATACAATATGAGTAAGATTACATCTGTGAAGATAATCTCAGAAAAGAGAATTGTGTATATAAAAGGGTTCAATTACAACTTCTACTAAGGACTAAGGTAAATCAACCCTATAAAAACATTTTTATTTAGAACAACTTGGTAGTTTTACTTTTTTAAAAATTAAAATCAAAATTGTCCTTAGAAAACGTATGTTTAAAAAAAATCAAAAACTTTATCTTCCTCTGTAAATTGGATAGTAATTTTTTTACTATGAGCCCTTACTATGAGTAAATAGGAGGTATAGGAGTCTTCTGTATCATCAGAAAAGAACTGGTCAACAGCCCTAGGAAATGTTTTTCAAAAGTAATTTTAATTAAAAAAAGGAACAAATGGTTCAAAATAAAACTCAGGTAAATACTATTATACCTGTGACATGAGGAAGGGAAAGATTGACAATTCAGGGTTTGAAGTTTAAAGAGGATGGACCGGCTTAAGGAGTGGAGTTCTGCACGCTCTCAGTAAGAATGCTCTCACTGACTCCAAATCATGTAAGATAAGCTCCTGGGGGAAGAGTCTGCAGAATTTTCTAGGTTTAAAATACTGCAGCTCTTAAAAGATAAAGCTGCACGTGGATGCATTGTATGAGAAGTAATGCATGATCACATGTTAAAGACTGCCATAGGTGAAGGACCATAGTTATGATTACATGATGTACCTCAGCTTCTGAAATGTTTAACTTCTGACTGAATAACAGTGCAGCCGGAGTATTCTAAAACATACAGTTCTGTACTTAATAGGCATATAAACTGTATATATAGGGAGCATATGTAGATGGGTATATTCCTATAATTATGAACACATACATATAAAAATTTATGTGTAACACAGTCATGTACTGTAATAAAATGAATAGGTCAGGCTGGGGAAGTACTTCTAAAGTGTTCAGCAGGAATTAATATTTCATCTCCAAGTTTTCTTTAGTATTTTGCCATTCAAATTTCTGGAGTAAAAGGAGAATATGCCTCAAACTTGGATCTTTAAAAATATACCTCCTCACAGAGAGTTTCAGCTGTGTAATCTAATTCCTGCTGTTTGAACTTCCAAAGAAAAGAAAAGCAAGGATTTCACACATAACTTGTTGCATCAAAGGAGAGTTAAATGTTCTCGTAATAACGACACAAAGGATGCAATTGTCCTCTTCCAAAAACAACAGAAAGTTATTGAGATAGCAGGAAATTTAAAATTGCAGCTTCTTAGAAATGTAGAGTATAACTGAGTATCCTAATCATGAAAAATTCTAGCTGAGGAAGGTAAAGGTTTTGTGAGATTTAAATTCCCCTGAATTTCACCATACAGTACTGTAAACATATTTTCTGCAGGACCAGTGATGCACATTAAAAAAAAAGTTACTAATTATCAGCAGTAATAATTACACATTTAACAAGTTACTGTTATACTTCAAAAAGTTCACACTAATGTTGGATAATTATTGGCCTAATTAAGTATCCGATATCACATTTACAAACAAAAATGAAACATTAGTTAAGAGTGTGACAGTGTTTTTTGCATTAGATAAAAGGAAGAGGTAATTTGGATAACTAATTCCTGGACTGAATTTGTTGCACAGAGCTCACAAAATAAAGGAGGTAATTTTTATCCTTCTGAACGTTTAGAAGCATATTTTCCCCCACAACTCTCCCTTTCCAGTGCAGTATTCAACTGTACATCCCTTCTTTTTCTCCCCAAAGATGACATCAAGAAGAAACACCAGGAACTCTAGAAGCCCTGAGGACTTTCAGGGTAGGTGTCTTTTGGGAGATGGAAGGGATCTTGTGCAATGCCCTACATTCTACATGGAGAACACATCAGCTTCTGCTTCTGCAGGCAGTACAGAGTTCAAAGTGTCTTGTGCTGCTTCAGACTACGGGAGTTGACAAAATCACACAATAGACATGAATGCCTCTCAGTGATACACAAGTGATAGGTAAGTGTAAACACATAGCAAAAATCAGCTTAGGATGCAGCACACCACAAAGAATGGCTGTTGTTACAGTGGCTTTCACCTGGTTGCTGTTTCTGTATTAATTTTCCTCCTGCCATTTCACAGGAAAAATAAAGCCAGGTGCTGTGATAATAGTAATTTATCCATGTATCCACATACACATTTATGGTCATTTGGGTTCAGCAATGACAGACAGGAAATTGTGGGAAGGAAGACTAAGCCTCCCTGCTCACCTGCAAATGCCTTGGTTTCACAGTTTTCCATTTTTATTAATATTTGAGTGAATTTCCTTGGTCAAGATTACTACATCTTATTAAGCACAGCACTAAGTCATCTTTGCTTGAACATCCTCCAATTACTGGCCAGTGACAGAAAATTACACCAGCCCAAAGGACAGACTATTTCTGTGATATTTTCCCATTCTTCCTTTCCAATTTATGACAGATTTCCTTTCACACTAGAGAGGCTGCATAGCTGGTTCTGCCACAGTGTCATGGAGCCTAGGGAAAATATACCATTGCTTTTGCTGTAGTTTTGCAGGAATGTCTAAAATTTCAGGAGAAGTTATTTGAACAGAAATGCAAAGCCGTGTAAACTGAGTCCTGAGACCATAGCTAACTTGCATAGCTTTGAATCAGACTGCATCTCATAACTTCTCTGTGTGCAAGACCTTGAGACAAACAACAGGATTTGCAGCATTCCACCGTGAAACTATTTTAAATGTGTCACTACTGTTTAACTCCTTCTATTCTGATCCAAAAAAAGTTTATTTATACCATAATTCTGAATCCCTAAATTTCCTGTTGTTTTGTTGCTTCAGTATGTGCATGTTCAAAAGCCTGCTTTAAAGCCTCCTCAAAAAGCAGACTGGAAGCTTTATACTGCTTTCAATAAGAGTTTGCAGTACTGAGAACACATGCAGGCTTAGGTACATATATTGCACAAATCCCTGGATACACACATCCCTCTTGAACCCTTGGACCAATGTCCAGTGGGAATTCTTTCTCACCTGCTTCTCAAATGAAAGGGCACTGGAAATACTGAGAGCCATACTTTTCAGTGCACTCATGGCAACTCTGCTGTGTTCTGGATAAGTTAAAAAAAAATCATTAACAGCTGAAATTGAACCTTTCCATATTTGTATAGGCAGATTCTATCTATTTAAAAAAGTAGAAATTTTAAACTAACTTGCTCTTCCTACATCTTCCTTCCATCTCCTGATTATTCAGTGCCTGTCATGGGCCCCAAAGATGATCCTGAAATTTCTCCCTTAAACCCACATGTGGGGATAGTTGGTGGTAGCAGTTAGGGGTGCCTGGAGACAGTCTCCAGAAATGCAGAGAACCTGGAGAGAAACAATACTGTCCACAATACAGGACCAAGAAACTGGGGAGAATTGACAGATACTTCTCCTCATGGAAGGTGATTCAAAAACTTTTTTTCCAATCTCTGTGAGAAGTCTAAGGTCAGGTAGGCCATAGATTGCATCCCCTGTATTTGTTTTTCACCTGAATACTGCCCTGCCCTTGTTTAGGAATACATTAGAGAGCTGTGGAATGAACAAATGAATGATCCCATTTTGGCAAATGCTCTAAATTCATCCCAGTGGGCTTTGCATCAGCCCGTATTTGCTTTCATTCCGATGGGTTTGGATACACCTTTTCTATTCATATCAGTGCAGCTTGACCTGAGATTTCAAGAAAAGCATAGGCTTAAACACTTTGCATTGGGAGAAGCTTTATTAAAAAACACAGTTTAAGTGTGGATTTTTAAATCCTTTTCTCAATAATGAAATAAATAATGTTGGAATGTTGGAGGCATGTTACCCAATCCACTATATTTTCTTGTGCCTACATTTTAATCATGTATTCCTCCACCTTTTGAACTCATCATGTCACATCTCCATAGCTTTAAGCTGGGCTAGAGGTAATTATAGAACGATGTTAATTGCAGTTATACTTTCTGTGGAATCAAAAATATAACATCAGCAATTTTTTTTTTCAAATAAATATTTCAGATCTGTATGCCTTAAAGTATCCATCTGTAGCAGTGCCTTTTGGTTAAGGAACTTTTCCCTTGTCTTTCAAAGTTAAATAGATTACTGAAAGAAACATCCTCTGAGTTGTGGAATGAGTCAGCAATACCTTCAGTATTTTGGGGGCCTATTTTACAGAGATTGCTTTTGCTTTAGCCATTAGCAACTATTAAATTTATTCCCTTCATTTCAGGTTGTATACAGCTGATGAGAAATGTGGGGAAAAGGCAGTCGTCAAGACATTAACCCCTTCACTCCACAGGATGTTTTTTCTGCTTGAAAGGAATTTGATGATTTCAGCTTTCTTCTCCTTCTTAACTTTGCCTCCATTAGGATTGCCTGCATGAATAAGGGGTTGCAGAAACTGGCCTTTATATTGTAATGCAATCACAGATTTATTCAGCTCTGCAATCAGCCACTCGTCTGTGATGATCATCTCAGGGTCCTGCCAAGAGTTTCTGGAAGGCTCTGTGCTAGCTCTCTACTGATCACATAAACCACCAAAAAATTTACCTATATATTACTTTCCACTAATTCAGATCTGTGTTCTGAGGGAAGGGAGAAAGAATCATAGGGAATCATAAAAAACACTGCTTCTGAACATTAATAAAATATCCATGCATACCATGCCCAGCAAAAACACACTGAAAAACTGCAGATACAAATAAAATCTTCTTGTTAAGTTAGGGAAAAAAAGCCCAAAAGAAAAAACAAAAATGAGGGGGTGAAAAAGGCTGAAAAAGCAAGATTTAAAGAGGGAAAATGGTATGTGGTTTGAAATGTGCACTTGGAGAGAAAAAGGATATCCAAAGATCAGCATCTCTGAGAACAGCCCATTTACCAATGTCTAAATAGCTAATAACTGCATGTAAAAGTGTCTCCTCAATCTAATAAAAATGTACTATTGTATTATTGACTACAGTATAAACTTTAAAACATTAACATGAAGAAGATAAACAGAAAATTGAATGTTTACTGTGTCAAAGACTAACATTGCTTTCCAAAGTTTGAGTCAGATATTGCTACGAATAATACTGACAGGAATATTTCCTCTGGCGTGAATGAAATTATTTTCAGTGAGAGTATACAGAAGAGCCAAGTTTGACCATTTGTCTTCTGCTTTGTGATATCCATTTCCTACTGATTCCCTTGTGCTTTGGACACCTGAAAAGAGCCATGGACTCTGTCATTTGCTAACAGCCAGGACTCTCAGTTCTTTGTAGGAGATACCACAATTTATTTTTTTTGTTTTAGGTGTGTCTACCCTCCTGGAAGTGCCACTGCTATTTTCTTGTTCAATGACTTGTATCTGGCATTTTCAACAAATATTGCCCTTGCTCTCTACACTTTAAAATGATAAATGCATCACCTGGAGGCTGTATCCACCAGTTCCTGTATAATACTTCTCTCTTAAAATGTGACATAGCATTTTAGAAGTGGAAAATTAACATCCCACAAGGAATTCTCAAGGGGGAAGGACATGTGCAAGTGCAACCATGCAGTGAACTAATCTTTAACCACAAAATGCCAATGTACTCTTGAAAATACAGATAAACACTACAATGAGACATCAGTTAAGCAACTAAATATAAATCACACAAAGCCATAGTGGCTGTCACTCCTTGTGTCTGCTCAGTTTTTACAGTAATTTCACGACAATAAGGCGCAGCGAGGATCCGCGTGCAACAAATTAACGAATTAGTAATGGAATCGCGCGATCACGGGGTTTACTGGCAGGTGCTCAATTTGCAGACATTTTTCACAGTCTTTAAATGCAGCCCCAGGCGCCCACCCCGTGCTGTGGGCCCCGGCACTCCCGCCCGCCCCTGGTGTGGCTCTCACTGCAATCGCGGCTGGCGCAACTCTCACGGCTCGGCTCGCAGCTCGCACTTCCAGGTTGCCAAATTTCTGAACTTTGTCCATATATAAGGCGCACCGGATTATAAAGCGCACTTCCAGGTTTCGATCAAAATTTTTGTTAAAAGGATGCACCTTACACTTGTGAAATAAGTGTAATAGTTTTCCTCCAAACTAGAGCAGTTTCCTATGGCGCTAATGAAGACTTCTGCTAGCACACGTTCCAACCATCTGAAATCTAACATCAGGGGAAGTATCAAAAGCTGCACCCACACTGCCAAAGGTACTCCACTCAGACAGCAGGGCATGGATCCCCAGCCATGTAGACTGGCAAGCAGTGCAGACTGTCCCATGCCCTTCTGTACATGGCCTGTCTCTCTAGAGCAGGCTGGCTGTACGTGCGCTTCAGAGCACTCAGCCTGCCACTCTGGAGAAAGAGAATGCCTGCTACAGCAGTTTTCTCCAGGTCTCAAATGTAGGACAGGCATACTCCGAGAGCACCTCACCCTCCCCAGGCTTGACTTTGACAGGAGAGGATCCTTTGCAGTGCTGCTTTTCCATCAGTTCATGTACCCAGAAGAAATCTTTTGCCTTGAGGGTGGTGGGGCACTGGCACAGGTTGCCAGGAGAAGCTGTGGCTGCCCCATCCCTGGAAGTGTTCAAGGCCAGGTTGTACAGGGCTTGGAGCAGCCTGGGATAGTGGGGGGGTGTCCCTGCCTGTGGCAGCGGGGTTGAAACTGGATGATCCCTTCCAACCTAAACCATTCTGCAATTGTAAGCTTTTACCCTGAAAGGTAAGATGTGGTTGAGGGGTGGTGCAGTGCCAGACACTGTCCTGAAAAACACTCCCTGAGTAATCAGGATACACACTCCCAGAACCCTGCTGGCTGTAGCACAGGTGATGAAGTGTGGCTGCAACACTGGGAAGTGATGTTCTCACATCAGCTCTCTACCACACCTGAATATAATTTGGTTCTTTCCTAAGAAAATTTGCTGCAGCTGAATACTGATTTGCTACTCAACCTGTGTTATTAAGCTCAGTCTAGACAAATGTCTTGTTAGTGTGAACTAGAAACACAACAATATAATTTTCATAGCTTAAATGATGATTTTCTGCCTGTCTTAGGAGCAATCTTTGGACCAAAGAATCTAGACTGGCACTCATCCTGGAACTCCAAAAACTCCCTGCATAGCAGGTTGGGCCTTCCATGGCTAGAAAAGGCCACAAAAAATCCCTTAGAAGAATTTTATAATTGCACTCAGTTCTTACACAGCTAACTATGCCAGCTGGAAGCTGAATTTCACACCAGTGGTCAGCAGTGTACCTCCTGAAGTGAGAAGATCTGTTTTACAGCCAGGGGCACAATATGACCTATCATTATTAAAGGCCAAAAGAGGATTCAGCTCCCCTTTGTGAGCAATATCACTGACTATTCTTGTGAATTATTGCTTCTCAGAAAGGGAGGTAGAATACTCACAATCTTTTTTAACATCCAAAGTAAATAGCAAGTTCTCATATCCAACAAAAGTTACAACAATGTTTTCATTATGAATAATTCAATCTAGATTTCCTCAAAATAGGGGATATTAATAATTCTTAAATTCTACAAACCCTTTCAAATTAACCCATTTTATTGCTATAAGTCTAGACTTTGAAACTCTAAGTTGGATTTTACGGTACAAGTATGCCCTATGGGACTGCTCTTAGCATATATTATCATTTGGTGTGAGTAAATCAATATCCAGCAGGCCATAATTTGTAGTAATAAATCATATTTTACTGTGTAAGTTCAGAGGTGAATTGTATAGGGAAGTTCATGCAGATTTGAAAAGTGAAGAAAGATATAAAGGCATTAAAATGCAAGGCTCCTACTTATCACTTTAAAAAAGGTCTGAAATTTGGAAAACTTGGAATAATTTCTCAGTATTTCTGTAGATTGCTCATAATTGGATCCAAGAATAAGAAGGAAAAAAAGTCAAGCCAGTACTTAACTTGAAGTATTAACTACACATTGTTCTCCTGTAAGCACTCAACAGATCTCTGCTTGTTAAAATTACGGCAAATTGGAACATCAGTTCCCTTCTGAATCAACCTTCATTTCTCTGTCCTTCCCTGCTGAAGACTGTTACATTTTGAAGTCACAAATTATTATTTATTTATTCCCCTATAAAATGCAAGTATGGTCCCAAAAGCCATAATATAACACCCTGCAGTACCCACAAACGCAGTACTCATTATTACAAATTATTAGATCACTTAATCTTCTTTGCCAGTTCCTCCTTCAAAAAAAAAAAAAATCCCAGTCACCCTTTACAAGCCTAAAATACAAGACAATAAAACTAATAGTAATAATAATGATATGTTTCCTTGGTCTTTTATGGCACAAGAAACAAATGCCTGTTGACTTGTATTGCAGGGAAATACACATTGCAAGTTGATACATGGCTGAGTCAGTCAGCTCCTTTCCCTGAGGATGTGCAGCCTGGGTAGAATATGCTCACTTGCTTCTTAGGATTTGGAAAGAACTATAGCAATGAAAAGAAGGCACATTGGTCATGTTTTGAATCCTTCCCTTTAAGGTGAGAGATCTCTCAGACCTTTGACTCAAAAGGCCTCTCTACCAACAGAAAGATTTGGAGGGATTGCTTTCCTTTGCCCAAATAACCATGCCTTGTCTGGAAATTGAAACAGGGCAGCCTCAGCCTACAGGCTGAGGCCAGATCCCACTTGGGATGCTCATCTTGTCCCAGCTTTGTAGCTTGCTTTATCCTGTTCTTCATTCACCTGACCTTTCCCATTGCTCCTTTCTGCATCAAGGACTGTTTTCCTTCCCTTACAGTCAATGAGAGTAAGCAGCTGATTACAAAGGGAATTTCTGAGCAAGAAAAGGCAAAACAAAAGGTATGCTCTGCATTCTGAATCATCCAAATCATGATACCAGTAACTCAGTAAAATACAAAATCTCATTCTCCTGGAAAGCAATTATGATCAGAGGTGGAGTAAAAAGAATATGAGTTCTGCAGGCCCTTAGAAATCCTTACATTGGTGATGAAATCAAATCTTCTAAAACCTCCTGAAGTGAAATTACTTTATTTACTTAGGCTACAAGTCAGCTGGAGCTGAGTCGGGTGAGCTCTGAAGACTTAATTTTTCAGCTCTTAACACTGACTGGAAATAACAAATTCCTGCTAGGTGTAGCAGTATACTCCAGTCTGGATGTCTGACAATTCCTTGCATAAAAGGGAAGACTATTCAAAATAAAAAAAGTACACATCTTCACATCTCAGAAAACTCTACTGCAACTTATGTGGTGACATTGGAACCTATGTCAGTTAAAACCCAGTTGATTCTTGGTTGGGTATATTTAGGAAGAAAAAAGAGATAGGAAAATAGAAAACTCTGTCTTCCTTCACTTGTAAAAGGTCTGTGGGGTCCTGAGTTTTTCCCAGTATTAACTCTAACTAGATTAGAGAGTCATAAAGTTTGCTGTGATTTGTTCTGTCTGTAGCAATAAGAACACACACATGCACAGTACTTCTGGGCAGCAGTGACCATGATGTAATTGTTTTATTGTTTCATGGTATTATTTATCACCACACCTGAGAGGGTCCAAGTGAAAAGCAGTGTCGAATATGGCAACACAAACCTTCAGGTTCTTAGAGTATGGGAAATGTGGGTGGTGTCTCCAAGTCTTTGGACTTAAATTCTGTGAGATGATCCTGTGCAACTGACATCTGTGGCATCTTCAACAAACATTCTTAGAAAGTGTCTCTAATTAGTCACATTCTCTTATCTTTATTTGACTTTGAAATTGAGTAAACTTCAGAGTTTCAGCACAATCTATTTTCTGTCACCACTGTGCTGCAAAATCACATGAAATAATAGGTAAAGCAATTTTGGAAGCCAGAAATGGAAACTTTGGATCAGACTAATCAAATCAGAACAAGGTAGGGGGCTTGATCTTCAGGCAAGAGTTGTGATATAGGCTCTCCTTCTGCTTCCTTTGTCAGGCCAAGATAAAAACAGCTCATTAAATAAGCTGAAATTCCTAACCTGTTCTTTCACTCCCACACTTCCAGTATCTGTATCAAACAATTATACAGAGACTCTAACATGGGCCATGTAACATATTCTAGGAACATACAGTAAAAGAACCTTATTAGCTGCCTCCATTAGCTGAAATGAGCAGGAGCAAAATAGTTAGTAAGCTGAATTTTAGGTGTAGGGCATTACACATCCCACAGAGATAACAGAGAAAATTCACGCCTCCTTTAAAAGCTGTCAGAGTGTAGGCTGGGAAAGATAATACAGCTCTGGGTTACATTAGGATCAGGTACTGTGCAAACAGAAAAGGTGGAAACTTAAGCAAAACTACAAAAGCCAATTTCTGAAGCTAAGTTTTGCCACGGGGTCAGATTCCCACATTGCTGGGTTGCTGAAGAATCCTAGAAGACAGACAGCCAGGCTCAGAACAGCTCATTGCAGGTCTCTGCAAACTTCCCACAGAAATCTGCACTGAACAGGGAGACT
Organism: Catharus ustulatus; assembly: GCF_009819885.2. NCBI lineage: Eukaryota > Metazoa > Chordata > Aves > Passeriformes > Turdidae > Catharus > Catharus ustulatus. Next base: position 18,991,174 of record NC_046222.1, on the reverse strand, counting down.
TTGGCCCTTGCATGCCTCTTGATTTCTTGCATCTGTTCCTCATTTCTAAGAACAAGCAGTTACAGTCATGAAGGACCAACCACATGTATGACATTCCTCCCTGTTCCATTTGCCATCTGAGTCACACTGAAATCCACAGGTGCCAGCAGCTTCTCTCCGGATTTAAATACAATGGAAAGAAAGAATTAAAAGTGGAGACAGCAGAGGCAGGCTTTCCTGAAGTGAATATAACAGCTGAAAATGAAATCTTGAAAACTGCAAGATTTCAAGAACAGACATTTTGGTTTCTGTGTTCAACTGAGACAGGGAGACAAATCAGAAAGAAGGATGCATTGAGTGGATGGTCCTAGAGGCAAAGCTTGGCATGAGGAGAAGCTCTTTGCAGAGTCAGGTCTGCAACTATTGTTTATCTAGCCATTGATGGGAAAAATCATAGAATGATTTGGGTTGAAAGGGGCTTTAAACACTACCTAGTTCTAATTCCCCTGCAAAGAGCAGGGACAGGTTTCACTAGAGCAGGTTGCTCATAATGCCAACCAACCTGGCCTTGAGCATTCCCAGGGATAGGGCATCCAGGGATTCTCTGGACAACCTGTGCCAGTGCCTCACCACTCTCACAGTAAAGAATTTCTTCTGAATATCTAATCCACACCTATCCTCTTTTAGTTTAAATCAAGTGCTACACTTCACACATGGGCATCACTTTCCCCATGAGTAAGCAAAAGGGATTTGGCAAGCTGGACAGGACTGCCACCCTTGCCAAGCCTACTGAACCACAAAACAACTTCCCCCAGGGATTCTCAGCTATTTTAAAATTGTCTAAACTGAATTGACAACACCAGCTGCACCATTCAAAACTGCAAAAAGCCTTACAGTGTCCAGCCTCCTACCAGCATAGCAGACATGGCCTTTTCAGAAATGAATTTGAGTTGAGAGTGAATTTGAAAACAGATTCTTCCTATATGGGAAATCTAAAATGAAATTAATTAATAAGATGCCAGTGCTTTATTGCTAAAGGAAAACAAGAAGGGAAGGGGTGGTGTCCATATTCCTTTTTGCATAGGGGGAACTGATAGTCTACAGACATGAGACAAGCATGGATACCTTTCATTTTTTGTTACAGCAGAAAGTCCCTGCACACTCCTTCATGAAACAGCCTGTCTAAAATTCTACTTGACAAATGTATTCTCAAAAGTGGTCTCAGAAATTTGTTTCATTTTCATTAGCAGTTCAACTGTTTTTAATAACAAACTTTGAGGGCAGGTGAAAAGGGAGGGATTCTCTTGCTGACAACTATTGTTGAAAATTAATTTAACTTTTTTTTTTTTTTTTTGTGTGTGTGTGTGTGTGTAACCAACTTAACATGAACCAAACAGCATCTGAAACAGTTAGGAAGAAATTAAATCTCTCCCTGAAGACACCTGTACTTGTGATTTAGAAAAATATCTATATGACTGCCTAGTATATAAAGACAGATACAACAGGGCAGCTACTAGTGTCACATTCTTGATCTAGCAACTCAGGTGGAGAAAAAACATGATATGTTTGTTTTTCTAGACACAAGAGCAAATGAACAGTGGTCTTACATAATTCTGGTTGTTTAAAATAAAGATATTTTATTCTTGTCCTATTTATGGGACCAAATCTTCATCCCCTTCATCCCTTGCACACATTACACTTGATAGGAGATTTTTTGACTTTATAAAGCCTGGGTTGATGACCTGACACTGTGTGTCCGTGAATTCTCTTTCCCAAGACGCAGAGAGAAATCCAACAGTCTGGGACAGCAATGGATGCATCTGGGATCCAGCTATCCCTGACCTAAATAAAGCAGCCCACAGATTAGACAAATTTGTTCCAGGAGTCAAAATAAAGAAATAATAAAAAGGTTACAGAAATTTACTCTTGTCTACCAAACCCAAATAATAAGAACACTCTCCACAAACACATGAAAAATTAAATGCATATGACAAATATGCATTTATTTTAGACTGCCAAGTCTACTGACACTTCTATCATGTCTATGGAAGACCTTGACATATCTGAATGGAGAGGGTGACTACACAAACATATGAAGGGCACTTTTGTTCTAGATTAATTTTCAAATATCTTGGAAGAGCACCATGCAAAGGATGCAGAGCCAGGGCTGACCTAATTAACTCCAGAACCAAGCTGCAGCTAATTCAGTCTTTTGGGTGGTTAGGCTTATTTTCTCATGTGTAGCACAAGATCTCACTTTTGAAAGGAAGTTCCTGTACCTTCCGCTGACTCCTTGCCAACCTTTACCAGAAGGACCATCTTTACTGATACTGATTCCTAAAGGCATGATACTAATCTTTCACTTCTTTAAATTGAAGGCATTGCTTGAAGAAATTGAGCTTAATTGATGCCTGGAAAGGCTGACCTGAAACAGACACTAGACAGAGCAAAAAGGATAAAATAGGTATTCATTGAAAGGATTCACCTTGGGCAGTGCAGGAGCCTGGCTGGGGCTACACCCAAATTACAACCAGGATGGATCCTGGTCACGAGTTTTTACACTTTTATAAGTTTTGGTTCATTTACATATCAGGGTTAATTGTCCAACCACAGCCCCAGGCTATGAAGTCTCAGCCCCTTGGCTTGCCCCCTTTCCTTTTGCTGTTGGTTCTGCTTTTTGGGTAACAGGTGTCCTTGATTTTCTAGCTGGGAAGGGATTGTTTTATCTAGCTACCATGTGAAGAGAACTTATGTAATATGAAGTTTCAGAGTTACACTCTAAGCAGCAGAGAATCTGAAAAAATATAAAAACTAAAACCCAAGGCATCAAATTAACTTATGAAAAAACACTACTAAATCAGAATCTGGTATCTATTCTTTGGAAATAACTGGAATTTCTCTTTGTGAGAAAGGGTGAGGAAAAGACTTTATTTTCCTTAGCTGATAGTTCCAATTAAAAAGTCTACAAATCACATTAGATTAATTAAGTTTTATGTGAAAGTATGAGTGTATATATTTTATTTATTAATGTATTTCATTTGCACAACTCCGGTTATAAATATTGATCTGTTTGGACCATTAACTGAAGTGCAGCTTTAAAAATAGAATTATTAAATTCAATAAAACCTAAATTTAAGAATAGAAATTTTTTTCTTTTGATACAGTAACCATCAGCTTAGCAGAAGCCAGCTGGATTGAAGAAGAAACAGGCATGAGGCTGTTTCCCACAGTAGCTTCTGAAATAGAGATTACAAGTGTATTCTTCAGCAGTTAAGAAGAATCATGGTTTCTTCTGCTAGTTTACTAGTGGCAAATTGGCTTAAAAGTGTCAACATAAAAAGATAACATAGGGTGCCAAATGTGTTTATTAGGTTAATGAGAGTATTAACCTTAAATACAGTGGGATTTCCTGTCCACATCCAAATTCACTGGTGTGAATGGTACTTTGCATTCTGTGTCACCTGAGACTTGCGGGCACTGCACTCTGGCCATGGTCAATCAAACCCTTAAAGATCACAGGGGCACTGAAAGGTTGATGATTATCTCTCTGTTATTCTTTTGCAAGGAAGGTAGGAACCTCAGGAGTAAGAGAAGCATGCACAATGGAAAGGGGAAGGAATAAACAAATCACAGTTTTCCAGCAAAGGTAAATTCATCTGCACATGTTGGATTTCTCATGATCAGAGAACAGTGCCTACATGATTTAGAATGCACAGAATGTAGAGTGATTGCAAAGTTAAAGGTGAAAATAAGAAAGAAATAAGAGTTTGTCCAAGCTCTGTATGCTGAAAAGGTGATATTGATGCTAAGGGTTGCCAAAGAAGACTCAAGAGCTTTGTTTATGATTTGTAGGGTGGATGGCTCTCAGAGAGCACTTTCCATCTCACTTGTGACTGCGTGAAGAAATAAGGTAGGACTGAAAACCACCCACCTGGCCCTATTACATCTGGTGCATAAGCGGCACTGGGTGTGAGCCCTCCAGGTCACAACTCATATGCAGACTGGCTCCAAATCTGCTTCTGAAATAGCTGAACATTCTATTTTACCCAGGCTGATATGAGACAACCAGATCAGTTTCAGCTCAGTTTGAACTAGCAATGAGCAGGTACCAAGTGGAGGCTCACAAAGTTTCCTACTTGGTGAGCTACTGTCCTATTAAAACAATCCAATGCAAGTAAATGCTATTTAAATCGATTGTGTGCATTCACAGACAAAATTGGTTTAAAATTTATTATGTGTTGTGGCTCACCATGTCGAGAGAGAACAGAACATACATTTTAAAAAACAAGCAGGTTTTCTTAAAATAATCAAACATTCAATAAAAGAGGTTTATTGCTGCCATCTTTATTTGTTAGTAAGGGGAATGGACTATTTTACTCTTCCTCTTGCAAGCTAAGCAGTGTTGAATAACCATGAGAAGGACACAGGAATTTGCTTTATTAAGTTTAGAAATAATTTCAATTGTCTTTGAATTTATTTTAATCTTGATTTAAATGTATAATGCAGTGTATTCATCTCTGCAGTTCTTGAATTGCCCACTTGCATAAGAAAATACACTTCAGAATATGCTTATTAAAGAACATAATGGCTTTGAGGGATTTTTAAAAGCAAAGAGACATTATAATCTTCTTTCACTGTAGTAGTTGCATATTTCAAATGTAGACAACGTTTGCTTTACAATTATTAATTATTATGGCTGCCAGATGCAATTAAAGAACAGCTTGTGCTCTTCCTATGGCTCCCTTCAAGCATTCACCATGTAAGTCATTACTGAAATAGCTAGATTAGAAAATACTAATGGCTAGCACATGTATGATCTTTACTCCTAAAATCCCTAAAATAACTTGCAAAAGAAGGACATTATTGACCTGTTGTTCTGAGGAGGAGAAGTGAAGGGCGGAGACATCCAGGCAAAAGCATTTGCCTATTTGAGGTAATTCCACTTGTAGGAATTGTGCCTGGAGAGTACAAAGCCTTTTCAAAGGCATTTCACCACATAGTGAAAGGACTTTCAAAAAGCTTTCAACAAGCTTCCTCTTAAAGGGCTTTTAATAAATATTTTCAAAAATGCTCAAAAAAGAAAAGGAGGGAAGAGTGAGAGGACAAATTTGTCAATGCTCAATTATTCAGAAGAGTGGAAAGGAAAGGAGGCTGTAAAAGCACACAGAAATATAGCACCATAGTGGAGAATAACATGAAAACCAAAATGCAGTGTCAGTAAATATGCAGTGATGCACCAGGAGACACAATTTAACTTTATATGTGCAAGGACAGGCTCTGAACTATCTGCCCTGCGTCCAGAATGAGATCTCCCAGTCACAGCAGCTGATTCCATAAAAACATCAGTTGGCCCAAGAAAAACACTGGGGATGCTTGGAAGTACCAGAAACAAATAGAGAATCAGGCTGCAAATATAATTATTTCTTTTTATAAACCCATGGTGTGCCCATAGCTCAACACTGCCTGCAGTTCTGACTTTCTGGTCAGAAAAGCTGTACAAGGGTGAGAAAACATTCAGATAAGGTATCACATATACAAGAATAATGTCCAAACTAGAAATAACTGGATTAAGACTCTTTTGCACAGAAAAGAGAGAACCAAGGGTAGATGTGACACAAATTAATAGAAATATCAATAACATTGAAAAGATCATTAGGAAATTATTTGATTTTTCACAGTGCACGAAATAGGGGCAAATAATTACATTATCAGGTGACAGGCTAAAAACAAACAAAGAAAAGAAGGCATTTTTATAAGCAGCACAATTAAACTGAGAAATTTCTTGCCCAAGATTATTCTAAATGATATTTATTCTTACCAGTTGAAAAAGCAATAGGGCCAATTCATAGAAGTTATTTCATCAAGGATGGTAATTCCAAAAGTAATGCTTATAACCAAGGAATTTATTAAACTATGGATGCTGGAAGCTGGGAGAATATGCCAAGGAGGCATCACTGCACACTTGCCCTGTTATTGTGACTTTCTCAAGCATTCAGTACTTGACTACTGTTGAAAACCAACTACAGGCTAGATGAATCCTACCACCCCTTAAAAAATGGCTCAGTGGTCTGAAGAGGGCATCCACATACAGAACTATTTTTGCTGATATAGATACTTCTGCTGTTTATTGTGTCAGAGGGCTTGCCCAATGAAACACAATGGATCCCAAACAGAATTTGATGCCACAGATGATACCAACATCTATGAATTATTTCCTCTTGGGTGGAAGGATGAAATATTGACTATGTTGAAATCAGCAGAAATTTTGCCCCCCCCCTGCAATAGAAGCAGGATCTTACTTCATTCTACCTGACTCCCAAGACTCAAGTCCTCCCAACATATCAGGTTTTCTCCTGGTGACTACCAGAATAGTCAACACAAAAGGACAAAAAGATTTCCAAAGCACAGAACTTTGCAGCATGCTGTGCTAGTTTTGGCTGGGGTAGGGTTAATTTCCTCCACTCCAGAGAGTGATTGTGTGGTATCAGTTGCTGGCTGAGCTTAAACCACAACACATCTCTTCAGCACAACATTAGAGGAAGTGTTTAAGAACTACAGGACTTTATACCAAAACAGCATACAAAAATGTATGAGCACAGTGACTCTGGAATTGGTCTGCTACAGTCAGTCTTATCAACACATCAGCTCTGTTTTAACATTCAGATAGCTGAGGCTGAAAGCAAACCTGATTTTGCGTCTTAAAGAGAGGCATGTAAAATGTTTTATAGGCTTTCACACTTTATTTGAAGATTATCATAAAGTGAGATTTCTTCATACCACAAAGAGTGTAAACCATAAAGCTTTTAAGACTGCTGACAGTTACCATAGTTTTGGTTTTTTTTCAGAGAATGATCTAGTCTATATTTTCTTCAGAATTGAAAGCGTCAGAACTTAAGTTAGAAGCCCACAAGTTAAAATGAACTGTCCCTAACTGAACAAAGCCTCCCAGAAAAAAAAGTTGTAGTTATATGGATTCTGCCAACACATTTTCTCTGGCCTTTTAAAAACATTTGAATCAAAAGATTATTTGATTTTTAAAAATGAAACTGTTAGTAGACTTCAAAAAACATTTGATATAGTATTACTCAGGGGATGAAACATAGTGTTATGAACTGGAGAATGAGTAAACAACCTCACATAGCAATATACATTTGCCATATTAACATTTTCTTGATCCATACAAAAACAATAAAGGGATGAAAACAGAATCACTGCTTGTTAGGAAAACCTCTCTGTAAGGCAGAATTTTCTGCACATGCCTGACATGGCTCCATTTATTAGTGAGAGTCATTTCAATATTTCTTTAGGAAGAGCAATTTGCTTAGTTGTGGCTAAGCAAGATGGCTGAAACTGCAGACACACTGAGAGATTTTTAGCCATGACAATTCATGAGGTAAACTAATCTAGCCTTGACAAATTAATCAAATTTTTGGATTTTAAGTCTAAATCCAACAGATGAAGCTCGTCCACTGAGGGTTTTAGTAATAAGAAAGGGGAAATGAGATGAACTGTATAGCTAAATTATAACTATATAGCTAAATTATTGTAACACAATAGATGGAAAAGCAGAGACAGTTTGCACTTGTAACAAGTTAGACCTCATGAAACCATGTAATGGAATAAAAACCTTAACAAAGAATTAAAACAAAGATGGAGGACTTTAATTGAAAACTTGATCAATTAGCACAGAGGCCATAAGAAGGAGGCAACAGAGCATGAAATTTGATTAAACTGAACCATACGTCCTACTTCATTTTCAGCGATGTCGCAAAACTGATGACCTTGAAAAGAGAAGACATTAGAAGAGTGTAAAATAGCAGTTATCTCAATGCTGGCTAAAATAGAGACCTGATAATAAATATTGTACAGCAAGGAAGCCTTAAATTAAAATCACATACATATTCAGAATGGAGAGATGGGTAGTCATAAATTGCAGTAATTGACATGCAATCCAAATTTATTACAATGGGTCTATGCAGAGCGAAAGTGAGAAAGTGCCCTAACTCCACAAATTTGACAAAGGGAGCAGATCATACTCCAGCTCTCTGAGTACTCACATTAATGTTTGATAGTTGGCATGCTTCTACTGCATTAGGTGATCTTTTTGTAGTCAGTAAAGTAGATTAGATTCTAAAGATGCACTGAGCATCTACAGTAACAGAGCACTGGAGTCACAGCGTGATTCTTCTGTTTTGAACCAAAATAAAATCAGAAAAAAGGCACTCCTTCACTCACATCACACTACCATAAAGCTACCAAGAGCTCCTTTTTTTTGATAGGTGAAATAATAGATGAACCTGATACACTGCTTTGGATACAGGATGTCTTTGTTCCTGCTGCAGATGGGTGAAGCTCTCCATTTCTCTTACAGACCCCTACAGAACATGCCCACCCAGCTGCGAGCCCATATTCTCATAGGAATAAATGCAAGGACTCTCACATGTTCCTATTGCCATACAGAACCACCAACATCAGCCCCAACAACATGGGGCTTACATCTGCATTTCAGCTTTATCCCAGCTATAAACAAACAAATGATGCCTTTCTGACTTAAATCCTGCTGAAACTAAGGTTCTCCTCTAGTATTTTTAACAACTTGGACTGACAGGGAGATGTTGTACAGCTTCAGGGCTTTATGTCATGAGGCTGTGATGCTTTGTTTTTCTACAGTGCTCCTTAAAATTAGATTTACTGTCATGTGGAAATTCAGCTTAAGTGATGTTGAGGTGGATTTTTTCCAAAGTGTCATGTCCTTGCAGACATGCAACGCCAGTAAGATTTGAATGAAATCATCCCAGATTGCTTTTGAGAGTCCCATTTATTGCAAATTCCAAAACAAACCAATATCAAACATATATGTGTCATGTGATAGTTTTGCTATCAGTGTTCTGAAGAAAAAAATGTTATGAGTAGAAATTCCTTATAAGAAATTTGAAAAAGATATTTTTAGGTTGAAGAAGATTTACAACTTGCTCTACATCTTTGTGCATACTCAATGTAGAATAAACTGATTGCAGGAGAATACTAGTGTCACGTCGTTTTCTGTTACGATGTCAAAAAGCAAAAAAATAGAATATTTAATTTTATGATGGCTGAAAGTGAAAGGAATTTCTGCATGTCATGTATCAGTAAGTACTGCACTGTACTGCCTTGGAAATACCTAAATCAGTTTAACACAATGAAATAGGTTGTCCACACAGGTGCTTCTTGCTTCACTGATATACTTCCCTCTGCAAAAAAAAAGAAAGGGAGAAGCACTGGTGTAAGACTGATTTTCAGTGGTCAGGGCTCTGGTGCATCCTGTGCTGGGGGACCAGTGAAGACCATAGAGAACACTCACAATGGTGAGGAACATTTCTTTTTTTCAAAATCATTCATGAGTAGTTTTGGTTTTAATCTATTCACTTATTTTTAGTTCCCTTTTGAATGGTCTACCAAGTGTTTTTGCCCCCAAATTTCACAGTCTGACATTCTTAGATCTTTCCTAACCCACTCTTCTCTAACTCTGTGGGAAATGAAGAAAAAGGTCTGCAAACACTGGGCATTTTTTCTCCTACTTTTGCATACATTTTCCTAGGGCTGAGAGAGTACTACCAGAGACCCTCATATTCCCATAAGGCTGCTGTATTTTTTTATCTTCTCCTTCAGTATGTGTACAAACTTCCCTTTCCAAAGCAATGAAAGACACCAGTATCCAGTCAAATACTCATATAAACACTCATCTAAATAATATCAATGTGTAAGGAGAAGGAGTATTAATTATGAAAACTAATTTTTTTCCATTCAAGCTTACAATTTGCAATAATCTGGCTTCTGAGTGTCCATGGCTATTCTTTCTTCTCTTTTTTTTTTCTTTCCTTTCTTTAATTTCTTTCTAGTGTCTGATTCCTTTCTAAATTTTATATCATGCATGAGAGGCATAATGTATTTAGTACTAGTTTCATACATTGCACTAAATGAAGTGTACTGTTAAATGCTACTTTTTTTGACAGTCAAGTAAGATATGAGAATAAACATGAAAATCGACATTAATGGGCTGCTAAGGAGGAGGTGCAATCTGTTAATGCAACCATTTTACCAAAAAAAAAAAAAAACCCCAACAAAAAACAAACAAACAACAAAAAAAGCCACCAAAACCAAAAAGGAAAACAAGGCTTATTGTTCTAAAGGAAACAAAATAACCAAAACAGATCAGTAATTCACATTCTTCAAATTCAGAGACACCAGGAAGAGACCACCACCATTTAAATATGCCGCTCTATGGGCTATAAGAACACAAATAGTCCAACAGTCAATTTTAAAAGGCACTTTTCTCATCAAGCCCACACAACTTCTTCCAGGGTCAGCAATGGCTCGTAGGTGCAGTAGATCCTAGAAAAATGAAATAACAGCATATAAGAGAAACCTCTGGGTAAATCTCTTTGCTAGCAGGAATCACAAAATGAATAGGGCATATTCAAGGCTGTTCAGCAGATGCACTGAGTGGTGCACACAATGGCCACAATCACCATCTCCAGGCCAGGTGCCTGTAGAGGCTTTGCACTCTCCTGGCACCAGAGTGTGGAGTGTGAAGCTCCTTCTTCCTTGTGTCAGACACAAGAAGTACCTGCCTGCAGAGAGAACCCAGAGAGGAGGAATCACCAGTATTTCCCTCCACAGGACCTTACAGCCAATTATATTGTTTGTATATTGTTTGTTTATGGAGAGCTTTTTGCATTTTTAAGACACTGGATGGATGTTTTCTGTGGATTACACATGTTGATTCTGATACAGGAATACCATATGGATTTTATTTAAAACACCATATGGATATTCATTAGCACTGGTGAGCTTTGACAAATAAGTGAAAGTTTTTATTTAAAGCAAATAGAGTGCTCTAGCCTTTTTGGGACAACAAAACTTTATGAGTCAATGGAAAACTCTTTTTCTGAGAAGTCAGAAAAGGAAGAAGCTGAGACAATAATTCTGGGAAGGGCCATTTTAACCCAAATGACTAATTCCAAAAAGTCCTCCCACCCCGAAGTTGTTGCGCAGCCTGTAAAAAACCACATCATATTACAATGAACATCATACTACATTTTTAACATCTTTTGGTATATGCACCAGCCAATCAGTGATCACTATCACTCTCACTACTGCTCCAGCTCCAGTGGACATGCGGGTCCTAAAAACTGAGTACAGGACCACATGGAGCCAGACCAAAGATTCCCAGTCTTAAGTCTACCCCCTTTTTGGACCCGGTTTGCCTTGTTTAGGTGAAGGCTGTTGTAAACTCATTTTATTCTCCCCAAAACCCATAGAAGCAAACAAGTTTTGCAAGGGTTTTGATGCTGCAGCCAGAGCACAGGAATTTCAGGCAGCCTGGCCCACAGCAGTGTCCAGGCAGGAATGCAGATGGACAGACAAGCTAAGTCTGCTTTCCCAGGTAATGCAGGAGAGCAGGAGAAGATTTTTAGACATGAACAGCTGGTGCTTAGGTGGTATCTGCATGAGCTGCACTTCAGAGAGCTTCAAATTACTTCTGGTCTGGCCCCATGCACTGAGCCCACTGTATCTGCAGCATGACTGGAACATGTGTCCTGGCTTAGTTTCATCCAAAAGAAATGCACTTTGAATACTCTCAGACTTGTTCATGATGTGAAAGTTTGCTAGGTGTGGAGAATGGGGAGACTGACCCCAAAATCAGCCTAAAGTAAATCACAAATGTGGCTCCATCCATGGAGCAGATGAGTCAAAGATCTTTCAGACAGTTCTGTGACATGAACTGATTTGGGTATTATCTCACTGACCCCAGCATCTCAAGGACTTCCTATTTATCAAGCTTGATTAAAGGAAAGATGGTTTCCTAGATCTGGAGATGTTGTTTTACAACTTGCATGGCATAGTTTGTGATATGTAACATGAAACTAGCAATACTATTTGTGATATCTGACATCAAATTAAGAACCAATATAAATTTTGAAATGAGGCAATGTTTCACTCTTTTTTTAACTGTGTTATTGAGTAGAATCACATATCTTTGCTCTAAAATGTGATAAACATGTAGGATCTCAAGTAAGAAACCGTAAAATGAAATATGGTAAATGAGGCATTTCAACTCCTGGTTTTTCTGCATTTTTTTTCTTCAGGTATTTCCATCCCAATTTAACTTCTACTGATGTTCAACTTTTCTTGCCAAGTCCCCAGAAGGTTTTTCAATCAACTGTTCGTTGTTTTAACCAACAAATTTGTTCATTTTGCTGTTTAGTGTGGTACCACACTGTTGACCTTGCTGTATGGCTTCATTTTAACAGATAATTTGCTAATCTTCTTTATTGTTTCAAAATTATCAACATTGCTTTCAAGATGTTACTTGAAACAATTAGAGTGAGTATCATTCATGTAGATTCTCCTTGTCAAGTGGGTACAGTAAGTCTTTTGATTTTTCTCACTTATTTTTATTCTCAGTGAGGCTTTAAATCTAGCAATTCTTATGAAAAATTCAAGAACTACAGTTGTGTTTGCAACTGCAGCTTTCAATTTATGATTCACCACTTTAGGAATAGCAGACTTAAGATACCCTGCAGCTAATTTTCAAAGGTGCTGAACGTCCATGGCTGCTGGTGGCAGCTGCTTAGTGCTAGCAGAGGGATGCCATGTTCAGCCACAAGGTCATATTGCCAGTGGTCCTGTGTCAACCCTGAGGGGAGGGGATTTGGCCTAAAGAGAGGGCTGAAAAAGTTAGGAAGTTGTTATGGCTTTGTACTCATGTCATTCCACGATCACTCGCTGTGAGAAGTTTATTAATGCCACAAGTATGAATGAAGCACTTCAACCTATATTCAAAGACATTAAGCTTTCAAAATAGCTTTGAGAGCCAAACAGCTTAGAAAGCACATTTCTAAGTAAGCTACCTCTCTCATTGCTCATAAAAATGTCTACACAAGGAGGTAGTTTGGAGTACCCAGCTTAAGGCTGGATTTAATGACAAGAAAATATATCTGTGCTCATAGTCATTATTCCATACTCTTATTCTACTAATAGCACTCTGTGTGGTACTTGTGTTTTCAAAACACAACCAGACAAGGCCACAGAAACATTTACTTTTCTCTCCTTAGTGCAGAGTTGTGTACAGCACCACACCAACTGTGATTTCATACTCCAGCATAGCAGCAACTCTGTATAAGTGAAGACCTAAGGATAAGCAAACAGCTTAATTGATACATCACTTTAGACCTGCATCTAAACCAAGCAGGGTTTCTGATCCTGGCACATAGCCTGCAGGAATTTGATGGAGAGATGTCTCCTCCATTGCAATTAAGACCTGCCAACAGAAATGCTTTGCAGGCAGTCATCCGCTGTTACTTAGAGTCAAGGAACCAAGCAAAGACTTATCCTGATGTACCTGTTGTCTTAAGAATTCATACATGGTCAAAAGCTGTTTCACATTCAGAAATGCTGAATTAAAATAAGAAGGTGCCAGTCTTCATACTCACCTTGAGAGAAAAGTACAAAATTGAATCTTGTTTCACCTTCTGCTTTGATTCTGTTATATTAAAACCTTATGTTTTGAAAAAATTTAAGCATTTAGTATATTTTTTTCTAATTTATCAGTTTTGTTATTACCTTTAATTTATAAGGTTTCATGTTATTTACATAATATTCTTCAGATATTTGGTTCAATATAATACTCTGCTTCAGCATTATTAAAATAAAATTGTTCAGCATTCCAAAATAAAATAGATTAGCATTTCTAGTCTAACTGCAATTTTCATTGTAATTGAGAAAAAAAAAGCACTCTGTGAAACTCCAGAATATCTTGTGGGATACTACTTTCTCACTTGCTGTGCTTCTGGGTCCTTATTAATGATAAATTGTAAATAAGAAATGCAAGCTAGTACCTCTAGAGGATGAAAATGAAATCTTCTAAATCTCAAGTCAGATGATATTTCTGTACCTTCACACTTGAAAAAGAAACTGTGCTAGTTAGCAAAGGTCAACACATTACATATTCATGTCAGTAATCATTATACAGCTTTTCTTTCTTCTTCATTCTGTTCCAATAATACCTAAGTGCTGGATGACAATCATAACTGCAGTTTACAATTGCTTTTCATCCCAAAAGATCCTAAAGTGCTTTAAAAGCCTTTATAGAAATGTGGTTTGCAGGGATTATTTACCACTACTGTTCAGACACCTCTGCTATGAAATTTGGCAACCGTTCAACATCCTTATCACACAGAAAACTAGAAGTGAATAGGTGAATCACAGGTCAAAACATAATCATCTACCAGAGATGAGACCAGAGTTTCAAGATTAATAATAAAAATAACATAACCAGAAAGTTAACATATATGTCTGAGGGAATGGTCTTGATGGAGAATGATGGGGAGCTTACCATGCTCTGGGAAGTTCATTACTTTATTTGAAATAAGTCTTTTTCTTTCTCCATACCCTGCTAGTGCTTCTGGAGAAAGTGGAGAAGGGACCAGACTCTGGGATGCCTGTTCTCTGTCATGCGAAAAGGACTTGTAAGGACCTGTCTCACTTCACTCTCGTGAGTCAGCTCTATATGATCCATAAGTTAGGGGCTGCCCCACACAGTCTGACCTGTACTGAACAACAGGTACGAAGACAGCATCTTTTTAATATAATTCCCTTTCATTAATGCTTCTTGCTCCACCAGTCATCTTACACCTGCAGTAAGTTAGGCATCATCCTTTCAAAGGAATCCTAAAATCCCCTGAATTCCTAAAATTCCCAGGCTGTGATCCCTGGCAATGGTCTTACATGTCTAGAAATGGAAGCTGGTCATTCCATGACTTCAGAACACCTATCCACATGCAGGACTTTGGGATCTAAGGCCTCATTGGCTTCTTCCACCTCCCACCCCTTTGTATTCTGCCTTTGATGGAGCAGAATCTAAGGTGTTCAGTACAAAGGCAAATGGCAGCAGCCTGTGCAGTGTACCCTCCCCTGCAGCAGAACATGAACACTTTACAAATACCTTGGCAGGGTTTATGATGGTGCTATTCTGATGGTGCTACTTTTGCTACTGTGAGTCAAGAGATGGAGCCGCACTTTGCACATAAAATGCAGGTGGGACCTTCCCTCTCCTCCTGCCAATATTGAGTTCTGGCAGTTTGTATACATGGGGCCAAATCATTATCAGACACTCCAGTCACACCTGCATTGCTCAGGATCTTGGCTCCAGCCCATGGCTCCTGAAAAGATTCAGAGCTCAGAGCTGTTCTCATTGCATGCAGGAACTGAGTCTGTACTGAGCCCAGCTCATTTCTCACTGACATACTCATGTGATATAAAAGAAATAAATTTTTTTAAAATATTGGTAAAAAATCACACCCACCTCAGTTCCTTCATTTGGTGATTTAATTATTTAAGGTGCCAAGGCTTAAATGAACTACTGAAAAATGAGGTAATTCTAGCTAGAACACCATTACTACACTGAAACTTAATGGCCCACATGCACTCTCATTCTGACACCTTGTTTTCATGCACACATAAATTTCCAAAAAATTTGTTTTGAACTGGGCTGTTGGTTTTGAGGTTCTTTTTTTTTTGTATTTGGTGGCCTTTCACATGTTCATTTTGATTTTTTATCACATTTTTTGAAAACATGAACAGGAATGTTTCAGCACTGCTTTACTACAGGGAGAGTGGCACAAAGAGAAAATGAACTCCTATGGTTTATTAAAAAAAAAAAGAAGCATACCATTTTATGAGTTCTGGCACCAGGAAGACATAAAGGTAGAAAAATTACAAGTGTCTTCATTGTGTGTTTTTGTGAATGAAGGCCTCTATGTATGTGAGATCTGGCTGTAAACCGTAATTTCTAAACATTCATAGAATAAATAAAGTTTTACACAGGAATAAAGTCTTCAACACATTTCATTTAAAATCCTGCCGAATCAGTAGCAGTCTTTTCAGTCATGACAAAGGTTTTAGGTCTAACAGAAAAATATATACTAAACCATAAGGATATCTGAGATTTGCAGAAGAAAAATTTTTTCATTCTGCAGGGAGTCCAGGCTGCATACTTAGTCCCTTGTGTTGTTTTAGAAAATGCTTTTTGTCTACCTTTCATTAATTTTTCAACAATAGGATCCCCACACACATATTAGAAATTCACAATTAAGGCTTTCAATTTAGATTCTATGAACCTTGATAATTGCTGTATGGCTTTTCCATTATTAGACTTAAAGTTTGAATTCTTTTTCTTTTTACTTACTTTTTCTCAAAGGTGATCTGGTAATATGTTGTACATTCAAAAATATTATTTATTAAAATTAACAGTGCACTTTACTATGTCACATCTATTATTGCAATGGATTATGTAGATTAGCACCATTCTTACTGTGCCTCTTGATAAGGCATCTAATTTAACACATTACCACTCTTGTGCTTGCATGCAACCAACTGGGCTACATATATCTTTCCCTGAAGTGATTGATTTTCTGTTGATGAAAGTTTATTGGAAATCCTGAAACTCCAGAGGCTGTTCAGCTGATGTCTCTGAGTCCTGAATATGGATTTAAAAACACATTATTTCTTTCTTTCAATTTGCAAAACAGGAACAGAGAATCAGATCTCCTTTTAAAATGACGCAGTAAAGATGAGATACTAACTTAAGAGTGGTTGATTATGAGAAATAATTCCATTTGAGACTTCACGTATGATTGGCATAGTTTATGCTTTGAGAAGATTTTAAAAATCTCACAATACAATCTCTCATAATGAATCATTTACTATGTATATCTCTTAATTCTAGAGGGGTTAAGGATGTGAGCATGAAAGCCAGGGACAAACTTTATGCATCCCATAAACACTCCTTGCAGATATTTATATGTATCCTCAAGCATGTCTGCATGAAATGCAAGACAATCCTTACATTTCTTAAAAAACTTCTGCTGCATAGAAAGTGTTGGCTTTCTTGGATCTGAGTCCTGCCATGATCCCAGAAGCCAGGTGGGCAAGAACAGCAGCACACTTGCAGAGAGCAAAGGTAAAGCAAACCTTTCTTTGTGCCAGAGAGTAAAAGGGGTGGGGGTACAGAGCAGCCAGGCTGTGGCACATGCACTCATTTCCCTCAGAGCCAAAAGGCAAGAAGGTTCTGCAGGGGGCTGGGAACCACCACCAATGGTGATATGCCAGGGAATGCATCTCTTTGGATTTCTGCATCGCTTGTTCTCACTAGATGCACCCTTGGAGGAGTATTTCTGTTCAGCAGGGTTATGTGGGGTCAAAGCACCAAAAGGCGGCTTGCATATAAATACAGAATGACCTTTTCAAGAATACTTGCCTAAAAATTTCAGTACTTAGACCAATTATGTATTGAGCAGAGATTTTCTTTTTCTTCCATACATCATTTAAAGAATTCTTCAACTTTTCTTTTCAGGGTCACAGACCAAAGTTCAAATCTGTTTCACCAAACATAAAAGAGAGATTTTGTAGCCAAGTTGTCTGCATACCTCTATTTACAAGCTGGCATATGAAAAGTCAGCAGGTGCCTCTCCAGAGTGACAGGCATGATATACAGCTCTGAGAGCCATCTAATGCCGTCATAAACACCATGTTTTACAGGCTGCCAGATGATTTAGACAAAGAGTCATCATAATGACTTCCGTGGCTCTGTAATAGCTCCATTTACAATTAGTGTTAGGAAGTAGCACAGCTCAGTTTTGTGTTCGGAGCAGACACACTTTAGATAGGACACTCTTGTGTACAAAACATGTCTGAGCCACTCGTCTGCAGAAATTCATGCTCTCATTTTACAGTGGTGGCTTCTAGGATTGTTGATAAAGACCTGCTTGAGTACTTTTGTGCCCATGCGTTTTGTTTGTAAAACACAGCTTAAAATTCCAGAGTGTGGCTGTCAATTTGAATATTCACCTTTTGCTATCTAAGCTGTATTGATGAGATTTAAAAGTGGACGGTTTCACCTTTATGACTGGCAAAAGTGCCAGAACTTAGTGAAGAATTTAGGTACACTTGGAGAGAAGGTCTGCAGAAAACTTGGCTGGTTGGGATGCAAGAACTTGGCAGGCTTGGATACAGGGAGATGACGCATTCACAGCCCAGTCCTGGGGCTTTTATCATTTCAGGTGACAAAAGTATCCTGGGTGATGGCAGAAACTTCCATTAAAACTGTGTGAAAATAAAGATCATAATCAATAGTAATTTTCTGCTAATAGCACCACTTTGCTTGGGTTTGGTCACAGGTAGGGGACCACTGAGGACACACCACAGCAGCGTTTCCCTGATGGGGTGGGACACATTACCCAGTAGTACTTCCTAGTTCAGACCTGGATGTGCTGCAAGCATCAAAACATAAAAAAAACTTTCAACAGCAGCAGTGCTCCAAACCCATCTGAAAGAAGCAATGCTCAAGACAGGAAAATGTTTTAATTTCCCCAACCTTCAAAAGATATAATTTTAAGAATTGCATTTTCTTTTACTGCTTTCTAGTATTGCAATGCTTGGTTACTACTTTTGCTCTTTCATTTAAGTAAGACAGAGAGGACACCTACATACTAAAGAAACAACTTTGAATTTCTTTTTCTCCCAACTGAAGAATGGAAAGCATTACAGAGAACAGGAGCAACCTGTGCCAAATTGACATTAAGATATGGCAATTGGTTGTTTCACAACTCCAGAAAGCCTCAGCGTGGTACTCTCTGTGACCCCGGGTTAGATTTTTTTTATGCAAGCTGCTTTAGTGACTTAAAGGGGTCTTTAAGCAGAGCTCAGAAAAGAAATGAGCTTCCTTTTTTCCTAAGCAAATATTCACCCTGATCTTCCCCACCTGGAAGGTCCTCTCCTGTGACCTTTAGGCACATTGACTAATGGTCTACTGATGTGCATGAGGCTACAAAGAGTTTGAGACTCCAGAACTGAGAGCACTTGTGTAAGAGGGAAAATACAGCAACACACACACTGCCATTGAAGATTTCCATAAAATTATTCAGGTGCAGAAACCCTACATCCTTTCCCTAAAATAGCTCTCAGCATACTTATCTTTAGGGACTTTTCACCTTGTGGATGTAATTCCTTAAATAATTACTTCATCTTCTGTCTACAATCCTCCAAACCTCTTTACAGATCTGTTATAATACAGTTACATATTCATGTGATCCAAGCTTTGTCTCAGTCAAATGTGTTTTTTATTCATAATATGGATTATAATCACAGTTCTTTTGAAGTATGAGCTCATCAACACACCTAGCCAACAAAGGTAGCTGCTTAATTAAAAAAGATAAGTAGCAATGAACATGAAGTTTCAACTAAAGACACATGTAAGTGCATACCCCTTTAAAAGTAGCTCTGCCTAGCTGTGCAGATGCTGCACTTCATTCATAATTAAGGTAAGCTTTTACCTCCTTAATGGAGTTTACAGAAGACAAGTATTTATGCTTTTCTGCACTCACTAAGATAGAGGCAGTCCCAACATCAATGGTGAAGGCTGCATCTCAGAATTTGGGTGTTCAGGGCACATGGGAAGTATACTCAGTATACTTGCCTGTTCAGGAAAGCTTTGATGCCCAAATTTATGGAAACTGAGAGGCTGATCTCTCAGGTCTTCTGGAAGCACAACTACCAAACAAGTTTGTGTATGTCCCATTTAGTTGGGAGCCTTTGTGCAAAAGGAGGCCTCTGAGAGGCCATCAGCCTACAGGGGCATGCAGGTGTAGATGTGGAGGCACCCAGCAAGTATAAACATCAAGTAAAAAACCAAGAGGTGCACAGCAATCTTTTCCGGTTGAAATTTCAGTATGGAGAAGATGGAATGTGTAAGAGTTCCAAGATGATCAAATGAGACTTTGTAGAAGCAAGAACTAATATTTAACAAAATTAAATATTCCTTTTTATTTACTTAGTTGTGCCCTTCAGCCCTGTGCTGTCCAGATGCTGGGTGACTTTTAAGGGAATTATTATTTCCCCTGCATCTTTCCCTCTTCTTTCTTCTGCTTCTTGTTTTTAGATCTGGAAAGTTGTGATGTTGAAAAGCTAAATCAAAGCAACACGTGAGTTCAACAGATCTCCCTGCGCTGATATTCTAAATGCTTGCTAAAATAAGTTTTGCAAGTGACATAAAAGACTATTCCATTTCACATCCTGAGTTTGGAAACTTCACTATTGTGACAGAAATTCTTATAAAAGATGATGTTTGTAGAGAAAGATGTGCTTACTTGAGTAGCTTTGGCAGCCAGTGTGATTTGGCTGCTATGGAACTAGTGTGAAAGTCACAGATTTGGCTCCATTCCCAGCTCTTTTGTGAATTTGCCCAAAAATTATCACTCAATCTAGTCCTCTTGTTTTGTTTCCTCAGTGGTGCCAAGGTTCTGACTGTCCACACACAACTTTGCTAACTACCTAATATAGTGGGTCCCTATTACAGCTAAAAGGAAAAAAAAGGCAAATCCTCAGGAGGCTATTGAACATAAGGCAGAAATCTTTAAGTTCACTCTGTATTCAGTGGGGAACCAATGGAGAACAGAGCACCAGGGAAATGAGTTGCCTGTGCTTCTAAATAGACAAGTTACTGCATTCTATCATCTTGGGCTGTTTTCAGTCTGGGTAGCTGTATTTCCAGATAATGAGGAGCAATTTCTCCAAAGCAGCTTTAAATCCTGCTGCATATGATGAAATGTTTCAATGCTTTTCATTTTCTTGTGTTCTGCAAAAAAAAACAATAATAGGGAGTTGATTGGAAAGATACTGGGGACTATCAGGGGCTTCAGAAAAAAGTTACAAATCCTAAATATGCTAATACCTACAGTTTGCTAAAAGCAGCAATTTTGTGGCATTTACTTTAGTCCACCCTCTTCATTAAAGAAAACTTTATGGGAGTTAAACTTTAATTCATTTTTTGTCTATGTTGACAATTTAGATGGGTCTTGGGATTTGTTTGTGTGTTTGTTTATTTATTTCCTCTTAATTGGATTATAAATGGTCACAGAGCCAATTCAGTCTCTAGAGTCTATAATTTAATGATGTTCTGAGCCTCTTTCTGAAAGCTATCCACAGAGGAGCTGTGCTGAGAAAGATGCCACCTTCTTTTTTTGCAGTGTAATTAAACTTTACCTGGCTACCAATAAATTAATTTACAAGGTCTTCCAATAATTTAAATGAAATGTGAAAATTATCCCTTTTTTGACTTATTTTCAGAAAGCTGTATCAATATAATTTAGGAAATTAAATGTTACCCTGTTGCCTTCAGACAGCTGATCTTAAAACCAGCCCCAACTCCTTGCTTTCTCTCCTTTTTGACCAAAATTTTTATACTTTTCATAACTGAGAAACCACCCATGTTTTGCCAGTGTTTGTAGCTATTATGCCGTGACACAATACTGGACATATACCCACAAATGCAACAAATGTAGAGCAACATCTCTTTATTGGTGTGTTCTTAGACATTATTCTTTCTTCTGTTTATTCAAATACAGCTTTTTGCAATGTGCCAGCTTGGCACATATCAAAAATAAAGAATTAATCCATAATTAAGTGCAGATAAGGTACATGATGAAGCAGCACAGCTGCAGCCCTGTCAATGTTGCCTAATTTATTGAGTCCAGAGAGACAGAATCATTACATGTGCTATGTCTTATGGACTAGAAGACAAAAGACAGGCCCTGGACCATTAGGAAGAATGAAGCCTTTGGGGCTTTCACCTCTGAAGAAAGGATAAGGTCCCTGGAGAACAGCAGCATAGAAGGGATTTCTGGTACAGTAAGTCATAGCAAATGTGACAGCACCCAAAGTACTTTCTCCCATGAAGCCCTGCTGACACAGCCATGTTTTGGACTGCTCCTGTAAGAAAATTTTCAGGGGTGGGTGAACTTTAAAAGCAAATTGTCAAAGCCACACGGCTGTGCTATTGTAGTTCAGCTGAACTTAAATATGAGAGAGGAGATTTCAAAAGACCAAAAGATTTGCAGCCTCATTACACTGAAAATAGCTGCAATTTTTATGTTCTTGAATTTTGAGGAGTTTTAAAAAGTTCTCTCCTATAACTTGGAGCTTCTATGAAGTATAAGGAAAACTGCATCAAAAGAATGAGTGTCCGGGTCAAGACAAAGCCATAATTCCCAAGCTGTTGGAAGGAAAAGAGATGAAGACAGAACTAGGGCAGAGACCCAGAGTTACAGCTCTGCAGATTTGCTTCTGGTACTCTTTTTGGTATCCAGGGAACAGGGAGAAGAAGCCTTGTGCTCACCTCCAGCAACAGGTGCTGCCCCAGCCTAACAACCACCAGTGTTCTGTTCATTTACAGCTGCAGCTGAACTGATTTTGCAATGCTCTGGTACAGGCAAAGCTATTAGAAGGTCATCACCACAGGACTGCTCAGAGCAATCTTCTATTTCAGGCAACTGTTTTTGCCTATACCCACAGACACTCCAGAATTCATGTGTTAGTGAGAAATGGTTTCCAAATGCCAAGCTGGTGGCCACTGAAACCACTGGAATTAACAACTGTGTTTGCTGTGTGTGATAATGCATTGCCTTGCTGTTCTTAACTGGTTTTATTTTTTTTATTCAACTCTAGCCAGACTTGAAACAAAATCAAAAGACAGAAGACAGTTGGAAGAAAATTATCAGCATAAAGTAAGTAAATAGTCAAATCAAATTTCAATCATAGAGTACAAAATAAGAGTTTTACATATGACCAAGAAAGAGGATAACAAGGGAGTAAAGATTCTTCTTGTATTGGTTATTAAGAGTACCTGAAACCATGACACAGCTAGAGAACAGAAACTCAGAAATCAGATAACAGATTTCAAACTGAACTGAAAACCCTAAGGAGGTTTTGAAAAAGGAAAAGCAAGTTCTTTGTTTAAAAAATAATGTAGGTGACACTAAATACTTGCATGACTATAAAAGATACAAATCTGTTTGCAGAGTTCAAAACCTTGTGATATCTGTCAGCTGCATGTAACAACGGTTTAGGTGTTTTAAAATTAAGCAAATGGAAAACATAAAGGAATATTACAGATTATGTGGATTTAGTGTTTCAGAACTTCTAGACAAAACTATGACTTCTCTAGGAACTGCTCGTATTTTTAATTACCCCTTTGGTCTCATGGATGAGATCAGGCTCAGTAGAATTATGGAAGTACTTATGGAGGTACAGTCACTGTGAACCAGACTTCAAACTATTGGGAGAGTGACAGAAGCTAAGCCATAAACAGTCACTCCTTTATATTCAGAATGTGTATTTAGTGAATCACCATCTATGCCTTCTTTCTAAGTCACAAAACACAGCCACATGCTTTATGTTACTTTGCACAGCAAGCAGCATCATACTAAGCCCTGCTCAATTCCCCTGCATCCATCTCTCACCTGCTATAGTAACGTGCAGTGATTCTTTGTCTGCTCTGTCAACCCCACATATTGCATCTGCCTGAGACTGAAGTTTCCCCAACCCCTTAGGAATAGCAGATGTGTCTGCAGCATTAATATGTCACACAGCACATCTAATGTAAGTGAAATACCAGCCCGACATTCCTCCAGTCTCCAGATCGCCTTGTAAAAAGTTCTTATATAACCTTGTGAGGTCATTTCCAAACACAGTTGAAAATTAAAGGATGTTGGCACCCAAGCTGAAAGTAAGCACCCTCAGAAATACACCCATTTTAGAAGAAAGCCCACTTAATTAGAACCAACCTGAGGACATTATGTTTAATCCAATGAGTACATTTTTGCCAATTTACTTTTATAGATGATTTGTCCTGTACCATCTAAGTTAGCAACAATACCCAAATGTAAAAAGTAATCCAGCAACTAAGGAGGTGTAACTTGTTCTGAACCAGTGGAAAGACTAAACAGAATTTTGCAGAGGTTATCTGTTTACACAAGACAAACTAATGCAAGAGCTATACATGCCATAACAAAGAAGACTGAGAAGGATAGAGGGCTGAACTGAACAATGGCAATGGGAATGTTTGTCTGCACTGAAATCTCCAGCAGCCAAAAGCAATACTTGTGATAAATTTTTAAAATTAGGTGCCTGAAGTTAAGCACCCACATTCATATGTAGGCATTGATGTGAGTGATTTGAGCTATGAAGGATTCAGGCAACCACTGCTTACACTGGAATCACTCATCAAAAATCAGGTCATACATTTCTCAGACTACATATAGATTTAATGCCTAAATTAGGAAGGAAATTTTGGAGGTCTTGAGTTCTGAATCTTAGAAACACTAGAAAACTTTAACGTAAATCCAGTCCTCATATATGGTAAATCAGCCTAGCTCTAGTGGCATAATGAATAAGCATTGATTTTTTAATGAGCTAAAGATCTGGCTTTGCAGTCTGCTGTGGCATTTGTGTGTCCATGTATGGATATCTCTATATTGGCAGGGAGGGCTGGAGAGAAACAAGGGAACAGTCCCAGAAAGCAGGAGTTACGGGTTCAAGCCAAGATCTGCATCCAGTCTGCTGGGCTATCTTGCACACATCACTTTGTAATTCTGAGTATTTTCCCAAACAAACCTTCACCTCTAGATACCTGTTTAGACTGTAAAGCTCCTCTTACTATGCAGTCACACAGTGCTGAGCAGAAACAGATTCTTAGCTCAGTTTGTGCCCTCACCTGTTATTCAAAACACCAGCAATATTAAATATATCTGAATTTTAAAAATCAGCCCAGACTCTGACTTGGCTGTGCAAAATCTGCCTCTGACTCAGCAAAGAAAAAATACACCTGACAAGCCTTGAATCTGCATCTGCCCAGGTTTGCACAGACTCCATGTAATGGATGTAACTGCACATGAAATGTTACAATGACAATAAATACACATAAATCTACTAAACTGATGAGCATTCAGTCAGACCTGATTAATGATGCCCTCAGAAGCAGCACCAAGCTGCATTTTCATCCTTAAAAGTGAAAAGCAACAGTTTTAAAGGACATGAAGCAACACAGAGAGCCATTTCTCTTCTGAGCCCTTGAGAAATATTTCCAGCCTGATTCTGCCCATCAATACAAAAACACTGCGTGGCAGCCAGAACTCCAGGAGGTACAAAGCCCCATCAGCTCCACCACAGGAGGGACAGGAACAAAATCTCTGCATGGTAGTAAAGGTGCTACCCAGTACCTGAGTAGACACTTACAGACCCCCCACAGCTACCCTGGAGCTCCTCCACAATAAAGTGAGCAGCTCTGCCCTTCAGCCTCACACAGCCAGGCAGGAAATCCTCAAAAGTTCCGAACGAGGGCTGGTTTTCACCCAGACAATGCAAAGGAACACAAGCTCTGATCTGCCTGTCCCCATTCATGCAGGTATGGCTAAAGAAATGCACTGACCCACAGTCAGCTTGGGAATCAGCCCTAAGGACTCGTGTACCCATCCTGTTCCCAGAGCAGCAGCTCTCTGCTAATCACATGCAAGTTTATGCTGCCAGTGTTATTTAAATGGGCTGAATTGGTTTTCAAAGTATTTAATAAATATTGCCTGCTGGCATCAAAGGGATAGAAGAGCTGTAGATCTGAAAGAGCCAAACATCCCTTTTGGCACCTTTGCTCTAATGATGCAACTGTGTCTGTCAGTCTCTGCCAGTCTCAGCAGACTGGCATTAAAGTGACGCTTTGCACAGGAGAAAGGAAATAAACAGATTATGCTCCATCTGATGCATAAACAGTGGGATTTTATTAAAAGCCACCAAATGCAACTTCAAACAGCAATGCATTATATTCTGTGATTCATTTGAAAACCATTGGCCAAGCAATAAAAACTGTCATTGTGAAGTATTTTTATTTTAAATAACATGTGGAAATAGATTTATAATTGTTTTCTTCTGGGAGGACAAAGGAGTTCTGATAATTAGGCTACCTAGTTAATTACTAATCCTCTTCAAATATGGCTAATAGGCTGGTTTGTCAACATAGCTTAATAGAGATGGAAATTAAATGCGTCTGATTTTCGTAGCCCCAGTATTTTCAGAAACAGCAGAGGTGTTTTTCCTCCCTTTTTTCTACTGAGAAGCAGGTGTACCTTGCCATAGGTCATGGCAAGATGCCGGGCACAAGCACAACTAAATTCTGATACTGAGTACCATTAGCCTTCCTGGCTTTATGCCCTTGTGAGGTAACTGTAATACTAATTTCAGCAATAAATATTAAGTTCAGCTTTCGAATTCCTCATTGTTACACAATGTCATAAAATAAAAACAAGCACAAGCAACCACTAAATTTTGGCTACTTGCTCTAAAAGCGACTTTATAACATGGCAGATTTTTAGCCCAAAAACTTTAGGCTCTCAAAGAGAGCTTTGGAGATTTTCAGCATGACAAATAACTCAATTTCTTCAGTGTAGTGTTTTTGACAGGACACTGCCCCTCAATCATGTCTCTTTTCTGGTCTAAAGGGCAGTGCAATGGGCTGGCACCCAGGTGACTTTTCCCCTATTTTCCCCATTCCAATGTCATCCTTGAGGTGTATTATGTACTTTACTTCTGCATGCTGTGGTCACCAGCTGCAAAATTCAGGTAGAGCTAAAAAATTCCTTTGTGAAGAAATGAAATTATGACCCAAATTGCCCACTCTAAATTGCTACACAGAGGTTAGGCCCTATTAACCACACTGGAAAAAAAATGGAATCAATGTTTTTGTCAACTAACAACATCATGGAAAGACCAATTACTCTCCAACATATGCATTCATTTGACCAAAAAATTAAGTATAATATAAAGACCACTTAGGTACCTTTAATGAATCAGAAGGAAGATAAAATTAAATATTGTCTAATGAATAGCCTTCTGTTGTTGTTATTAGATTCTCAGAAATATAATCCTAAGCTTGTTTTTCTTTTCATTCTTCTAAGTCTGGACTTTTAATAGGCATTAAGGATGAAATTTCACAGACCTAAATTGCAGTCTTCAATAGATGAAGCTGAGTACCTTTATTACAGTTTAATAAATTGTTAATATTGAAGATAAATAATGAAATAACTACTGTCATGTAACCTCCTACTAACCATTACAAAAATATGCTTCCTGACAAAATTTCAACTTATTACTAAAATATATAGCTCCTATGCAGGCAAAGGTAATATTTCTGACATTACTATTTCTAATAATAATTTTAAGATAAAACTTTTTTTTTTTTCCTAAGAAAAGTTAGCTTTCATTTGAATAAAACAGTCTGAAGCTTGTTTTGCACTGCTTTACATTTATTAATGAATATAGCAGAGAAGTATTACACACTTACTCTGAGGTGACTGAAGTCTTGGACACTGCTTTACATACAGAAACCAACAATGAGCATGGTTATGGCCATCCTGCACTGACCTTCAGAATTCTCCACCAAAGTCAGCACTTTCATACCAAAGACTCTTTCTGCAGTGGTTTCCTGTTCTTAGATGTGTATTTCCACGTTGAGTACAGTACAGTTTCCTTCAATATTACAAGCTCATTTGAACCTGCACATCTAACTTCCCTCCAAATTAACACTTGAAATGTCCACCAAAACATGTTACAATTTTATGAAATTCCAGTGCAGTCCCATTACTCACTGGCATGTTCCATCTCACTCTCCATCTCCTATTTTTAATATTTCATTTTGGAAAACAAATGCAGACATTTATACATTGTGCAGTCCCACGACTGCAGTATTGCTATCGATTTCTTATGTGACAAACCAAACACATACACTCAGCAGGATCTGGGCTGGTGTAATGATTTCTGAAAAAATCCACTTTTCACTTTATTAAGAATGTTTGGGGAAATAGCCTGGTAGTTTTACACAGGATACATTAAAACTGGAAAATAAAGCTCACTCAGCTACAGCTTTGATTCTATTGCTAAGCTGTCTTCTCTTCAGCCAGAACCTGAATCCCAGCTCCTCTGGGGGGGCTGCAAGAGCCCAGCCAGAATCTGGGGAATCCTCACTATTCAAATTCATCATTTTCAGTGGAGGTAAGCAGAAACTACTGAGGTGCCGTATAAAAACCAAACAAATCAACCAACCAACACATCACCATCAACAACAAACCAACACAAAGCAAAAAAACCCTCCAAGCCACCAAAACCTAGGGACACCACCTGTTTTATTTCCTTCTGTCTCTGTCCTGACACTTTTTTTTAATATACCAGAATGGTTCCTTCATTTTCGTGAGGGCAGTTGTTTGGTTATAATCTTGCTGCTCTCCTAGCAACCTGATTAATGCAAGCACATTTTTACTTCAGGTTCTTTGTGTTCAAGATTAAGCAAACTGTTACAGATGCTCTAAAAATGGTTAAATAAATAATTTTTACAGTATTTTCATGATTTATCCTGAGGCATTGTAACATCTCATACTGCCAAAACATGAGCCAGGTCTCAAGGTTCCATTCATATCAATGAGAAATAAAATGGGATTTAACAAAGGCAAAAAGATGAGCTTGAAACCTTTCTAGTAGAACAATCATTTGGATGATAAAGAGATGTGAACTGGGAATTCCTACAAGAGATAATTGAAGAAAGGAATGCTTTATCAAAGGTAATTTTTCTTCTACCTCTTTATAAGAGGCTGGCAAAAAACAAACTCAAATATGCTTTAAAGTGAACATCCTATGACCTGTGATGTTTTATTGTGTTCTCATTCAATTGAAATGTCCTTCAGAATAGGCATGATCTGGATTTTTTAAAATGTAGAACAAGCAAGAAAACAAACAAAACAATGAACCCAGACTTCTTCATACAAGGAGAAGAAGGTGATTTTCATCTTTAAGCGAAGAACAAAGGACAAAGGGATTGGAAGCAAATATCTACCCATATTCCAATGAACATAAAACATGTGACATATCAAAAGCCTGAAGATTTTTAAAGGAATTGTAGGATTCGCTGAGAGCTTTTAATTGGATATACTGAAAGCATTACACATTTCTTGAGAACACTGTAACTGCATGTGTAAATGTTCTGAAGTGCATTGCCATGAGGGCATGTCCTCTTTATGTCCAGCCAGAAGGAAAGAAATACTGGGCAGGGCACCCTTTAGGACAGTGGCTTGGAACCACACAGAGCACCTGGTGATCAGTAATGCTCAGGGTGGGAATGGAAATACACTGCTCCACTTTTAAGAGCTTCCAATATCCTAGGACATAACACAATAAGCACTAAGGAAAAAGCAACTGAGCTCTCATGCCTTTTTCATAACTTCCAGGTGGAAAAAGGCCAGAGCCTCTTTCCTAGGGCTTTTCTTGGAACAAACACAGATGTCTGGCACAAAATGTACATTTGTGTTTATACTGGATGCCAAGCTGAAGCTCAGCTTTTCTTGATTTCTCTTCAGCCATTCATCATACGGATGGTCAAGTAATTTCTCTCTCAAGAGCTCCTTTATCAGTTTAAGAACACCTGACCTCTGCTCAGCACACAGATCTAGGAAGGGAAGCAAAGTGCAGACAGAGATGCTGCGATTTACAGGCTGAGCCTTGTGCACAGTGGGCAGCTGAGCTTCCAAAACCTTGGGCACAGAGCCCCTGGCCCTCAGTGCCCCAGTCTGAGTCACCCTGACTGCAGCAGCAGTGAAATCAGCCACTCAAGTGGCTCCTGCTGCCTTCACGAGTGTGCACAATCACAGCCACCAAAGTCCTGTGCCAAACACTTCTGTTGTCTGAACTGAAAACTGTGCAGGGAGAAGGAATATTTAGGGACGACAGCACCTGGAAAAAAAAAATATGTGGAAGCAGCAGCTACCACTACATTTTGTTCTGCTACTTGTAGTCCTTCTGTTAAAAATGCCACATTATTCACTTCCAGCAAAGAATGTGTATAGAACTAAGAATTCCTGAAGCATTTCTAAATTCCCAAGTGAAAGTTGCTATATTTAATTTTTTAAGACAAAATATGCAAACAATTACAGTTACAAACAACTATCAGATCCTGAAGTCCTAGGCAAAATACCTAAAAAAATTGCATCTTCATTTTCAAAAGAATTCAAAGGCTACGTGCTGTATTTGACTATAGCAGACATCCCCAAAAATGTATTGTATGTCTGTATCAGGCTTAACTAGAAGTTATTGTTAAGCATTAAGGATTGAAATAAAAACCTACAGAGCATTTACCTGCATCACAATGTAACCAATAAATATAATAATGCTTCCTTTTACAAGTCTATATTATTCACAGAACAAGAGCTGTGCTAACAATGTCAAAGAAGTAATTTGAAGAAATCTTTAATTAAAAATCCCTAAACATATAGAAAATAACTTTCCTAACATTTTATTAAAAGCTCCAAGTGAATTGATAAATTGAAATCCAGTCAAATATCTAAGAAGAGCGTAAAAGCCTCTGCACATTTTAATAAAGGTTTCGCCAAAATAGTGTAATACTCTGCAATATTTCGACATAATATCTTGATTGCAAAATGTCTGAGTTCTTCCCACAACTCTGTGGAGAGTCAAAAATTCATACTTCCATCCCTTCCTTTCTATTAAAAATCCACCCAGATAATTTGATTTTGAATAAAATCCCAGAAATCCGTCTGAAAAGGATTGAATCGTTATGTGGAATTGCAGACAAAATTGAAGATAATTGATTTTTATGCATGGAAATTTAAATTAAGGCAGTTCATGTTTAGAGTGACAGAATAGAAGTGTGCCTGTTGAGTTAACACATTGCAAAATTCAGGTCTGATTAAATTCATCCAGATTTATATAAGGGGCTAACCTAAGACAGTCTTTTAGGGGATAAAGCAAAAAAAAAGTTTAAGTTTGTCACAACATTTCACATCCTCTCACATACCAAAATCTCTTCTGGCAATTACAAAAGCAAGAATTTTGCTGGAATATTGTTTCTTCCTTCCTATTCTTCTGATTTTTGTGTGAGTTTTACTATTATATATACAAGAATTTAAAAAAAAAAAAAAAAAAGGAAATATTTTCCCCAGAAAAGCTCAGACTGTGTTTCATCCTTTCAAAGTCCATTTTCCAGCCTTGACTGGGTGAAAATAAAGAATTTCAGGTAAAGCATAAAACTGTGGAGTACAACAGTGTGACTGAGTCCCTAAAACACCTCTCTGTTTGGATTATGGGAAAAAAATCAGAGCTGAAACATCACAGATTATGGAAGAACTAGACTAGAGATGGCCAAGTTACATCTATCCCCAAGGCACTTTACTATTAGAAAAAATATTGTCATATTTTTATATTACTGTACCTTTCTAGAGCATTGTGCTGGTTTGCAATTGTAAAGTCTTGCTTAGTGGAGAAAAGGGCAGGAATTTTATGGTGACTTCAATGGAATGAGGTGAATCTAAAATACTCCCTAAGAGCTGTGTGTCAGGATGTTCCAGTGCACTTCTAGTCCAGCACCACGGCTCCTTCTCCTGCTGTGCCTTCAGACTGAAGAATAACAATTTGGGCTTTTTTCACCCCCCAAAAATATGTAAAAGATAATTAATGCATTAATGGAACAGTAGCACTGGCTTACCAAAATAATTTATTCAAGTCTTTACTAAAACACACACACACAAATGTAAAATATAATAATGCATTAAAGGAACAGTAGCACTGGCTTAACAAAATACTTAATTTATTCAAGTCTTTATTAAAATACACACAACCAATAATATAGAAGTGGGTATAAAACAATGCAGAATCAGAATGTTAATAATGAAAGAAAATACAGCAAAAATATTCCCAAAGAAAAAACACAAAATGTGTTTTTCATCCAGATCATTGATTAATCTGTTTTCTCCAACAAAATATTTTCATTCATTCCCATAAATATTTGAAATAGTCCATCTCAAACTATTTTAACTACTGCTAGGAGTAAATGTACATTGAAAGCTAAAGCAACATGCTGGTTTGCTATACTTATTTTATATAAAAGAAAGCATCCTTGCCAGCAACTGATTTCTTACTCGAACTCTTTCTGGAATGTGACTTGTCCAGCAAAGCATAACAGCAGAGCTTTGAAGCAGAAGGAAAGAGAGAAGTGAAAAATGCTAAAATAGCTCGAAGGCACAGAAAATATGGTACAAAAGCCAATGGCACAATATCTGCACGATCCAGAGGATCAACAAAGGCACAGAAATATTTTCTTGTGGTGCAGGGGTGAGCTGGAAGCAATTAAGGAAAAACAACCCCTCAGTACTACTACAAGCATGAAGCAACAGTCAGGACTAAAGCACAGTGAATGGGTGCCTGCCACAGCCAGCTGCCATTTCCATAGTGCTGCTCCAACAGTGGTTTGTGGAAGGAAGCCTAAGAGGGGTAAATGTCTGCAGGAGCCCCAGGGACATGCTCTACAGACATTAAAAACAGCAGTGCAAAATTCCTGCTCTGACAACACAGATAGTGGAAAGGTCCTTGGCCACAAGTAAGGTACAAATGGATACTAAAAACCTGGGAAGCACCTGAAAGTCTCACCCTGGGCCAGCCAGGCAGATCCCACAGGCTCCTTGACTAGAAGCTGAATGCTGATGAGCAAAACCAAGAAGAGAGATACTGTCTGGGGATAAAGCAGAAAATGAATTTGCTGAATAGAAAGCTGTGCCTGGCTTCCTTAATCCTTGCTGGTTGGGAGTAATTGCAGTGATTCCATAAAGCTCAATCACAGAGGGTACAGCGGTTAGATGGTCATGTCTTTGGCAGGCAGTGGTTCATATTAATAATGTTCCAGGCTTTCAAAAGCAGCCTGTATGTCTAAATCAATTACTTCCTGCAGCCCTTGTGTGCGGTAAGCAAGCAACGCTATCTCTTTTCTGAGATAAGGAAGCCAGAAGGAACTGAAATCTTTACAACAGGAATGTGAAGCGGACAGGACAAGGGGCCCATATTTCTTTTGTTTAGAGTTGTGCTTTGAAGAATTTCTCCAGCCTGTTTCTTTTTCTCTTTTTATGTTACTCATTGTTATCTCTTCAGATTTCAAAAAGTGAGTTAAGCACCAGAAAATGTGCAGTGCTGCTGAAACGCCACTATAAAGAGCTCTGTAAGCCTTAAGAGCCCTACAAGGGCTTCCCTACAAGAGAAGTGTTTCATGCTTTGCCCTTGCCATTTAAAAAGGCCATCAGATGATATTTGCAAAGAAAAACATTAAAACCATGCAAAATGCAAACTTTTATTTAGAATGAAGCTTGATACTTGAGCATGTACTCAAACCAGAGCTGCAATGTTGAATAAAACATTCACCCTTGACAGTGATTTGCTACTTGACATCATTTTATCCATGAAAAATAATAAACTTTTTCTATTAATCCTCAAAACTACTTCAAGGGAGGCAATTTGATGATGAGCATGATCTCTGTGGCTAGCCCAGGATAAGACCTTCCCAGGTTTTTAGGATCTGTTTGTAACTTGGCAATGAAGTTCTTTCCACCAGCCTCCCAGAATGAAGCAAGATGTGTGCTGTCTGAGGGGACTAAGAAGATTTATTCTTTTATTTCTGAGCAGCATGATTTGCTCAGCATTCCCACTGGACATGCCCATGCCTGCCCTTGCAGGTTATCCAAGGGTATCTTTACTAAAAAGTGCAGTGGATGGAATTACAGTTCTATGGATGCTAATGGCAAAAACTCACAAGTATTTTGATGAAACTTGTCTGGTATTAATTTCCTGAGTCACACTACAATTTTGGTCATTATTTGGGGCAAAAAATCGAAATCTGCACAATAATCTTTGTGACCAGATGGGAAAACTATTACACTATAGGAAATACATCTGGTATGGGGTGTCCATGCATGCAGTCTATAACTCAGGGGCATGATAGAATAATCCTACATACTGTACAGATATGTGAATTAGTATAAAGCAATCCAACTGTGGTAGTACAGCCGTCTACCCAGTCAATAGAGTTTAAAAGCAGCTTAGATTTCTGTGTGATTTGCACAGTATGCAGTGAAGCCATTTCCTCACTGACAAAAAATATTTACATTAAACTCCTTTTTATGATATGTAAGCTTAATTATAATGTAAACACAACTTTATGTTACAACAAAGACTTCTAATAGTAATGACTTTTATACTGATTTACTACAAATCCACTCCACCTCTTTTTAGTATCTGTTCTGTGCTGGCAGTAGATAACCAGGTTTTTTTAAAAGCAATAGGATTTACCTAAAAGGTCTCTCAGCCCAGCATAATTTCTACTTTAAGTCAGAGACCTACAAAAATAATTGAAAGATGAGGACCTATTCCATACTTTGACAAAAAGCCATGCTAAAAGTATTGATAAAACAATAGGAGAAAAATAAATCAAGACATATCTCCAAAGTCTAGCATACAGGGTATTTCACTGTTCCAATACAATATAAAAGAGAGAATTGGTACAGAGCCCAATTATTGCCTTGAGTGCAGTATCAGTATTGCTCATGTCTTCTAAGAAGTTTCTGATATTTCCGGTAAGTTCATAAAGCTCTTGTAGGCTGCCTAAGAACTGATAAAGAACTTCACTTCTGAGGCAAAAAGTCTGCATCAGAAACAGCTGTGTTAGGACATTCTGACACATTCCTGTTGTCCCAAGGGTCATTTCTTGGTGAGGTATATTTGTTCCTATCACTAAAATGCTGCAGGTAGAATCCTCAGCTGACACAGATGCTTTGTGCAGACTTGTCAGGGAGCAGTCTCGGCATCCTAACCAAAATTTATGTCCTAATTTCAGGGGAACGTTGCCATAAGCAGCCACTTCCCCACAGCGAGACTCTGGAATCTCCTAGCCCAGAGGAGTACTTGAGCTGCAGAAAGTGTAGGTAAATCCAAGCAACCAGCATGAGTGTGTGTGTTATGCAGGAAAACTCCAGAGGAGTTAGTGTCAGAGAGATCCTTTCTTGGTGTCCTGATTTTGTACCTAATCTTCTAATCTTTGATGGCACTAGCTGCTGAAAATAGGGAGGAGTGCTCCTTTGAGCAGCTACATCCTTTGCTGCTAATAAAGGATGAAATGTGGCCATGGCACAGCACAGAAACAGGGCCACCAGTGCTGACAGGAATTACAGACCCTGTAGACTCAGCAGGCAGCATTTGAACCACAAATACAAACACTTAACATTAAATGGAGTGGGGTACAAATGTGAGGAGTTCAGAGAGAAGCAAGAAAGGTGCATAGGTTGAGACCCAAAGATTTCTGAATATCTCTCTATGAACTGACTTATATAAAACATCTGGAAAGGCTAAATAAACATTCAACATCAGTATCTCTGCAACTGTCCCCTGGAATGTCTGCATTCCCATTTTGGTTCTGACACTGATTCCCGTTGTGCCCTTGGCATGACAATTAGCAGCACCAAGTCACACCACCTGGATTCATGCCACAGAGGTCCTTATTCTGAAAACATAAAAGGGTTGCAACCTGCTTTAATATTTTCACCCATAAAACAAGAGAATGTAAGAATACTATATCTCCTTTCTGCTCCCAGTAGGGTTATGAGATTTAATGCTTTTCCTGCTCTTTGAAAATGTAAAGATTGACATTGAAATCAAGTATTTTTGATAAGTTGTTTATATGCCATAAAGTCAGCATGATTATCAGAGATGTTCTGCAAGATGATATATTGTCTCCTCTGAATGTAGTTTTCTTAACAAGGTGTAGCTTATCTTGTGTAACTGAGTGTTGGAGAAGGAAACACAGTGGGAATATTTTGGGTACTTCTATACCCAGTAGATCATAAGCCAAGACAGATCTTCTAGATAGGCAGAGTCGTCTTCCTCCTTGTACTGGTCCCACTTTGGTACTTTGGTATCTCTCATTCAAAGAACCCTGCACTTGGACCATCTATCCTCACCTCACGTTGTACTGCTGTACCTTAAGGAATAAGAAGGGGATACAGATTTCAGGAGATTTGAATAACATCACTTAAACTGCAATGATTCTCCTGAATACCTGAAGCAGTGTAGCCTTTCTGGAGCAACATTCTCTGCTGGGGATGATGCCTACATGCAAGTAAAACAACAGAAAATGTTTCTTTTTCCCTATAACGTACATTTGGCCAGCCTGATTCCACCTGTGTGCTTCTGAAATATTATTTTCAGATATCTACATGTGGGGATAAGTCCTGAAGTGTTAGATCAGATGGTCATGAACAAAACCCCGTGATCCCTCACACAAACTCAAAAATACCAGCAGAGATGCTCAGAAAGCACCTAAATCTCAGCTTTGTGAGGGAAAGCAGGAATAATGGCTTCAACAACAGCTAGAGAAGTCAGCTGCTAAATGCCCCTGCCATCCCCAACCAATTCCATTGCCCAAGGTCCTCCTCACCCATCCTTAGTACACTCAGGGAACTTTTCTGTGTGATTTTGTATGTACATGTACTTTCATATGTGTTTTAGTTTCTTTCAAAAATACTCAGAACGTTCAAGACACAGCCTGTGCCAAATTCCACATGCCATGGATGTAATGCAGGAGACTGGGTAAATTGTTATTAAAGGATTTCAGTATTTACTACTATCTGTGCAAGAAGTGCATGTAGCCAAAATAAGACAGGGACCAGCACACAACAGTGAACATGTAAGAAGCTAAGTTCTAGGCTGGAAAACCTGAGTCTTAGCAGCTTTCCTCTGAAATTCTTAAAAGTTTGTGGTCTCTGTCCTCTACTCTCCATTCTACATCCTTGATTTTCTCACTTCAATAATGAATTTATCAAATTTCTTGACTTCAGTCTGGAATAGTCCCTACAGTACAACTTGCAAACTAAAAGGATTTGTTTGCTTTTTCCATATGCATTAAATGCTCTATATGTAGAAATAGAGCTTGGAAGAGTCTCTGTCAATCTGACTTCAGTACTACTCAAACTATCTTAATATAATGCTTTAGAACTTTATTATTCTTTGTAAAAAGAGCCTTGCTTCCCTTGTGCAATTGCCATGAGAATCCAAGACAGAGATGTTGCTACAACAGGTATCAGATTTAAAGAGCTGAACATAAATGTTATAAAGGAAAGCATTATCTCTATGCACAATTGTATGCACACATAGGGATTTGTGTTGAGGTGGAAGTGAGTGTACATATATTTATCTGTATATATTCCTGGTTTTGTATATATGCCTCTCTCATCCTGCCATCACAATGGCAGAAGGCAATTTTAAGGCTTATTTCAAAGCAAAATAAATTGCCTCCTGGCAATTCCATTTTCAAAATGTTTCAGTAAATTGTTTTGTTAAGAGTAACATCATTTTCATCTCACCTAATCATTATTCGTCTAAACAGTGTTTTCCTTTTAAAAATACATTGCTTTATACTACTAAGTTTTGTTGATTTATAAACTTCACTGCCCCTAAACTAGCAATAGTGCAGAGCATGCTGATTACATGACTAGATTGGATGTGACTATGCCTGAACTTCTTTCTGAAAATGAAGTCTGAGCTACAAGGCTGTATTGTCCTTACCCTGAGCGAAAACAAGGACACAAATAACAAAGATATTACCTATTTATGTAAATTTTTTAAATCTTGCTTGCTTAAAAAATATGTGTAGAATGAATGCATTGCTTAAAATCACCTCTCCAGTAAGGCTTCTAATTTAATTTTTTTCGCCTCCAAGAACTAGGAAAGTAAGACTTTCAGAAAGGGAGCACTGCTCTTGTACACTTTCTGTGTGCATATGTTAACTGACAGGCACCCACTGACTGTGGCACATTGCCTTCAATTCTGCAAAGGCAAACATCATCACTTCCCTAAGCCCGAGTCAAACATCCACAGAAGCGATCAGGACTCTACACCCCCAATTCCACAGAACAAGAACCAGGGCCAGATATTATGTGCATTGCATTAATTGTGCAGGATGGGGCATAACCCTTATTCCAAAGACCTTTCTTTCATACTGCAGCTACATCAAAAGTAGAATTGCAAGAGAGCACAGAAAAGCACAATTCAGAAACACATGGACTCTCTTCTCAAATTCAAAGGCAGATGCAAATTACAAGCAGTGAAAAATAGGAAGTGCTGCATTCAGCTTTCTTCCCTAGAACACTATGTAGTAAACTCCCAACTACAGCAAGTGTGACACGTAGGACTGTGGTTTCATGAAAGGCTTGCTCCAGCCTTCTGCAATAGTTTGAACTGAGCTCTCAGTCAGATGTGATATCTGCAGACTCTGTAAATTCCATGGATGAGGTAATCTGGGTCAAACTGTGAAGGAAAAAAATCCATATTCATTTTTCTTTTCCTGAGATGTTATTTCATCTGTTTTACAAGATTTAGTCCCCCTGTAAAATTGTACAGTATTTAAATTTCTAACAAACAGGATGTCTGGGTAAATATAGTGGTGCAATATACCTACTAGGAGCCTTAGAGATTATTATAATTAATGTGCTGATAGTTACAAAAATAATATAAATAATGACAAAAGCACATACATTTATTTAACCCAAACTGGCATCTCTGGAGCCACTCATGCACAGAGCAGTCTTCACCTCTTTTCCTACCTATATTTGCAAAGACCATTTCATTGTACTTCATCACAGAATTTTTGGAAGGACTTTCTTTTTCCTGCTCAGGTTAAAAAAAGAGAAAGTTTTAGTAGGACATCTATGGGATTCATCCAAATCCTAAAAAGCCAGACATTTCACCTAAGTCAAAGATTACATAATGCCTCAGTGCAATCACAGTCCCTGTCTTTCTGGGTTCTACCAAGGAAGCAGCAATGGAATACAACATTTTAAATAAAGACCTTCCATGTACTATCCCATTCTGCCACAGTTATTCTGTGGCACATCTTTCAACTGAATAGCAGGTATGAGGTGCCTTCCACATGAATTTACAGGCATACTCAGAATGTTGTAAGTGTTTCTGACATGGTGTGCATGCATTTCCTTTTTTCTTTCTTTTTTTTTCATAGGGATAGCTGGAGCCCGTCGTTGTCATTCATAGCATCTAGCAGCTTCCAATCTGACATAAAATCATTCTTTGCCAATATGAAATGTCTGCTGGTCATGATGCATGCTGTTTCTGATCTCTGAAGATGTGAACATGTGTTTCAGATATACACAGCCATATCCTGCTATCTCTTAAGGGTAAGTTTCTGAAAAGTGCGAGGGATAACAAGTCAATGGAGAGCAAAATTTTTTTTTTTCTCATAAGAAAAAAACTGTTGTAGTAAAAAGAAGATGCATTCAGGCACTTAATACACACAGATAGGAACAGCACATTGCATTATGAGATCTTTCCCACTCATGTGCCATTAGCACTAACCAGAAACATAAGATATTAAAGGCTTATATGCAAAAGGAAGATGTTGCTGCAAACCACACACTAGACACCCACACAGTTCTAGAAGCATCAGTGTGATACACAAACAGCATTGAAACAAGTAAAATATATTGTACTGTATTCAGGAGTATCTGTTTTTTTCAGGATGTTATTAATGTAAATTTTTTATAAAAACAAGAAATACTTCTATCAAAATATATGGAAAAAACCACAGTGTCATCCATATGTTAAGGCAGTTGTGGGATGCCTGCTGCTGCTTGTCAGACCTGCCTCAATATAACTAGGCACCTCAGGGAAGTCTTTTACATAAGATGGGTGGTAGAAGAGGGAAAGATGGAAAATCAGAGTGATCACGATGGCTAGCAAGGCAGAGGATGAAGCAGCTGAGAATGAAAAACCAAGACAGTAGGCAGACCAGCACAGATAGCAAACTCTTACTCTGTGTGCAAATATATAATGTCCATGCGTGGAGCATTTATATCTCTACAGGTGAAAGGAATAATCTCAGATTTAAGGCATCATAAGCATTAATGCTAAAATATATGTTCTTTATTTATATTGACAAATGTAGATCTAGATAAAGATATTCACACTTACAAGCCTCTATGAGCCTTCTAAGATGCATATAATTGTTTCTACCCTGGAACGCTTAAAAATAAATGAGCGGCAATTGCTCTTTAGTGATGTATTCTACCAGAGAAATTAAAATTAAACTTGCCCATCAGAGGGAAAGACATGTGCTACATTATTTGCATCATGCCTCAAGTGGAAATCACCTAAACAATTCCCAAAAGTCAGAAATTTTCTCAGTGATTTACACGCTAATAATATCGAAGTTAAAATCTGTTTTCTTGTGGGTAATCTGAAATTTTATTCTGCCTCCTTTGAAATACCAATACAGTAACAAAGACTTTGAATAACAGAATGTGCAATAATTGAACTTTGAGATTATAAGTGTTACTTGGAAGTCTTGAAAAAATTGTTAACTTCTCTCAATTGGAATAAAACATAGTGACTTCTTCTTCCAGACAATTCAGCTACAGATGCAGAAGTGATAGAGAGGTATCATCATTTCTGTCCTAAAACGTTTTTGCTGTCCTCCCTTAAAAGTCTATGTTGATTTAAAGTTCTTTTCCCTCACAAAATCTTTATGGTAGCTAGCTAGCATAGCTTTCAGATTTTATCTTGCCATATGTTTCAAGTTGTGTGCTTCAGCCTGCATCTGCTGAGTATCTGCTACGGTAGGGCTACAACATCAACTCAAAACAATTGGGACTACAGTCTTTATAATAATTACTCTCTGCAGCTGTTGAAATCAGAATCTCTAAAAAAAGGAATTTGAAAACTGTAGCTTCTCTCCCTCTCTCTCTTTATTTTTATCTAAGGCAAAAAACAAGCACATCTTGATAGGACTTTCTGAATTAAAAAATAGAAGCAGATTGTTTTCAAGGAATAATATAAAAACATGCTGCTTTAGAGTATGGAATGAAGTTACTTGCGTCTTTAACCATTATAGGTGATTTAGAGAAAATCTCATGGGAAAAAAATGTTGTAGTACAATACATCTTAGGAACTAGAATTCTCATTTGAAAATGATATTGTCTAAGTTCTGCTTTTCAAAAAAAAATGCTGGTTGTCATAAACTGAAGAATTTATTAACAGCTAAAACCCTAGCAATCCTAAGCTTGCTTGTCTTATGTTTTAAGAAGCCGCTGCCAACCTTTTTACCTCAGCAGTTAGACAGCAAAATACAAAACCAACTTGTCTTTCCAATATATATATTCAAGCACCTGCATGCCGTCAGCTGTGGCGTCACTACAATGATTCAGAAGCTATAAAGAAAGAGTTTGGTCCTGTAGTTAAGGCAGAACTGCTTGATTAGACTAATTCATTCACAATCTTAGTGCAGTAGCCATTTTTATCTGCTCCAGTAGTGTTATTTTAAAACTTCTGCAATTAAAATAGAATGCTCATAGGATTATAACAAGGTTCAGTTGTAACTGATGTCAGGAAGTCAAACACACGATCTCTGTTGAGGGCAGACCAGGTTGCTCACAACTTAGTCCGATCAGGTCTTGAAATCCTTCAAAGACAGAGACAGAATAGCCTTGTTTAGCAACCTGTTCCACTGCCTTAATTTCCTCTTGGGGAAAAAAGTTTTTCTTGTATCCAGCTTGAACCTCTTTTGTTTAGACTTCTGTCCACTACCTCTTGCCCTTCCTCAGTGCTCCATCACTAGGAGCCTGGCTCCAACTTTTGATCACCTCCTTGCTTCTCCATGTAAAGCTGCTATTATGTCTTCCCAAACTCTCTCTTCTCCAGACAGAACAACTCCTCAAGTACTAATGCAAAAACAAAAAGGTTTTATACACATATGAAAATAGCAGCAGTGAATGCATGTAGTATTATTACTGCTGCTAAAACACAACCAAAAGTTGGCATACTGTTCCTTTGTTAAATAGGGAAGACAATGTTTCTGCCCAATGTTTCTGTTTTGAAAGTGCTTATTTTCAAAGGCTGATTTCTATTAGATTTGGGGGAAGCCAAATATCTAGATAGCTTCAGATATTTGGCCATAACACTGTAAAAAACACTTTATGGTCACCACAACTGGAGCCCTTAAAGATTCAGCAAACACAGGAATTTACTGCAAGCATTTGGAATATACTGGCTGCAAGCAGCCACATCTGGAGTACAGTAGTTTCACGAATACAAGCCGCACGGAGTATAAGCCGCACTTCCGGTGCCTCGACAATGTTGCTGTCTTTGTCAATAGATAAGCCGCACCCCGAATATTAGCCGCACTTTCGTTCGGCGCGAGAATCCGTGCGCAGCTTTCACAAATTGGCCAATTAGTAACAGGATCGCGGCATAGCGGGGTTTACTGGCTCGGGGCGGGGCCAGGAAGGCTCGGCCCGCTCATGGTTGCCGACGGGGCCGGCTGGGTGGTGCTGCAGCCGCCACCGGGCTCGCTGGCCCCCCCTCTCCCGTCAGCACCGCCCCGCTGCCGCGTTTGCTCGCCCTGCCGGCGGGCCAGCCGCCACCGCCGTTGCCAGGCACGCCGGCCGCCCCCTCCCGTCTGCACCACCGCCGCGTTTCCTCGCCCTGGCCGGCACTGCAGGCCCCCGCACCGCCGGGCTCCCCCACGCTGCTGGCCCCGATTCTGCTGGGCTTCCCCCGCTGCCAGGCAGCCCCACCCGCCGGCCTTCCTGCTTCTGCCATGCTCCCCTGCACTGCTAGCCCCAGTTCTCCCGGGCTCCCCCGCCCTGCTGGCCCGGGCTCTGCCGCACCCCTGCCCCGCCCTGCTGGCTCAGGCTCTGCCGCCCGCCCCCCACACTGCTGGCCCCGCCTCTGCCAGGCTTTCCCACCTCAGCCGGGGCCGGCCGGGCTCCAGCTTGGCTTGGGGCTGCCGTGGGCTCTCACTTCCGTGTTGGTAGCTTTTAGAATATTGTTCATGTATTAGCCGCCCTCGAATATTAGCCGCACTTCCGGGTTTCCACCAAACTTTTGGTCAAATTGGTGCGGCTTGTATTCGTGAAATTACTGTACTTTCAAACCTACAATGAGTACATGCATAAATATTTTCATATATTAACTAAAGAAAGATAGTACAAGAAGAAAAAAAAGTAAAGCAACAGATACAGGGACAAAGGGTGTATATGTGATGCTCAAGAGAACATTTTTATAATAAACCCAGCTATTTTCCTTTTTAATGTGTTAACAAGTTGCCAAACAAATCTATCTCACTACTGTGGTGGTGAGAAACTTAATTTCAAAATTTCAACTAAATCAAGGAGCAATGTCAACACTTTTGTGGCTGCAGTGTGCTAAAAAAAAAATACAAGGTAAATTGCTCTGGAGGAGTCTTAATCCATCCATGAGAACTGAATCTCAGTTCCTCGGTTTGGAGTTCAGGTGATGAATTCTGTCCTTTGGCAATATGTTAGCAATGGCTCTAAGGCTCTCTTTTCAATGAGTTCCTCAATACTGCTGAAATCCCCCCCTTTCCTCTGTGCATCACTAGGTTCAAATTATTAGAACAGTTGCTATAGCAGCATTGGAAATATTTTTCAAATAAAAAATAAGCTTTTGGATTTATTTTTTGATCTACCCAGTGATTTCCTCCCATTTTACAAGGATGCTGCTTTTGGTGGGGATTTATTCCATTCTTAGATATGTGTCAGAAGAATCTAGAATGTTCAGACAGGTCTCTTTCTGTTAGTTTTGTGCTATAAATTTAAGAATTAATAACTAGGAAATAAAGGCAAATTATTTCCAGGTAATAAAATGTTATAACCTCATTTTATGAACATTAATGACAATTTTAAAAATGGTGAAGTTCAATCTGCTGAGGCAGACTCTAACGTAACAATTCTGTTACCTAATTACATCATGATTACCTACAAATTCAGCCACCCTACACATCTCTATGTGGCTGAAGTTACTCATTTTCTGAAGAACTTTCACCATGCATTACATGGGCAGGAGCTGACAAGCTAATTTGAAAACACTGAAAATAAGAAGATGCACAGGAAACAATTTCCTTAAATTATTAACTACTACTTGTTTAAAATCTTGGGGAATGAAAGATATACTGAAGAGAAGTGGATGTGCTACTATTATAAGGGCTAAAATGTAGACCATTAAATCTGATTATAAAGTTCACCTGAAACGAGTTTAAAAGAAATTACAGACATTTTCTTTCTCCTCTTTTAAGAAGTGCTGCACAATTTTCTTTCTCTCTAAATACATACATCTGTATCAGTGTGAAAAATTTACTAGGATGTAATAC
The DNA here is from genome assembly GCF_009819885.2 of Catharus ustulatus. Taxonomy (NCBI): domain Eukaryota; kingdom Metazoa; phylum Chordata; class Aves; order Passeriformes; family Turdidae; genus Catharus; species Catharus ustulatus. Next base: position 18,947,280 of record NC_046222.1, on the reverse strand, counting down.
GCAGAACTATATCTATCAAAGGGGTTTTTCTTCTTAGCCAGCTTCAGAAAAGCACATGGAAGTGCACTAGGTCTGACCTGTGCACTAAATCCAAGGAGCATCAGTTATGAAAAATGTATAAAAATACTTGCAAGAATAGAATAAATTGACTCTACTATGCTAGTATCTTTCCAGAGTTCATGGCTGCTTTTTCTAGTCTTCCAAATTTTCCACCTGTGCACCAAACCCAAGGAGCCCACAGTTAAGGCACAGAAGTCGTGCAAGTGGGCTGCTGCAGTTTTCCTGTTTTGATGACTGGGTCTCCAATTCTTAAAGCAAGATAGCAATCAAGTATTTAAATAACTACAAGATTCTGTATTTGTTTTCAGGGACAGGATGAAAATGGTGATTACATGGAGCAAGTCTTACTCTCAAGGTTACTCCTCCCTGCTCTTGCCTATGTTTTCTCTCTAACTGAATTCAGACTGGAAGCACATGGAGAATAATAAATTATGGATAACAACTTTAATTCATAGACCTCATAACTGAGAACCCTCAGTCATCTGCACTTACTCTCCTATGCACCAGCAAACAAGCTATAAATCTTCTGAGTGTTGTTACTAATATGCCTCTCTTTTCCAGCAATCACAAGCAATGCCTCAAAAAAAATAATTGCCTTAGTCACTCCCACAGTATTGTGGAACAGTTTGATAACCATGGATCTAGCATTAGTAGAGAGTTCAAAGACAGTTTCAATCTCAATGAAAATAGGAGTTTTTAGCTGGTTACTAGGGCACAGACTCGCTGAAATCCTTTGCTTTGTTGACACTCTCTTTTTTTTCAAATAGAAGTTGATAGCATAGGAAAATTGTGAGGAAAATGAAACTAAATATGTTAACAAAATGAATACTGGATCCAATTCTTTGTATCTTAATTAAGCCATAATCTTGTTTAAAAGGAAGTTTACTTGGTTAAAACCCAACAAAATACAACTATTATCTGGGGAGTATGGCAGCCACACTGAGCAACCTGCACAACAAAAAATTCCCTTGAAAGTTGCTTGTGACCTGCTGACAGCACTGCCTAAAGGACCTCTCTTGAAAATAAGAGAATTCCACTTGGACTGCTAGAAACAGCATCTTGCCCCCAAGAGGTACCAGTTCTGGTGTGCTGTGTGTGTCTGCAACAGCAATGGCTGGTAGGAGCTGAGATACTGAGAAACAACAACAGGAACTCAGAGCAGGCTAACTCACCCATACTTACCGTAGGAAGGTGTATGAATTGTATGAAATGTACAGGTTTCATGAAGAACATTTGCAGCCTGTGGTAGCTGCATCTAGGCTAAGAGGCAATGAAGATATACTGCACATTCTTCAAAAAAAGCTATTGCCCTGAATCAGCCAAGACTGTTCTTTCTCTTTGGAGACAAACAGGATAGACTTAAGTGCATAAATGATTTCTCAGGTCAGCAGTAATTCATGCAAAAATACTGGTGTCTTATCACAATCCAGAAAAGTTTTAGTATTAATAAATGACAAATAAAAATCTTGATATCATATTGGGATGTAAACTCCACAATAGCCTGTTTATTAAGACCAGCTTATATATGCTGCACAAGACTGTTAAGACCCCTCAAACATGCCATTGGAGTAAATTTGAATAACAAAAAATTAATTAGCTCTGGACAGAAATTACGCAAAGATTAGTTTAGTAAGCAAAGTATCACGTTTAACAATTTTTTCCCCTCAAACCTATTATACTAAAATAAAATAGTTGTAAAGCTCAGAATAAAAAGGACCAAAAACAAGAATGTGAGTTAGCAGTCGTACAATATGTCTCTGTCTACTCTTCAGCCTCCTACCAGTTGTAACTGACCCATTTTTCCAACTTGTTAAAGAGTAGATTAGTTCTGAAGCTAATGTACTGTTGCTCAGAAGGCAAAGGTATTTCCAAACTTATTTCCAATCTACTATTTCCCTTATATAATATGCATATGATCATGTGTAGCCTCTGCTGCTGTGTTCCTTGTGTTCAAACAGTAGGAGTCATCAGTAACAGCAGCTGCTCTGCATGGGGAACATGATATCCTTCTGAAAAATCAAGACCCAATTCCTACAGCCATGAACAGCCTCAACATTCTGAATCACACTGAGTCACATAATTCCATCCATTTTTTCCCAGGAATGTTCCATAACAACGATGGTACTACCCATCTTCTCGTTAGAACTTAGGGCCTCATGATGAAAAGTTCATAAGAACAAGTAATTATAATGTCTGTTACATTAACTGTAGTAGTCACCTGAGTTCCTGTACAAGTGTCTTGGGTTGCAAAGTACCTCTGCACCCCATGGTTTCCACATAGCTCTATCTTCAGTTTATTTACAGATAAATAACACGTCCTATGGATTGCACATGTAAGATCCCAAGGATGTGTTCATTACAAAAACATAAACAAAGAAGACAACCAAATTGTAATTTATTTCATTGCACGCAGATGCAAGTAACATTTAACCAACATATAAAACTTCATGTTTCAGCAGGACTTAGCTTCAGGAACGTCTTTGAACAAATACCTTGAGAGGGCAATCTGCTGTCACAGGAGGATAATGCACCCATTGCAAAGCCCCTGTGCCAATATATTAGCTCTCCTTCTGTCATCTCTGGCTCTTCTCCCTGCTCTTCATTCTGGTCCTTGTGGCTGGCAGCTATTGAAATAACAAAGACCACAGCATACGAGTTGAATGCAAAGGAGATAAATCAGCATGCTGCCTGCCTCCTAATAATACCATTCTCCAGATTATCCATGGCTTCCGCAAAGGCTCCACGTATACTTTGGGAAGGACGTGAAGGATTCAATACCAAGAGGCACTGGATTAAAAAAAAAATTGTCAAATTCAGACTTCTTAACATTTGTCAAAGAACTGAAGTGGCCCACTTGAAGAGTTTCTCTCAAGGACAGCTTATTCTCAAGCAACATTCAGAAGAAAAAAGAAGATCTTATAGATTACAGGGCATTATTAGCATTCATGGGACACTGTAGCTGTTTCTGAGTCTTTTACAGTCTACTTTTTGATTCAGGAGTTCAACGCTTCATCCCCTGCCTCAGTTTCCCAATCAAACACAATATAAATAATGATACTGACGTTCTTTCTTAAAGTGCTGTTGGAACTGTGCATGACGAGCACTTCACAGAAGCTGCCTCTAAGTATTATTATTCTCTTCTTTTTTTTTTTTTTAAATTCAAGAGCCACTTAGCTATAAGTGAGATAGATGCCATTTCTAAGAACCTCTTAAGACCTCAGAATTTGGTTCATACAATATAAGAATTATATGGCTGTGCCATCCTCCGTGTCATCAAGTAGCATTTGACAATGCAACATTAATTTAGTAGGAGCTCAATTATAGGCTCAAACCCTCCTGGTTACCTTTTAGAGCATTCTGCTTTTCAAGGGGTGCATCTCTCTCAAAAGAGATATGATTTTCAAAAAAAAAGCTCACAATGCATGCAAAATTAGTTGCAGTGGTTCAAAAGAAAGTGGAAACCTGCCTGCCTAACAGCAGCGTTCACTTCAGTAATCTGCATTTATGCCTCTCTAAAACCTCACCTCCATTCTCAGAAAACTGAAAATTCATACACTGCTGTGCTGCTTCATTGAAGCAAATTTTAATTTCCTTCCCCATCTCACCCACAAAAGGACTTATACAATGTCTACACTCTCTTCCCATTTCCAACTTCTCTTTCTTTTGTTTTGACCTTTTATCTATGTGAGAAAGCCACAATGCTGATTTATACTCAAAGAATGGGTGACTGAATGTGAGCAAGGTGCAGAGAACTGTGATTAATGCATCCATTTTGTTTGTTTAAATAAATTTTACAAGTGTCTTACAAAAGAACAGCAGGGAAAAAGTTTACTTTGAGGATCAAATCGTTGTTCAGCATACGTTTTACACTTAACAAACATACTTACACAGATGCATCTTTTTTTATCTTGAACTTCACATTGAGTATACAATTTTGTTGGTGAACAAGTGACATGACTATTTTATTGTGTATGTCATTATCTATTAATAAAGTAATACAAAGCCTCTTCATTTATAATGACTGTGCAACATATTTAGCATAGGATAAATTAAAAGAAGTAAAAAACAGAAGAGAAATTCAAATGGGTCAGAAGCAATTCTGTAAGGAACAAGACTGTCACAGGTTAACCCTGAAAGGCAGCTCAGAGCCACTTCCCCACACCCCACAATGGGATGGGCAAGAGAATCAGCAGGATAAGAGAAAAAAAACAACTTGTAGGCTGAGATAAAGACAGTTTAACAGGGAAAATCAAAGCCATGCACATAAGCAAAGCAAAACAAGGAATTAATTCACTACATCCCATGGACAGACAGGTGTTCAGCCATCCCCAGGAAACCAGGGACCCATCATTTGTAACAGTGATTTGGGATTGCAAACACTATTGTTCCAAACATCCCCCACTTCCTCCTTCTCCCCCAGCTCTATGTACTGTGCACGATGCCATACGATGCAGAATATTCCTTCAGCCACTTGGGGTCTTTTGTTCCATCCACGTCTCCCCACAACTTCTTGTGGATCCCCAGCTCCCTCACTCACGAGGTGGTGTGAGAAACAGAAAAGGACTTGACACTGTGCAAGTACTGCTATCAGCACTTTTTTGATCACAGATCCAAAACACAGCACCATAGGAAGAATGATCAGGAAGAAAAATAACTCTATCCCAGCCAAAACCAGTACCAGGCTACAGGTGAATTTCAAATTAACAGGAGACTCTCATGCTGCTGAGCTCAGCAAGCAGTGAGTAGGTGATTTTTGACAGAAATGAAAACCAGAGCTAAGGGGTCCTTGAGCTTCCTCTTCTTCAGAGGAAAGTGCACGCAAAAAAATAGTGGAGAGAAGAACTGACTGGCAGGCTGGAAGCTGCTAGGCTGCAGACAGGTAGAAACCTACCTGTGAGCTAAGACAAATGACTTAGAGTGGGGAGACAGACCAAGATATAGGCACACATATGAACTGAGATTAACAGAGAACAGAAACAGAAATAATGGGATGAAGCAGAAACATGTCTGTGAGACATGGGAGACTTGACAATGTTTGACAATGAGAGAATAGGGTGAACAGCAAGTCTGCAAATAAATTAAAACTCTGGGTAGCAGAGTCAAGGGAAAAAATTGCCCTCTGAAAAATGTCATAGACTTAAAAAGTTAGATCAAATGTAAGCCAGAAAAGTAGAGAGGTCTTGATAAGTCTGCCCTAAGCAAAACAGGTAGACTCTCCTTGTTACTAACTGAAAACTTTCAGAACATTAATGCCAGGAAGGTTTGAACCCTTTTCACTGCCATTCCTAACAAAGAACACACATCCTGACAGAATGTGAATCTGACCTTGAAATCTACAATGTGCTTGTGAATCCATCTCTTGCAGAGTGTGGTCCTGAGACAGCTCAATTGTCTGAGAAGACTCAATTGTCTTCCAGCCTTTGAGTTGAAGACTGCTACTAAATAGATTGCCAAAATATTAGTTATCCATCCTTATCAGAAATTCTCAGCACTCTAGATGAAAAAAGAAAAAGCCCTTGCAACATTGCTTCTATAATTGCACTGATTATTTTAGCCAGTGGAAACGCATGTGACAGCTACTACAGTGAGCCCCTCTCACAAAGATGCACCAGTAATTGGTATTACCTTCTAAGCTGTGACTCAGCACTGGTGCCTAATCCAACAACCTGTGGTTATGTCTTCTGCCAACATAAAATGCCATAAATCTCCTCCCAAAGACATATCTACAGTTTCTTGAAGGTAATTACAAGTTCATTTTTATGAAAATACATCTCCTACTATAATTTCTGCAAATCAAAAGTTTCTTCAAGTTTGATTTGATTTTTTTTCTACAATTTTTTTTGTTTTTAACATAAAAAAAGAAATGCGTACAACAGTGCAATATATTCAACTGAGCAGGATGATGTACAAGAATGACAATTTTCTTTTCCTTCAAAGCACACTTTACTCATCTAGTTCATCTGTAAACTACCTGTAGCAGGAGCTCTTCCTCATTCCAGAAAACCAAAGCTGTTTTAAAGACAGTCCAAGCACTTCAGAGCCTTTTGCTCCAATGCTACATGCATATCATATTACAATCATAATTTGTACATGGCTAATTCTTGAAATACATGTGCTAACCCTCCACATCTTCAAATATGTTGGCACATTCCTGCTGATTTAATTAAACTCTCTGTTTTCAATCACTGCATCCTTTCCAAGGGCTAATATCACCTTCTGGGGAGCCAGCATTACATACACACATTCCAGTACTATTCACCTAAGTTGTGTTGCAATCCAAACAGTCTGGTCTTGAAAACCTTTCAATGTTCAAGCATTTAAAAACATAATTGATAAATCTAGCCATGACACAAGTATCCAGTTAAATGACAGATGATCAAAATACATTTTCCCAGGGATCTGACAATACATGGCTCTGAGGAACACACGACCAACCAGTGGCCTTTTCATCCCTTGAGGCAGGCCTATTCCTGCCTTGGGTAACTGGCACACTGGGAAGAAGCAATCCCTTTCATTTACTTAGGAATTGCTCTTCCTAATCTACAAGTGCTGATGTAGCACAACTGGGGGCAGACACACTGCAATAGAGGTTGCAAGAAAGAAATTGCAATGCTGGAACACAGACAGTGGATTCATTTTAATGGTCCTCCATATGGTTACATAAAAAAAAAAAGCATAATTGATTTCTTGCTGACCCTTTCCTCCAAGTTAATGAATGAAAGCTGCATATGTTAAAAGTCATGCAGCATGAATAAGTCTGTTACTACCATCAAGACTGTAAAGAAAAACTGATTAGTAGGGTCTGAGGCAATATCTGTTACACAACGAAACTGCCCAGCTTTGAGATGTACAAAATCCAGTGTCCAAACATTGAAAAACAGTGTGAACCTGGTACTAACTTTCTATTTTAATCCTTCCTTTCCAATTCACATTTTATCGGCATCTCTCATTTTCTCGTTTCTCATTTATTATTTGCATCTCTCAAAGAAGCAGTGCTTTGAAGGAGCTGACCTCTGCAGTGCGGTGCACCTGCTCCACTCAACACTAACTCATATTCTTCAACACTTGATCGAGGTTCTTTGGTTCACTCAAGACAAAAAGGGAAGGAAATTGCTTCTGCAGAAGAGGTAACAAATTTCCTTTGGTCTGAGCAGGCATGAAAGGCTCTGAGCTGTCTTTGTCCTGTCCATCTTCCAGAGAGACCTACAGGTTTGTTTAATTTTCATTGATTTTCTTCAGCCACAGGCATACACAAAACCAAGTGGTCTCCAGGTGGATAAAGTGCAAACTCTGTTGCATATCTTGCATTCAAATGTCCCATAAAAATACACTTTGTTTCTTTGCGTCCTTACTTTCACTGCTGTTTCCATAATGCAAAGGAGAAAATCCCCAATATGCTCTGAATGAGTTACTCCCATTTTTCTCCTCTTGGCTAAGTTTGAAAATTAAACATGAACACACTAACTAATACAGGCAGGAGCATTTCACTGAATTGACTGCCAGCCATGCTTCTGCTCTTTACATTTGTTTTTATTACTTTTCTCTAACCAACAGAAATATAAACAAAGTAGTTTAAGTTTGGGAGGTTGAGGATGAAATCTCAGGAACTCTGAATCCTTTCTTTTGCTCACTATCATTTTTCAAACAGATTAAGAAATCTGTTCAAATCTCTAGGGTTCCGTATCTTGTCCAGTGTCACAGGCTGCCAAGCACTTTATACTCTCACGGAATCCAAAATCCTCAAAGGAAAGGCAGGACAAAGGTGAAAGCTATTTGAGTACGTACCTTATAAAATGCCATGATTTAATGTCGCAATAATGACTGGCAGCATGGAGCAGGGATAAAAGGAGACTGCTGGCCAGAGCAGGCCTCCATCCTCCTCTGTTGCTGTGCCAGGGTGCTGTCTGCACTTGCTTTGGCAACATGAGTAGAACTGGGTAACGCAGCTTGAGATTTGGAAGCTGGGGCAGATTATGACAGAGCTGACCTTGCAAGAATCAAGCCAGTCCAAGTCTCAGCCACAAGTGACATCAAGGGAACAGACGGGGAACTGCTCCCAGGCGAGGCTGGCGCCAGCACCAACTGCACTCCCGTGCTTTGTGAGCAGCCATTAGGCCATTGGGCTGTGAAGGATGGACTTTCCTGAGTCTCAAGTAGTGCAGAACAGCCCAAGAAGCAGCTTCACAAGACAGGACTTGGCTGAGCCCTCCTGAGAACTATGTTCTGCGCCACTTGAGACTCAGGAAAGTCCATCCTACACATAGGGAGGCCAGCTGTGGGTAGGTGTAAGGAGTTGTCTGGATCCATCCAGCAGGACAGAGAAACTCAGTGACATCCTAATAAATCACACGACACTCTGCTCTTTCTTGCTCCTTCACAGCACATCAACATTGCAAACCAGATGTTGCAGAACTGCTTGCAGGATATTTCTGGCAGAATGCAACGTGTCTTGTCAAGGATGCTCCTTAGTACAGGAGGCTCATCAGATCCTTTACTATTAAGGTATTTTCCTGTTACAGTCAAGGACTAGAAAGCACAAAAAGTCAAAGAATCTGGTTTCATGGGCACTGAGAAAAGGGGAACCAGACTAATCATTTTAGCAATGCTAATAATCTCATTCTTTGTATTACAGCTATTTTACTTCAACATACTATCAGTGCTATTCTTTGCAATTGTGTATCCTACTGGATATTCACAGAAAAAGAATTCTTTTCCCTCATATGTGGCTTTTCTAATGAAAAAAAAAAAAGAGAGACCTGAAATCTGAAAACTGCTTACTTTTACCTACCTAAAATCTTAATGAAAAAGGCAGAGGAAAGGTAACTGAGCCTTCACAAAAGGTGAGTAGGTGGCCAGGAAAGTTGATGTATACTGGTCCAGCCTAAAGAACTGGATTGCTTTTTCTCTTTATGCACTTCTCAATCATCATCATCATGTGACTTCTCTATTTTGTGCATAAAACCTGCTTATAGTCTAAAAATTTTATTTTCTTCGTGTTTGTTTTTAAGGCAGATCACAAACTTTTGAAGACAACCAGCTATTCTAGAAGCTCCTTATTCTCATGTTCCACTTGTATTTTATGAAAATTTCTTCTTAGCTGAAAGCATTCTGAGTATTTTCTATATAATACAAATGTAATGTTATTTTAATGAATGTTTGTACAGTACTGGTCCTTTAGTTAAATTATGTAACAAAAACGGGTGCACTGGACATGGGTAATAGGAAAATAAGTTTGTTTCAGGAGCCTAATTGCTATGCTGATGGCTGTGATAACAACAGTAGCAGGCATTTACTAATGTTCTTCAGTAGTATGATTTTTGCAGTGAAGAAATACTGAAAATGCTGATTCCAAATATTCTTAGTGTAATTTGCCAGTGTTTGTTTTTTTTTTTAATTTATTCCAAATTTACAGGTCTTTTTTACTTAGGTCATAGACAGCCAAATTTGCAGATACTTGCAGAAACGTCAATTAAGTAGGCTTTCTTCTTTGATAGTTTTGGTCACAGTTTGCTTTTATGCCAGCTCTGATTTTTTGACCATTTTCTATGTGTCCTGCAAGTTCTGTTAGGAATACTTTACAATCTAGAGACACTTGACTATGTACAGCTGATCCACTTCAGAAAGACTTCGCTGCCAGTTATCCTCACGTGCCGGCACTGAGCAATGCAAAACAATTCTGACAGACATGAGTATTCATCTACCACAGCTTCTAGTGCAATCAAGCAAAATCAGTGAAAGACTCTGCTTGACTTCAACATGCTTTGGCTCAGATTTGAGGAGCCTGGTGTTTAAAGGTATTCAAGGTGCCTAAGGGGGCTGGAAGTACCTTGTGGATTTCTCAAGAGTCATAAAACATGAGCCAAGTCCCAGATGAGTCACCAAAAATTCCTGTGGCTATGCTGTAACCTGCAGTGTGGATTACACATATGCTTAACCCTTGGTGTCAGATAATGCTGAATCACGTTTTAACACAAATTATAATATTCTAGACCCATGCAAGTCTCCTCTGAATTGACACCTATACCCCTCAGTAGCGTCCAGCCAAATTAACAGGATCAGATTTGCAGAAACACAAGGCTGGACATCGCATTCAATGCCTGTCTTGCAATTCAAGGGCAGTTTCAACAATAGGTCTCCACTTTGTATTTTGAGTGCTGAGCCAAACCAGCCCTCAGAGTTTCCTTGAAACAATATTAACAGTCATCCACCCACTATTAACAACGGATTAAATTATCAGGAGCATTGTGCTCTATTAATAACTATTCTCTACTATTCTTGCTAGAGATTGGCTTCCAAAGGGTTTTATGCACCTGTTGTAAAAGGGAAATGATGTTTCATCTTCACAAAAACTCTTTGTTATTATGCACAACCATTATTAATGGATTACACTTTTAATTGACTTTGTCGCATAAATAGAAAATCTGTGGTTTGATAGGATTAAGCATTTAACAAAGTATTATTGTTATTATTGCTTTTCAAAAACAGTTACTTTCTACAGAATTTTTTTGTACTAGTAAGTGTTTTAACTTCTTCAAAATAAATGTTTATTTTGGACTTTAAAGCCAGGCAGTTGCTGCTTTCCCAACAGATCAGTGCCTCACTCACGCTCCCATTAACTTCAATAGAAAGAGGAGCATAGCCCAAGAAAATAATCTGTAGAAAAACAAGTCTATGTTCTATCAACCTAACAGACATTAAAAGAATTAATTATAAGTCTCAAAACTGAGGATAGCCAAAACGACATAGCATATAAAGATATCTTTAATAATTATCTTAACAATTTCTAATCACATTTAGAATCCTGTAAAGTTATCAAAACACTTAAGTAATCTGAGCCTGAGATGTTTTCTATTTACTCAGAATTCAAAGAGCTCCTTTCATGTGAAAGGTAGAAACAGCTTTGAAGATAAATGACAAAGGAGTGAGGGAAACCCTAAACAAATCACACTTCTGATTAAAGTATTATGTCCTTTACGCAATCTTTCACATTTCTCATATTCCTTACAGCACATTCAGAGCAAAATAGTCCTCAAACAATTTTTCTCAATACTATCTTGAGCATACATTGTAAAATACCCCATATGTTTTACCTGCCTGAAATATATAGTTCTATAGCTTGCCTTTTAGTCTCTGCACCTTGCCATCAGAAATTACTTACAATATTCAGAAAGGCTTCCTCATCCCTTCTCCCATTGAGAAAGAACATATACTATTCATTATGTTAATGCAAATGAGGCAGCAGTTAATCATCTGCTTTGAAAACAAGGTACTTGGGCATTATTTAATTCCCTAAACCAGCAAACCATGCATTTGCATTCATACAAATTGATCTCACTATTGCCATGTTGAAAGAAAAAAAAAAAAAAAAAAAAGCAAACAGGTACCAAATGCAGAGTGAATTCTGGCCTATAAGCCTTTTCCTATGTTTATTTGCACTCAGATCATTTTTAGAGTTGGCCTTTGCCTTTTCTGTCTTTTTATTTTCCCCAGACACAGTTTTACTCACTTCAACAAGCTTGCCCATATCAATGAAGAAGGTAGGATTAGGACCTTAATTTGTAATGGAGCACAAGTTGTTGCAAAATCAGCATATACTATTAAAAGCTTTAGTAGGGATAAAAGTTTGAACTCTGTTAGATGGTCCTCTCAGTGCAATTCTATAAAAAGCCTCTCTCAAGATTTTGAGGAAGACTCCAGGTCTGGCAGCAAGAGAAATATTAAATAATCTTACTAAGGATTACACTACAACTTCTAAACATGCAAGGAAAAGAAAAAAAACCAAAAAACCAAAAAACACTGAACGGGAAATACTAATTTGCTACATTATTGGCTTAAAAGTGGTATTTTTTAAATCTGCTTAGTAATACGCCCATTAAGAGAAATCTGCTGAGAAAACAAAGGACGACAGAGTGCTGCTGAGCAGTAAGCCTAGAAAGTAAAGGCGTGCCTTACACATATGAAAGATAATAATAATGTGGAAGAACAGAAGGGGGTTTTCGAAGTGAAGACAATGCTTTAAAGTTCTAAAAGCCAAGTATCCTTACCCTGCTTTACAGAAAGCAAGCATGATTGACAAAAAAAGTATACAGGCTGTGTTTTTTGAAACCTACTCTGTATCACTGTAATGTTTCAGTATTTTTAGTTGTTAGCCATCAAGAAAAATGTTTTGAGAATAGTACAACGGACTGGCTAAGTTTGTCTTTCATTTTCCGGAGTTTTGGGGAAGTTCCCATCCAAGAATTCAAATCATCACATGGTGAAGTGACACAGAGCACTTGACACTTCGGATTTCACTACTAGAAAGTCCCTCTGAGAGACCACACTATGCACATTACTCATATTTCAGATTTTGGACATCAGGTTTACTTCACATGACAGAGTGGGCTACATGTTGATCACGCAGAACTGTTAGCTGACAAACTTGCTGTGCAGCTTCAGCGTGCTTATTTCCCTCTCAGTGAAAGAGCACTGCTTACTCAGACCGAAACAGGAGGAGAGTGGAGCGCTGTGCATGAAAGCGCTGCTTCTGGATTACATTACTTTGATGAGGAATCTTTTTGACCTTTAGGGCAGCCGACTTCCACAAGTGACGAAAGATCCCTCTTCACCCTGCAGTGCATTTCTTCATGCAGCTAGAGTGCTGTGAGCTCCCTTTGTCCAATCCTCTACTATATCAATTAAACTAGATTAAGCTGATCGTTATTATCTTTGCTTTTTTATTTCCCCTTTTTTTTTTTTTTTCCATTTTGGCTCAGAGGAGACACCATCACGTTTCTATATACACACAACGGGCATTTCCATTATTATTTCATGGGGCTTTTTGAGCTTTGGATTTGCAGTACGTGTAACCAACATCCTGAGCACAGCACTAGGAAACAGCCCATGCAGCGAGCAGAGGCAAAGCGGGAGTAGGCGAAGGGGGGATCGGCTAGTCCCGCATGCCCGCCAGCCCCGGCCACATCGCCTTCAGAGCGGCGCACCCGGCAGGGGTTGGGAGGGCACATTCCCGGGCGGCTGGAGAGGCACATCCCGAGCAGGCGGGGAGGCACATCCCGGGAAGCAGCGCAGGCTGCGCCCGGCGGGGCGGTGGCAGGGGCTGCCCGCGGGGCTCCCCCCGCCTGCGCGCCGTGTGCCGGGAGGGGCTCGGGGGCCGGGCCAGCCCCGTCGCCCGGCTCCGCCTCTCCCGCAGCAGCGCTCAGTCCTGGAGCGCCGCTCGGCTGCCAGAAGGGAGCCGCCACCTGCTCCGGTGCGGAGTCGCTCCTCGCTGCGCGCCGACAGGGAGAGCAGCCGCCCCGCCGCCCGCGCCCGGGAAGTTATCCTGCTCCCGCCGCCGGGGGAAAGCCGCCGCCGCTTCTTGCCGGTCTCCCCGAGTCGCCGCCGCGCTCCGGTGCGGGAGGGAAGAGCCGCCGCGGGCGCGCCGCCCCGCTCCGCCGCCGCCTCCCGGTCCCGCCGCGGGCAGGCGGGATGATGGAGCCCCCCGCCGCCGCCGCCTGCGCCTCCTGCCGCCGCCGCCCGCTGCCGCCCCTGCTCTGCCTCCTGCTCGCAGCACTCTGCCTGCCCCCAGGTGAGCGCCCGCCCGCCCCGGGAAGCGGTGGCCGCGGCCGCGCCGTCCCGGCCGCGCGGAACTTGGCGGGGGGAGGCCGGGGCGCAGGTGGCGGTGCCCGCCCGGCTCCCCGGAGCGCCCCAGCACCTACCGCGGGCTCCCCGCGCCCGGGGGTCGCTCCCGACCGCTGCTGCCCGCCGCATCCCGCTGCGCTGCTGGAGGAGAGCGGTCCTCTCCTGCCCTCCGAGGGTGCGCCGGCTGATGCCGCCTCTCCTGCAGGAAAGGCAGGAGCTGCCCGGGCGGTGAGGGGCACCGAGAGGCGCTGGTCTCATCGTTCCCCGTGGGAAGCGGCGGTGCGGTCCCTGCGGGGCGTTGTCAGCGCTGCCCCCGCGGGAGCGACAGCCCCGGTGCGGTGCCGCTTTCACTTCCAGGCTGAGCGGCACGTCTGCGCAGCGAGCCGCCTGCAACTTGGGCGCTTCAGCCGCTTCTCCCCTCCGCGCCTTCAGTGCCGCCCGTGGCCGAGCCGGCAGCTGCGGGACCGGCGGCTCCCGGCCCCGGGAGCCCGGGCAGGCGGCGGGCGCGGTGCCCGGAGCACCAGCCCCGTGTCGGTGCCCCCCGCTCGGGCAACGCTGCGTGCCCGAGGCCGCTCCGGCCGATCGGGGCTAACTTCGCTTCCCCTCCCCGCTCCGTGAGAGCGCTCCCGAGCGAGGCGCTGGGGAAGTAGGAAGGCGCAGAGAGTGCTAAATATCCTAATTGTTCTGGGAATATTTTGGCTATGAGGTGTTTGTAGGCTTTGTTTTGTAAATATTGAGCGTGAAAGTGAAGTCTGAGGGAAAAGCTGTGAAGTGAGGAGTTCTGCATTCACCGCGGGGACCGTCTCATTATTCTTGTAGAAAGAGCGTCAGCCTGTGGTAAAATTTTGTATTGCTTTAAGAAATGGCTTTGCCTCTATGTGCCTTTGCAACAGCAGGGTTTGTAGAAGTGTTGGAGCTGCTGGTGGTTTTTCATTCCTGGCCTCTGCCTGGTTGTTACGTGCTCTCCAATTAACCATTTACGGCCGGATGGTCTTGGCGAAATGGAAGAAGAGCAGACCTTTTTCACTAGATGCGTTTGTACTTGTGTTTTACAAGCTCCAAGTGCAAAGCTGGCTACAACAGTAAAGCAAGGCTGCTGAATGTGTGTTTTCAAGTAGAATAGTAAAAGAGCTCCAGACAGAATCAACAGTGATACTGGAACCGTAAGCAGTGTGTCAGGCTGTGCTGCTAGGCTTTTGCTTTGGCAAATACAGGGTATAATCACTGTCTGACTTAATAAATACCAGTCCCGGTGGCAGAGCTTACAAAGAATACTGGTTGCTGTGATGCAGAGAAAGTGTTCAGGAAAGATTGTTCATTTTAGGAAATCTTGAAAGCGTGTGGATTATCAGAGGGATAAGTACCTCGGCTTCTAAGAAGCAAGACTTGGCCCCATGGAGAGATTTAGCCCAGTAAATACAAAACGATCTTGGTGATTGTGTGATTGGCTACATTTTCCATTTGAAGAAAACGTGAAACCATAACTTGTTCTTTCTGCTCTTCATTCCTTCCTTGCCCCCTCGAGGAGAAGCTCAGGCTAGCTGTAAGGAAGCACATGTGGGGAGAAACCACCCACCTCAGCGTAGAAACTTTGCGTGCAGTACCGAAAATGCCTGGAAAGCCCACTAGTAGATTTCAGCCTCTAGTTCTCCGTTTGTTCTGAGGAATATAAAAGATACTTAGACACAAATGTACCTATAAAAAGTTCTTGATATTGCTTTAGTTTTACAGGTTCTTCCCCCTTGCTATCTCAGCTATTTTAGATGATAACTAGTTTGCTATCATCTAAACAAATTATGGTTATGATGATGCTCGCCTTTTGGGAGTTCCATTTGAGTTTTGGATGTGGAAAGCAATAGATGAACATATTAAAAGCATATTAAAAGTTTATGTGCCTCAATTGTAAATATATCTGGCAATATTCAAGGTGGACTGGAGATCCTTGTGAGAAAACCTGATTTTGTTTCTTCGTAGAATAAACTGCCTAGGAAGATACCCTTCTTAAAAAGAGAGAGAGGGTCCAAGTACACATTTGCAGTGGGAGACTGACTCTAGGACAGACTAAGTGAGAGCACAGATTATAATCTCGTACATCCCTAGAGGAAGTGGCTGTATGGGAAAAGAAAGTCAATGCTTAATCATGAGCTAATTGTGATTTTACCCCCTCCCCCTCCTTTCTGGTGGATTACAGCAAGGGGGTTCTTAGTCTGTTGTTATATTACAGGACTTGCTACATATTGCCAATATTGCCTAAGCCTAGTGAGACTGAAACATGTAATCTTATTCATGACTCTCATTGTGTTCTCACTCCTGTCTGTGTTTTTTCCCTGGTGTGTCTGGTGGGGTTTTGAGCTAGGGAAACTGGATTTCTATATTAAGATCTGGAGTTCACATAGGTTTTCTGAAAATGAAGTCAGAAAACATCTGTGCCACGTGTATATGCCTCAGTGTACCATGTATGTTGGTTCAATATACAGGTAACAAACCAGACTGATTCCTAAGTGAGTTTTAATTGTTAGATTGATTGCTTTGGGAAGCATTTGATATATTTAGGGTTTTTTTTTCCTTTTTTGGTCTGAAACTCTTCCAACATAAACTATTTTCCTGTGCTCTCCCCTCTACTGTTGAGTTTGCAGCACTGAGAAAGTGGAGGGCAACAACAGAAATGATCCAGATCTGTAAATCCTTGACATTTCAGCCAGGTGATTTTTATTGAAGAAAATATATGTTTTTATGTTCATGAAATAAGCATATCTGAAACAAGTACTATTTAATTTCAAGATACTTTATTTTCGTTTTCCAGCCTGTGTAAGAGTAATACCCTTTCTTGCAGCACTATCCATTCTCCTTCCTGAAAGTAACCAGGATTGTTAAAATTATTTACCCTGGGTTTATATGTTAACTTCTTTATAGTAGCATTTGTTTGCTGACTTACTTCCAGCAGAAATTTTTGGGGAACAGAATCTCTAAATATTTATGCAAGGTGATACATAAAGGGGAAAATAAAATAGCATAAACGTTTTAGATAATGCAAATTACATCTGTTGTGATTAGGCTAAAACTGTGTTCTCTATTTTCTTGCAAGTATCTTACTTATGCAGTGGGATTTATAATCTTAAGATGTATGAGTGCTCACTGCAGATTTCTATGGTGCCATTCCTCCATCCATATGAGATCCTTCTAAGCCGTAGGAAAACAAGCATTTCTGTAGCAGCAATAGCTTTAATATATTGGCAGCTCATACCATATCACACCATTGTGGAGCTTTTTTAGGTTCCTATCAGAGGACTTCCTGGGGAGTATTTTTTGGTCAAAGTGGTTTTGGACGACTTAGGTGAAATAAGAGCAGGTTGCTAGTAGCAAGCTGACTACAGAAGAGCCCCACCTCTCTGTATGCACTTTGAGCCCAGTAACACTGGAGAAACTGAATGTGCTTATTTTCTAGGAGCTGTAATTTGTAATTGGATCTCCTAACACTAGATTATCAATATTCAGTCTTCCCTTGTGATCCTTGCTCTGTGACCATAACATGATGATCACAGATAAGCTGTCTCGAAGTCTGATCTCCAGTGGTTGTTCCACTGCTCTTTCACACACAGGAGTTTTGTGGCTTTTTAATACTACCATGCTGATTGTTGAAACTGTTTTTCCACATTTCTTATAGTATGATGTTCTAGTATGGTCTTGGTTAGTTCTACCAGCTCTGATAGGAGGCTAGACTTTATTTATTGATTTTTACCATATCTAAAGCCCTGTAATCTTCAGGCTCTCTCTTCAGTGCTACCCAAGGTTCCTCTGGCTTTTTCCTCTGGTAATACGCTAATTTTTAATTTAAAAAAAATGTGTGTAAACTGCAAGACCACATTTGTAAGAGAATTGACGACCTGTTGCAATATTCTGATTTCTCTCAAGTTCCTCTGTCTTCCAGAAAAATAGTTACGCTTCCATGCACTGATGCTCAAATGAGAGACTCTTAACTAAATGCTGTAGGGTGATAATTAGAAACAACTCAAGCAGAACGTGATTTTTCCAGGAAAACCTGAATATTAACAACTGCCCTTGATATGAAATGGTTGAGTGTTATCTTCCCAGAAGACAAGGCTTTGACCTACATGTTCTTTATCTCAGTATATTTTCTTTAATGGGAACAGGACAAATATTAAAGGAGGCTGTACATTTCAACCTTTAATACACTAGAAAATGAATCTCTTCATTTAGAGAGGAGATTGCAATATACCTTGTATTCTGACAGTCCACTACTGGCAGTGA
Organism: Catharus ustulatus; assembly: GCF_009819885.2. NCBI lineage: Eukaryota > Metazoa > Chordata > Aves > Passeriformes > Turdidae > Catharus > Catharus ustulatus. Next base: position 18,929,334 of record NC_046222.1, on the reverse strand, counting down.
TCAAGTTTCTTCCTTTATTTTCTTCTCTGGTTTTGTTTCCTTTTACTTCTTCCCCATTGTGTTTTATCGACGATGGCTTGAATCACAACCATTCCTATACCAGTGGATGTTAATCTACTGCTCCAAAGTGTTGGCTCTTTTGAGGAATTTCTGCCTGGCTTAAGAGCAAATTGTATTTGTTATCATGCATATAGGTCCCCCGAAAGGCAAATAAATATTTGCTTATTAAAACACTGCTGCTTCTACTGAACTAGTATTTTTAGTATTGATAAGAAATACGCTTCTTTTGGAGGGATAAAAAATGGGATGAAGTGATAAAATAGTGTAGAGAGCAAGAAAGAGCACCTGCAGCTTCAGGGCATGATTTTTAGAGGTTATCAGGGCTTAGAACAGTTCTGTAATGTTTGGGTAGAAAGCATTTGAAGTGCTTTAAACAGCAATGGGAGTACTAAGCTTCCCTTGATAAGAAGTAAAAAGTGCAGTTGGTGATTTAATGACTGTTTCAGTAGTCTGTATATCCATATATTTTGTTTAGGTTGTACTTTCTACAGTTAACCTCTGTTGTGTTGTGAAGAAAAACTTCAAAAGCTCGAACTGCATTTGTTGTGCTTTGTGCTGTGGTGGCACCATCTGTAGTAGGTCCTGGCATCGTTAATCATGGGTGTTGGTCACAGCAGTTTTGGACCTGAGGGAAAACTCAAACAACAGCCAAGGATAGCAGAAGTCCCCAGGGCTGGAGCCCTGGCAGGCAGTGACATTTTGGCAATGTGTTGTGGGCTCTGTGTGGTGGCTGTCCCCTTCTCTTAGCTGTCTCTTGCATGCAGTGTACATGACGGGTTCCAGCTGCCCAGGCTGGAAGGCTTTGGGTTTTTATTAGAACATTGATTCTGACCACAGTTGGCATCTTTTAAACTTTGAAGAGATACTGGCAGCTAATTCAATAGAGGGAGCTCCTCTACCTTACTGTTAGAAGCAGCATGTCTCAGCTTTTCCCAGACCTCTGGCTTCAGTCAGAAAGTTGTATTAAAAGTCTTTGTTTCTTCACAGTGTTTTGTAGTGCTAGGCTTTGTTACTGGAAGTATCTTGCTTTCATCACAGGCTTCCTGTTGCATGAAGGGGAAGAAAGGACAAATCCAGATCACATACTAGGCAAACCCAAAAAGATGACTCAGTTCTCTTTTGCTTCAAAGCTTTGGGTATTTTAGATGGATACGCTACCGAATCAGATTTTTAAATTACACTGTCTTGTCTGGGGAGACAGGTGGTGAGTTTCATGGAAAAGTGCAAAAAGTTAGAATAAATAGAAGGTATTTCCAGGGATTGAATGGGCCAAGAGTGGTGTGGCATGAAATAGGATGCAAACAGGATGCGGAAATGATTGTACCAGAGTACAATCTCGTATGCTGGATGTTAGATAGGACATTTGTTTTAAAAAGTTTATTTTTTCAGTAAGTTCTTCTAGGGTTTTTTTTGGCTTTTTTTTTAAGGAGAAGTGGAATATGGAGCTCTGTAAATATGGTCATTCTGAAAGAAACCAGTTTAGGTATATGCTTTTAACACATTCCATGTCTCTAACACAGTAAAGCATATATACGGAAAGCTGATAACTGCTCTGTAAACTTAGGGCTTTATATTTTTCTTGAATGCTTTCATTTTTTGAATAGTATTTCTTATCAGATGGTTTTGAAACTAATTATCAAGTCCCAGTAAAGAACAGCACTTCTAGAAAGCTATTCTTTGAGTCACGTTTAAGTAAGCTTGTAATGAACTCAGCCTTGTTCTTCAATCAGATGAATCCTGGAAAAATGCCCTTTGTCATTTTGCTTGCCACAGAAGTTGCTTTTTTTTAATCCATTTTTCTCCAATTTGACTAAAGAAAATAACCATAGATACATCTATTTTGTTCTTCTTGTGTACAACTTGATTTAAGTGTGGTATTTTTTATACAACCAACTTATTTCATGGTTTTGTTGTTTTGGCCTTTTAATGTGAATTTTTTCTTGGGGTGGGTTTTGGGTTTGTTTGATTTTTTTTGTTTGTTTGTTATTGTTAGAACATGCAATAGGTTTTTGTTTTTCAGAATCACTGTTGAGCTGAGTGAGCTTTTCATGCTGACCAGGAAAAATTCCTAAAACTCCTATTTTAGAGGGTTGGCAGTTTATCTGGGGTGGGCTGGTAAATGTTGACTTAAGAGTCTGTAACTGGATACCTTACAGAGAATACATGGGTTGAAATGAACTTAATGGGGAAGTGAAGGCAACTATGAGATCTCAGAATTATTTGTGAGATGCTCTTTCTTTGAATTGCAGCTTCTGAATTATTTTTCTGTTGATGAGATAGCTAGAGTATTAATATATGCATTTTTCCCTTTTGGCATGGAATTTTATTTTGTGAAATGTACAAAGCAGCGTGTGTTTAGCAAAGTGAATTCTGTGACTCATCCAGATAAAATCATAGTTTGCTGGCTTATTCTAGCTGTTCTGGAGAATAGAGATGAACTCAGTGGCCTTTACCTTCGAACCAGACAAGGAACAGGGAAAGAACAAATGGAATATTCAAGCAGGATTGGGAAACTGCAATGTTGCCATGTAACTTCAAAAAAGAGAAGAATGCTGAATCAGTTCCTTAATTCTTGATACATCTCATCAAATGCTTGCATATGGAGAGGATGATAGGGCATGTATTATTTTAAAATCCACACAGTGACATCCCACCGGGATTTGCTTTCTAGAACTGGGGAACGTGAAAATTTCTGACACTTGACAGCAAAGTAGTGCCCTGACAACTGATGATGTAAATCCAGAAAACCATTTGCATCTTACACTTGACAGCTTTAAAGGTTAGCAAGGGGATAATTTTTTCCAAATTCAATTCATGACTGATATTTTTGTCAAGTATTTTTAATATTACTCATCAGTTTTCAAACTGCTGTGCAACTTGCTGCTAATCTTGAACTCAGCCTACCCACAGGAGCAATAAGAAAATCGGTGTTATGAATGTCCCAGCAACTTCCAGTTTGAGCGAATTACATTTCTTGCTGTTGTGTTTCTGCATGGACAAGAACTTCGTAATGCAGAGCTTTACAGTTAGTAAAGTAATTCTAGAGATTATGTTTAGTAATGAAGTCCTTTGGTTTGAAACACTCATCAATGTGTCAGTAAATAATGACACCTACTTCTCATTGCATAATTTTTATTTTGTACTTTTTTCCAGCAATATTTTTTGTTTTGTTAAATATTTAAAACTTTCAGAAAATGGTTTACTCCAGTGGTTTAGCTCTTGACATGGTTCCTAACAGGACTTTTGGAGGGACGACTGTTCCGCAGTTCAGTTTGACCTGGCACATCACACTGCTGTTGAATGACGCAATGTGTTCTGTTTTAGCTCTGAAGTTTAAGTGCTTTACCCTCAAGATTTAACCCCAGTTAATATGAGGTGCCCCACAGCAGCGAATTCCAAAGTGTCTATGTGAATCTTGGAGGGGATTTCTGGAATTTCACCTGCAGACTTGGTAAGGGTCAGGTTCTGGTATTGCATCCAGACTCCCTTGTGTCTGTGGGTCATTTCTTGTCACTGCTTGTCACTTTAAGTACCCTGAGTTGTTAAATCCCAAACTTCTTCACAGCTTCTTGGGGCAGCAGGGGGAGGAGTCTAAAACTTTTGAGACAGTGGGAAGTAAGTGTTGTGTTGCAAAGGTGACTACCGTGGGATGTAGAGACAGGTTAATCATTTCTTAGTAGATTCACAGAATATTTTGGCATCTTCTATGCATCCTAATGTAATGTATTGCCTGGTCTGCAAGAAAGTTCTTTTCTTATCTCAGAAGAACTTTAAGCCCTTGGTGTCTGCAGCCAGAAAGAAAGCAAACTTTCTGGCTGTGTGTAAAACTGTTGGTGTATCAGAGGGGCAAAAGATATGCCTTGTGTCTGCCTGAGAACTAAAGGGATAGGATCAGGGAAATGATAGTTGTGGTTTTTCTGGAGATTTTGTGGGAGTGGGAATGTAGCTGGGTCTCAGGGCATGCTGGCAGCATTGGGCTCTGCAGAGCCTGCTGGATTCATCATCCTGCAAAGGGGACCTTGGAGTGCTGCTGCAGCCACCAGGGCAGCACAGCTGAGCTTGGCAGTTCCTCTTGGACAGCATGCAGCTCCAGAACCAGCAGGCAGGATGGAACTCCCTGTAGTGGTGGTCACCTGTGGGTCCATGGTGGCTGTTTCATTTCTGCTATGTAAAAGGGGAAAGATCTCTATTCCTCCCAAGCATGGGAAATTCCCACCCTTTTCTGGGGGCGTGCTTACTCTCTGATCTACTGCAGAAATGTGTCTGCTTATTTTAGAAACACTTTTCTTCAGCTGTGAGTCTTTTTCTTCTTTTATTTCTGGGTCACTTTTTAATCCTTATGTCCATCTGCAAGTACAGAAGTGATAAGGAAAGATGGGCTTCAACACACTTAGTGTACTCACATCGTTGGCTCTCTTTCCATTGCATCAGTGGCACAGGGCAATGAATAACACAGTGTGTTTCTGTAGTGAATGCTGAATGGCTGAGTGTGTGCTGCCAGCAGCTTTGTCCAGAAAGAAGTGGGGTGTTGGGAGGAGCGATATTTGCACCCAGAGGAGGAGAGGCAGGTGAATAATTTCAAGCTGGAGTGTTCAGTTTTAGATGTGAGAGTAGTTTCAAAGACTGAGGTTGATGGCTCAGTCCGAGAGTTTGGTAATTTTTCTGGGCAGAAGTAATGCATTCAAACTGTTTCTCAAAATGATTTATTCTTAGTTTTACTTATGGTTACTCCTGAAAGCTACATATGAGCTTCACACTGTAAGTTTTGTGTGAGTATGTGTAAAAACATAGCCCTCTTGCTAAGGTGGGATGCCTTGTTTTAGGGGTGGAATCTAATTCACAAAAGTAACATCCATAGTTTGCTTTTACTTGTTTTAACTGATTTCTAGTCTTCCTGTGAGGCATCATCATCTATAAACAGCAACAATTGTTCTGGAAGGCTTTTCATCTAAGAGTGAGAGAGCAGAGTGCTGAGCATGTAGGGACCTTGACTCCTTTTGAGGAGGCTCTCTTCATGCAGTACAGTCAATATTTGTTACTTTTTTGGACGTACTGTACAGTACAGATCTTTTTTCATAACCATGGAAGGAAGTTGGTGGCTCACAGACTGCAAGTTCTGTGACAGTGTGATAAACTGCATAAAATTTGAAGGATCCTGTTAATTAAAAATGGAAACTTTAGAGGGAATATTTCAATGAAAACCTTTATTTTCTTGCTAAAACCTTTCATGATATGTGAAAGGGGTTTTTTAGCTGGCTTTCAAGTCACTTCTAGCTGTTTTTTGCGTTTTCTTTTCCTTCTTTAGAGCTGAACTGTTACTGTCTTAAGGGAGGGATAGCTACTGCAAAACCAAGAGTTTTATTGGGATTTAATTCCGTCTGAGGTTATGACCTAAATCTTCCATTTGCTAATAAAATGCTGAGCTCTGCAGTTTACCATTATCTTCCTCAACAGTGACTTGAAAGTTAAAAAAAAAAAAAAAACAACAAAACAAAATGCAGTATTTCTTTAATGCCCTGTGGTCAGGCAACACTGACACTGAGGACTGGATGTGGATTAGGGGTTGGCTAGTGGCTTGTTTGGTTCTTTTTTGTTTTGTGGGGTTTTTTGTTTGGGTTTGTTTTTTTTTAATTTTTTTGTTTGGTGGGGTTTTTTTGTTGTTTTTCTGTTTGTTTGTTTGTTTTTGGTTGTGATGCCTGGAAAGGCTGACCTGGAACAGACACTAGGCAGAGCAAAAAGGATAAAATAGGTATTTATTGAAAGGACACACCTTGGGCAGTGCAAGAGCCTGGCTGGGGCTGTACCTGAGTCTAATCCAGGATGGATTCTGGTCACGAGTTTTTACACTGTTATAAGTTTTGGTTCATCCACATATTGGGGTTGATTGTCCAGCCACAGCCCCAGGTTATGAAGTCTCAGCCCCTTGGCTTGCCCCTTTCCTTCACCGTTGTTTTTGCTTTTTGGGCAACGGGTGTCCTTGATTGTCTAGCTGGGAAGGGATTCTTTTGTCCAAACACCCTGCAGAGAGAACTTACTGACACCTAATATGAAGTTTCAGAGTTATATACCAAGCAGGACAGTCTGAAAAATAGAAAAGCTAAAACCCAAGACATCATTTCCCCCCTTCAGAGGCTTGACAAGGCCTTTAGCTTGTCAAGTCTCTATTCTAAGTATCTGTTAATAATAGGAATTGATAATGGATAAGTATCTTAAAATAGGAAATAGCTAACAACAGGTAAATATTTAATAGTAAAAAAAAAATTCACAATGGATAAATATCTAATAACAGTAAATATCTGACAATAAAAATCTAATAATAGGTAAATATCTAACAGTAAATAACAATAATAATAAATGAACACTAATAAATACCTAACAGTAGTAATATCTTGTACAATCGGGTATTATGCAAAGAAAAATTTTGTTCTTTTGTTGTTTTGTTTTTTTTCTTTAAATATAACATAATGAAAGAGGAAATTGATGAGTGTTCTCTGAAAAATGTGGCCCTGTATACCAGAATTTTCAAACAATGATATTTGTAGAAGCTGTTGTGAAGTGGGACTGGCAATGGCTTAGGAGAACCAGTTTCCCCTTGGACACGTCAGCACTATTGGGTTGTTAAGTGAGGGTGGAAGTACTACAGTATGTGTTTCATCTGAAAGGATTTGAGTGATCTCTGGTACTTCAGTGGTGAAAAATTATTTATGTTTCTTGTGGCATTTCTTGAACAATACTTCTAACATAATGGACTCTTCACGGCCTTTGGCTTCTTGGTTAATCTTTAGTTGCAATTGCAAGGCTGAATAATTTTGTGTGGTTTACTTCTGCAGTGGATGCACATCTTCGGTAATTTCAATTGCCAGCAAGCTGTTGGTGACTCTAGAATGCTTAATCTTGTGGAAATTATATTTGCACATATACCAGGTAAATTGCATGTTGAAGAGCTCGCCCAGTGTCAGGGTGGCTGAGCTTTGCCATGCAAGGGAGATTGTCTTGTGATCAGAGCTGGAACAGCGCATGTCCAGGTCAGAAAGCTGAGGGAGGTCCAGCTCCCACCACCATTTGCATCAGGAGGAACAATTCCTGTGGGACTGTTTCTTCCCTCCCTTGCAGGAAGGGACTGGGTTATGTGACTCTGGAGGGAGCCTGACAGTGTCAGCCTGTACCACCAGCTACTGCTGCAGCTGAGGAGCATCCATGTCTGTGATTTAGCCTTGGATTGAACCCTTGTGTGGACTTTAACTGTGCCTTTTAGGTGCTGTGTTTTGTATATTAACACATGTGATCTCTTCTACTGATGATACACAAGTGGTGGTTTGAAATTTTGTATAGTGAGTTGGGAGCTAAAGCTGTTTGCTGCTATTTTATTTGGAAGGGAGTCTGAAGCTGACTTCTCAAAATCTTAGAAAAGGGAAAAAGATGTAAAGACTACTTAAATTCTTACCTACCAATTTTTATTCTTTCGGCAGCTGAAATTTAAGAGAAATCATCTAGATTTCTTGTTTAAAGAAAGCAAAATAACATAAGAGTATTTTTTATTTATAAATAACCCCTAAGCATCAAAAGATATTTGAGAAAATTTCAGGCTGAGAAATAGAAAGTACTTTTTTGCTAGCATATTGTTTGCTTTACTTCACTGTGTCATTGACATTGACATTGCACGCCTCTGTGTTCTGTAGGCTTTGGAGAGTGAAGGCTTTAGAGGTGAGAACAATTAGAGCTGGAGTATCTAGGATTGCAACAGCAGCACTTTGGAACTTTGACAGGGTATATTAATGTGCATACTTAAAAGTTCACTTTTCTGCTACTGTTCTGTAAGCAAATATTTATGAGTGGAACATTTACAGACTATAGAGAGAACTTTGCTGTTGGTAGTGGTGATGGGCTGAAGGCAGATCAGCATCTCTGCAGTGGCAAACCCAAATTAAAGGCAAAGAACTTACTTCCAGCATGTTCCACCAGGTATATCCCTAAAGCCTGTGGAAAGAAACATTATGGCAAAATCATGGAAAGGGATCTTTGAAAGAGACTGGGAAGGATACAGTATCATTTGGGAAGCTGGGACCGAAGGGACAGACAGCATGGGGACTGGAGGAGCTGGAGCTGATGTGTGTGGGGCTAGCATGTCTGGTGGGTGAGTTTCTGGAGAACTCAGCTGAGTCTGAGCAGAGCCCAGCTTTGGGATCTGGCTTGTCCCATCCCCTGCTGCTGCAGAGACAGTGGGAAGGGGCTCGTGGTGGGGAGCAGGCAGGCTGTGTCAGGAGGGCTGGAGGAGCAGGAGGGCTGTGTCGGGAGGGCTGGGGTAGCAGGCAGGCTGTGTCGGGAGGAAGGAGGCAGAGTCCTGGCACAGCTGCACAGAGCCAGCGTGTGCTGCTCCTTCCCCTTGCGTGGGTGGGGGAGGCGAGCCCTGTGCACAGAAAGGGCAGCTGGATTTGGGCTTGCAAGTGAAACAAGTTGTGACAGGAGAGCAGAAAGCGGTCTGGAAAGTGGTGGGGTTGAGGCGAGCCCCTGATGAGAGTATTTTGAGGGAGAGGAGCAGGGAAGAACCCAGTTTCAAGGTAGTGCCTGCCCTCCTGTCTGTCTCTCCATGTGCTCCCCTGGGTTTGGCAGTCCCACCCTTTCCTTTCACCTGCCATAATTCAGCAGCAGGTTCCTCTTGGTAAAGATCATGCTACTGCCATGTCAGCTTGCTGTTCCTCTTTTGTCAGCCCCACAGTTCAGTGATTTCCTGTCTCAGGAAACCATCTCTACTTCCCCAGAGGGACTTTGCAAAGCTGAACAAATTCTTGCCCAGGGATTACGTGACCTGGGCTCATAGGGCCACCACCTGGACTAACACAGCCTTTCTAGACATCTTCCCTTCTCCATCTGGGGTCAGGACAGATAAACTGAAAAGCTCTCCATACTGTCTTTTTGAGGGGAGGATAAAACCCTGAATGTTTTCTTCCAGGCATGGCAGAGACTTGGTGTATGAGGTGATGTGTCAGGGAAAGGGTGTCGTGTGCTGAGCACGATCGCTGGGTGACCTGAAGGTGTGTGTGTCCTGTTGGGCCATCAGATGTTCTGTGCAGGGACTCACACCTCACACTGGGCATTCAGCATGGTCCAGAAACTCTCAGTCCTGGAAGGAAGCAGCCCGTGTTCTCACAGCGCATTGTCTCCAATTCTGAAGAAATGTGATGTTAGTTGTTTAATAAGGATACTGTAATAAATGTAGATGTATGATCCACTGCTACTGAGATTGCAGCAGTCAGGCATTTTTCTGGTCTGAGCCTGTTCATGCTGTGTCTGGACTGGGGTGGGAGAAGCAGCCTGTGGTACCTGGCAGGTGCTCTAAACTTGTAACAGCAGCATTGCTTGGTCACCAAATACAGAAATTAAGCTAACACGATAGTTTTGGGCCATGATCCAGCATGTGTTTGAACACCCAGCTTTGAAATTATTTGAGTACTTAAATAGATTCTTAAAGACCTAATTTCTAGAGTAGAAATATCAGGGCTGTGCAGAGGGGGCATGGGAGGATACAGTAAACCCAAAGTGATTGTGTAGAGGCTGTCTGTGGATACTGTCTGAGTCACAGCATCCTTCTGCTCCTTGCAGAGCATGTTGAGCTATCATGACATGCAGAGAAATAGTTCAGGTAGGGGATTGATCTAGTTCAGGCTTCCCAAGTCTGATGTAAGTTCACCTCTTTGGCTGACTTTTTAAAGCCTCCATTTTTAAATTGCGCACACATGGTTTTCCCATCTATAAAATATAATATATGAGAATGGATAATTTTTTTTGTGCCTGTCAGCAGGGTATAGGCAGCTTACTAAGCTTTCTTGGGTATAATTTTAAATGGAGAAAATACTTCTATATAAACTGAGATTATCTCATCACAATATTTTTATGATAGTTAATTAAAATGTGAGAAAATCCTTTAGAGCAGATTTGCAATTTTGTGACTTTTATGAGACTTAACATGAGAGATCTATTTTTATAGTTATGCCTTCTTATTAGTTTTGGGATTAGGATAAGTTTAAATGCATGGCTATCAAATCCTGTGATGATTACTTGTTTATTTTGCAGTGCAGACTAATTCAGTTATGGTCCCATTCATGTGTTGCTTGTGTCCCACTTTTCAATGAGATATTGTAGTGCTTTATTGTTATTGCTATTTAAAATAAACTCCCAGAGTTTTAATTTCAGCTTGTATTTTTTAAATATTAAGTTTCAGTGAAGCATATTTTATTAGATTATTGTGAATAATGATCATTTAGGTTGTTCCAGCTCCTGGACATCCATTTTCATTACATTGGAAGATTGTAAAACTGAGTGAAGGAAGAATCACTGTGACTAACTGCAGGAGACTTAAATACTTAAAAAGTTGTCTAGACATAAATAAAATCCTGTAAAATCTTGGCAGTGCATACAAAGTGATAGGAAGCAAGACCTATAGAAAATTTACTGAGATTAAGTGGGAGTTACTGAAGATCAGCATGTGCTCTGTTCCTTTTGCAGTGGACAGGCATGTCAAGATTGATCTTTTAGGCATGGTGCTTTCTACTTGAACTTGTGCTCAGTCTGAAGAAAGAATGGGCTTAAACAAGTCTTTTTTGGTCTTTTTTCTTTTCTCATGTTGCATAGCATGACACTGTAACTCTTAATCACAGGCTCATATGTTGCATCAAGTAACACCTAGGAGTTCTGTGCAGAATTTCTCGGTCTAGGAACCATTCCATCAGGAGTGAATGTGATGAGGATTCAAAGTCATTTGCCTTGACCTATTTGTGTGAGTGACCATGGGAGAGACCTGTGCTCTAGGCCAGCAGGTGGTTATGAAAAGGAGTAAAGAACGCTGCTCTTTTCTCCATGTGGGTCATTAAACACAAGCTTTAGGGGTTTGGGGACGATCTAGAGAGGAAGCACATCAGGTAAGTATTAGGTAGAATTCTCGGGCTAGCTGTCCAACAGACTTTGCTCAATAAAATAATGGATGTTTTCCTGATGCTTCTACAGCAGCCCAGGTGCAAACATAGATGTGCTTACGTGAGCAGACTGTGCTGTCAAAAGTGAAGCAGGGGAGAGGAGGAAGGGAGAATTGTTATGCTGCCAAGAATACACATGCTGATGAGAACTATGTTTATATTAGCAGACTATTCTGATACAGCTAATTAATCAGAATTTGTCTAGCAAACTATGCCTTGGAGATACAGAAACACAGGATTATGAGATTTGCCAGATTTTTGTGACAGATCTTCTTGGAAGACTTGTGGAACAATGACTAATGATTGCTTCTGACTCCTAGATTTCCTCCCAGAAAAGTAGTAACTTAAGATAACCTTGCATCTCTTTTTGCCTTAGACCATTTACCCAGTAATAACACTAAATACACTGAAGTAGTCCACATCATTTTTTTTTATGGCAATTTGAGTTCAGTCTTTATTGACAGAGGGGAAAGTAGGCAGTGAGACAAACTGTTAAATAAAATAGCAGCGTTTCACATACAGGCTTTCATTCCAGTGCAATTGGTTGCATACTGAAAAGGAGAATCAATTATATAGCTGCTGCTTATCAGAAGTTAGCAAATAGTAAATGCAGTTTCATTTTTATAATCAATTACCTAGCCCTGAAACTTGTTAGCAAAGGTTAGGAGCTGTAATAATTTTCATTGAATGCCTACACATTATCTCAATGTATTTCTACGTGCTGCATTTTAGGGAGATGAGGGAGAAATGTTTCTTTCCTGAAGTCTTTTAAACTGGCTTCCAAAAGATGAGGGTCAAGCCCTTCAATTTCTAAGCTCAATTTACATTCATCCTACAACAAAGATGATGGTGTGTGCTTTCTCATTAGTCAAACACTTTTATTTTTTTCACTTGTAAGCATCGGTTACTTTACTTTTGGCTTTGTGAGTTTAAAGAATGCTCACCTCCCTGCATGTTAGTTCAACCACATCATTGTTCAGAATTTACAGATAAGAGAGTAACAAAGGATAAGTTTCTTCTTTTTTCATTATTTTATTTTCCTCCAAAGTTCTCAACGAGGATCTGAAATTCTTTGTGTGCAGAAGTTATTTGTTGCTGGTGACAGGATGTCATGTGCCATAAAATTGTCAGTCTTTCAGTCCTGCTAGCCCAGTGTTTGCTGTTTAGCTGCAACCTTTCTCATGTTTTTATTTTTGAGATATCGCCTTTATTTTTGTTCAAGTGTTCTATAATCGATGTTTGATTATTGACTCGTCTGTGATGGTATTTCTGGAGGCTCATGCAGGCTTTGTTTCTGGTTTTCTGCTGGATGGCAGCATATCCTGTCAGACTTGCATACCTCTGCATAGCTTACTTCACTGAAATATTTTTGAAAAAAATTGTTTTCCTATATAATGGTTGTTAGTTTGTTTGTAGTTCCTAGTACCTGAAACTGCAGCTATCAGAAGTGGTTGGATCAAGTTACTCCCCTAGCTGGATTATTCCCAGAAGAATGTTTGCTTTATTGCTATTTTTTGGTTATTTTGTTCAAGATAAAATCAGTCTTGGTGAAACTGGGTGTCTTGTACCTTTTCTTTGTTTCTCCATGAGCATGGTAAAGTGCACTGAAACTGCCAAGTGTTACCAGTTCAGATTTTGCTTATTTTTAATTTAAGAAAAAACATTCTTGCTCTGTGTTAATTATATAGTTATTTAACACAACCATTTGTTATTTCTTGTTCAAGGCTAGCTTTTGTAGACCAGTTAGTTTCTGAATCATACTATATCACAGGCATCCTCTTTTTTCAAAGAGCATTTAATTGGCATTAGTCAGGCCCTCATTAACTGCATTTTCTATTTCAGTGTTATTTTTGTTAATTGGCTTAGTGTCCTGACTGCGCCTCTGTTTTTAAAGGTGGTGGATAACATTTGGATCTCTGGCAATGTCCAGTCATTTAAGGTTTGTAGAATTTCCTTGTTTTCTTCTTCTCAGGACCTCACTGAGAAACTCAATGGCCAGCTGTGGGTGCAGCAGCAGTAAGAATGAAAGCATTTTCTTAGGTACACTTGATATCTTTGTTTAACTCTGAAATCTTTATTTAACTGGAAGCAATACTAATAATAACAACCTCCTGTAGCCTGACTGGCATGATTCTCCTTTAGCCTTGATGTCTGTGTTTAGTGGGGCTATTTTTCTGTTCTCCAAGATCATGCATGTCTTCTCAAATTGCCCCAACTTTCTGCACAAATTAGTCAGGGAATCCAGATGACACAGATGGTTTAACCAACTCTTCCATGAGCAGGGGGTTGATTTCAGGGCAGGTGTCTTCTGGCAGTGGTTTTCTGGAGTGCTGTGTGTGCCTGGGGCTGTGCAGGGATCCTGGAATGAGCAGAGCACTCTGGTGTGGAAGGAGGTAGCTGTGGTGATGTGCTTGGAGCTGATTTATGGAGGTGCTGCGCAGTTGCATTGTCAACGAGGCAATTTTCCTTCTAGTTTTGTTGCTACCTTGTGGAACATCAGCTCAGAGGTACCTGAGCCATACAAAAAGCATTGGAGAACTGCAAGACTTTCTCAAAGTCCTGTGTGGACAGGAGAGGGACAGAAGAGTGAGCTCTGCCCTTTGCAGAGAGGAGAGGAGGGTGTTTGAGTGAAACTGTGGTTTGTCACCATCACCAGCTTGTCCTGGCCAGGTGGGGCTGTCCCTGTAGCAAGTGCAGCTGAGGCAGTGCTGCTGCAGGGAGCCTGGGGCAGCAGTGGGTGCCTGGCTTGCCTCTGGCCAGGAATGGTCTGTGGAACTCTGGTCATCATCTAAAATGACAGAATGCAAGAATTTAACTAGTCTGAAAAGGACTCTGTCACTGCATGAAAGGAGAAATTGGATGGAGATGGAAAAGCTTAGTGAAAGGCATAGGGAAAGAAAAGCAGAGAGAATGAAAGCTGTTGCAGAATTTATTTTTGTAAATTAAAAAAAAAAAAAAAGTAGTGTTACTGGCATGGAGTAATAAAGCCCAGTAATGGTTTCTTTGCTTTCTATTTTATACTTTGCACAGCTTATAAAAGTGATGTATCTGTACTTCATTTATGTCTATCAATAATTGAGTCTGTAATTAAGGCTTTTATTGCCAATAAACCTTTGTGATTCTGTGTGTAGTGAATATTATTAAAGCTCATTTTTCATTATAAATTTCTCCTGTTGATCAGTTATTAAAGTGGTATTTTTTAATTTTAAAATAAAGGACATAAAGCATTTAGTTGGCAATTATTTTCTTTTTTTTTTCACAAGCATAGAGTAGAAAAGAGCTATACAACAGAGATGATGATCCAAACACTGCCATCTCCATTTTTTTTGTCTTACTAAGAAAAAATAGAATTATTTTCTTTTTCAACCCTTAATATGGGCTTTGGTCAGGCCTGACAATGTGTTTTAAATTCTCTGTTTCTACATTACAGTTCTTTGTTTTGCTTTATTCCTCAAAAGCTGTGTGAGTTCAAATGCAAGGACAATAAACTGTAGCAGGTGCCTGCAGATAAGCATGTACTTCTGCAGATGCCTTTTTTCCTTCTGCTTTGTGTCCTATTACTGCACTGTAGAAACATCCTACGAAAGGAAAAACATAGTAGTGTGAGTGGATCACTGTATTTTCATATAATGTGACTGATTTCCTTAAAATAAATAAAGATATTACTTATTTATTTGATGATACTGCCTGCATTTTAATACTGAAGGTACAAATAAGATAATGTTTTGAGTTGAAACTTGATGGAGGAGAGCATACTCTGCTGTACTGCAACGGTTTCGCATCAGCATGGGCTGTTTTTAACACCCTGAACATTTTTCCTCCTACCAAGTGACTTGTTTCTGAAGCTGGAGCTGCTGCTTTGAAAACTCTTTAACAGCAGATCTGTACTTCACACTTTTTGCTCTTTTTCACAGTTTGAGGAAACTGGTACCTGACCGTTTTTGGGTTTTTTTTCCTCTCCTCTCTTCCTTTTGTCCTGTCCCAGTCCCTGACAGTCTTGGCTGTTTTATTCCTGCTTCAGTACAGCTCTCATATTCCCTTGCCTCATCAGCCAGGGTAATGAAGAGGCACACCAGACTACTCTCAGGATGCAGCTTCCAGTTAATTGTGTGCTCTTGAATTGTCCTCTTAAGAGAATTATTTCTGAGATGGACTATGTGTCCCTTTGCAGCTGGTTTGAAAAACACCTTTGGGTGTTAGAAGTACTAAGGCAGCTGTCCAGTACCTTCTCTGGGTTTAATTCATTTACATGCTGTGAAAGTGGAGCATCCTGATTACACCTCATCACTTGGAAGGTCACTTTAGCAGCTCTTCCAATTAAGTTGTCTGTATTAGAAAAACAGACTTTTTTTCCCCCACCTCAGATTTTTATTTGACTAACGCTGAAGTCTCTCATGTCCCTTGGGCAGTTGCTGTAAAATGTCAGGAAGTGAAGAAGAACAGTGATTTCAGTGTGTAATGTACTGTTCTTTCAAAACTCCTTTGATGTCAAATTGCAGGGCTTGTTTAGTGTAGCAGTGGTGCCCTTAGTGGAAGCCAGGTGATGTGTAGCTTCTGTCGACTGAAATCAAATCACCTATCCTGCTGAGGTTGTGCTTGCTTTGTCTAATTTCTTTTGCTGATCTTAGAAAGCATTTAATTTTTTTCAGCAGTGAAGTTTTCAAAGTGGAATAAATCATACATACAGGCTGGTTAAGTTTCACCATTGCAAATAGCCAGGTTTCTCGGTTTTCACTATTATTAAATGTGCTAAATTAACAGGTAAGACTGATTGTTTCTAATGGTGACAAACTAATTCTGTGCTGTTAAAAGGTGGCAGCTCTGCTACTGAGATCCCTGTGGCCCAGTATCTGCTGTGTGTGTATGTAACTTCTTTATTAAAACATTAAACTAGTGAAGTTCTGTACTGGTGTATTTTAAACACAGAATTACTTTACACATTTTTTACAATAGTTTATCTCTCTTCTAGCCTGGCATGAAATCTTCCCTCTAGAGTTTTTAGTGCTTAGAGCAAAAAGCAGAATAGCCTACCTGCTCTAATACATGCAAGAACATGTCTTGGTGGCTGTGAAAGCTTGGTGTGTTTGTGTAAGATTGATTGCTGTACTTCACTTTTGAGTTCCTGTTTTAGCTTTGCCCTTCAGAAGTTTTACTAGGATAGTTTGTAAGTGCCAATGTTGTATCTTAAGTGGGTGTGTTAGATAGTCTTAGGTGTTGTGTTCTTTATTGATGCTTGCAAGTTGCACTAAATATTATTGGGGAAAAAATATAAAGCTAAGCACAAGAGACCTTTATGAATAATTGTATGCTTTCAGAAGTGTTATGCTTAGCGTAATGTACACTTTAATTCTCCCGAAAGCACCCAAGCAAAAGACAACGCAACAAAGTAAATCTCTTTCTCCTCTCCTCTTCAAATTTCATCTATCACAGCACTGCTGTTGTTTCTGCTGCTTTTTTAATGCCAAAAAGGTGTGACCAGATCATGGAGCTATGGGAAAATTGCAAATTATTTTACAGGAAGATTTGTGATAAAAGGACAGAAGGAGGTGGATGTTGATGCAAATGAAAGTACATGCTTGAAATTGCTACTTACATAAATAAAAATGTATAGGATAAAGTATATCCAATTGTTCAACAGGAAATCTGGACCATATAAAACTCTTCCATCACAGTACAATTTAATAAAAGCTTGTATTTAGTGTGGAGTTGAGTTCATTTGTATTCAGTTTGGAGTTGGTGGTGATGGGCTAGGTGGAAAGCTGTGTTTACCTGTTTCATTTTTACCCAGGTCTATGGATATTTTTAGATGATGTAAAGCTAAATTTAGGCTCATGGTGGATCATCAGATATGATCCATTTCAATTCTGTAATGAATTTGCTTTTCTATTTTATCTGTAACCTTTGACCTGAAAATTCTGCCAAACTGTAACATTAGGCTACAGGTCAGCTGAGACCACAGACCTTTAAAATCAGGGTTTGGGTAACACTGTAAACAGGAGTAAGATGAGTATGTGTGTGATGGGAAGAGCTAATCTATTTTGTTTTTTATTTGAGTGCCCTTTCTGAAACAAAATTACCTGATATCTGTATGTTTCCAACACTAGATGAAAGCATCTTTTTTGGGGATCTAGTGAAGCATACTGACCTCTGAGTGCATGGCACTGAACAAGATTGACAGATTTTTATGAGGGCAAGAATGGATTACTGAAGGTACTGCATTAACAAGGCATGTTACTGTCATGGCACACAATCCTGGCTCTGCTGTCAGTCACTGGGTTTACAAACAGACTGGAACTGTGGTGCTGATGCACACATCTGTGACATGTGGTTTGAGGAGGATGAGAAGTTTTCCCTGGGGAAAGCTGGCTTTTCTGAACCAGCATGTTGGGTTTGCAGGGCCAGGTTTTGGTATTGGTGGAGCTAAAGGGGTGGTGGCTCTGTGAGAAGATGTCAGAAACCTCCCCCATGTCCAGTACAGCCATGGAGCACATCAGTAATGGTGGCTCTGGAATAATGTATTTAAGGAGAGGGGAGAATCTGCACAGTGGAGATTCAGTAGGAGAAGCAGTGAGAATATGTGACAGAAACAGCCCTGCAGACACCAAGGGCAGAGGAGGAGGGGCAGGAGGTGCTCCAGGCACTGCAGCTGAGTTCTCCTGCAGCCTGTGGTGTGACAGCTGTGCCTCTGCAGCCCACGGAGGTCCATGGTGACACAGAGATCCACCTGCAGTCTGGGGAGAGCCCCATGGCAGAGCAGAGCCCAATGAGACCCTGTGGGAAGCCCACGCTGGAGCAGGTTTGCTGGCAGGATTTGTTACCCTGTGGGGGATTGACGCTGGAGCAGTTCCTCAGTTCCTGAAGGACTGCACACCATGGAAGGGACCCACCCTGGGGTAGTTTGGGAAGAACCTGTGTGAAGGTGTCACATACAGAAGTTCATGAAGAGCTGTCTCCTGTGGGATGGAGCAGGGGAAGAGTGTGCAGAGCCCTTCCCCTAAGGGAGGGAGGAGCAGCAGAAACAACATGTAATGAACTGACCATTTCCCACCCCCCTGCACCACTGTGGGGGTCGGTAGAGAATTCAGGAGTGAAGTTAAGGCCAAAAAGGGAAGGGTGGGGGCAAGGTGTTTGAAGATTTGCTCTTTTTTGTTGTTATCCTACTCTGATTTGACTTGAAATACATTAGATTAATTTTCCTCAAATCAAGTCCATTTTACCTGTGGAGGAAACTGGTGAGTGATCTCTCCCTCTCCTCATCTCAGCCCTTGAGCCCTCAGTTGTGTTTTCTCTCCAGCTGGGTTGGGGAGTGATCTGCTGTCCAGGCAAGGCCAGCCCACCACAACCAGCCCCATGAGCTGTGAGAAGGAACTGCCTGGTCTTCAGCTGTGGGCATGTGCCACAAAAACTGGGAGATGTGGGTTGCTGTTGTGAATGGTTGGAGCCCTTGAGCGTGGTGTTCACCTGCTGGGGTGGGTCAGTGTGTGGAATTGCTGGAGGCTGCCCTGGGCATGGAACAAGCCTCCCCAAAGTCTTTTGACTTGTGTGTCTGCAGAAGTAATCATTCAAAGAGCCTCAACTCTTAATTAGTTTAAATTTAAAAGGTTTATAGAAGCTAAGGGCATGAAGTCCTTTTATGTTAAGTGAAAGGTGTCATGGTTCAGATGAACAATCTCTTCTATCCTTTGATCTACCTGTGGTCATTCCGAGCATACCAGTCTGAGATCGTATCTCTGGGCTGATGTCTGCAGTTACAGTCCTCTCACTGAGAGGAAAGGTTTTCCCAAAAAGTGATTAAAAATGGTCATATCTGTCTCTTAAAGTGGAAAAAAATAAATCCCAGAGCTTGCATTTGCCTGTTTTATTTGGCTTGTTTTAATTTATCGTATGAACTGTGATGTTTAATCTGCATATACCTCATCAGGGTCCTTGTTCTTTCTTCTGTCTAGATTAAAATATAAGTGCAGAAAAGCATCCATATTAAGAATTCAGTGACTGACTTGTTATAATTGAATTTGTGTCTCAGACTGGGCATTTGTGCTTTAGCTAGTTTAATTTGCATTTGAATGAGTAGGTAAAAACTTTGAATTGGATGCTCAATTAGAAAATGGTATGCAGGTACATTCTTCCTTACTGTAGCCTCCAGACACATTTAAAAGTCCCAGTTCTAGGTTTCTTATCAAAAATTAGGTTCGAATTTGAAAAATATTGTTGGGTTTGTTAGTTTTTTTCTGTACCAAAATCAAATCTAGAATTACCAGACTTTAATTAGGACTTCGTTTCAGGAGTGTTGGAAATGCCCAGTACTCTTTGCACTGAGGAGTAACAGTTTTGGTGTTTTACTTGCTGGTGGTCCTGAAAAACATCTCTCTGGTAAGAGATGTGATTTAAGCAGAGTTGATGCACTGACAGGCCCCAATCTGCAGAATCAAATTAGTTTAAATTTACTCCAACTGAGCAAAATAAATATTTCTGTGTATATTTAGAACACGTAGGAGAAGGTCTGTAATTTAGAAGTTCATTTAATACCACTTTTATGGGGAGGAACCTTTAGAGCTTGGCAACACCAGCATTAGTGCTAAGAAATTGCAGGTGGGAGGTGCAGGCAAATAAGTACTTGCTATTAAACCAGCTTATTAAATGCTAAAAAAGCTGTGGCGTGTCAGTCACTTGTAAAACATCAGAAACATTTCTGAAAGAAATGTCTTGCAGGGTGAAGAGTGGAGGACAGGAGAGGGGGAGGAGAAGGCAGAGTGTGAAGTGTGACCAAAGATGAATCTGCACCTTCCCAGGCTGGTGATGCATCCCTGCATGGAGAAGTGTCAGGGAACCAGGCAGGTCTGGTGCTCGTGGAGCTTCCGAGGCTTCTGCCTCAAGTACTGGGCTTAGAGCTTGGTGTTATAGGCCAGTAACTTCTGCAGGGACAAATGGGTATTTTGAGCAAGAAAATGGTAGCAGCACAGGAGAGCAGAGAGGGTTCAGAGGATGAGAGGAAGTCTTTGGTAGAACTACATTAAATGTATAAGGGGTTAGGCTAGAAGCTCATTATAGGGGAATTCGTTTAAAAATTCAGCAGACTGGAAAATTGAGGTAGGCTCAGAGGAGTTTTGCATTTCCAGTTCAGGTGTTAACTGCTAGTTTCAGGCTAAAGGGCATGGCACATTTGGGTGAAGAAAGTGGTTTATGCCCACACTGGAATTTCCTTTGGGAAGATTTATAGTGATGTTACTAAGACAGAGGTGCACATTTAAGACTGGAAGGCGCATCTTGATCACTGAGTCACTGCCCACATAGTTGCAGGTGATAATATGAATTCCACTTATGAATTGACGGACTGTGTTTAAAAATTGTTTTCTGTCATTGCTTCTTCCATTCAGAAAGGAAGAAAACTTCAGCTTGTCAGAATGCAGTAATAATGCATGTGGCAGTATTTGAACTGTAGCTTAAACCCTTCTATCTCCAGTATGTTTGGATAATGAAGTAGTCTCTCTTAGTCTTCCCTCATGTGATACTCTTTCTTCCTGAAAATAAACAACCTTTTTACTTGTTCAAGTTAAATCAGATCTTGAAAATACCTTTAACAGCAATGAGCTCTTGATTTGAAGCTTCACTGTGGTTGTTGTACACTGACATTAATACTTCATCCTCAGGTATATTTTTGTTTCTGTTGAGCTGTCAGACCATAGTTGCTGTGTCACTATCTGTTGTACCTAAACTCATCCATTTGTGCAGCACTTGTGAGATGTTCAGGAGAACTTGGATTTTTATAATTTTTGTCCCATTTCTATTATTTTAATCCTAAGGCAATCCCAGATCTTCCCATGCAGTGTTCTCCTTTGTTCTGATGGCAGCATTGTAGCATCTCCACTCTGCTCAACCTGCCAGTGTTCATCCTTGTCAAAATTTGCTTTGCAGATGAACACAGTGATAGGAGGAGCAGAGCTGTGACTTGGTTATGAGCTGTAATGTGGCATGGTCTTGACTAAAGCTGTGGTAATTGACACAGTGTTTTCTCCACTTCTTAACTTTAGAAGGTTGGTTCATTCATCTGGTATCAGATTCTAAGTACAGATATAGTGGGGTTTTTGGAACAAAACACTGTATTAGTGGAGAAAATTAGTGAACTGGGAGGATGTAGTGAATAAAGCAAGATGGATGTGGATAGAAAACTTGATGGATATTTATTAAGGCACATGAAAGTGCTGAACATTCATTCTAAAGACTTAGTCATATCTATTTATACATAATTTTTCTTATTCCTGTGCAGAACTGAACCAAGTTCAGATGTTGCTGTCTGTATTCTATTCATCACCAGAATTTTCTTTTTCTGTTGTTTTGCATGTGTGCAAGAACATATCCATTATCTGCAGCTGATTGAAAGGAGCAAGCCAAACAAGGATGTCTTCTTGGATGTTGGAATCAATACCTGACAAGTTAGGACACAGTTTATCTCACTGTCCTTGATGTCGCAGTGTCCGCAGTGACCCACAAAACTCATTGTTTTTTGTTTGGTTTTTTTCCCTGTTACCTCCTGTTCATTGAAAATAGAAGAATTCACATAGCTGGAGGTGCAAAGTTCAGGGATGTTTTTTGAGGCATAAAACATAAAGGAACTTTGAAAGTAAATGTGTAACCACTTTTTATTGCATTTCAAAAGTAGGACATAATTTAATTGCTCTGAGTGTATTATTAAAGCCAATTTTTTTATGTTTTAAATTATCAGTTGCATTAAGGGGAGAAATTAATGCGTAACTGTTTTATGGAATATAAACTCAGTAGAAAAAGTAATGTAGTGGGAGACAAAAGAGGTAGATGAGGAAAAAAGGTGTGTGAGAATGGTGAAAAATGCCACATGAAAAGTCAGTATGATGTGATTTCCTATGTTCTCTTATCGATCCCAGATCTCCTGATTTCAGGCATAGATCACATAATTTTTGTAGGACAAGTAGACAGGATCTAAGTAATCTGGAAAGCTTAGATTCCTTGCAAACTTCTGAAACGAGTGAAGAAACCAAAACTGGTATTTCTAGAGTGTCAGTAACTGTTCTGGGAGAAGACATACACTTCTTTTCACGCACATCTGACTTTCCCCACATTTGAAAAAGAAATTGTTGGTTTTACTGCTGAGTAACTAGACCCCTTGGGAGCCGAGCAGTGAAGTACTAAGGAGAGAGAGGGTGGCTGCATAATTGTCAGAAAGGAGGCTGGACTGGAGGGTGCCCAGCACCTGAGAGCCTGCCTACTCTCTTTTTGGTTATTGTTGTTGGGTCTTCTTTGGGTTTTTTTTCCCCACAAATAGAAGGATACAAGTATTGCAATAGCTGCTTATCTTTTAAGGAGAGGAAATACTTAAGGCCATGAAAGACAGAAAAATACACTGGAAGGAAATTGATTCCCAACCAGCATCTTGTGAGTAGAATGATCCTGAATGGTTTTGCTCTGATATTCTGTATATTTACCAGCTGCTTTGTCCTCAATATTACTGAAAGCAAGCAGTCATTTTTCAGAGTGCCATTAAAGCTATGCCCTGCTATTTCTCACTTAGCTGCAGGAAAGGTTGCTCATTTAATGCACATGTGAACCAAAACAAAGAGATAGTTCAAAACAGCCAGGGTCTACTCCTGTGTAATTAGGAAATCAGAATGAATGGTTTTCTATTTCTTAACATGCATCGTTTCTTGCCAGTGTCTACACAGTGTAAATGCAGTGATAAAATGAAAATGAAGGGGGGAAAATAAATATCCTGTCCAGTAATAGATTTTAATAAGGAATATGCATAATTCTTTAGAATGGCACACAGCTGGACTTAGCTTCCAAAAATGGCATTGTAATGAGACTCATGCTAGCTTTAGGTTTGCCTGCCTGTAATTTAGGGCAAAATATTTGTTATCATATATTATTTCTTCTAACTGTTGGCTGACTCTGGCTGTTTTAGTGACATAATAAATTACAGAGGAAGTTATTTCTTTTGGATTTACAACAAAAAAAACCCAAAACACAAACCCTGAAGAAATAAACAACCCAAGCAACTAACCTAAGCCCAAGCAGTGCTGTAACAGGGTGGCTGTAAGGCTTCCTACTCTGGAGTTTAATGCTTGACTTTGTAGTTAGCAATCAAAACTCTTGGTTTTTCATAGCGATGTGGAAGATAAAACAAGATAAATAGAATGTCTTGCTTTTGTATTCATTTCTCCCCAGCAGAAGGAAATTGGTGGTGAGATGATAAAATACAAGGCAGCCAGAGATGATTGGTCCTGCTGAAATCTCATCCTCCTTGGTTATGAAAGGTAGTTTCCTACAATGGCAGACAGTGACACCCTGTGCATGTAGTATTTGTCTTATAGCAGAGGGCGTGTGGTTTTAAAGTGCAAAACTGTTTTTGTGTAGCTCGTTTATTGTATTGAGTGGGTTTTGCTGGCTTGCTATGGTTTTCTGTTTCAACATAATAAATACAAATCCAAAAATAGAAAAATATATTTTTCATTTGCTATATTGACTTTCCTGGAAAGTGGTAAATATCACTCTTCATGAGTAAAAATTATACAGCAGGATGGATGTTTTTGTTTTTCCCACTAATGGTTTAAGAAAAATATCAGATGAGGCTATCAAGAAAAAAAATCCTTAAATCTCTGTATTTTACATTCAGACATTAGGCTATAATATGAGCTATATGACTTTTCAGTTTTTGGAGCCCGCTGATAAATTCAGTTACAGTATTTTTCTTATACTGCAGTAAATACTCAAGGGATAATGGAAAGGCAAGATATATAGTGAAATCACATCTGGCTGTAAAGCAATTTTGGTCTTAATGTGCCAGACTTCCAAAACTATGCCAAGATCCTAAAATCATGTAGTTGTTTGGGTTGGAAAGGACCTTAAAGGTCATCTAGCCCCAACCCCCCTGCCATGGGCAGGACATCTTCCACTATTCCAGCTTGCTCAGAGTCCCATCCAGCCTGGCTCGTCACGTCCAGGGATGGGGCAGCCACAGCTTCTCTAGGAAACCTATGCCAGGACCTCCCCACCATCACAGTCAAGAACCCAAACCTCCCCTCTTCCAGTCTGAAACCATTCCCCCATGTCCCATCACTACATGTCCATGTAAATGCCCATCTTATCTCTCTTGCAGAGTGCTGTGAGGCTGCTGGAAGGTCTCTCCAGGGCTGAACAGGTCCAGCTGTCTCAGCCTATCTTGGTAGGAGAGGTGCTCCAGCCCTCTAATCACAGGGCTTAAAAAAAATCTGTGAAATGGAGCTTGAAACATCAAAGGCTAAAGCTGGACATCTTTCATGTTTATTTTAATATGATTGCAAGAATTTTTTGAGAAGTCTTACTCGAACACTGAGATTATTAATTGTGGTATTATGGTTGTGTGGGAAGTGATTACAAGTGTAAAGAGCTGTCTTACTGCCTTTCTCCTACTCCTGCCTTGTGTGGGAGGAACGTGGAAGGAAAGGACAGAGATACAGTGGTCAAACTGGCAGAGACCATATGTAACACTAATGGGTTAGAGATTAGCCTGCTAAAAGAAATATATCTGTGTGGTATCTATGTGGAGGAAGACTTTTGGGCTTCAACTGTCTAACCCAGTAACTCAAAAAATACAGACTTTACCATGAAAATGAAAGCTAATGTACTAGAAATGAGGCATAAAATGTGAGCAAATACAAAATAAGTGACTTTGCAAAGCAGACAAAGATGCTCAGCTCAGAGTTAGCATGATTGCTGTTTGCAGTGTTGTAATTTTTTTTGAGGAGTTGGAGGTGTGACCCTAAATCCCCTTTGCCAGTACTGGACTTAGAGGATAGGGAGGAAGATCTGCGCAGCCATTCCATGTATATTCATAAGTGTTTCCTGCAGGGGAAGTGGAGCTTGCATGTGTCAACTCCTAGGCAGAATCTCAGCCCCCAAAAGAAATCATTTTTCATATTGAAGAAGCATTGTCAACAAGAAAGACTGAGGGGGTCATGGCTTTTTGTGGTTTTCTGGTCTCACATCTGGGCTTGCTGCTGTGATGTGCTGACATTGCTGCAGTCAGCCAAAGGAGCTGAACACAAGAGTTGAGGGAGAAATAAAAAGTGCATTGTACCTATATTCTGGTTGGTGTTGTTTGTAATGAGCCTGTAAAAAAAAATTGTTGGGTATTGTTTTAGGGGGTTTTTTTGTCTTTTTTTTTTTTTGGTGATTATTGTTTTCTTTAGGTTTTTTTTGTTGTTGTTGTTACTGTTGTCTTCTTTTGTGTGTGTGTTTTCTTCTTTCATTTAGTAAATTTTGTTGGGGGAGTCTTTACTCCTAGAACTGGCTTCTGTGTGAAGAATTATTAAAGCATGAAGCAGTTACTTCCTGGCCACAGCTCCTCTTTCAAACCTTCTGTTTGTGCCAGCACACATCCTGTTCTTGTTCTGAATTGTGAATTATGGCTGTGGTGTGCAGCATGCTTGCATGAATATGGCATGAGAAAGGAGGTTTCTACTGGGACATAAGCCCTTTGCCTTGTTCTTTGTTTTTGTTTTTGGTTGGTTTTTTTTAGTTGCTTTTCTCTGTGAAGAGAAAAGGTTGATCACTTAGTACACTGATGATACGATGTGGAGGCTTGCTTGCCCCTGGGAGAGCCGAAAGACCATTTTTGTTCCCATAAAGAAATGTGATGTGGCTCAAAAAATGAACAGCTGATTGTAACCAGTGTTAGATTAACAGATTGCTGTGGTTTTCTGATCTATTGGTTCAGTGTCAGTTACTTTTTTTGGCTTTGCTTTATAAACAAAGCAGTTTTGGGTCTAGCCCACAACTACCAGAGGAAATCCATGTTAATTTCTTCTGTTCTCTTCTCAGTGGCTATGCAAAAGCTAATTTTTGGATGCTGGTGCAAGCCAATGGAGTAATGGGAGAATATTTCTTTCCCTGCCATCTGAAAGTTGCAAAAACACTTTTTCATAAAATCAGAAACCTCACTAAAGTCTCAATTACTTGACATCCCTCCCTATTAGTGAGCAGAGAAGGCAGGAATTGGATAGAATTATTTTCCTACTGCTGAGGATTTTTTTCTCAATTTTTTTTCTTAGACTTCAGGAATTTTTAAAATTACTTTTTGAAGGTCCAAAGAGGTAATCTTCAGAATATAGGTTGGATTTTTTTCACACAGTTGAGTAACAGAAGAAATACATTGTATAAAGGCAATGTCAGGATCAAGAGCGTTAGACTGTTTTTTATCCAAAGTGTGAAGTTTTAATGGCCTTTTTAAAAGCTATTGTGAAGCACTATTCATATTCTGCAAAGGTTAAGTTTTATAGCTTGCTAAAAATGGTGTATGCTTAGGTTATAAATGCATTTTGAATTTGCTAGTACCATCTTGGCATGGTATCATCTGAATGGATCTTTTCTGACCAGTGACCAAAACAGTGAAATGTATTTCTTTTTCTCAACAGTTTCTCATCTTTTATTACAAAAGGAAAAAATCTATTCTTTTTTTCTAATAGAGGAAATGGTCAGTGGTGTGTGGATATGTCAAGTATACTGTGTGCTATGAATGAAAGTACTTCAAACCTTAGAAGTTAGGTAAGTGAAAAATCATAAGGGAGGAGATTACGGGCATCCACTGGCACACTCATGGTGTGATCCCTGCATCAGACTGGACAGGGATTGCATTGGCCAGTTCTGTCTGGTGAATGACTTCAAAATTATCAAGAAATGAAAGAAGTCAGGTAACATCTAGCTAACAAGGAGGTGCTTGTGTATCTCTGCAGTTCCTCCAGTGTTTTCTGTCTGAGGATGTCACATCTTTGTGTGTTCTTGCAGGGGTATTCACCTAAGCGTGAGCGTATGACCTTGGACAAAGAAAAGGAATTCTGACCCTTGTCATCTAAGCTTCTTATTTAAGTAATGAACATAAGGGGTTGCTTGGTTTTTTAGCTAAACACTAGTGAAACATCAGTCTGATTCTAGTTACTTTTTGCACTTATTTCTCTTAGCACATATATATACAAGATAAACAAGTGAAACTGAGACTGAGAATATTAAAAGAGCCTGCTGGCTTTCTTGGGAAGAATGTGCTGAGAGACACAACAATTCTGTTGTAATTCTTTGAGGTTTTCTTTTTTTATTGTTTCTTATTTTTTCTTTAATTTTGAGGTTTGTTTTGGTTTTTTTGATTTCTTTTTTTTTGTTTGTTTTTGTTTTTTCAAAAAAGGGGAGAGAGGTAATGCAAACAGTGGTTCAGACAACCCTGAAGAACATTTGTGACCTAACATGCTTTGTCCCTATTCTTTTAGTGTATCCAAGTAACAAGAAGTTGCTCCACTTCTCTAAGGCTGTGCAACAATATGGGGTTTAGAATGCAAACAGTTACGAGTGATTAAAAATAAAATCTCATCTATGTGCACAATGTTTAATTTGATTAGGGAAATTTTTCTTGGAAATGTTCCCCTCAGAGTGTCATCAGTCTTCATTTAGTAGTCATCGCTGTTGCCTGCCTTGCAGCATACACAGCTGTGTGGCTGGTGGTGACTGCAGAACTCATCAGCCCTTCTGAAGGGCAGGGTAGCAGTAAATAACAGGGATTTTTCTCTTTTTTTCATCTCTGAATACGAGTGTATCTAGAATCTGGCAAATTTTATAGCAGAGATCAAGAGATAAACACTTTCTCTTACTTAGAAGCAGCTTTTCTGGCACAAAAACCTGGCAGCTTTCGTGTCCTCTATTGGCTCAAATCAGGAGGGCTGGAGCAAAACATGCCTGGTGGGGGATGTCGCTTGTGACAAAGAAATAGTGAAGCAAGCTCTCAAATACTGTTCTGGACTTCCCACACAGTATAGTGCTACTCTTTCTCCCCTCCCACTTTTCTATCCTAAGCAATTTTTCAAATTAATTTTGTAAGCTGTAAATAAATTTAGGATCCTGCCATATGTTGAGAACCCTCCAGAAAAACAAAAACAGAAGCAAAACCACCATTTAAACAGGGTCTGACTTTGTGAAAAGGACCTCTGAATTTTTACTGTAGCTACAAATGGCTGTGAGTAACCATCTATTTGAACTGGTTGTGTGTTTCCAACAATAGATCTTTTCTCTTTCATGGTAACCATGGTGAAATGCCATTCAACTTTACTTGACTTCACAAGAAGACTGGCACGAAACTTTAAAAAGGCTAAGCCATTTGTTTAATATAAACTTGAGATTGGAGCAAAACTAAAATTCCTAGTTAGGAGTATGTCTTGTAGTGCAAAACTTGCTCAGGAAATTCTTGTCAGCTTCCTAATGATTGAGTTCGTGCAAGTCAGCATGATAAAACTTTTAAATATATATTCATGTTCTTGCTGTGAACAGATTCCGAGTTCTTTTCTATGTAATATCAGAAATGAGAATTATTGCATAATGGGCTATTCCAAGCACTGGCAGGGAACTTTCCTAGCTTGGAATTTTCACATGTCTTAGTTTAGTCTCTATAATTTTATGTGTGATAGCAATTGGCTAATCACAAGTACATGAAAGTGTGTGGTTTGTTTAAAAAAACAGGTAAGAAGATTAGGGGTTTTTCCCCTATATGATTCAAGTTAAAGTAGGGCTAAGAGATCTTACTGTTTGATAAAACTGTGAATCTGTTTTTGTGATTCCCTTGCTAAAAAGTGTACAGTAATTGGTAGATCTACCAAGGGAAGCACTCAAGCAAGATAACATTAAGCTGAAAGCATTAAACATGTAAAGGCACTAATGCATGAAGTGAGTGAGGGAACACACTAGCAATTTTGTGTATTTCTAAAAATGTGGGGGTCACAGATTAAATTTTGGGTTGCTTAGCTCTTTTGATACTTAGGAGTTTTCCATATCAGCCCAGAGAAGATATTGCGTTTCCTTTTTTTTTTTTTTTTTTTAATTATGATGTAAAAACCCCATAAAATGTAATGTATAGTATAGTTATTATCAAGTCTCTAAAATTGGGAGGAAAAAGTCTCTTAAGCCTGTAAATCTACTCCATATTAATTTATTCCAAGTCTAGAAATTTGATAAGCCCTACTTATGGGAATACACAAAGGATAAAGTGGTCCTGCAAAGATGTTCACTGCTACACTGACAAAGCAATTTAAATTGCAAAGAAATTGTACAGGTTTAGTTTATGGCTTATTAAAAAAATAAAAATTGAGTGCATCTACAATTCCCTTTTTTTTTTCTTTATTAACTCTTCCCATCCCAAGTCTGAACCAACCAGAGCTGCACCTATTTCTTATTCACATCAAACTCAAAGACCCAGATGGAGCATACTTTTATGAGTAAAAATCTGGAAGATTATTTTCCTTTTTTTCATCTGCAAATGGGATTAAAGCATTAATGCAGAGACATGGAGAAGGGAGAAGGCTTTTAATGATTTTTAGTCTCAAAGACTCAATATTTCAGCTCTGTTATCCAGCATTTCCTCATCTTGTTTATTCACCTCCTTTTACTAGGGATGTGATGTTTCCTACTGTGTTCCTGCTTTTCCCACCTGATCCCCATTAGGGTTGTTGCTGTAATCTGTAGTCTCCCTGACTGCCTTGTGTGTCCACATCCATATTAGCCAAGGAAAAGGGCAGGTGGTAGAGCATGGAGTGAGCATCCACCAGCCAAGCATCCTGCTAGGAGCAAAGCCTGGCTGGTGCAGCTGTGCCTGAGCTGTTCCTGGTCTTTGCTGGAGCTTGTCAAGCTGCCCAAGGGCCATGGGAATGGGGAGCCTGTGGCCCTGCTTTGCTCACTGGGGCAGACATTTGAATGCAAAAATAGGAGCTTTTATATGCTGTTGAGTGTTTGCAGTGGCAACATTTGGCTTTTTGGGGGGCTTTTTTTGGCTTGTACAATACTATCAGTATTACAGTCCTGTGAATATTAAAAAAAAATGGAAAATACAAGGCAAAGTTGAAATTTCTAACGGTGTAAACAGCACAGTTTGCTAACAAATGTGCCTCTTGTCTAGGGGATTTAGGAGGCTTGCAAAAGTTTCTTTGATGAACAGAAGTTTCTCACTCACTAATACTTGTTTCAAAATTGAAAATAAAATAAATTCTATGCAGGAGGATTTTTGTCACGATTTCAGTCCTCCATTGCAGAAGATGCCATATTGTTTGGATTTTTGTGCACTTCTTGTCTGTTTACAAGTTATTTTACAAATTGCAAATGCCTTCTAACTTGTAGTGGGAGTCTAGAAGAATGGGAGGTGAACAAAAAGGCCGAAGAAACTCAAGACTTTTCTGTTCTCCCTGTCAGTAGCTCCACTGCTTGGACAGAAGACTGAAACTCTGCACTCAAATGCTGTGTGTTTTTAGCATTGTGTTATGCAGTGCTGCGCAAGAGTAATTGTCCTGATCATGTGTATGGAGTTCACATAGTTACTGTGAGGCATACATCCTATAAACCTGTAATTAGAGCGCTTGAACACTTGCACAGGTGCGATGTAGCGATGACACAGTAAGGATAACTCTGAAGCTAATTTTGTGTTCAACGGGTATTTTAACTAAATTTCATAGCAAGACATATAATTAGATCTTTTGTTGCAGGAGGAAGGTTACGAGGTTAGTTCTAGGTTACTGTACACTGAATTTAGTAATTTTACATTTCAGGTCATTTTTTGTTAATGATAAACAAAAAGCTTTTGCTCACCAGTATATTTTTCCATAATAACTCTCTTGTCTTTATGATACATAATTCATCAAAAGCACCCACAGTATGGAAATGTCAAAACTTAAATACTTTAGCATAAACAGCCTTCTACAAAATTCTTCTTTCTGATCCACATGAATGTCATCATGAATGTTTCTCAGATGTAATATTTGGGCTTTGCCATTGGAGGTTGTTAAGAAGGTATGGCTTTGTTGAAGAGCAGTGACAACTTCATTGCTGTTTCTCTAGTGAGGATTGTGAGGAGCCTGTGTGTACTGTTAAGATTGTTGAGATTATTTCTGTGGTGTGCCTTGTGTTGATTCTTAAATACCATTGCCATCTTCTTAATACAAGCCCCTAAGCAGGGGATTATTTTGCCTACTTTTTTTTTTTTTGCCTGATTATGTGCTACAGGGATAATAAATTTTACAGCTATTAAATGTAGAGCAGCTTAACACTTAGTGCACAACTCTCTCTCATGCTTCATAAAATGAGCACCAAACTTGGTTCTTGTTAAGGGCTTGTCCAGGCAAGTTTGCTGGGGAAATTTGTGTCAGGTTGGGATAAACACGTTAGTTCAAGAGCTCAGGGTCATTCTCTACCCCAGAATAGTAAAAATACGTGGAGATTAGCAATTGTCCATATCAAATGTACTCATTCAATTGTTTCACTGTATTTTTTTTCTGGAAGTGCAGTGGCCTTCTAGGAAAGAAGCCCCTAAAAAGTGCTTTGAAACCACTGAGTGTCAGTAGGCATTTGAAATAGAAATGAGCCCTATCTGACACATTTTCCAGGGTTGTACTGACAGAGGAAAGAGCTCTTCTTTTAACTTAGTCTCCTGACTGCAGGTGTACCCCTCAGCAGTGCCAGGGTGTAATTTACTGGAGCTGTGAGCTCTTACCCGAGTGTTTTGGGATATTATTGATTTGGCATGTGTGTTAGGAGAACTTCTGTCAGCTTTAAGGCATCCTGATAGAGGCTTTCTCTTGGTTTTGTGAGTAGTTGGAATGTTTGCCTCCAGTTGCTTTCAGTTTTTGAAAATACTCTGTTATAAAGTAGGTAGAAAGTGTGTGAGGGAATTGTGCTGCAACAGTGTCATGGAAAAGGTGGAAGAAGGTGGTAGAGAGTTTTATTAGTCACAGAAATCTGGAAGATAATTAGCAATGAACTGGAATAAAAATTGCTATATGATTAAAGGAAGAAGTGTGTTTGCTTACTATGGAATTAGCTCACCTTTCTGTGTCAAAATTGAGGAAACCAGTTAAACTTGCAATGCAGTAGTCTAAGTACCAATCTATGAGAGAAAATGAGGAAAACCCCCATCTAGTCTTTGAATCTCTACTTTTAGTAAACACAGAGTGAGATATATTTTTTTAATGGCTGAGGTTTGATATATTTCTGTTGTAAGAGTGATGGCCACTCAACAGCTTTCACAGGCAGCTGTTGCCTGCATGTTGATTAATTAAATATGTTTTAATCAGTGAATGATAACAGTTATTGAAGGTCCAGTGCCTGCTTTACCATGTTGCTTGTATGTGTAGCACATGTGGAACAGATTCTTCAGATTCAAGTTTGATCTAAAACTTCATGAGGGGCCACGTGCCGTCATTTACATTTGGAAGCCCAGGGTGCTGAAGTGATCTGTGTTTACAGTGGGTTTGAGAGTTCCTGGTTGAAGAGATGTTGGTACATGAGCATGGGGTTAATATTTACAGGGTTGGTAAATATATGAAGGAAGCTCAGTATTCTTAAGATGTCCCCACTGTTCTTTTTTGTTGGGTGGGAATTGTTTCTGAAGGAAAAAAACTATCGTACATTTAAAGATTTTTATGAAAATTAGCCTTCCAAAAGAAAACTCTAAAATGTTGTGTAATTAACCGCTTTAGGAAACAAGGACAGACAGATTTTTGAATGTATAATTTACACTTATGTCACAGAATCCATAATTCAGGAGATAAGGGATGGGTTTGTTTGTTCTTGATTGATTGTAATTGCAACCAGATTTCAAAAAAACAAAAGAAAAGGTTAAAGAGAAATTCTAATGGTAATTTTAACATGGAAAAATAGATGGTACTAGTCTGAAAATCAGGACTTTTAATGATGTAAATTGACTGAATCTTAATATTACAATATTCAGTGGTGGCATCAATCAGCTTTTGACCTTCTCTTTTATTTTGTGCTCATCAACCCTTTCTGAGGCTATTATATTTTCATCTCCCCTGAACAGCTTCAAAGAATACTTATCTGGGGATGGAGGAAGATGAGCATGCTGGAGCTGTCAGATCTCATGCACACTAACATGATGGAAAAAGGGAAATTCATGATTGGCTGTGGATCTTGTTGGAAGCAGTCAAATGTGTGTAGTTAAAGGACTGATTAGCTAGCACAACGTGCTTGAGCCTCTTGTGAGACAAGACACGTCTTGTGGTAGGAAGTCCTTTAAAACTAGAGTAATATAGATGGGAAATGGGGCTATTTAGATACAGAAGGAAAGTTTGAACTGTCTCCCTCAGAGCTGAGAAGTAATTTAATGGCAGATTTGACTGTGGTCATATTGGATAGGTATAAGGGGCTTATAACAGAAGTGTAGTACAGGATAAGAACAAACATTTGTACTTGGAATACTGTACTGACTATATTAAGAGCAGGCTAACAAGGGGCTCTGCCCATTGAAGTGGTTAATAGAACTTTGTATGGCGCAGGGAAAATACCAGGTAATGACTTGCTTGGTAATTGTTGCTTTTTGTGAGGCACAGCTTTTTTCTTTCTTTTATTTTTTTTTCAGAGGAGAGAGGTGAATGGTGGACACAAACACAAAAGAGTCAGAGTCTGTTCATTGACTTCTTGGTGTGAATCAGACAGAATTGGCAGATCTGGGATGAGAACTGATGACATTTCTGCAGGAGGCAAAGTTGTTTTCATTGACTTGGGGGGGATAAATAACCATTCCAGAGTTTCCTTCTTTCAGAAACCTTTTCCTTAAAAAGACCTCCCTAATGGTGAATAAACTTCTCCCAGTGCTTGCAAGGAAATGTTTTATTTTGTGTTATAGATGGATAATACGGGAACTGTGGAGTGAGGACACATTTTAGTATTCATCTCTTGATATGGAGAAATGAGTTGCATGATAGATTTAGAGGAGGCCATGAAAATAGTCTTATGAGACGAAGAAGTATTGCAGTCTGGGATTGGAAATTCATACATAGAAGCAAAGATCTCTGAAATGAGAAATCTGTCATTAGATCTGAGAAATGGGAATAAGAGAAAGAGCTGTTGATCATCTCTAGGTGTAAATCTTGTCCTCAAATAGGGCTGTAGTATTTAGAGTAGCTTGCTTGCTTTCTGTTAATGATGGTTAGCAGCTGTTTGCAGTGCTGAATTTGAGCCCTTGGAGACATGCATAGCAACCAGTAGCACTCAGGGACACATGATAAACGATTGTGGTGAGGTTGCTCATTCAGTGTGTGTGCCTGTGTGATGACCATGCATGAAGTAGGATTTATAATCATATGTTTCACTTCCAGGGAAAACAGCCCTAATAGCCAGCTGGGAAATACAGTAAGTGATCCTGATCACCCTCCCCAGTGATTATTCAGGTTAGAGACTGCTGTATGGCAGGCAACCAGTTAAAAGTGAAACTATAAATAATTACGTTAATCAGTGTATAATATATCTTTGTATTTGTTTATTGCCTTGGGTACTTGATTAGGCAGCTCTAACATACAATTAATCAGTAACCTTCAGTGTTAACTTCTCAGCGCTCTTTAATTAATCAGTTGTGTTACAGAGGCTCTGCTGGCTTGAAAAGCCAGGAACTGTGCCATGTAAACACTTTTGTTAATGTCAAGTGAAGGTTGAGATATGTACTGGTTTTTTTTTTTTTAATTAGCTTAATTGAACTAATCAGCTATTCGGGGTCTAGGTACAAGTATTATAGACAGTTACAAACACTGGACGGGAAACATGGAAATGATGTGTCATGTAAATGCTGTGAAGTTTTTGTGCCTTAACCATTATCATAAGTCTTTTCGAGTGTACTGATGATGACATGTTTAAGTACAAATACAGCTATGTTATAATAGTTGTGTGTTTCATTAAGAAGGACAATGGGAGGACTGATTTTTGCCTTTTCTAAACACAGAAAAGCTACCTGCAGATCAAGTAAGCGTAGAGGGGTTTCATCTTGGCACTGCAGATAGTAATGTAAACACAGGCAATGATGCATTTTGGGTATTGGGTTATATCATGGACTCAAAATGGTTTGGGTTGGAAGGGACCTTAAAGATTGTCTCATTCCAACCCTTTACTGTGGGCAGGGATACCTTCCATGAGATGCCCTGATCAAAGAATCATCCCTTGAGCACTTCCAGGGTTGGAAGGAAATTTTACAGTTCTTCTGCAGGTGCTCAGGAGAACATGAAGAGGCAGGTTCTATTTCTGGGATTTTACAAAGAAGGTATTTTTCAAAGTTAAGCCTTGGCTCACCTACAATGTTATTCACACCATCAAAATAATGTGCATGTAACAAACACTGATTTTGACAGTGGCAAGTCTTGGTTATTTGTAAGAGTTATGTGAACTTGAAAGGAAAATTGTACATTTCAGTCTTAATACTTTGAATTAAGTTACAATTATGAAGATTCTATGAATGACATAGCAGTGGAAGAGCTGTTTATACAAGTTAGTGTTTTTGTGAGAGCACCAGAAGAAAGAGCAGAATGAGGACTGTAAGAACAGCCTGTCTTGCTAACAGCAGGCACAGTTTGAGGAGTCTGAGGCACAACTACTCCCAGGACACCATTCCTAGTAGTCACATTGAAGAACATATGATTTATGTCGAGACCAGAGAGCTTGTCCTTCAGCATAGATGAACACTCAGAACAGTGTCTTCTGCTGGCAGCAGGACAATGACAAGGTTGCAGAATATCATCTATGTGATTTTTCCTTCCTGTGATCTCATGAGGGAAAAACAAACATATTTCAAATAAACAAGGAGAAACGGCCAGCGAACAGCAACCTGTCCCAAGATTTATAAAGGCTGAAATAAGCAACACTTTGAAGCAAAGGACAGTGCCATAACAAGTGTTACCTCAGCTGTTACACATGATAATGATAAATACAGGGTGTTGCATTGAAATCAGTGTTGCACGCAAGGTATCTTGGCCTGACCACTTGGACACACAGGCTTGTGTGGGATTGCACAAGTGTGGGTCAATGAAATTTTTGAGAAAATGGATCAAGTTGAATTAACTGGGAGATATGCTAACTAAATATCACATCTCCTTTCCACAGAGCTCTCTTACAAAACTTTTCTGATTGTATTTGTCAGGGGCAGTCTTTCCCAGACAGTACAACTCAGAACTTGCTGCTGTTCATCTTGGCCCTGTTGGTTAGAATATACTGGTTAACATGTGTTGCCAAGTCATTGTGTTCATCTGCAGGCAGAAGAAAGACTCCTTTCAAACAGCATTGTATTGCCTATCTCATACCTCCCTTCTGCCTTCTCCAGCTCCTGAAACCTTGAGGTCATATCCGTGATAACCCTGACCCACATCCAAGGAAAATCAGCTAGATGGATTCATTTATCCAAAGGGGAAGAAATGAAATTAAATATAAGCTTCCTTATAATCCTTATCTCTATTAAATGAGAAAATTTAAAGTACTGAAGAACCTTGAGGCTGGTGGCTGTGTAGCAACTCCAAGATATTTTCAGGCCAAAGTGATTAGAGCTCAGCTGATGGATGGACACGTACACAGCTCAGCATGTTTACATAAGCTCTGTTTCTATAGAACACCAGGTTCCATCTATGACAGTGTTTATTGCAGATGAGCAAAACCTATTGTGGCTTTCATCTAGCAGCATGATAGATGGAGATTCTTCACAGAAGGAGAATGAGAAATAACTGCCAGTACTAACAAAAATGCCAGACCGTGAACTGAAACAGTGAATAGGTGGTATTGCAAAATCAATGCAACTCCCGTACAGGATAATACAGAGGGGTCATCTGTCTTCGTCCTAGCAGACAGTCATCTACATCAGATACAGCTGAATATGTTAAATGGAAGCCTCATCCAAAAAAAGTACCAAGGATGACACTGCTAAAAAAGACTGATGTTACTTCTGCCTGACAGTTAGGTTGGGCTGCTTGGTCTCTGTCACACAGAAAACTGCTGTCTAGACATGGGGGTGGGGGAAAACCTTTTCCTAATAGTAAAAGTGTTTATAGGGTGCTTTAACTGTGAAAGGAATAGTCTCCTTTAGCCTTTCTCATTCAAAAGTGCTGTTTATTAAAAAGACGAATTGGGCAATTTTTGTATTTGTTCTTTGAAGTTTAGAATGACCTACAAAGCTATCATATATCCAAATACAGGCAGAGGATTCCCTCTGCCAATATTTGTGTCCTTGAGTGTATATTTTTCTAATACTGGCTGAAATGCTGCACAGTAGACATTTTTATTCATTACACGCATATGGTTGCTTTAGATAAACTAAGTAAAAAGAGCTGAAATACTGATGAGAGTATTTTTCAGCTCAAGCTTTATTTTCCTGTGCTTCAATACTGAACTATTTCTTAGCCTAGAAGTTCATATTACACTATCTTTCTAATAGTTAGAATAATCTCCAGACATTGAAAGGCTTATTACTACCATAAGTCTGGGTACAGTGACCACTGCTATCAAATGCAACTCTGTATCTGAATTCTTACTGGCCCAAGTTTATGACTGAGCAAAGTAGGTAAACCAAATAATTCAAGTACTAAGAGACTTCAGTCTAAAGGCAGTTTAAATGCTTCTTTTTTTTTTTTTCACAAAATCCATCATTACACTAGACTTAATACCTTACAATTATGAAATTGATATTGAAGTGGACTTAAAATTACTTTTTTTTGTTAACACTTACGCTAATGGACCAGCTGGGTTTAATATTTTCCTGATCCATAGCTCATGAACAAGTAGAAAATGGTGGTGTAGTCAATGACTGAAGCAACCATGAAATGATGGAGCTCAAGATTGTGAGGGGATTTCAAATTTCCCTCCTCTGAGCATTCTGCCTGTTAGTCAGCAAAAAAAGTGGGTAGATCACAACTGAGATTCATTTTGAGTGGGCAGTACTGGGGAGGTGAGAGCAGCAGCAGGCTGCAAAGGAGGGATTCAGAATTGTTGCCATGGCACGCAGTGGTTGTGTTGGGAAAGCCAAAGCTCACCTGGAGCTGAAAGTGGAAAGGGACATTGAGGACAACAAGGCAATCTTCTGCCACTGGATGGGCAGTAAAAGAATAAGCAAGGAAAATGCTGAACAGGACAGATTGAGTGACAGTGCACACAGATAAGAAGTCCTCAGGATCCAAGTCTGCTGAGCCTTCTTTCCCTGAGTTTTCACTGGGATCTCCCAGAGGTCCCAACAGATGAACTGGTATTCCTAGACCACATCAGGAATACTACACCTAGTTTTGGGCCATAGATAAAAGATGTGGGTAAACAGGAGCATGAGCAACCTGCCATAGAGGAGGTGCTTTATGATTCTGTGATCTGCCCACATAAAGCCTTGAGGAGCTCAAAGTAATCTCCTGGCTGGCTCTGGTTTGAGCAGAGGAGCTGGACAAGAGACCTACTGGGAACCTGTTAAATTTGAATTACTCTGTGATGATTCTGTGAAATAGGTCACTCTCTGGATTATTGTCTTTCCTTTGATTCTCTTCGAAATTCATAGTCTTGATACTGGATATTCCTGAAGATTGCTTAAAATGTATCATAAGAGAAGAAAAAGATCTTTTGATACCCTGGTTAGGGGGCTTGTCCAGTAATGAATTGTGTTTGAAAACTAGGTATTAGTAGTGAAATGGGATATGCTTGGAGTTGGTCTGAATTGTGAGGTTCTCTCCCTAATGGTAGCTTGTTAGCAATAGTCAATCCTAGCACAATTCATTGATTTCCTGACTTATTTGGGAAATGTATTGTGTTCCCCTCTGACTTTTCTCTCCTCCCATACTTTACTACAAAGGCCTTTGTCACAGCATACATATCTTGTTGACACAAAATAGCAGGAATCTAATACCATGTACTTGGTGGGCTGTGTATCATAAGTATTAGATACCAGACACGCTGGTGCCAAACTAACTAACAGATTCATTTATCAGATCACTTCAGGGGTTTTCCTGCATTTGCTTTAGTACTTTGAAGTGATGTAATAGGCTCTGCTGAGTTCTTGTCATCAGGGAATGCACAATACAATGTCTGGTTTTTGTAATCAAACCTCCAAGGGTCTCTGTGCAGACCTGTAATGTGACTCTTGAATTCTCAAATACAGACAAGTCCACTTTCATAAAAAGGCAGTTTAGTATGA
This sequence comes from Catharus ustulatus, assembly GCF_009819885.2. NCBI lineage: Eukaryota > Metazoa > Chordata > Aves > Passeriformes > Turdidae > Catharus > Catharus ustulatus. The sequence continues at coordinate 18,890,343 of NC_046222.1, read as the reverse complement.
ATGACACATGCAGAGCACTAAAACTTCACATTCAATATTCCCCTTCCCCATTAACTAAGAACCATTTCTCAGTTGTGCATTTTTCAGAGAAGGAGTGTCTTAGGCCAGGTCACTTCAATCATTTAAAGCAAACAAGGTGGAGAGCTCATGCATGCTGTGTGTACTTCATGAAGACAGTTGTTTTGTCAGAAGAATGCTCTAAATTGTTGATCTTTGTTTAGTGTGTCCTTTATTTTATATAAGAACGTGTGATTGTGATGTTGCTTCTAGCCAGCAACACGAGTTGTTTGCATCTCACTCCAACAGCATTGTATGAAAACATCAATATAAGGAAAATCTTGTATGCCTTTTGATAAATTTAGTCTGCAGGGATCTTTAAAAACCTTTACTTTTACTAAAAAATAGATCATCTAATTATTTTTATCGAAACAAGCAATTATGTTGGCCGGTATTCTGTGCTTTAGCCTTCTAAGGAGAAAAAAAAAGTGTGCTGAAGTACCTGTTTCCTTGCTGGTTTTTTTTTTTTTTTTCTGTGGGCTCATGACCAGTGGCTTCTGTTCTTGGACTTTATGTCTCGGGGCAACAATTATTTAGAAGGCATAGTGTTAAAGTCCTGTGTACTAGAAGGCTTTATAGATTTTATTTACAAATCTGTTGTTTTTCTGTTGTTCAGTTTCCACTGCTGAAACTTTTTTCATTTCATGATCTTCCTGAGAATCTGATGACAATTGCACTTAGAAATTTTGTGACGTAATCACTAAAGACAGTAATACTCAGCATTCTCTAAATATGCCATTATTTTTTTACCTTATTGTTCAGGAGTATTTGAGGAAATTCTGTATTTCAGTTGCTTTATCTCACTCTTATGTGAATTCAACATCAAAATAAGGTACCAAGTGTTTTGCTAAACATCTGCACAAGCTGAATCATGATGATTTTGAACAACTGGAGCAGGATTTCCTGATAACTCTGCAGTGTAAATTGGGAAACTAATTTGGCACCATAAATTGATCTATTGCTATATGGGTATGTATTGTCCAGAGTCTTTCACCAGCTTTGCTTTCAGGGATCTGTAGTTTATCAAGAATATGTAAGCTGTATTCTTAAGTTCCCAGACCTTAATCTAGGCAGTATGTGATTAGTTAACTTAGGTTAACTAAGTATTCTGGGATATCACATTCTCATTTTGAAATGAAGTTTCACACGCTGTAGGCTAATTAGGCCCATTTAAAAAGCAATGAATGACTTACTGTAGTTGAAACAGAGTGTGAAGTTAACCTGATAACTGCTGAAACTAGTGCAGAGTGATCAGATCCTATTATCTTCACCTTAAAAATGTCAGTGTGTGAAGTAGCTTCTTTAGCACTTAGCTTTTGCTAGTTTCTTGGAGAGTCACCATTCCTCTTCCAACTGCTTTGGAAGTGGGAAGAGCTGGGGATGCCTGGGCTACCAAGAGCTGCTGTCTCCTTTTGGTGCAGAGCCTGGCACTCACAAGGTCCTTCAGCTGCACCTCCCTTCCTGCTTGCATCCACTGGTGTCAGGGCAGTGACCTGAGATATCTGTCAGGCTGGTGACCCTGCACATAACCACCTGGAAAGCAGGCCTGATAGGATTTTATAGTGTTCCATGTTTGGTTGCCAAGTTCTTTACTCTGCTGGATATGAACTCCAGGTTCTTGAACCTCAAATCTGTCTTAAACAGTTGATTTTTCTCTATTTATTTTGTTCAGCTTTTGTGCTTGAAAAACAGAAATAATAATACTGCTTTTTCTAAGTATCTTATGTAGATGTAGCAAAAATGCCTGTAAACTGGTTAATTTTAAAAAATTCTTTGTTATTTAAAAATAAAATCGTATTAAGGATATATCAAATACATGAGGGTCCTTACGTTTGCAAATTTTTATATTGACTTCAGCTTTTTTACGGTACACTGGTACATGTTTTGCAATTAATTTCAATTGTTAAAAGGTTGAAAAGGCAATTTTTTCCCCTTTGTCAGCAACTTCATTTTCTCCAGCATTGTTGAAACCAGTGTAGCACATATGTTAGGTTGTCTGTTGGATTTATAAAGCAGAATGTAATTAATTAAGATGAATCTCTCCTGAGCCAGTTTCTAGATCAGGTGAAACCTCTGGCCTCATCCTCTGCTTTGAATGTGTGTATGTGCTTTTGGTGGGTGGAGCAGAGACATCCACAGAAAACGTAGTGACTTTCATTTTGTTCAGTGTGTAGTTTGTTGCTTGGGGAGGGCAAAGTGCAGGAGGAAGAGGACATGTGGCCAGATGGGCTGGGTTTTTTGGGGTTTTTTTTGTTTTTTGTTTTTTTTTTGTCTTTCCCACTCTAATCTTGGAAACTTTATGATGAAAAAGTATGGCCTGAGATGCTCTGAAGAGAAGAGATAGCAGGTAAATCAGTGTGTTATTAAGAGCTGGAAAACAAACCAGGAAACCCAGGACTCCCTGCTGAAATGCCTAATGCTTCTGTGACCTAATGCTTTTCCTTTATCTCCTCCCCAGTAGAGCTGGGAGGGTGAGTACTTCCTACCAGAAACAGGCAGGATAAGTCATGCTTTTGAAGTTCCCCAGCAGGAGACCTTCAGGGCTTTCTGACAGCTGCTTTGGAGCATTGATATTCAGGTTGTCTTGCATGAGAAAAATAATTTCTGTTGGTGAGCTTTTTGGCATCTCTGAGGGAGCAACCAATCCACTTTAAAAGTTCCCCCCAAATTAATTTTTTTTAGTTGCTCCATAAAGTTAGATGGCTTTTAGTCTAGAGTTCTTATGACATGAGAAGACAGCTGTGTCCCAAATCTCTATTGCCTCTTCCCTCCTCTGATTTCCTTTAGTATTTCCCATTGTTTTAGAAGTTTAATAAGGGATAAAGCCAGGGACAAAAAGATATCCAGCACTGGGATGCTTTTGGATTAGCCAAAGAATACACCATCGAGTTTGAAACCATGTTCTTTCTATACTGTTACATTGCTGAGGTACATGCATATTCACAGAGTTTATACATTATTCAGACATGCTTTTGAGCTTTGGATGTTGCAGGATTTCTTTTGTTTGGTTTTATACTCTGACTTGTCTGCAGGACGTCCTGTAGATTAGGTCAATATACTTTATTCCTTCTTGTGGTTTCATCTTGTTGCTTCACATTCTCTGATAACATGGGGTTAACAAATTCTCCGATTCTTTTCCGGCGCTCTGGTTTGTGTCGCTATTATTGCTTGGAGAGGTCAGTCAGCAGATGTTGGAACCAAGATAGTTGTTTCACACTATGGAATCATTTTAACATTTCATGTTTTGCTAGGGCCTACAATATAATACATCCATCACACCATTATGTCTATAAACCATACAGTGCATACTTACCTGGTAGATCATGTTATACTAACAAACAGTTAAAAGGAGTTACAAATTTAACCATATCTAAATACTTATGATCAATCCCAACAAGCAAAAGCTAATACATTAAAGTGAAAGCCAATATTGTATTGTCATTTTTACCACCATGGTACTGGAATGGAAGGGCATGGAGTGGCAGAGGTAGCCCCTGGTATGTTGGCTCTCATTTTATGTTCAAAAACATGTTATCTTGAGTTTGAAATAAAATGTTTAATTTTAATGACCAGAAAGAATTGGCTTGAAACATAAATCTATAAATCTTAAATCCATACAACAAAAAAAACAAAGCCTATTCAAGCCCACTGTGTCCCAGTCTGTCAGCCTTTGTGATTATTTTCTGTTCTGTACTCAAGAGATTTGCCCAAAGCAGAGAAGAAAAAGCCAGCTCCTCTTTGTGCATCTAACTCTTCTGGGAGGCACTGCTCTTAGTGCTGCACCTCATCTCCTGAATTTAGAGTCTGAATTTGGCAATGGAAGCAATCCAGGGTAAAATCACACCAATAAACCTTTACAGTTGTTGTCATGTACCTTACAAAGACAGCTTTCATACTGACTGCAGAAGGGATGTAAAACATGGGTTGTAGCAAGGGTTTGTTTGCTCTTGGCTTACACACAATTCTCACAAAATGACTGCAAAGATTTAGGGAAGAATGAAATAAAACTCTGGAGGTAGTCCATGTCCAGAGAACTTTAATACAATATGTTAATATAATCTGTACCAACTATGCTTTTTAACAACCTTAATTCTTGCATGGTATTTCTTGCATAGATTATGCTAGAAATAACCCTACTCAATTGTTACTACTTTTGTTGTAGGAAGAAAATGCAGACATAGGTCAGGATGTGTTAAATCCATTTTCATATTATCAATATTAATCTCTACCATCAGAATTACCAACACATGATACCACGTAAGTTATCCATGGTTGTACAATAATTTCTATTTGTTACTTTCGTGATCTCCCAAAGGAAGAATGGCAGCATTTATCCTTCCTTGTGAAGGGCCACATACTGGTTAATCAAGTCTGTATTTACTGATAACAGTGACAGCAGTCAGTCTGTGCAGATCCATGAGAAAATGAAATCCCTGTACATGTCCTCCAGGTCAGTAGACACCAGCTAATTTCCCTGTTCAGTGAAGCAGATAGATATCCATCCAAATATCTAATATCGATATCCTGAGGAGGCAGAGTTGCTGGATAGACAAAAATGGAGATCCTTTCTCCCAGCATCTCTCCCCAAAGTGCAAAAGATTCAAGAATTATGATTCACTGGCTAAACAAACACGCTCAGGTATGTGTCTGCAAAAAAGGACTTGTTAAATCAACGATGGCGTGTTTAAACTCTGAAATTAGAAGTTTCTTGGCCATGTCTCAAAGCAAGTTCCCTCAGCTCTTCATTACTATGGGAGATAAGCTCATCCTAAGTGATTCTAACTGAAGACTTCCTTGAAGAAATACCAGGAAGTTTTAAAAGTTATGTGTATCAGAAAGTGTGTTTAGATCATCAAGAGAAGATCATGATGAAATCACAAAGAGCCAACAGCTCTGTAAAAGATAAGGAGTAGCAGCTTAAAATGCTTAAGGAAGAGCATGGGGAAGATCACTGTGCTACTTGGGATGGTAGGTAGAAATAAATAGATAAATTATTTTAATTTGTTAAACTTGCTAGTCTCAACAAAATATTCCTGGATAAGTTTTTTTCTGAAAACAAATAAGAAAAATTTTGCATTCTTCCCTTGAAACAGAAACGCTGTGTTCTTCCTGTGAATTATTGTAACTTTCTACCTCTCTTTTTCCCTTGTGTTGGAGAGCACAAAGTAGGAGAAAAGATTTTTTTTTTTGTTAATCCTATCTTTCTCACAGGAGCAGACTTGAAAAATCAGCTCACAAGTTCTTAACTGTTGCAGTCTTAAAACTATAAACAGCTCTTTTTTCTCATATACATTTATTTGCTTATTTTAAGGATCAAAAAAGTTCACTAGGGAATTAATTTGGTAGTTGCTAACAAGAAAGTGGTTTCAAATTCTAACTATTATTAGTTGAAGCTATTAAATTAACTTGAAGTAACATAAACCATTGCGTACTTTTTTCTTGGTGATTTATGGTAATGGTGATATTTTTAAAAATTCTGTAGGTTTTTAATTGAGATATCTAGAGAATCTTTATGTGTAGTTGGTTCAATATCAATGTGTCTATGAAATAAAGTTTCATACATTGGTGTCATTCTTACATCCTCTAAATATTGTGGATGTCTTATTACCAGAGACTAGATTAAACGCCTGTGCAGTGTTCTCTCTGCATGCACTGTCTGGGAAATATCTTCTACTCTTTGGGGAAAGAAATCCATCACTAATGATATCTGTGAAAAGTAATGCTCTCAACAATGATCTATTACATGATTTTGTAAATATTGTTTTTTCCTCTAGTTCTATAACTTTTAAAGTATTGGTAATGCTTGGAGCAAGTTAATGTCAACATTTTTACTAGAAAACCTTTATTTTTTGTCTGTAAAAATTATAAAATACTGAAACTGCTTATTCAGCATTTTGTCTTGCAAACCAGTGACTGCAAAATCAGCATGAGTTTTTGTACCAGTGCGATAGAAATGAGGATGTTTTTTTTTTTTTGCAGCTATATGAAAATCTTGATAAATATCAGTGGTCCTTGAGGCTCCATTATGCTATATTTTTATTTTGTGTTTTTTGGACCAAAGTCACTTACCTAGGAGAGGAGATCTGCTGCACGTGTAGACCTGCAGCAGTGGCCAATGTGGGTTTGCTGGGTATCCCTGCTCTCTAGGGAGGGCTTCTGGTTGTAAATATTCCGTCCAAGGCAGAGCTGGAACAGTTGCAGGCTTATGCACAGAATATTTGACTGTCAGCTTCTGTTGATAACTTCCTTAAAAATACTGTTGACTGGAATTTATTTTTTTCCCAAATATTTTGAGTACAGTAATCACAGGAGTTTATCTGACCACTCGGGCAGGTGTACATCTGAATCAGCTGTCTAAACAGCATCTGCTCACAGTCAAGAGGGCATGATTCACGGGGAGGGAGGCTGTTCTTTGTTAGCTCCCTAGAAATGCCATTTTCCCTCATCTGAGCATAAAGGTGATGCTGAAGTGGCATAAAAACCCACACTGAATGTAATTACAGTTAGGTGAAATCTATTTTACCTGAGTTTACTGCTTTATTAATTTTTCTTGGAGAATGGTTGTAGAGGGTTCTGCTGGGGGTAACAAAAATACAGAAGTACAATGAGAGAAATATCCTGAGTTTATGACTGTAGGACTGTGTTTTAGTAATGAATGCTTGGTAAGCTTTACGTCATCATATAAAAAATTAGTCAAATTTTTGAAAAGCATACTTAGCCATGGTAATACTTACCTTTAAAGGGAGAGAAGTGGGAGGTGCTGTGGAGCTGAAATGGAAATTTTACAGCATGAATAGATAAACCAGGAGTGTTAGTGGTAGTCTATTCAGCTGCATATTTTTGGTTAGGTTTCTGTATGCTTCAGATACTGGTAGAACAACTTTTTACTCGACTCAAGGACTGTTCATGAATCAAAATTAATTTGTATGCTAAAAACAAAGAGAATTTTGACATTACTAAGATATATGGGTACCAACATTCAGAAAGCCCTACTTACTAAACCACAGTTTGAAGAGATATACAAAAGATACAGGTCTTCATAATTTTCTGAGAAAACTTAATAAGGAATTTTTTAATGGCTTATGGTACCAAAAGTCTCTTTACAGATTAGGAAGCTTAAGATCCACAAAGTATTTAGTGATTTAATAGCGTCAGAAGAAATTATGATTCTTTATTTTTTTCAATGTTCTCTGAGGTTTTTAGTGTCTTGTAAGACAATTTTGATAGGCCACGATAATTTCACCAGTGTTTGGTATTGAATCACTTTCAATTCAGTTAAAAATTAATCCGTTTAAATTTTTTTGCTGTCTAACCTCTTGTTACTCAGTTGTTTCTACTTTCTCGCCTTTTTGACTTTTTTTTTCTAAATGTTATGCTTCTTTCAGTGATATTTATGAGAGGAACCTTGACTGACAAGAACAGTAAATTTCAAATCCATCTAGAGTGACATTACTTAAATAGTAAATTGTAAGAAAATCATAAATAGTAAAAAAAAAAAAAGCTTTTTTTTTTTTTCTCATAGTTCTTTTGGTGATGTGTTTCCCATGATTCGTTGCAAGTTTGTTACAAGAAATGTTACTTCTTAACATTTCCCCATACATGTCATGGTACAGATCATGTCCTGTCTATGTATGTTCTAGAGAATGATTTCTTTTATAGCCAACTCTCGAGTTCCTATTTTGGCTGCACAGTCTATTTCTTTTGCTTCCCAGCATCAGGTTCAGAATAATTGATCACAGCCTCAAGAGAGGAAATGCCCTTTCAGCAGGTGCTGGTGTGTTTTGGAGACTGGTGGTCCAGGCATATCTGACAATACTGGTGTAATTCTTCCTAACAAGTAGGTGGTGATCCTGATTTCCCACAAAAGTCTTTGATAAAATCCACGGAGGTGACTACTGAAAGGGAAAATAGCACCTATTTTAGTAATCAGGTGCAGAGTTCAGGGCAGGCAGGGAGCCTTCTTTCACAACTTGAAGTCCCATCTCTTTCTCTTATTTTTTTCTTGAAATACTCTTTTTAATACAACTCACATTCAGGGGATCTTTCTTCCCTGTGGTCTTAATCTGATATTGAGTTTCTTAATGGAAGCACCCTTGGAGCCTTCCAGTTTTGATTGGTTGTAATTCTTCTTTGTCCAAATGCCTCTCCTGTAGTTTATCTGCTCTGCGCAGAGAGAGTTTCAGATCTTTTCTTATTCTTCAGGAGACAAATTTTCCTCCTTCTTCCACCTGTTCTTTTTCCAGTGTCCCAGGATTCAGCTGAAAACTTAATTTGCCCTTCAGTTAATCAAGGCTCTGTTCTGCTTCCTTTCTCATCAATATCCAGCACATCTTAGCTGATTAGGACATTGTTAAAACAGATTAACCTTAGCTGTAGATTAAGGACCTAAAATGTTTGCTGTGGTCCTCAAGGGAGAGCCTTGCAAGTTTAAAAGAACAACCTGTTCTCTTCAGTTACTGGCAAGATGCTTCTTGAACAAACTTTGGGATTGACAAAGCCTTAATTAAATTGCTTAAATTCTCAGGTGTGGATCTGATCCAGCACTCACTGAAGCTGATTGATAAAAGCAAGATTTAGACAGACCCAAGTCCAAACACAAACGGGGTATTCTAGTACTGTCACACCATAATAACATAACAACTCACCTACTTCTTTCTGTCTCTATCTGGAAAACAATATTGTGGCTTGGGTTTTACACCAGATGGCAGCTGGAATACAGGGTCTCTAGGATGCTTTGGTAAAGCCTCTGGAACTGCATTTTTATTGTTTTTTATCTCCATGTTATTGCAAAACTCTAGAGGATGTTGGGTGATTTGGATATTAGCGCTAGAGGATGTTGGGTGATTTTTTTAATCTTGCATTTGCTGTCTGTCTTGAAATTGTATTAGAAGTCATCATTCTTTGAAAGAAAAAACTTAATATATGAAAATCAGTCAAAAGGAAAGGCCTCCATTAAAGTCAACACCCAACCAATGCACTCTAGTATTTGAGTGTTCTTCTTACCCTTGTTATGTAATTTGAAGAGGATTAGTTTAAAACACAGTATTTCACTGTCAATAGTTAAGGATAGGATTGGCTTGACAGGGCCATGCATGACCTGATCTGGGCTCTCCTTTAAACAGAAGGTTGCACTGGATGATTTCCAAACCCCCTTCAACCCAGACTTCGTTATGGTTCTGTGATTCTGCAGGATGTTCATGGGTCATGGTGGGTCCACATCTACCCAGAGCTGGTAATCCTAAAGATGTATCTTTGACTAACTTTCTGTTCTTTCTGATCTGTATTCCCACCTCCTATAAAAACCCCATAAAAAACAAAGCTGTAAGTGATGAACACCAGAGGAGCTGGGAGTTCTGCTTCTGTACTTGGCAAGAGTAAGCTTTTAGAGCACAGTGCTGTTTGCATTTTAGGCCTGCAAGTAATGAGTGGAAAACTGAAGGACTGGGAGCATTAATGGAGGTCCTGGAGACATTACAGGGTATTCTGCTAAAGAAATAATTTATTACTTTCTTCCTTTGAAAAACTGCTGGTCCTTTTAATGTGGCATGGAAGATTTCATGTGTGTTTAACAGCGCCAAAAAAGAAAAAAAAGGCGTTCACACAGCTCACCTTTATAACACTCAATTTTTAGAGTGCTGTGAGATTATGTGGGAAGAGCTGGCATTAGTGAAAAAGCACCTAGGTTGGGTCTGGGATGAGTCCCTTGTGCATTCTTTCCCCCACTAATGTCCTGTCACATGTTTCTTCCTGACGGAGATGAGTCCAAGTCAGGTTAGTTTCTAGCTGGGGAAATGTGGGCTGAGATACATCCTGAACTTTATTTTTTTATACACAAAGAGGGAACATTTGGTGCTCTACACTGCTCTGTGACTGGGCAGGAAAGAAGAGAAGGGGGAGAGATGTGTGGGGATTGCAGCTAACAACAACTTGTGTTGTGGATCCATTTATAGTTGGGAATTTGCCTGATGACTCCTTATAAAAGCTGGGGAAAATGGTTTTAATGTACAGCACAAATGTCTGTTTGTCATATATCTATGGGCCTGTGCTCTTCAACTGGCTCTGTTTGGCATGTTTTCCAAGAGGAGGGGTCTAAATTCCTGGAGCAAACTGAAGAAATCCACAGACAAATTTGAAATAAATTTTAAATACCTTATTACAAATCCTTGCTCAAAAGTTTTGATTCAAAAAATTGAATTTCTAAAGGTTTGGAAGGATTTTGTTTGCTTTCCTCTTAGGATATCTTCAGAGATGTCTTCAAATAATAAGAAAGAAATTGTTTCTTTGACAACTTGCAGCTCTGGATTTGCTGAGTTGGGGTATATTTGGGATATTAGGTGTTTGATTTGTTGGCCTTTAAAATCTCCAAATATATTAATTGTGCTTCTGATATGATGTATAGAGTATTTTATAGGTTTGTACCAGATTGCAGAATTTCACTTATCTGTAATAACAGAATTCTGGGGAGATCTTATGCTGTGTAGAGACATAATAATCTTAAAAAGCAGTGCAATTGGTGTGCTTAGCCTTGGGATATCTTCTCAAGGTGTGACTAAGGGGCAATTCAGGAAATCAGATTTCTCCATTATGTATCACCTTGATCACCCAAAAAGCAATCCTAACTCTCTAAATTCAGGATAATGTCTGTGCTGTCTTGGTCATACAGAAATATATCTCTGATTGAGTTAACTTTTTTGAGAAGGACTCTGATTTATAAATGTTCTTTATTAATTTTTAACTGAAGTGAAATATCTGTTGCTTATTAAGGCTTATTGTTCTGTAATTTCTGCCACTTTTATTTCTTCCTCCCTATTAAAAATAATACAGTTACTGTCCAGGAGCAGCTTTACCAGCTGTAGACTTTTCTGATGAAAAGCATGAGGTTATGTGGGAGGTGGTGAGTGTTCAGACCTGCCCAGCACACAGTACATCATCTCTTGCTTATGGCTGATCATCCTGCCCCACCTGCAGGATGCAGACTCTGCTTCCTTCCTCATACTTCATTTTTCATCAGCCCTTGGTTGCAGCATCCATGGGGATTTGCTAACGGGAGAACTTAGAGGGAAATGTCATTTCTGTAAGCCAGACCTGGAAAAGCATGACATAGCTGTTTCTCTTAGTGTCTGTTTTGTCTGGACCCCTCCGAGCTGGCCTTAATGTGCTCACTGAGCTTGTGGCTGTGAGCCCAGGACTTAACAGGTTTTAAGATCTCTTGAATCTGTGAAATGTGCTGTCTCTAGGAAGAAAGCTGTCCTTGCATCTTAGCCCCTCTCATCTCCTGCAGGCTGCCTTTTCATCATTTAAAACAAACCAGCCAAGGTACCACAGCAATGGCATTTTTACAATTGAATTTCTGGGTTCATCTTATTGGAGAAGGTGATTTCAGTCTCTGCCCCTTTGTTAGAGATGGGTCTGCTCCCTTCTGCAATTTCAGGCTGGGATTTGAGAAAGATCATCTTAAAGAGTGAGGTTTCCAGGTTTCTGTGTGCAGGTGAGCAGCTCAGCAGGTGTGACCTGTTCCACAGTGGCATTCCCAGCTCCACTGTGCAGCTTCTCACCTCCAAAGCACATCAGTGTCTGCTCACCCAGCCCTACTTCCCATGGCTTCTTTGAGGGCAGGGGAGTGGGGAGAAGTGGTGGAAGAAGAAATGTTTTTTGCCTTTCATTTTGTCCCTCTGCCTTGCTTGTTTTGCAAGGATTTGTGGCAGTCTGCCTCTAGAGGTGTGCAGTGCCTGGTATGGAACAGGCTGAGCCTTCAGGTTGCTTCATGCCACGGTGATAGAAGCCCTAACAATTTGAAATGCAGAGAGAAATTGTGGTGTCTGAGCAGTATGGAATACTGTAAATCTGTAATAACAGGTAAAAATACACTGACGTCTCTAAAATCAAGTAGATGAGATGTGTGTTTTAATACTTTCTGCACTGACTGCTTTTTGCTGTCACATAATTTTTGAACAGAAAATATAAAAGAAAGTGAAAATAAGGAATTCTGGAATTTGCACACAGTGATTTTGAGTATAGTGGAATAGCAAGTTCTTAGAAGGACTGATCACTGTGCTGTAGTGGAAAAGTTACGAAGTCTTGCTTTCTCTTCTCAATTTTCTGACAGGCAGCAGAGCCAAATTAAATTGTGTTTAGAACATGAGGTTAATACCCAAGAGACCTGGAGTTGCATTTGTAATACAATATATTATGGGTTTAATTTTCTAAGTAGCCGTGCCTCCAAGTGACACTTAAAAGCAGCAGTTTAAAGCTGCCTCTCCCCACATTGTGTTTCACGAAAAACAAGCTGAAAGTAAAATCTGTTTTTCCAAAACAGAAAATGGTGGTTTTGTTTTCACAGTTGGGTGCCAAATTATAACACTTTTTTTTTTAATTCATGCAATTAAACCTGGAGGTTAGAATCTCAGAAGCACTTTATAAAAAGAATCTCAGAAGCATTTTATATATATATATACACTTACAATGAATATAGAATGTCTTAAAGAATCACTTGAAAAATTATTACTGTGTTTGTTCAGTTTATTTATTCCCCAATGTATAAGGCTGGTGTGTTGTAAAACCCCACAAAAGGCTTACAAAGGTGTCATCTATCAGACCAATTTCAGATTTTCCTCTGGAAATTGGTGAATTTTTATACTAACTGTGCAATGAGCACATTACTTTGCAATGCCCATAGAAGCTGGATTAAAAAGCAGGTTTTGTGGTTACTTCAGAGGCAGCTACTGCTGTAGTACCCATCCCTGGAGTGGAAGTGCAGGTCAGCCAAGGAGCACATGTGCTGTAATCCAGTCACAAAGTGTTAGCTAAAACTCAATGTGCCTCGATGGGCCTGGGCCTCTCACATTGCTTCCTGAGCTGTTCTGCCTTAAACCTGATTGTGTTGTTCTGTTTGGGCAAAAGTCAGCAAAATCATGCAGATCTCTTTGAGTTTGTTGTGAAACAAAGGATTTGAGAGCCTGAAAGGGACTCAGCAGAGTTCTGTGGGTTGCTTGGATAAGACTGAAGGCAGGAGAAACCTTTGGGCAAAATTGTGGGGTTTTTTTCTGGGTTTCCTTTGCTCCCAGGGGATGTGGGCATTAGCAAGCTGTTTACTGTGTAAGTTTGAAGCCCAGCCTGTTTTAGAGTTCATTTTGGTCTTCAAGGATGTTGACAGGTTCAGCTTGCTTCATGTAAGTGAAGCCAACAGTCATTAACCAGTTATCTAGCTGCACTGTATACAGCAGAGGAAAGTGTCAGATAAGGGATCTGCTGTCCAACCTCCATCTGTCCACCTGAGCACCTGGGTTAGATGGGAATAAGGAAACAGCCACAGGAAGGCAGAGTTATCACTTTGAGTTGTCACCCTGTTGAGGCTTTATGGTGTCTTGCGTACTGAAGCTCTAAAGGTACAGAAAATACAGTAATTGTTTTGTGTTAATGGAATACAAATATTTGCCTTTATGTCAGAGCAGTCTGTCACCATGTACCTTCAGCTTTTAACCTAGCAGAGTTTAAAACTACATGTTTCATGAAAATCTGAACTATGTATCTGTAGTCAGGTGTTAGATCATTTAACGATACTCACAAAATCAGGGGTTTTTTTCGGTTTTTTTTTACACTTTATAATACTATTTCTTAAAAAAATACAGAGGTGGTTTAAAGGTTTGGAAGCAATTTGCCTGATGCACAAAGTTTTATTTTCTGGTGGCAGAGCAAGAGTACAAGTGTCCCTGTTCTTTACTCAGCGCTTTAGCCAAAAGACTTTCCTTTCTCTTATACTCATAGGTTGGTTGTGGCTTTCTATTGATACTTTGCTTGTTACTCTAGATACAGAACATATAATTTTCCTAGCAGTAAATTATTCAAATTAAGGTATTTGGTTTACGTAAAGTCTTGCCCCCTGCTTTACATGAGAACTGACTGGTGTATTTAAGAGAGTAAATTTAGATGCAGCATGAAAGATAATGCTGTGTTGGTTGACTGGCTTGAGCAGGGAGGGAAGCAAGGACATAGAGATTTGAAATAATCAGCTTTCAGTGTTTTGTTCAGGTGGCTATAACAAAATTTTCCACTGTGATTTAAAAAGTATGCATGATGGCATTAAAAATTTAGAGCCAGATCTTAGTTGCTCTAGTATGGATCTAGAATAACTTTTAAATGTCAGGGATTTATGCAGCTGAAATCCAAACCCAAGCCACAACTATTGTGTTTCATATTGTCTTCATGCACTTAAAGGGAACTTGAAGGCTGAAATCTCAAGAAATTGTAAATGAGTTCAGTTAACATGGAGGGGGAGGGGGTGATGGTGGCTCATTTTTTATTTGATGTTTCAGTAATATATGACTGTGAGATTGAAAAAAAGATTTTGTGAAATCTGTCCATATTTATAGTGTGAATAACAAGGTGGTTTTGTACATACGTACCCTACATTTAACCCACTTTCTCTTTCCAGAAACCTAAAATGTAAAATCTTAATCTAATTTCTTTCTCAGTTGAGTGCATATAACAGTTTCTTAATATTTTGAAAAGTCCAATCTTTATCTGCTAACTTGAATATTCCATATTATTTTATTTTTCCTTCAGTGATATCTTACAAGAATACATAGGTGAAAGACTAATGCAGACATGGAATCTGAATAGATGAAACATTTAACTGTGTAAAATTCTTAGTAAATTACAATTCCACTTGCCAGACTGGTTGCATTGGAAGAGCTGAACTGGATCCTTTCTCTTGCTTTACTCTCCCTGGTAGCAGGGAGAGTAAAAGTCATAACCTCATCACAAATGTGGTTTCTCAGCAGTAGCAAAAGCAAACTACAGAATACACCCAGGTCCTGTTAGGTTCCCAGCCCAAAAGCACTGAAATGTGCCAAAATTTAAAGTTTGAAGATTTGGGAGTTTTGTTGGTTTTGGGTTTTTTAACAGGAAAGTGATCATCTAAAATTTTCTAACCATGGAAGAAAGTCTCTGGTGTATTTAAATATTTCAAAATCTAGGAATAGATTATATATATCTGTGAAATGTTGAACTTATTATTTGGAGTGTACCCTTAAAACCAGATGTGTTAGCTCCAGCTCATATCAGAAATAAACTTTAAGGTTATCCCTCAAAAATATTGATAGCCAGAATGTCAATTTCTCAAAAAGATTGTACGTGCACTTCTTTTTAAAACCCAATTGTAAATCTTATAATCAGAAATATTTTTATTTAGCTATGAGCTGTCAAAGTGTTGGCATGAAATATCCAGTGTAATGCTAATAAACTCGAGCTGAACTTTCTTTATTGTTGTTTTTTGTTTGGTTGGTTTTGCTAGGAATAATGAGTATTTTAACAAAATTTCACCTTTATACAACTTGTTTCGTGTGGATTTTTTTTAAACCAGAAAAACAGGTTGTTAATGGAAATAATTTTATACACTTGTTGAAAAGCAGCTGCTATCATAGAAGCATTTAAACTTTGTTTAAGATGGCATATCCTGTGTAAACAGTGACAATAAGAAATGCTGCATTCTGCGTTCAGTGGAAGACAAACCACAAGTTAAGGAGATGGACCATAATTCTGAGGAAAGAAATATTCAGAAAACTGGGGATTTTTTCTTAGTGTAGAGTACTAATGCATAAATATGTAGAAATTTTAAAAAGCCCAACAATTTACCTAGGATCAAAAAGCCAGAGCACTGAAGATACCTGTTTAAATGTGTTCTTCACAAAAATTACAGTGTGAAGTTAGGTAGAAAAGAAAATTGCCTAAGCATTGTCCTGAATGTCTGTCTCCTTTGAACAGAACAGAGCCAAAAGGCTGCTTGTTAAAATATGATTCACTTCTCTCCAGTGGCTGTTTCCACAAGACAAGAATAAGATTGTTCTTTTGATAGATGAATAGAAGAAATACAGAAGAGGCAAGAAAGCAGGTGTGTCAGCACATAGCAAGTGTCCTGAAAACAGCTAAGTCCAAGGTTTAACCTATCATTAGGTTTTATGCTTTGATTAATCTGCACAGTGAAATCTGGCAAAAAGTACAGAGTAAGGTGTTTTTTAGTAATTACTCCTAAGCGTGTGTTTCTGTTATGATAAGTGACTAAGCATAGCAATTCTGGCTGTGATGGAAAACAGGGAAAAGTCTCTCCTTGATTTGCATCTGACTGCAGCAGCTGGCATGGGTGTACCCAGCTAGGTGTGCCAAAACCAGCTGGGATAGCTATTATTTTACTAAATAATAGTAAAAATAGCTCTCTGTCTTGGCAGGAGGGAGGGGGCTGTCTGTTGATTACCAAAAGGTTTGGTGTTTTTTTCTCTTTAATATATAAATTTAACAAGCTTAGTGACTTTTGAAAAATAAACATGTGAATCCAAAGATACATTCATTGTCTGTAAGACAGTGCAACTTTCCTCCTGTTAGGGGGAGGCTTGTATAGCTGAGGTTTATAAGCAGAACAGGTGTGTATTCTGATACTATTTTTGTTTGTGTGATCAATTTATGTTTGAGATAGGTGATAAAATACCTCATGATGCATCTTCAGTGCCCTGAAAGAGCATTTGAACCAGTTTCGTTGTCCAGCTCTAATAATGGGATTTATGGAAGCTCTCTAAGCATAGAAAGTACAGGGTTTTGTTTTACAGAATTTTGAAGTATTGAGTATTACTTTCACTTAAAACCTACAATTTTAAAAGATGCAGGTGGGAAGACTTGAGACTTGAGAGGAGAAAGTTAAGTGCTGACACTGAGAGAGCTTTTCTGTCCCGTCTCCCTCCCCTCTGCTGGAAAGGGAGGTCAAGGTTGAACAATCCGCACCAAACTGCATAAACTTGGTTTATAGGAGGGTGAGGTGACGTTAACAAATACAGCTTTCAAAAACATGTCTGGTCTGTGGTGTAAACTGCACTAAGTAATCTACTGGGGTGGAGTGGAGAGAAGATAGTGTGCAAAAGGTGCTTAGAGACTAATATGCTAGCACTGTTGTTAGTTAATGCAGCTGATTTAATTTCCTGCTGTCACCACTTTCACTCTTAACTGGCATCACATCCATGCTTTTGCAGAATGTTTCTTTTTGGCAGAGTTTGGTGCTCTTATGTGAGGGATGTAGCTATTTAAGATGTTGTAAACTGCTCTTTTGCATGTATTTGTAGTGGTCAGCCATCAAAGACTCTGGTAGCCGGCAAATCCCCCAGCAGGTGTGTTTTTCTTTTAACTTTTTGGGGCTGCAGGTAGATAACTTCAATTACCAAGAGTGCACAGGTTTTGTAGCTTGAGCCTTGGAATATTACCTCCAAGGCAAATGAACAAAACTAAGTAGCTGAAGCTCTTAATCATAAAGCAGGAGAAATTCTGCACTGCTGTTTAAGCTGTTCTTTAATTTGTCTGACATGTATGCCAAAGGCCAGCAGTCTGGAGTTTTTGTTAAGTCTTTATCATTTGCCCACAGTAGCTTGGTTTTGTCTGTTCTTCTTCTGAATGTTCCTTCTGGATTGACTGTTTTTATCACTGGTGTGCTCTTGAGTGGTGTTTTAGAAGTCCTTCTTTTCTTTGCCATGTCAAAGAAAACTAAAAGCAGAATCACTGCATCTGCCTCGGCTAGCAGATTGACACTTGGTGCTTCAGGTTCACATAGTTTGTAAGGAAAAGTACCTTAACACTTCAAATTTAAATGTAAATCTTTTCTTACTCAAGAACATTGTCAGTAAGAGCAGAAAAATTACCTTCAGAGATTTCTGAGGTAGAATATGAGCAAATCAAACATACTTAATCTTTTTTGGAAGGGATTGTAAGTTTTGTTTAGGTCTGCTTTGGCTCAGAGTGGTTTGAGATGGGCTCCATCCCCACCTTTCTGTCAGAGCTTTGCAGAGCTAAGGGGAGAAGTGAAAGGTGCTCAAGACATTGATGTGGAAATAGGCACAGCTTTGTATGCCTACAGGGGGCAGGACTAAAGAATAAAGAATCACTCTTTTTCATTGCTCATTTTTAGCACAGTCCCAGCACCCTGGTGGAGATTTAAGTAGTAGCTCATAAAGATTAAGAGTTGATATTTTTCATCTGTAACTTTTCCCCACCAAGAACAGTCAGAATTGTATCAACAATTAAAATGAGATATTGCTTGGCTACAAGCTCCTTGTGCTTTTGTTTATATTAGCTGATGTAACTCTGTATTTGCTGGGTTTTATATGGAGAGGCATGCCTTGGTGTGCATTGGTACAAAATGAGTGTTTTCTTACAACTTTACTCTCTGTCAAGGCTCTGAAGGGGGAAAAAGGAAACAATACTGAATGAAACACCAATGCTGTACACTTGTAATGCTTAAGTGTACTAGAAATAATTTTCTAGAAATAATCTCCTGAAACATCCCTTAATTCATTTTAACGTTTCTCTTCATTCTTATTAATTCATTTGGTTGTTCTCTTTGCTGCTGCCACATTGGATTACATGTAACTACACAGGAAATCTGTTCTGCTCTTCTGTCACCTCCGGGTCTTTTCCAGCACAAGGATTATCCCTACATGTCCTCTTCTTTTTTTACTGACATTTGCTTCAGATTTTTTCCCCCCATAAATTATGAAGCTTTTTTTTTAATTTTTTTTCTTTTCTTAGCATAGCATTTAATCAGGATTTCTGTCTCATATTCCAAGTACTCCGAACAGTTCATTGTTGTGATCTCAGCACCATTTTCCTTATATTTTTTGTATTAACACAGTTGCAAAAGTATCTTGACAGCTTTTAATATTTTTTTAAGAGAATGTTGCACAATGTCAGGTTTTATACTTCCAATAGGTGGACCTAAATTACATAATGTGCTATCTTCTAGCAGGCTCTAATGTTCTTTCAGAGAAATGGACTAAAGTCTGTGGTGTCTCAAATTGGAGTTGTTTTACCCGAAGTTTTAAAAGATACCTAAGCAGAAATCTTTGCATATGTCAAGACCTAGATTTATTACAACCTATAAAATAATTTACAGTGTGTTTCATGAGCTTTAAAATGTGAATGAATTTTAAAAGCTATGCTTTTTAACTGTTAAAAAAATAGTCAGCTCAGGCTTAGAAGTCACAAGTCATTAATGTTAAGTGAGAATAAAGATTTTAAGCCATTTTAACATGAAGTGTGTTCTTTTCACAATCCCCCACATTATCTTAACAAAATGAATGAGCTTTCATTAGGAAAAAAGTAAAAAGTACAAGATTAAAGTTGATGAGCTAAATCAAGGTGTCCTGCTTGGTTGATTTAAATCCATGATTAAAATCAGTGATTTGATTTAAATCAATCCACTGTTCTTTCAGCCAGTCTAAAATGAACTGTTCTTCATTTCCTGCCTAATTAGAATTGCTTCTGTAAGATTAGTTAGGACTGTGCTTTGATACAGAAAATCTGCTGCACCCTCTGAATTGGCTGAATTTTTGTTTGGGGGATGAAGACTTTTTTTCCTCTTGTTTTCTTGCTTTTCAAGTAATTGTTTTAATGAAGTGAGACTACTCCTAGAGCAGTAAACCTGTATCCCTTAATAGCTGGAGCTACAGCACAGCTCACCTTGTTAAGGGTCATTTCAGCTGGTGATTTGTTCAAGTAGCAGGGAAGGGTTGATGCTCACTTGTGTCCTCCTGCCATCTCTCCATGATTCTGGGACTGCTGTTCCCAGGTGCCTGCCTCCCACAGAGCCTTGTCCAGCCTGCTGCAGGTCACCCTCAACCACAGAAATGACTGAATAGAAAGGAGTGGAGCTGTAGGTAAGGAAATGAAGGGCAGTAGACCTAATAATGGCTGTTTTCTCCGTGGCTTCATGCCCATCAGTGTGTCCACAAACAAAATTGGTGGAAGGTCCTGTGGAAACTTGTCTCCTCTATACAAACTTCTCCACAGGGTGGATTCTCTGGTAACCTGTCAATTTAAGCTTTTTTTTGCAGTCTTTTTCTCAGCTGACCACAATCTTTTATTTATTCATTTATTTTCCCCTCTTCCCTGTCTTCATGACAGTTTTGATGTGAAGTACTTATTACATTCCTGTGAAACTTGAGTGGAAGTTGTCAGCTTCTTAACTTGTTGTCTTGCTGTGGGGGTACCTGTGAGCAGCAGTCACACAACCTTCATTTTCCTTTGCTGTAAAGAAAAGCCTGTAGCACAGCTGTAAAGAAGGCTTGTTGCAGTAAAACCTGTAGTCCAGGATTCTTTAGCCCCACAGAAGCAACCTATGATAAACTAGTTTGTACTCTGCAGTGTAACTAAATAGCAATTTCTGTTTGTAGCTGTTGCATCCATCCTGAAGAATAAAGAAGTGATTTCATCCTGGTGTGAAATCCAGGACAAAACCAGACTTAGCTGTTGATTTAATTACTTTGGTTGTTCTGGAAGACAAGTCATAGGAAGGATAGTCTTCTGTAGCACAACTTTGGAAAAACAACTCAGGGTATTCCTCCTGTCAGATGTGCCTGCCTGGCCATTGCCAGAACTTTGTGCTGCACCTTCCCTGTAGGAGAAAACATGCTTCAATAAGTCTTTTTCCTTTGATTTCCTTTCTTAGATTGCACAGTTATTTAGAAAAAGATGACCATATACTCTGGATCTTTGGAGTGGCCCAATATGTTGAGATACAGGGGAGGCATGGAGACAGCTATGAAATATTACTTTATTAGTGATGTGCAGAGAAGATTGTTTGGGAAAAATAACTACTGTTGGTTCTGAAAGCTGAAGAATTTACCTTCATGATGAAAATGGAAAATGTGTAAAAACTTGCTTGTACTTGGAACAAGAAAATAATGTCTTGTTAAGTAGAATATAATTTAAAACATGTTACAGGAATTTACATTTTTCTAAAGAAAGAGCTGCCAAATCAAATTAATTTTGAATTCAGGAAAACTCTCGTTGAGGGATTCAGACAAGCCATATGGTACTCTCTTGAAAACATCAAGGCAAGGGAAAGTATTGTGTGGGCTTTTATCACATTTTAGTCATTTTGAGAAGAAAATATGTTTTAATATTTTTATGCGTACAATTTATATTGCAATTTAATGAGAAAGAAATGGCATGTACCTAAGATAAATCTAGATAATCAAAATCTATTCAGATGCACTCAGCTTGATTTAAGATGCCTTGTTTTGATTTTAGAGCGGTTAATATTTTGAGGGTTTTTTAAATGGCTATGATGGATACTTATCTTATGTTGGACTCATTTCAATACTGTAGCAGCCAGGTTCAGGTACTTATATGGACTGTCTAGAGAGGAAAAATAATTCTTGCAGCAGCTGTTGGTGCACAGAAGGCAGGTTCAGGTGTGAAACTACTCTTAGGGACTTTCTGGTAGTTCATCCTCAAAGCAGAGGCACGATGCTTATTAAACAGCACTTCAGGATAATGCCAAGGGTATAAAATGAAACACTTAGAACTCTGCAGCCTGGTCTGTCACCCCGTTTAAAGCTGCTTTGTGCCAACTGTTTGTCACTGCTTCTCCCCATCCCAGCTGTGCCACAGCTGGCAGCCCTCTACACCGTGGTGTTGAAGGCACTGCCTGTCTGGGGACATTTTCTGTGCTGTTTTAAAGCAAGGATAAAAGCAGTTATTATGTCCAGAAGTGCTTTGAGATTTGCTGGTGAGTACAGGGATCTGTAAATGGACAGTTTAGGTTTTCTTATTGACTTATTTTTAACAGGTACTTTTGAGCCCTGTTTCCAAAGGTCCAGGTTCACAGCCCTTTGGTGCAAAAGCTGTGGGTTCCTGTTCAAAGGTCCCCATGCAGCTTTCCAGAAGGGGGAATGACTGGGGACCCGCTGGTGGGCAGGGGTGTGCTGCAGCCCTGCCCCGTGGGGTCTGGTGCACCTGTACCAGCTCTCAAAACCCAGCCTTTCACTCTTCTTTGCCCCATCCCTGGAAGTGTTCAAAGCCAGCCTAGACAGGGCTTTGAGAACCTGGTCTGGAGGAAGGTGACCCTGCCCATGGCATGGGGGTTGGAACTAGGAGATCTTGAATGTCCCTTCCATCCCAAACCACTCTGTGGTTCTGTGGTTTGGTGTAGGCTGTGAATATCTGTTTTTCAGTGTGAATTTGCATAACAAATGAATTTATGAAAAAGAAAAACATATTAAAAAAAGTTAAACTACCAAAAAGGCTGATTTGTACCTGTGAGAAACTGAAAGCAGCTCTCTTTTGCTGGAGGGTGACATGGCTTGATCTAGGGTTCTGTTTGTGTATGTGGTGACTCTATTTTGGGGTGGGGTTTTTTTGGGTTTTTTTTCCATGACCTAATTAAGACCAACCTAGTATACCATTCATTGATTCCCACCATGCACACACAACCTGTACCACATGTGCCATGGCATCATCAGACAGACTGACACTGGCATTTCTGCAAAGACCCTCATCTGTTACAAAAGGCAACTTCTAAAGAATAAAACTTCACAAAGTCACTTTTATCTTCACTGTGCGACACTTGTTTCCCATTAATTTAGAGAAAAAAGGCTTGTTGTCAGTATCAGGGCATTAAAAACATACATCATTCTGTGAGCTGTTCAGATGTGGTCAAAGCTCACATAAATAATTCTCTAGCCTTGATATTTTAGGAAGGGCACCAGATGGTGCTCCAGAAAGAGGACAAAAAAACAAAAAAAGATTCCATAACTAATTATTAGTTTTCAGGTTGTCTTTAGAATTACTATGTATAGGAGCATTTTAAAAATATTTATGCTAATTAGTGCATGTTTTTACAGAAGCTTGAGATGCTTTAAGATGTTCTGTATCCTCACAAAAGACAGAGCAAGTTTTTTTTCTTTGGAGTTCAGATTTTTTGACCCGCTAAGCCATCCTAGCACCCCTCCAGATGGTCAGAGATAGCTTGGAGTAGCTGTAAGACTGTTTTTACCTTTCAGAAGTGTTTTCTGCCATGGTTATATTCCTTTTGGTACAGAGTGGTGGTTTGGGAGGGCTGTAGCTAATGGGTGCTCTAGGAGTCCTATCAGGCATGATGGCTTTAGTGCCACAGCACAGCAGGACAGCTTGCAGCTGACTGACTCACGGATGCTTTCAACTGAGCAAGAGCTGAACAGTCCCTCACAGACCCCCTGTGAATGCTGTTTCTCTGCCAGAAACACAAGAGAAGCACTGCTCTTAGGAGAGAAGTAAAGGTGCCTGTCGCTTCACAGTTCTGCAGCATTAAGGTGCTCGTGAAGGCTCAGCTCTTCAGGATGGGATCTGCTCCAGCCAAGCATTGCAGTAGCTTTTATGCTTTGCCCACATATGGCCTACACAGCAAGCACCTTGTCTTCAATGGCTGCAAAATGGTCATTCTCTGAGTACATAATTAGTGTCAGAAAATGGATAACTGGCACTGTACAGGTAAAAGCTCCTGCCACAAATCAAAATAACAACTCAGGAGAGCCATCCTCTCTGTTCCTGCTCAGGGGCAAGTGGTGATGTGGGCAGCAGCAGCAGTACCTTGACAGGGAAATTGGTAATTATGGCCCAAATGTGTAGGTCAAAACAAGATGTTCAAATGTACTTAAAAGTGCAGTTGGGCATGAACACAGTTTACAGGAGCATGATGCACTGTAGCAGCTGTCATGCTGACTAAAACACGACTGCCTTCTCTGCAATTTCTGACAGGTATATAGAGGAAGCAGTGACTTTCACACTGAGATTGGTGTTTACAGAGAGTTTCAGTGACAACATAAGTGTAGCCACTCTGTGCTGGAAGCTGAGCATCTGAGGTGGGCTATTCTGCAGGAATTGTTGTTTACTTGGCCATTCAGATCAAAATCTGAAATTACAAGCACCAGAGCCTGTGCAGTTGCTATCATTTCTGATGCTGCTGTTCAGGACTCTGTTGACGTGAGTTGTGTGCAGAAAACACATCCCCTAAAGCCAGCACAGTGTATTACCCAGGCAAAGTTTCTCTTCCTGCAAACCGTGTAGCAGGTTTTATTGGTGGCATAGGCACAAACCTGGAATTGGAGGGGAGTTCCATTGAACTGGGGTTGTGCTCTGGAAGCAGTAGTGGCTCTATGGGGCTCCTAAAGTGCTCTAAATAAGGTTGGGCTGGATCCCTGAGAAATCATTTGATTGTGTCTCTGTACTATCTTACAAATGGGGTCTTGGACTTTCAGGATGCTACCACAAGATTTATAATAATGGGAGGGAAGCCTAGTGAACATAACAGTTTTCTTGTAGTTATGCTGATGTCTCCTGCTGTCATCCTCATACTGTGGCACTACTTATTCTTGAAGATAAATATCTGCATAAATATTTGAAAGATTAAACTTCTTTATGGCTTCTGTTTTCACACACTGAGAGTATCTCCCTTTTTGGGCCAACATACAGGCTTTGCAATGTATCCTGCTGCTTTTAAACTTTTTAGCAGGACTGAATTTGCAGAAGGCAGTGACTACATATTAATATTCTAGAAAGTAACTCCTGTATTAATTTAAAACATTAATAGGAATCATGCTTTGCATCTTCTAACCTTTGATGGTTTTTTCCAGAAGGCAGCTGAGACTTAACAGTGAGTTGTTCAACGTCTGGACAGTACCTGTATGTTCCAATGTTGTGTTATATTGGAAAATCACTGTAAGCTGTGACTGTATTCACCAGATTTGAGCTGCTATTGTGTACTCCTCTCCAGCATTGTTTTCTATATGCAGCATTATATTAAGCAATGGTTTGAGGGTTTTTTTGTAAAAAAAAAAAACAAAACAATTTGTGCAAAGCAGAAAAGTGATAGTACATCAGATGCTAATTTGTATATGCATGTAGAAATGTAAATTCATATGAAGTGGAAGCAGAACATCATACTTGGCAGCATTTCCTACCCTCACATGTCAGTAATATCCATAAGTAGACATGATGGGCACTGAAAGTCACACCAGCCTTAGGTATCCCATATCAGTGTGTTTCACCATTGTCTAAACTCTGGTTTTGTATATTTGTTTTTATATATGGCTTGCAATTCTTGCTCTTGGCAAAAGAGCAAACTTGAGACTTTTTAGCATACTGGTTAAGAAAGGCAGGCAAAGACAAACTTTCAGAAATTAAGGTGGTGGTGGTGGTTGATTTTTCCTGCTGGTGGAAGTGCACATCTGCTGCAGCTCATCCTCTTAAGGCAGGAGGCTGATGCCAATACCAAGGCTGGCTACAGACATCCATGAAATTTAAAAAACTGTGAGGAGCCCATTAAATCTAAAGAGAGTCACAGAGGAGCTCTCAGTCACTTATTTTAGCATAAGCCATAAGGATTTATAGAATTATACTTTCAATGAGCTTTTCCCCTTCCACACCTATGTTGTTGTGCTCTCAGTGATATGTTAGGTCTCGTTTCCAGGTAACAAAGATCTGTGCATGATTTGGCAAGGCCACATTCATCTCATCTGCATTGCTCTGTCCTCCCTCTCCCTTATCAGTAGGGAAAGCAGTTGGAAAAAAGATGGAGTGGCCAAAAGCCTGTTGTCAGCTGCAGGGTCTCCGTCCAGTGGGCTCTATAGAAAGCATCTACAGCTTTTTTCACCCACTTAGTGTCATGGAAGGATAAATCTGTCCTTCATCTGTGCCTTCTGTAAGGCTTTGACCTCTTTTTTTTTTGTTTGTCTGTTTGGGGTTTTTGTTTTGAGGTGATGAGCGCCTAGTATTTACCACAAGTAAATGAAGCTCATTCACTGAAAAAAATTATTTTGTACATATTATACACGTTACAGTCTCAGGTTATTATCTTCTCTGTCATGAAGTCTGGCTGATTTCTTTGGGGATAACTGCTAAAGCCAGCAGGCAGCAGGTCTGGTAAGTGTGACTGCAGTAAGGCAAGTGTGGCAGGACAGTTTGTTAATTAGCTGTGGACCCTGCAGCCTTGATGAAGGGCAGGGAGGAAAAACACTTTTCTGTGGTACACAGATGTGCAATTCTGGATGCCCATCTTGGCAAAGTGTCAGTGCCTTGTGCCCTTCTGCGAGTCACCTATCAAAACTTCATTCACCAAATATTGTATTCTTACTTTTTGGAGCATATGAGATTATTACATGAATCTTTTGCAAGTGTTTCAGAGCAGTGATAAAGAGAAACAAGGAATGATGGCTTCTCCCCACGGGGTCTCTGCTTGCTGGAAACACTTTGTTTGTTGCAGAGGTGAATATGGACAGCAGATAGGAAGCCTGTGGAAGAAGCTGGGGTACCTTAGGATAGTTTTGCATGAGTAAACAAAGGCCCAAGTGGATGTACAGATAATGGAGAAAGGTGTGATTGCAAATCTGGAACAGTCAATAGGAGAGATCTGGCCTTTTCCTGTATTATAGGAATCTTTGACAGAGCAAATTGTTATTTGAAGTAAAGGGGCAACAGGCATGATTTACAAAAATTACATTGCTGGAACTTGTCAGGCATTAATTTTCAATTTGGAAAGACCTTAGGTGGAAGGGAAGTGCTTGTTCCTTCTGACTGTGGTCAGAAAGGACACAACTCACAGGAGGAAAGTGTTGGGAAGAGTTGTTTGCTGTTGAGTTTTCTTTGCATAGGAAAACTCGAGTGGCATTAATTTAACTACATCACTTTTTTTAAATTTTTTTGTGTTGCTTGCCTTTTTTCCCCCTAATTTCTAATTTTTTGTCTGCTGCATTTATTTACTGTTAACTAGAGTGATCAGCAATATTTTCCTTCCCTCATACTTTGCAATATTATTTACTTTACTTTGATTTTGTTCCTGAGACTCATGCAAGCTTAAATAAGTACACAAAATATATATACATGTTTTAGAAAGTTCACGTTTTATAAAATATACCTTGCTACTAAACTTTCACTAGCAAGAAAATCAGTATATTCTATCCTCAGTATCAAGTCATGAAGAAACAAGAAGGATAAGGTCTTTTTTAGTATGCTATTGACTTTTTTAATAGCAAGAAAGGGATTCATGGAAGAATATAGTGGTGATTTTTAGATAATTGTTTTTGAGCTGCAGGTTTTATTGGATTTAGTGGAAACTTTAAAGTCCCTTCAAGTTATTGGATACACACCAGCATTGCTGACTAGCATAATGAGAAAATAAAGAACAGTGTGAGTAGTTTTAACAAACAGAGAAGTGCTTTAGAAGTGCAAGTGAGAGGCATATCAGAAGTATGCTTCAGGAGCAGCCGGGGCTAACCTCAGAAACAGTGAGAAGTTTCACCACGCCACAAAGGCTTTGTTGATCCCATTTTGCCTAATTAGGTATATACCCTTTAAAGTAAAAATTCTTTTCAGTATTGACTCAGAAACTGCTCTCTGACTCACGTTTACTTCTCATCCCTTGGCAGATAGCTTGTATCATCAGACTTTAGTAAGCTATAACTCACTTCCCTGGCAGATGTGTCTGACCACTTGTAAAAAATCACACCATATGCTGGTAACTATTTTAATAAACTGTTCTCAAATTTTTAGTGCATTAAAAAAAAAATTGATCATAGTTCCTTTAGTCATGGCTACATCTCAAACAGAAGTATTTGTAAGAAGATGTTAGTCATTTTCTCCCTTCCTCTGAATTATGAGAACTATCCTAAGCAATGTTTTGTAAAAAATTGCACAAAAGTGCATCATTAACTGTGGTCTTTCAGTTGCAGCATCAACTGCAGGAAAGAACTTTTTTCCCACTGTATGGTGCTCATAAAAGTCATAGCTGGTTTTTCTGATGCTGATCACAGTTTGCCAATGTTGGGCGTGTCTTCTGATGTGGTCCCACCTGGATCTTGTGGAAATGTCTTTGTTAGCATTATACCAATTCAAGCATTTTAAAGTAGGTAGTTGTGTGTTCCTTAAGTCTAATTTGTAAATATTTGCTTGGAATTACACTACATTTTCTTCTAATTACAGCAACATTGCTATATATGTAACTTCTTTCAAACCTGTAAGATTTACTCAAAGGACTTGAAAATTTAAATCCACAAACATGACTGATTTGGGATTAGTACTGAATCCAGAAACAGAGAAAATTCTGATCCAAAAGCTAGGGCTTACATAAAGTGGTGTGATTAGAAGGCCACTGAAATCAGAGGTGATGTTTTGAAGTGGTGGTTTGGGAAAAGAAGCTTAGGTCTTTCTCTTTGGAAGGGAAATCTTGCTATAACAAAACCCATGTGCTACAAAGGCACTAGTGGCTTTCATGGGTTTTTCTCGCAGTTTTTAGCAGATTTTGGAGCCTTCCTGATTTAAAAGGGAGTGGATTAAAAAGTGGAGCTTTTCTGGTCCCATCTCAGAGCTGTTGGACTTAGCAGTTTCCTTTGCCTTCATGGGGCTGGGCATTGGAGTGAGGCTGAGGTGGTAAGGTAGGAAGGGTGATGTGCTGACACAAGTAGTTCATTTTGCAGCAGCATTTTGCATCAGTTACTGAGCTTTGAACTGCTCATTTAGTCTCCAGCTTTGCAGAGGGTAATGCTAGGAACAGCTCTTTTATGTCATTTGAAAGCTTTGCTGACTTGAAAGCAGTATCTGTTTTACTTTAAATGACAATGATAATGCATTTAATGATGGCCATTCAAGTTTTAAAGGAGTATGGCTATGTGCAAATTTCTTTTGCATACCTATCAAAAATTCTAGAAACTTTTGGTGATTATGATCTGGAAAATGTCATGGTTATTGCTTTATATATAACATTTGAAGTTACTAAGCTGAAAAAAGATTATTAGTCACCATTATTTAGATGCAATCTAGCTGTTTGGATACATTCAAAATGAAAAGCCTTTTTTCTGTATGTTCTCCAGCATAGTGCTTTAGCAATGATGATGATGGATGTTCAGAGAAATGCTCAGTGTGTACATCCCTAGAGCTTGCAGTGATGATAATCCTTGTAAACTCTGCACTGTGGTATCCACTACAAAACCGTGTGCTCTTAGAAGAACATAACTTCCTAAGACCTCTGCCTTGCAGAGAAAATTCCCTCCATCTTCCCAAAAGCTTCTGCTAAAGCAGTTTCAAATCAGGCTAAATGCAAATCATACAAAAAAGGAGCATAGAGATGGAAAGCTGTTTTCTAGTTTGGGAAGTGGGAAAAATAGTGACCAAAATACTGAAACAGCTGGATGTTTTGAGATCTTGGAACAGAAGTAGCCCTCAGTGAAATTACCAACAGTTGAGCAGTCTGGTTTGTGAATAGGCACACAGCACTCAGAGCTGTTTGGTCATTATGCAGGACTTTGAAAACTGTGGTTAAAGTGCTCCATGGGATTTTGGACCTAAACTCTTGGAGCTCAGCCTGGAGCTCACACTTAAGGTTACCTAGAAAGCCAAACTGTATGCATGTGTAGGCAAACTATCCATCCCTGCTATTCCAGACTGGCTGAACTATAGAGGAAAGAGCCAGGGAGAAGCATGCAATGGCCTCAGTCCTCTTGAAGAAGTGGGCTGAGGATTTCACTGATTTAGGTGGTAAAGCCTGTGTAGCTTGGGTCAGGTGGGACAAGTTATCTATGCTAGTTTCCAATTATAGCTCATTTCTTTGTACTGATAAGGAAACCTGCTTGTTTCATATGGTATTGGAAAGGCATAATTGTTATTGTTCATAAGAAAGACAATTTCTGAAGGGCTGACATGTTTCCTTCAGAATTTCTTCTTCATTCATGAAGAAAAGCTGTGTTTTAGACACACTTAATGCTTGTGTAGGGAAATAGCTGAATTCTGCTGGCTTTTGATGCCTCCTCTCTGATGCTTTCAGTATCTCTTTAGCTTTGAATACCCTGCCTGTTTCCTGATGTGTCCAGTGCCTTAATGTTGTGGGGTGCCAAGCCCCATTTCTCTAGCCTGCTTGAGTGCTTGTCAAAATCAGCTCTGAGTACATAAGTGCTCCTGTATGTGTGGTTTTGGCTGCTTGTGTCATTGGAGTTAAGTAAGTGTTCATCTGACAAGCTTGTCTAAAGCAGCTCAGCATCTTCCACAGTCACAACCACATTTTTCGCTGTATCTTCTTCCCTTCCCCCTTCTCCTCCCCCCTCCAAAAAAAACCAAAAAAAACCCAGAAAAACCCCAACAACAAAAAAACACCAAGAAACAAAACAAAACCAAAAAAAGCAACAAAAAACCACAAACAGTGCAAAATGTGCAAGTTACTTAACACCTTCAAAGAGCTCAAGTTAGCAGTGTGTATTCTGAAGAGTAATTGCTGTCTGTTCCATCAGTGCTTATAAGATGATAAAGGATTTTTTTTTTTCCTTTGGTGTTAAAATTGCCTGGGCTCTAGTATTATTCAGGGTTAAAACTAATTGAAGGAATACTGTGATAAAGTATAAGAAACCCTTCAGCAAGTTCTGTTATGTTGCTTTAGAAGTGTTTCCTGCATTAAATACTGATGTATGTATTTTTCTGCAATTAGTTTCCCTCTTGGATACTTTTGATGATTCTTTGTAACTAATGGTCCTTTTGATGGCTTAGTTGCTCTTGTGTGGATTTGTTTCACTATTTAAACAGGTAGAGATAAGAGACAATATAACCTGTTTATACAACCTGTATCAGATAACATATGAACAAACACACGCACCTTTGTTTTTAATCATGTTTGTATGGTGAAGATAATCACTGCCTGAATTTTCTTGTGTTTGCCCTGCTTCCCTTTTTACATGCCCCGCATACAAAAATGATCATACCCGCCTAGATAAAATAAGAGATGTCTTATGTGTGAGTTTTGATAACATGAGCCTTTTTTTTGCTTGCTTTAACCAGTATTTTGACATCCTGGAGTGTATCTTGTGTTTTCTGTGCTATGTCAGAAAATTAATGAGCACTGTGTGTGCACAGGACTGCCTGTTGTAGTTCATGTGAAGAGTCTTGTTCTCAGTAGAGCAAGCTGCATCACAAGGACGAGCTTGTTGAGGAAATGGCAGCTGGGTCTCTGTTGTAGAGATGTGCAGGGTGATGTTTGGCTCCCTAGCTGTTGTGGCTCGGCAAAAAAAAAAGATTATTTAAAGGCCCATTATATCCATATAGGTTTTGGTGCATTTTTCAGCTAATTTTATCAGGTAGAGGTGACAAAATAAAAGGTGCATGACATGTTGGCTGCATATGGGCATCTGCTACTGTGAAAATCTTGAAAGCCTACTAAATGAGTCACTGAAAAGGTGACTTTGCCAGGCAATGGAAAGAGAGGGAGAAGGAGTAGTTAAAAGTTGAGCTTTACCTGAGGAGTCCATGCAGCATAGAAAGCAGCTCTGGAGATAAGATAATTTGGACAGGATCTTCTTGGTGATGCCCAGTGACAAGATGCAGTGGGCACAATCTGAAGCACAGGTTGTAGCTCTGAACATCAGGAAACATGTTTTTCTTGTGAGGGTGACTGAGCACTAGCACAGGGAGAGGCTGTGGTTTCTTCTTCCTTGGAGATGTTCAAAAGCCATCTGGGTGGGGTCCTGGACAACTGCAGATGGCTCTGCTTGAGCAGAGTGGTTGGACCAATTGCCTCCAGTCCTCTCTTCCAACCTCAACCAGTCTGTGGTTTTGTAAACTCTCTTAATTTGTTTTTATCCAAATAGTGCTTTTAATTAAATGAAAAATACTTTCCCATGTTAAAACCCGCATTAAGGCGTTATCAAAGTATCAGCAGTTGGGGCAGTAAACACCTGCTGTCAAGTCTTGTCACATTCAAAGCAGGAGAGTTTTTTTCTAATACATTTTGTATTGTACCAACATCCAACTGTAATTCATATACTGCTCTGTCTTTAAGAAAGCAAAAAGAAAATTACTTTTAATAAAAACATATTCAATGAGGGGTGATTAAGCCGGTGAGGGGTGTAAAGAGTGAGTCCTGTAATGAGTGGCTGAGGGAGCTGAGCTGTTTAGTCTGGAAACTAGGAGGCTTATCACTCTCTACAGCTACCTAAAAGGAGATTCTAGTGAGATGGGAGTCAAGAAATGGCCTTAAATTGCAGCAGGGGACATTTAGATTGGCTTTAGGAAAAATATCTTTACCAAAAAGACTGTCATGCCCTGTAACAGGCTGCCCAGGAATGTGATTGAGTCACCATCCCTGGAGGTCTTTAAAAGACTTAGGGACATAGTTTAGTGTGGGCTTGGCAGCATTAGGTTTACAGTTGGACTCAGTGATCCAAAGGGTCTTTCCCTACCTAAATGCTTCTGATTCTAAAAGGTGCCTTCCCAATCTTAAGAACATGTAATGGTTTTGTGAAACAGTGATATTTCCTAAAAATAATCATTTGGTCAGTACCAGCCATTTATGCTGGTACCTAAGTAGGTGCCCAGTAGGACCTATGTGTGTGCCCATATAGCTGAAATCCCTTTAGGAAGTGGAGGGCAGAAAGAAAATTAGCAAACAACTTAATATTTATTTAATGAGGCAAAGCTTTGTAACCTCCCAGATTATATTTAGTACAGGCTAGTCTGGGCTACTTGGAGAAAGATGGGAGGGCTAATCCTAGTGTAGAGTTCCCAAAGTAGTTAACTACAGTTTCTGAGGTAGGTGCTAAACAGACATAATAGCTTTTGAGTATGGACACTGCCATTGCAGAAGCTGCTAATTGACCTCCTCTGCTTCATGCTGCTGATTGCTGCAAAGAACCACAGCAGCCAACCTGTCCTGCTGTTCTCTAGTAATGAGACCTTGCTCCTTGGGTCCAGAAAGGGTAATAAAAAGCAGCATTGCTGAACCTGCCAGGACAGAACCATCAGCAGTAAAAAAATAAGTGCAAAGGAAAATGCAGGACATCTTTGTAGATGTCATTTAAATCAGTGGATGCCAAGGTACTGAGGAAGGTTCAGCTCTCAGATTTCCACTACTCTGGAAGCAAGTCCTGCTGGGAAGAGTCTTGGGCAGTACCTGTGCTAGTCTGTTTTCAGATACAGGCTCATAGTTCACATTCATCTTGCATCTGGGAGGCTGTCTGAACAGCTCTTGTTCTGTTTTACATTTGTCCCAAACATACTACTAAGCACCTGGAAGATGTGTTTATGGCAAGAAGTTGTTTCACTATTGCAAATGGAACGTACAGGTAGAAAACACGGCTGTTTTCCATGCACTTCCTACAGCTTTTATGTCCTTGGAGAAATATTAGCTTCCTAATCTCTTTTTTTAAAATTCACCTTCTATGCATTCCTCCTATATGATCCTGTTGATTTAAGAATAATAATGGGTCTAAAATATGACCTGCCTCATGCTTTTGGTGAGGATCTAAAATAAGTACAGCACTTACTATGCATTTAAGCTTCTGTTCAAGAATTTTTGTTTTGTCCCCTGAAGATGTGGGTACTGTTTGGTTCTTCCTTTGTGAAACACAGGCAGAGAGCATGGCAAAAAGGGATGCAGTTAGTGCTGCTATGGGGATGTGGGAAGTACTCCAGTTAAAAGCATCAAAAGCTATGTTGTCTCAATTTACCAGTGTCCTGCTGGGATTGTCCTCTAAGCCATCATGGAGCTGCTTCTTTTTTCCCATGTTCTGACCTGTGTGGAAAGGTCTCATCTGGCTCAGAGTTTCTTCAGCACTGGATCAAAGAGAGGGGAATGAAATAAATCTCAAGCCTCTTATGTATGTAAAGAACTGGAAGGAAAGTGGTACAGGTGCAGTTCAGACCTAGCAGGTAGAGCTGCTCTCGGTGTTCGTGGGACGAGAACCTGCCGCTGAATTAGTGGTGTTATTAACAGCACTAGCCCAGTTTTAGAGGACAACATCTGAAAATCACATAAGGAAGCTGGCTGAGCTCTTAATTAGCTACAGAAAGGTGCACCAGAAATAGAGCAAGGAGGACATGATGTCTGGTGACGTAGTGTTACTCCCTGCAGTCGCCTTTGTGCCCTCCTGCAGAGTTAATGAGAAATGAGGGCCCTGACATTGACCCTGCACTGTGTTAGGGCATGGAGCAATTTGTCACGTATTTGTAGATCCTGCTTTCATTTTCTTTTTCTTAGAATGAGCTGGAAATTATGTAAAGAGGCCTCACAATGTGATGGTTGATGGTAAGCACTGTCATATCATTAAGCAATAGTTTTCTTCTCTTCTTCTTCCCACCATTTTACAAATATATCTAATAGTGACAGAGAGAGGAATTTAAAATTCTGTTGAAGTGTTTTATTGGGTTTTTTTTCTTAAGTGTATTGGTTGGTAGGGTCATTTTGTGGAGATTAGTGCAGTTACTGCAGTAAAAGCTTGCAGTTATTCAATTAATTTGCACTCCTTCAATGTGCTAGATCTGTTGCTACAGAAGTGGGATGAGAATATTTGGCAGGAGGACCTTTTGTATTCTTGCAAGAACTGTTTCTCTGTATTCAAAGAAAAACTTGTGTCTTTCTGGTTCTGTGTTAACAAATGCATAGAAAACTGTGATTTTAGTATAGGCAGAATTTATGGCAAGTCATGATTTTGTCCATTTTAAGAAATGCCTTAAAGCTGAAAGAGTTCTAAAATCAGAGGTCAGTCTTCCTCTTTATCAATTCATCGGTTACCTACTCTGAATGCTGTAGGGTTTCTCCAGAAACATTTTCATTCACCCTCATGAGGCTGTTTGTTGACTCTTCAGTTGTGTACACTTGCTACCTTAGCAATTTTGCAGGGGCTAAATGGGTGTCTAGAAGAGAGCAGCATTTCAGATCCTAGGGGGTCATTTTGTTTTCTTCTAATGACAGGGAGTATTTCGCTAATACCAAAGAGTATCTCATATTGGAGGAGCAGTTTTTGTCTTTCCATGTGAAGCCAAATACTATTACAGATTTCAAATTTCTAAATGACCCTTAGTTGGAATTTGAGCAGGTACTAACCAGTTTCCTAATTGGAAATATATTTGCAAGTTTGTTATAAATTTGCTCCCATGGGAGAGAACCAAAAAAGGACAAAAAGGACAGCTTTTTCTAGCTGTAGGGAGAAAAAAAAAAAAAAGATTCAATTTGTAAAGTCAAAGTTGCATTGTCCCCCTCCTGGTGATCAGAATGAGGATGAGTGCAAGAAAGGGCCAAGAGAAAAAAAATCTTACAGCTTTGAATTTTACTTCCATTTATAGCTTGATATGAAAACATTGCTTCTGTTTCCATTAAATTGAAGTTATCTGATCTCTTTAAATTTTTGTTTAATTTTGAAAGATTGCTCTTACTCAGCACCACCTAGTGGAATGACCGCTGTTGTCATTTAGGGAACAGCTGGTCTCCGTGAGCCACACAAAATTAGAGCATCCAGTCCTTATAGTGTGAATAATGCATCTGAAGCATGCTTGTGGCTAATTAAGTAACAGAATCAAAAAGATTACCAGTGCATTTGTTGAAAAGGGGCCGAGTGAAGGAAAGAGTTTAAAATAAATGCAGGCAGTGGTGCCTGTGTATCTCCTGTGTTCCTTTAGTCTGTTAAGCTCCAGCCTGCTTTTCTGCCTTAACCATGTGCCATCCAGGTTGTAGCTTCTCTAAGGAAATATTTTGGAGTACTGCTTCTCTGTGCAGTATCACACAGCACAAACCCCACAGCTTCATTTGTCACTGTGATACATGTGATAAATACGAGCTGATGGTAACAGTGAGCTCTGAGTCCTCACCCGAGAAAAATGCTCCGGAGTCTTTCTAGTTTAAATTGCCGGCAAAGAATTCAGTCTTTGGCTCTTTGAAAAGGCATGATTTTCTTAAAAAAAAAAAAAACAAACAAAAAAAACCAATTCCTTGGAAAAACCTCTCTATTGAGTGCATCTGTGTGGTCTGTAGAGTTGTCAGGTCCTCCAGGCAGCTGCCTTAGGACTTGGAAAAAGCAAAGAGGTCTGTGGCTCAAGTCTTTAGGGGTGCATGTTTCATTTTCCAGCTATAGAATGGAAGGGCTGAATCGCCAGAAAAATTAATGTTTCTAGAAGGAATGGATGATTCTCTTCAGAAAGATCTGGCTACATCACCAGCATCTTACTTCACTCTCTTAAATACAATTCCTTTGACAGCAAGCCCTTATCTACAGTTGTAAATGAAGGGACAGCAAACTGGGTGTTCCTGAATATCTGGACAAAGCATCTGACAGAAGTTGCAGATGTGTGGCTGAGAGCAGGCAGCCAGCACACTCTCTGGGCAAACACTAGAGGCAAAATCTCTCTCCAGTGCAAGGAGCAGCAAAAAACAGGCAGCTAAGGAAAAGAGGAGCCAAGTTGCACTGTAGAAAATGCACCAACTTGTAACATCTTCCCCTTCAAGCTTCCTTGCATTTCAGCACTTCATCATTTTAGGGTCTGTTGTTTTTGTTCAATTCATGTGTTTTGGACAATGAAAATAAGTGGGTCAGTTTTATTCTGTAAATTTATATGCATTAGCACAACAACATTATGCTGAGGTTTCCGAAAAAGCTGTTCTTAAATAATTCATAGAAGCATTTCACTTCATTTTTCCAAAATTTAAATGTGCAGACTAGCTTTTTTTTTTTTCTTTCCTAGGTTTTAGGGAACATGTTTTAATATCATCATTGCCTTTTTTGTCATCATTTCCTATGTTTTTAATGTTATGCAGCAGTCAGAGTATCACTTCTTTGCTGGCCTCCCCACAGTATTGTGTTGCAATGTAACCTCTCCAGGCTGGTTTTGAATGAAGGTTTTTTTATTAAGAAAATAAAGGTTTAGGGATTTTCCCTTTGTACATTTTAAGTTTGAGGCTATCCTGGTTGTAGTGTAGATATTAATCTGATTGAGCAGGTATAATCCTGCTTAGAAATCCACTTGGCTTCCATTGACTCTGGCAGGAAGCATGGGTCCAAAGAGATCATAACAGTCACTTAAAAAATTTACTGACAGGAATTCTGTTTTGTTACAGATTTGAGGATAAATCCTACTTGCTCAAAAGTAACCATTTGCAAAGGAGCTGTTGTTGCAATAGGTGTGACCCACGTATTAGCTAGCATATGGGAATTCAAGAAAATACTTAAAATTGTTTCCTCTCTTTCTG
Organism: Catharus ustulatus; assembly: GCF_009819885.2. Taxonomy (NCBI): domain Eukaryota; kingdom Metazoa; phylum Chordata; class Aves; order Passeriformes; family Turdidae; genus Catharus; species Catharus ustulatus. The sequence continues at coordinate 18,853,505 of NC_046222.1, read as the reverse complement.
TTTCTCCTCTAGCTCTGGGATTGTACACAGTAAATGCAATATATGGAGACACTATTACTATGCCTTGTCCTCTAGAAGTACCAGATGGTCTTATGTTTGGAAAATGGAAATATGTAAGTATATCTTACCTTTATATTTATTAGAGCTGTTACAATATGATGTGTATTTTTTTGGGTGGGTGTGTGTGAGATTTTAAGATTCCAAATTATAGTATTCCTGCCGCATATATGAAGCCATTTATTCCTGTGTTTGTAAGACTGCAAGATTCCAAGCTGCATAAATTCAGCCAAGTGCAGATTAGAGGTTTGAGGAATTAATCTCATTGTTCAAGAGAAATAATTATTCAGGAGTTCTCTGCCAACCTGTATTAGAGATCAGGCATGTCATCCCGTGGTGTCTCGCTCACTTGACAGAGCCCTCGTTGTACATTTGAACACTTTTGAAGTCGGCTGCCTGAAGCAGAGTGTGCTCCATCCCTGGGAAAAGCACTGTCCCCGTCTTTGGTTGATCTGACAGTCACTTGGATCTGTTTCAGGCTTCGTTGTGCTCAGTGCACAGCGGAGAAGGGAGCAGAGCTGACCTTGGGAGCATTGCTGGTGCTTTCACTGCCATTTCTGGCAGGGAACAGGGGCAAAAGCATGGGTGCTGCCCAGGTGTGCTGCTCAGCCTGCAGTAGGAGCACTGCAGGATGAGTTTCTTCTGTACATGATTGCTATTCCAGGTCACGAGGAGAACCTGCACATCTAAGTCAAAGGAAACCTGGAAGCATATGTGGATAAGAGCACTGGGATACCAACCCCCTTTTGCTTCTCAGACTGTATTGAGACAAATGGTTTTCTGCCTCTGTGAAGTTCATCTAAATTTCCTCTTCTCAAACAAAACATACCTGCAATAATAGATAATTTCTAGTGGATTTAAAATGGTGTAGTTCTCTCTCTCTGTCTTTTTGCAAATGGCATCCACCAGCCTATTTTTACAGGAGAATGATGTGCCTGTGGTGGGGGAAGTCCTGTTCTCCGCAGCTCCTTTCCTTTATGCCATTGGTGGGGGGAGTCCTATTTCTCCCTGCTCCTTCTTCAGGTTTTCAGCTTTTGCAGCCCATATCCACTCAGTAGTTCTTTTCCTGCAAACAATTTTCAGGAAATGAAGTCAGAAGTCTGGGGAGAATGTTTCCCCAAAAAGGGACAGTAAAACAGTTCTATGTGAGCATTCAGAAGATGGATTGCCTACATTTTGCAGTATCTTTTTCAGTCTACTGACTTCTCTTGGGAAGATGCAAGTCCAACTCTCTGAAGATGCAAGGATATTCTGAAAAAATGAAATGCATTTTCTCTCCATTGCATTTGGATTGTCTGTGTTGGACAAGTACCAAGCAGCAAGTGGAGATATTGCAGCTTCTTCTAGATGGAAAGGGACATGAAACCTAACCTACAAAGAAGCCTGTCTAAGTTACTATTATATGAAATTGTTGACAGCCCCCACAACCAAGGGAAAGTGGTGCCTTTTCTCCCTGGGCATCTCAGAGCATGGCAACAGAGAGGGTTGGATTAGGGTTTTTTTGGTCAGGTGATTATTTCATTGGAAGAAGAATGAACTCTGTTTCCTTCTCTACTGCCTTGTGAGGAGCAATTTGGGTTCCTGGTGGGAACCTGGAGGCACTGGAAGACTTGCACCATGGCAGTTGTTGCTCACTTCAGTGTCTACCTGTGTGTGCTTGCAGCTGGGTGGGGTACAGGAGCTAGGAGCTCATTTGCACTGGACAGCCAACTTTTTGTCAAGAGCATCAAGTCAAGACTGTGTTCTGTGTGACAGACATTAGACAAATCCAAGAGTTAAAAGTAGGAGGGGGAGAAAGACTGTAAGGGAATTTAAACTTCTCAAGCAGCTGGTGCTTCCTGCGCCCTGCCCAGCTCTGACACCACTCATCTCCTCACAGCATCATCATGCTCTTGTGGACCCTGCAGTCCAGCTGAGACTTATTTTGCTGGGAACACTACTAACATCACTGCTGCAAGGTATAAGGGATAAAAGAGAATTAAAATCTTTTCCTGTACCCAGCACAATACTGAACATAAAGACAGAATCAGTATTTCACATCTTTTTAAATAAAGGCAAACACTGTCTGTCACTGCTCTGTGTGTGTGTTTGTGTAAGGAGGAAGGAATCAAATCCTATAGAACTGCCCCTGTAACTTTGTCCCTCATAAAAATATTTTTTTTTAATATAAGAGATTTGTGCAAGGCTGTCAACTTTATATTCCTTCTTGGGGTGGCAACTGCATGAGGAGGATGTCTAGAAAACAATACTTTGCAGATTAAGAATATTTGATTGTATGTATATTCCCATGCTACAAGATCTTTAAAGACAAAGGGAAATTTAAAAAAAGCTAAGAACTAATTTAGAATAAAATAGGCAGTTATGCCTGATTAAATCCTGCGTTTGAAATGAAGTCTAAATATCCCAAATAAACAATATGAATATGTAAAACAATAATGAAAAAAAGGAAATTGGATCTGGTGAGACTAGCTCACACATGCTTCTATTTCAAATACTTTTTCATAAAGACAGTGGAAAGTTCTGCCAAAAACAGCAGCTTTTATCAGAGGAAGCTCTTTGGTATGCTGAGATTGAGCCAAAGGATTGAAATAATTTCTACTGATGATACACTCAATGTGTACCATGGCAGTCTTAAACTAGATCTTATTACACTGAATTTCTTCGATGTACATCAGAAATTACCCAGGGAAAAAAAAGCCATCTGATACAGTTTGCAGATATTTTTTTAATTATAATTTTGTACCAATTGTAAATCTTCAGGAACTTTTAAATGAGTGTTTATGCAAAATAGAGGTGTTTGTCCTTTTATTATAGGAAATGCCAAATGGATCTCCAGTATTTATTGCCTTCAGATCATCAACAAAAAAAAATGTACAGTATGATGATGTACCAGACTACAAAGACAGGTTGAGTCTCTCAGAAAACTATACATTATCCATCAAGAATGCAAGAATCAGTGATGAAAAGAGATTTGTATGTATGCTAGTTACAGAAGATGATGTTTCCGAAGAGCCGACGATAGTCAGAGTTTTCAGTAAGTAAATCTAGTTGTTACTACCATTAACATTCATCAGCATCTGTATCATAAATTACAGAAACTTTTGTTTAAGGCAGGATTAAAGCCAAGAAAGTAAGTTTGGCTCAGTAAATTACTAAGACTAGCAAATTTCTGCAGCTTTCAAAAATGTAATCTACTGGTGGCATTTATGTAACAGGACTGCCTGCACTTGCAGTTTATTCATGATAAGTGCTGGCTCAAAGAGAATTTTAGGCTTTGATAATGACTCACTTATGTGATGTCATTTGGCCTTGGAAATGAAAAATGTAAAATTAGCATTGATTATTTTCCATTTGTTCTCAGAGCAAATTTTTCTGCAGGAGGGAAACATTAACGGTGTGTGGTCTGTAGGATTTCGGGGGGAGGTTTGAAGTGGCTCTGAGCCGCTGCTGTGCAGCATCACAAACTGTGAGGGAGAGGGCAAGAGACTGGAAAATGAGCCACCAGCCCCAAATGCTTGTTTTGTCCCCTGCTGAATGGTAGGGAGGAGAAGTGCCAGTCTGCTGTTCTCTCCCAGAGCACAGCAAGGTTCAGGAGTGTTTGGTATCCTACAGCTCGATGGCAAGGCTGGACTGCAGTGCAAAGCCCAGCTCAGAGCTCACCCAGCAGCAGGGACAAGCCTGGTCCCTTCCTGGTGCAGATTCAGAGCAGAAGTGTAATCCATCAAACCCTGAGTCAGCCTGAGGAGGCGTCCATTGTGGCTTTTTAGGGACACAGGGCCGTGTCTGCGGTGTCTTATCTTCCTTAGCTTCATGTTTATATATGGCTTTTGGCCTTTGTTGCTCTTCAGGCGCAGTTTTTTACTGTCAAAATAAGTCTATTGTGGGAACATGCTGGCTGCAGGTACAGGCAGTTTCAGAGAGATCACACTCTGCTCAAAAAACACAAATTCATGTTTTGGAAGGGCAGCCTTTTGCTTCTTTTATGTAGAAGGTGTCAGGGAGTTCTCAATTATATCAATGCTGTCAGTCACATAAAGGAGTTTAAAGCTAGATTAGGAGCCAATAGTAATTCCCTCGTTTCACTTTCAATTTGACTGCAAGAACAATTGAATTAATGACAACAGGGAGGAGTGTGCTCAGAGCACACATAGTAAACACAGTGCTTCAAAGGAAATGATAAAGAATTATCATGTTTACTTATTGCACAGTTGTAAATATGTAACTGAGGCAGTGGTATTTGGTAAAATGAATCACTAACTGCTTGAATTACTGGGTACTCTACTAAGTATTAACACAATGCTAACTCAGCCATGGAGCACAGCTTGTCTGGTTTATTCTATGCATTAATTCTAATAGAGAAAGCTATTTACTAAGGGAAGATAAGAAAGGAGGATGCCACACATGTAATATGGCCAAGCAAGATTGCCTTTGTGTTTTTTCACTTTGCGTTCACAACTTTATTTATGGTTCTCTTAACTTTTCTTTGCATTTAATTTTCTTGAGTCTGGTTTTTAAGTTCTCATTTTTAGTTGCTTGCTTGCCTGCTCTAATTGCAGAAGAATTAAGAGTAGCTGGTAAGCTTCATTTATTTAATGAAGGGAGTTTCTAACTCATTGAGCCACAGGTACAGAGCTAGGCTGCTGCAGTGTGACCCTCATAAACCAGAATCTCATGCACCTGAGACTCAGCTGCATCCCAGAAGCTGTGACTGATTCTGGGTTTTGCTGGAGCTTGTTCCAACCTCAGCTGTGCACCTGATTATCTGAGGACTGAGGAGCTGAATTGGCTCACTCTGCAGGTACCACCTGCTAGTCTCTCTCACTGACTACTCAAACAAGCACTACCAGCTTTCCAGATGGATCCTGTCAGCAACTTTTTTGTGGAATTAAATAGCCAGTTTTCAAAGCAGAGCAGCCCAGCAGACAGGAGCTGCTATCCTGCTGCACTGGCTCTTGGCTTTTGTAGGCAGTGAACTCTTTTCCCCTCTATTATGAGGCCTATATAGAGTTGCAGAGTACTCTGGCAGGTGCTTAAGCTGAGAGATAAACAGTGTGCTGAAGCTGCAAACCCACCAAAGTGGGGTTTGCTGCCAAGTTTAAAATTTTCTCTCCCTTCAGACGCTGAGCTGGTAAATGCCAAGTCAGTGTTTTGCGGTGAATCACCTTGGTGCACGTGCAGTGGCTGGGGGATCTGGCAGCAGGCATTTCCAGGGCTGCTCACAGAGAGCAGGTGCAGCCTCTCAGCTGGAACATCTGCCCAGCCACAGAGCACTCACCTTGGGGAGAGCCCCACTCAGCAGCTACTCAGCAAGGGGGCCTCCCTTCCCTCATCCAACACACCAAAAACAGGCACTGTAACCAGCCCTGGGGACAGGAGAGACAAAAAGAAGTAAAACTGAGGTGAGGGAAGGTGTTGTGGCTTGATCAGCTGGTGACTAGGACAGGCAAGCAATGATCCCTGTTTATGGGCCCCAAAAATCTGACCCAGAAGACCTGTTAATGGTCTTGTAAAATGACATTTTCTTGAATTGACATGAAAATATTTTGTCCTCAACAGGTTCTTATATGGAAAAGATTAACCTTTTTCCTTTAAAACTAACAAAAGATAAATAAACATGCATATATCTCCATAAAAATAAAAATCTTTATTAGTCTTTTGAAGAAAATATGATATCTTAGTGTGTAGCTTTGACTGTGTCTTTTGTTTGATTTTGGTTTTTGCCACAAGCAAAGTCATTTGAAAAATTTCAGATGAATAGCTTCTTTTATTCACTTTCATTTCCCTTTTGACCTGATTTTGTTCCATCCTGGGGTAGTCACCCAAGTGAAGAGTATTTGTGCATTTGCACGTAAACACGCACACAAATAAAATAGATTATTGGGAAAACACACGGCCTTGCTACTCCTGTGACAACAGGAGCAGTGCATCTGCACTTCAGTGACTTCACCACTGTGTGTAGAGACTGGCAAGACAGTGGTGAAGTTCTGTAAGGGCTGGGATTACTGACGTACATCCAGCATTTTGTAGGAGGCTTGATTTGGGGAAAGGCTTCTGTGAGCTGACATGGTTAAGAATGTTCCATTCTGTAAAAGTATGCGTGCTTAAGAAGTACAGATAGGGTGTAGAGCCTTTCCTTGACTGTACAGACATTGATTTATTTTTTTCCCTTCACTCTTCCCCTCTTCTTTTAAAATTGTGGCGAAAACTGTCTCTTTTGGAGATAAAAATTTGCATTCCGGGCTTCAGGCCAAACTGTTGTAACAGACAAGTTATATAGTCCCTAGAAAGTAGTCTTTTATGATGGAAACACTGATAGATCCCCCACTTTGGCAACCTAAGTGATCCATCTACCGTAATAAAAGTAAATAAGAAGACTAGCTGGCACTGAAGAAAAAGTTTATTTTTTTAAGAGAGTCATAACTAACACAGAATCGGTTAAAATAATTACACTTTTCTCTGTCATCTGAATTTCTTAAATGTAACAATCCCAGTTATGAAAAATAAACATTAGAAGAATAATTTGGTTGAATTTGTTCCTTTATAATGTTGACAGCTCAGCTACAGTAATATTGCAGGAAAACTGCTTTTTTCTTGTCACAAATTTCTCTACTACTGGCTCCTTCTCCAGCATGTGTATCCTATAAATCAACAGATCAGATCAGGTTCTCTCCTCCTGGGTGGTGAGCTAGTCTGTCTGGCTAAAAAATGCATTTTCAGAGTACATGGAATTCATTATGGAAGGTGTGACACATTTAAAGTGAGAGTTTGTTCTTGTTTTTTTTTTGCTAATATTGAAACACAAGTACTTCACCTTTTCTTCTTTTAATGGAAAAGTGTAGGTAAGACTGTATCAGACTAGACTATTCTGTTTCATTTCAAAAGTCCACATATTTTTAGTGTTTTTTTGTTTTTCAAACAGCTGTTTGTGCTCCCTTCACCAGTACTTTTATCCTATTTATGTTTTAGAACAACCCTCTCAACCAGAAATCTTACATCAAGCAAACCTCTTAGAAACAGAGAAGCTACAAATGGTAAGAGCAGCATTCTCCCTCAGTTATGTTCCCAACAGCTGCCTGAAGTCCCTTTACAGTCCAGGCAGAGGTGATGGCTCAGAGAGGTGAAAGAACACCTGCCTGTGTGTCTATAGCCAGGCTGGGCACAGAACAGTTGCCTTGTTCTTTATTTATTCCTGCTTGATCTGCAAGCAAGAACCACCCTGATCTTACACCCAAAACCCTCTTCCAAATTGTACCTCACTGATTTGATGATATACCCTATTTAAAAGTGGTTGAGGTTAAGCATTTGAACTTTCTAGAACTGTTGACCTGAAATAGCCTAAGTAAAAACAGAATTATGTTAAAGCCAGTGGCTGATTCCTGTCTGTTTTGCAGCTTGGGGAGTGCGTGTCCAGAGACAGCTATCCTGAGGGCAATGTCACATGGTACAAAAATGGGAGAGTTTTGCATCCCGTGGATGATGGTATGTTTTGGTGATGGTCAGTGCCCCTGGATCCACACATGGGTGTATGCATGGAGAATTGTGCTTGTAAGGGTTGCTCTGCCTTATTCTGATGTGTTCTTCCTTTGAGAAAAACTGCCCATGTGGAAAGATACAGCTGGAAGGAGATGTCCAGGCCTTTCACAGTACCCAAGCTACACCACATAATCTTTCTGGTTTAGTTCCAGTTTTAAATACACATCATGGAAAGGAGAATGGCCTTTATTAATTATATCACAGGGCTATTTTTGAGCCTGTGTAACTAATAGAAATCTGTGTCTAATTCCCAACTTCTTACAAGATTTTAACTGTCTCAGTTTTATGCCTGTCCAGTATTGTGTTTTGGACCACACAAACTATCATATTATGCAACTATTTATTTTCCAGCATATGTAAGAACAACTATTTTATTTCCTTCTTTTCAACTTTGACAGACTGATAAGGCTACAGTATTTTTCTTTCCATACATTGGAGCATGCTTAAAAAATAAATTTGATCCTAAATTTTTTGCCATAATTTTTGAGGATTTCTTTCTGTCTTACAAATTAGGCTGATATTTGTATTAAGACCCCCATACCTCCATTTGCAACTAGGTTTTTGTTTGGATTTGATTTAAAATATTTGGTGGGTTAGGAGTGTGTTGTTGGTAAATATTGCTGGTGTACTTCAGTGACAGTTCTAGAGGAAAACTATACAAGCTCTTGGGTCATGTTTCTTGTATGTTTGCAGCCTGATCTCAAATGCAGAGCAGACAACAACATACAGGAAAAAGGTTTCAAATTCTGTGTGACACTGAAACATTTTTTCCTTTTCAGTTGTGGTCATAAATTTGCAAAAGATTGTGGACAGAACAACCGGACTCTTCACCATGACATCGTCCCTTCAATACATGCCAACAAAGGAGGATCTAAATGCCAAGTTTTCTTGCATTGTGACTTATTTTGGACCATCTGGCCAGAAAACAATGCAGTCTGAACCAGTTGTCTTCGATGTTCACTGTAAGTTATCATTTGCTGCACAAAGTCCACCTCCAGGGCAAGGGAAAACAAAATCAGAAACAGTTTACAAAATTAGAGAGTGCTTGGCTATTGAAACGGTTACTTCAAAACTGATTTGCACCAAGAAGGTTTGAGTACATTGCCAAGGTAATTTTTATTATCTTTAGATTTACCTGAGATTTCATTTTTTCCTAACAATAGAATACTGAATACCAAGATTTCATTGACAAGAGAAAAGTGATGGCTATAAAAAACTACAGTGAAATAGGCTTTAGAGAACTTTAAGAGAAGTTATAGTGATGATAAAAGTGACTCTCTGTGCTTCCCTGAAATAAGCAGTAAATACACAATACAGTTTTTAGTAAACTCAGATATTTTTATCTTTTCAGAATCAGCATCAAGCAGTTAATGCTGGCTGTCTACCTTGCACAAAATGTTTATCCACAGCTGTAAGATGCTGTGTTTTACATTTAAAATGTTTAATTTGAATATTGGTAGACTTTTGAGTAGAGAATTTGTGTAAATAATTCCTTCTAACTGGACTGAATTCTAAAGCAGCTTCCTGACTGTGTTACTGACAGATGTGGAAATCATAATGTTCTTTTGAATAAACAAAACAGGCTGTTGGCAAGGAAAGATCAGAGTAGGTGGCAGCACTTGGAGACCAGGGGAAGAGACATTTCAAAGTCTTGTAAAATGACACTTCTGAAGGACTGTAGAAGGCAGTAGGTCACAGCAGGATGTAGAGGAGCAGGAGACAGAATATGTCCAGTCAAGTGTTACCTCTCTGCACACTTTGAGTAATACCTCCTCTTATAGAAGAAGAGTCTGTTTTGGGGATGACGGACTCTTAAGTGTACAGTCTAGCATCTATTCTCAGCAATATGTTGTATGAAAACTGTGTAATCCAGCTGTAGACAAAGAAAATAAGGCACTGGGTTTCTTCAGGCAGTGTGAGTGCACCATTGCCTTGAAAACAAAAGCCACAGGCTGGAAGTGCCCTGTGTGTGTTCTGCCTGGACAACAGTTGCTTTTCCTCTACAAGTAAAGTTGAGCCACGGGGTAAGGATCAGTTTTGACCTTGCAGCAGCTGGTCTTTGGTTTCATCTGAAGTTAGGGTTGTCTTTTTACCAGCTGTTTCTCCAGAATGACAACCAGCAGAGCTAATGCAGAAAAAAACCTCTGGGACCATGGGAATGGGAATACCATAGGCATTCCTGCAGACACCTATCCCGTCACTTTAAAGCTAGAGGCATTTCTTATTGTTTTGGTTTTGCTTTATAAAGCTGGGTACCAAATTTCACTGTGGTTTTTTCTGTCATTTGTGGAGCCCCATGACCATGAATAACTCCTACTGTGCATGGCAGGTGTTCCCAGGCAAGAACTGTAATGACAGAAACGCATTTGCTGGTATTACTTGGCAAGAGATGCTGTGCTGTCCTCGTTTCCCCTCTGCTTTCATGCTTGAGCCACTTCACCTGTTGAGGGTGAGGCTGTTCCAGGTTTCTGTGGTGCATGTGCTACATGCACTTGCAAGTAAGAACTACCCAGTGTGAAGGGAGACGAAGGCTGCATGGCTCTGGGATGGTCACTGGCCACGTGTAATGTGCCCTCTGTATAAAGATTCAATGTTTGATAAACCAGCTCTTCTAGTCCTGATCTAATAACACACAATTTAATTAATTCTGGCAGTGTGCTGCTAATTAGCAAATACTAGGAGGCAGGCACACCCTTCACTACTGAAGAGGCCTCAGGTATGAACTTCAGAGTGTGGAGTTAGCTAATTTTCTTTCTAAGTATTTTCATCTGCTGTAACTTCAGATCCTTACTCTGCATAAACACATCTCCAAATGAATTTGTGAAATTCTTCATTAATAGATGTCCAAGCTTCAACAGATGCATTTCATGACTGCTGTTAGTTGATGATAATGACCTGTCTGATTTGGTTTTGCTTTTTTAGTTTAGTTCAATGTTTCTAATTAGTTTCTCAATAATTGTGATTTTTTAATGAGTCAAATATAATGCAGATTAAAAAATGGCAGCTCTTAAGAAATGGAAGTCTTTCAGCCTTTTTTTATTTTAGATTAACTGTGAAAACTATAATTTTTGCATCTCTAAAGGAATAGAACAAAATCATAAAGACCTGCTGCTCTTTTCTTGAAACTTTATCTATTTCTCCTGAAGAAATGGAGAAAACATGATTAAAATTATGCCTTCAGAAAAATTTTTGAAGATATATCTATTCAGTCAGGATCTAAGAAATGTTTTATTGTTTGTTTTGGCTTTGTCTTTTGTCTTTTGCATTGAGTTAGTACAGTCTTTGGTACTCAAGGGTTTAATAGCCAGTTCACATCCTGGAAGGAGCCAGCCACTGTAACCTAGTATGACAAGAAGTGTGAATTAGCTCTTGCTGTGTTGGATGGTACTTGGGTTAGGATAATTTAGCTCAGCTAACAGCAGTTACATTCTTGGTTTTGCAGGTGCAAGCAAGGAAGCTACTGAAAGCAAGGAGTACTAGGAGAGAAGTCTTGGAGCTGGACACTTAGATAGTATCTCAGATATTTAATTATCTAGCCTCCAGTTATGTGGGGTTCTACTCAGCATTAATCAGTGTAAAAAGATAATGTTTGTCAGGCAGACTCCCCAGTCATGCCCTGTTGTTAGGTGTCTGTCTTGTTATGGATAAACTGCTTTACACAGCAGATTAGAGTCGAAGACACTTCACACTCAGGCTGCTTCCAGCTTTGGTGTTTTCCTTGAAATGTGGCTGGGGCAGCTCTGGGATAGCAGCACTTGTTTATTAAATTTCTGCCTTTTGGTGCTGGTTCCTGGAATTTTTGCTGTTTTAGAAAGCAGAATCACAGATTTGCAAAAGCACCAAGTAAGATGGGACAAGTCAGGCACGTGTGCCCCTGAGAGGCAAGATGTGCCTTCACCAGGCTGCTCCTGTTTCTTAGTGAAAGTGGGGGAGAACATTATTCTTGCCAAGCACCACTCTGCATGGACACCATCTTCTTGTTCTCAGGCTGCACCTTCCTCAGAAGAACGACCTCTTCATCTTAGACAACAGTTAAAGTAGTCTTTGCTGTTTACTTCTGAAACTTTGGGGTTTTTTTCTAGCTTAGCAAAATAGATTAAAATTTGCTCCTGATTGATTACAGTAGATAGAAGGGTAGGATATTTCTACAGAAAAGACTGGTGGTTTGCAAGAATGTAAGTTTTGTTTCTGTGTCCATTTTAATCCATTCATGTTTATCTCTGTGGGGAAAAACCTGTTATAATTTAAAGTCCTAAAGTCTTACTCTTTATTAATTCCTCCCATTTCAGTCTTGAGACAAAGCCTAAGCAATTCCAGGATATATCTAGACATTCTTTATGATAACTTTATCTTAACATAAACTTGACAGAAGGAAAGACGTTTTGCAGTATTCCCTGAAATTGGCCCAGCAGCTACCACGAGGGGCATGTGTGTCATTCCTGGCCAGCTGTCTCATTGCATCTGTTGCATTCCATACCAGCAGTGATGCTGGGCATTCCTTTTTCCAAGCAGGCAAAGTTGTGTTTCATCTCTGGAGGTGCTTGTTTGGCTGTGGATGGGAGCAGAGGCTGTGGCTGGCTGTAATCCAGCACACATCCTGCCCTGGGTAGGGCTGAGGTGCTGGGCTGGTTGGGGCTCTCAGTGATGGAGATGCCCCAGTGAAATGCAGCTCCTGGTACTGAGAATTCCCACCAGGAGACAGACATGATAAATGCCCAAAGAGTTGGGAGGGCTGTGGAGCACACGCTTCACTACACACACAAAATCACCTGTCAGCCAGGACTTTCTCTGCTGTGGAGACTTCTTTAGTGTCTAATAAGGTGCTCTGTGCTCTATCTTAATGCAAGGCTGGCGTCTTTGATGGAATTTTATTTATCTGTTGAAATTAAAATAGTAAGAGTTACCTGCCCATATAATTTTAATTTTGTTCATTTTACTTTATTTTTTAAAAATTATATTTAGGCCTCTACTTAGAAAGAGTAGCATCTGCTACAGAACACTCTGCTTTAAAAAAATTATGAAAGTAAAATGTAAGTTATAGTTCAACTTCAGTGAACATGACAGAAGTATGTTACATTTACTGTTCTGTTGACTATGTTAAGGATCCTATTATGTTCACCAGATTTATCTTTCTGAAAGCTTGTAGTGATCAGCATATAGAACAGGCTGAACATAGTTGCTTAGTTCATATTTATTTCTTTTTAATGCCAGAAGGCTATTATCTAGTACTAATGCATGGCGTTGAGAGCTTCAGTTGTTTTTCTGATTGCTGCAGTTCTCCAAACTGGAGGAATTTCACAGAGGACAAGTTAATCCCTCATAATGAAATCACACCATGAAATGGTTCATACTAATCAGAATTTCTTTTGCTTTAAAGCACATGACATGGTTGTAATCATTGCTGCTTCGGTTACAGGTATTTTGGAGAAGAAAAATGAATTTTATGTCATACGACTTCTTTGCACTTAATTGGCAAAAATATAGAAAGTGTGATTAACTTCAAGTTCTTTTATAAAAAGATCTACACATGCAAATATTTTCAGCTGCAGGATGATAAAATTACATTTTTTTGGGCCATGAATATCATATGGATAGTGCTGCTGTGTGGATTATGCTGATGCTATTAAATATGTACATTATTTTCACAGACCCAACAGAGAAGGTGACTATTCAAGTGCTGCCACAAAGCAGTACCATTAAAGAGGGCGATAACATCACTCTGAAGTGCTCAGGAAATGGCAACCCTCCTCCACAGGAGTTCCTGTTTTACATTCCAGTAAGTCCTGCCTTGCTGTCACTGCCTAGTGAAATATTCTGTATCATTCCTTCCTGCAGACATTGCTACATGTCAGTGTATACGTGGTTTTGTAACAAATGAAGAAAGGAATTTCATGGGACAAACACTGAAGATAGACATTGACCATTAGATCATGCTCTGAGAACAACTCACCTCAGTTGGCAAAATGTTTTTGAAAAAAACCTCTCCTTCCCCCCAGCCCACCCAAATTTTTCAGTAGTTTAAACCTATTGAAAATTACAAGGCATCATTTCCCATCGTCAGGTATTTTAATAAACAGTTTTGATTACAGCAGTTTAGCATCTTGAAGAAAACCGTTTCATCTGTTGTCATAACACAGATCCAGCAGTGAAAGTACAGCAAATAAATTCAGCTATTTTTTTTGACTTTCACAGATTAATTTTTATGCAATTTCTTTTCTTCAATAATTAATTGTTTGGTGGCATAGCAACACAAAAAGTAATGTGTGTGACAACACAGGAGGACAAATCTGTAAAATGCATAAGACACAGACTGAGAAAAATAAAGGCCTTGTTACCAGTAATCTTCTTAGTACTGGTGAAATCCACAGACAGATGTGGCTTTGTATTCTAAGACTCCTGGTCCTTGTTCCCGTGTCCGGCTTCCTGCTCCTATTTTATATGCCCTAGTTGTTCCTGCTGCAGCACTAGCAGAGCTGCTCTTGCAAGAAGCCAAAAGAAGCCGTGTCCTTTCAGATGTTTCAAAGCCAGCATGTCCCCCTCTGAACGTAGTCGTCATCTACTCTGGACTCCTGGCATGTTTGAATTGCTGGAGAGAGCAAGGGGAGTTAGGAGCTGAAGTCCTTATCTCAGAACAGCCATTTAGATTCAGTGACTCATCCTAAAAACTCACTAAATGCCAGTGAAAAAGAGTCTGGTATCTCTCCATGCTCCACTAGCACAGTGAGGGAGCTTAACACCCAAGTTTGTCTTATCTTTGGGCTCCCTGCTACCTGATAGTGGTCCTTTCTCTCAAGGGGAGCTGCAATGGGTGATCTCTTTGAAAGGCTCACAGGTATTATAAATCTCTTTCTGGATTCAGAGATAGGAATTAGGGTATCATTCTGTGCTTGTTTCAAAGCTGATGGAAGTCAGTAATCGGGGAAACTGGGGAGCTGGATAGCCATAAAGCAACATTTGCTGGCTAATTCAAAACACTAGTGTGCTTGTGCTGTTCAAAAATGTGCAGTGCAGTACTGTGATTCAATTCAGGGCAATTCAGTTCATGATTTGTCCTAAACTGAATATATCAGAATCAGATTTAGAAATGCAATTTGTTTTGTTTTGATTTCTGCAATACTTATTAGTAGACTGTTTTTTCCTGCTAAATTCCCAAATTTTGTATCTTAACATCTTCTTAAAATGAGTTAGTCATTCAATTAAAAGAGTAAGCTCTTGATTGTAGCTGTTTTTTAAAATTATGTTATCATGCAGGAAGTAAACGTTAGTTTAGCTAATAGGTAATTACACTTCAGTGATGCCGGGTCTGTACGTACTCTGGAGTATTGCACCATCCGTATAATTCAAAATCCTCAACAAAAATTAGTGTGTTTAGCAAGCCCATGTACAGTAAATGTCTTGTTTTCCACCTTCAGGGAGAAACAGAAGGTATAAGAAGCTCAGATACTTATGTAATGACAGATGTGAGACGAAATGCAACAGGAGAGTACAAGTGCTCTCTGACTGACAAAAGCATGATGGACTCGACCACCATCACTGTGCACTGTAAGTCATTGCATTTTGCACTCCTGGGTAGAATACAAACTGATTGTGGACCTCCTGGGATGGTTTCTCTGCTGTGTCTGTGCAGCTTAGTGCAGTTGCCTACAGGTGAAGCGTTGATTTGAAGGAGTGTCCAGTCATTTCTACTTATTCTAATGTGTTTCTGTTTGAAAATCTTGACTTCAATTGGCTAGAGAGTTTCACTTAATGTAGCTTTGGATAGTATACAGCTCTATTACACTGTCACAGTGAGAATTTTGTTATTTTATCTTTTGCTCATGTGAATGTGTATAGGGCAAATTACTCTCTTCCAGCTGTGCCTTAGAATGTACACAAACGTGGAAGATGATCTCCAGGGATATCATTGAAGGTTATTCTTCATAGTCAAGTTCCCATTTCCCCAATGAGGTAAATGTGTAAGGAGTCTAGAAAAGAAACTTAGGAAGTTATTATGTTCACATAGGAAAAGTTGGGGTTTTTTTATTTTCCCAGGATTGTGAGAGCTACAGAGCTCAGTAAATTTTCTTTAGCTGGATACTATTTAGTCACACTATCAGCAGCACTTCAAAAGCAGCTATTGAACAGGTTGAAGCAATAGTTGCTTTTAATCTCTTTATGCAGAAGACAAGAGCAGGAACTCTTTCGAACTCTGCTATACTGTTACAGGTTCTGAAATAAGACTCTAGGTAGGGGTAGTAGTTTTCCCCTAAAAATATCAATGGTCTTCACAGTAGCATCAATAGTTGACAAGTTCAGAGGGATATGAAGGATAATGAAGTTTAAAGGCTTCCACTGTAGTTATACTTCACGTGAAAACAACCTTCATGTTTCTATACTTGGTTTTGAATTTTTTTTCTTGGAAGAGGTACAATACATGTATAATATACCTGTACATGATTGATTACACTGTTATATGTAATGAATATTTTGCTTTTAATAAGATCATCTGTTGTTACCCTGCCCAGCCATTCTGTTTGCCAGAATGTAAAGCATGTAAATGGCATGTAAAGCCTGAAAAGGACCCTGTGCTACTGCCTCTTAACTGCTAGATAGCAGACGTAGCTTTGCTCTGGTATAACTGACCCTTCAATTTTTCTCCAAGTGGATTGCATGTCTGCTTTGTACTTTCAAAAATAATTACTCTAAAAATGGCTTCCTCAGCTCCAAGTTATTTTCAAAAAGCAGTTTTCCTTTCTCCTCTATTTTGTCTGCACATTCAAAGAGCTTTACTATGCTGGAGAAACATGTAATTTCTAGACACGAATCTTCCCACTGCTGGCAGCTAATGCAGCTACTCAGAAATTAGAGCTGTGCTCCAGTACCCTACTGCTTCACTCTACTCAGGGTTCATTCTGTTTAGATTTAGTTTTTTTCCAAAATACCTCTATCTGCAAATAAAGCTTTTTTTAAAAAAATGCGGTGCAGTGGCCTGGAATAATTTTGTAATTCCTGGATGTCCAGACCATGCCCTATCTTTAAGGTACTTCAGTGTCTTGTCTGGTGCTGGTCTAAAGCATTTCTGCAGCATGTAGTTTGTCCTTCAGATTATACTTAATAATGCCTATCAAATCCTGCTTTTTCTCCCTCTTTTGCTTTATTGTTCACCTTTTATATGGATAATATTCTTCTCTGTGCCATTACACTAAAAATACCCTTGAATGGGAGTCAGGGGTTTTCATTTCTTCATGTTCAATCTCAGCATTTTAGATTTTTTATTTTCTTATTTAAAAACCCAACCACAAACACAACAAAAACCAGGCAATTTAATAATATTAAATTTGGGAAACTATTTATAGTAATTTGTTAAATTTCAACTGTAGTGCTTTTTCCGAAACCAATTTTATTGAGCATTATAATGACACTGATTTCTTTCAGTGTCTAGGTAGGGAAAGCTTCTTGCTGGTATGAAAAAATATTATTATCCCATTATCCTCAAATATTTTTTGTAGGGAATACCAAGCTCCTATTTTCCAAGTTGTTTGTAAATTATGAGACTTACAGAAAGCTGAAAATTGATGTTAAGGCATCCAGTTACCCATAATTCTTAGGGAAATTATGAAGGAAACTGAGGGGGGATGAAAGATTCCCTGCCTTATCCATGGAACATATAGGACAAACTGCACAACCTAAGCTCCTGCCCTCCAGAGCTGGATCTGTGCAGCTGGGTCCCAGTTTAAAGTCCAGCAGAACTGAGTGCTTGTGGTTGGCATGATTTGTCCCTCTAGAGAGGGAGCAGCAGAACAGGATTGATGTTGTGGGTTTGAGGCTTTTTACACTAGACTGTAAATTCTCTGCCAACTCTGTTCCTTCAGTGAGTTTGCCCAGAGTCAGATAAGAAAAACTGGCAGGGAGGGGACCAGGGCAAAAGCTGTTTACAACCACTTACAGAGATATAGAAGCACACCCTGAGTGAGGCAAGGAAAGCATCCAGCAGTGGAGGACAGGTATATCTTCCCTCAGCTATAAAGAAGCAACTCTTTCAACCCACAGTGCCCTTTCATTATCTGTTGCTATGGGGATTTGAGCAGCTTGGTCCAGTGTTGGTGTTCCTGCCCATGGCAGGGGGTTTGGAAGTAGATGATCTTTTAGGTCTCTTCCAGCCCAAACATTCTATGATTCTGTAATCATTTCTGCACATAAAACCTAGTGTGGAGTAAGTAGTCTGTAGAACTTCCTCTGTCTGATTCTTTCCTTTCTGCTGAAATGTGTTCTACAAACCATCCAGTAAATTAAAGGTCTTAGGAGTATAGCATTTGTATTTCTCTATAGATGTAGATATTTTTCTAGCCTTGTCTTCACTTTTTTCATCTTTCAGTAAAGCTATTGAAAATACAGGGGAAATCACCTTTTGAATGTTGCATGGAAAAATCTATTCTCAAGATACTAGGAGAAGTTTCCAATTGTCTGCTGGTTTATTTATGAAGTTCGGACAACAAACAAGTGCCTGCATATTTTTCCAGATTGTAACATAGTATTCCATCAGAGGCCTCCTTTGAATGCTGGGAGTCTGTCCCAGATGTGCCACAGCATCCAAACTGAAATGTGTGCTCCAGTCTTGCCCACATTAATTCCATACCTCCCTCACATGATGTGGTGGTACGTGCAGAATGCGTTGTTTGTCTCTTCCCTGCCCTACTTGGTATGCAAAGACAGCGCTGAAATCAATGCAAGACTTCAAATGAGACCACATTAAGAGCTAGCATCTATTGAAAATGGTGCCTGATGAGGAGCTTGTTTCTGAAGAACATTTCAAAGCCAAACGTGAAATGTACAGAAAACTCACACAGGAAAGTTTTTCTTTCAATGGACACACAAATTTAATTTTGACAGTCTTCTATATGCAAGAAATGTTTTCTCCTCATACTTCTGTACCAAAGAAAGTTTATTTAATAAGTAGAGAGGTAAAGGTAACATCACATTTCTTTGTGGACCCTACAGATAAACTGACAGAAAATTAAACTAAATCAAGTGGCCCATGTAGAGCTCCTAGAGGGGATCCTGTGTTAAACAATAACTTAATTCTGTCTTGCCTCATAAGCCATACAAGAACTGCTCTGAGTTACATAGCTCATCTCGTGCATTGTGCATTTTCCTGAACTGCTATAGCAACCAAAACCACGGTGTGGGAGGGATTGTAGTCCCAGTTACACCACACAGAGGGGCCAGCAGGGAGGGCACAGAGTACCCTGGAGGAAAACTGGGCTGAAGGATTGCTCTGGGCTCAGTGTCAGTCTTGCCTGAGATGAAGACAAAAACTTCTATGAATTTTTGCTTCCTATGGCAAATGTGAGAGGAATGCCTTCTCAGTGGTCTTTGGTGATCCCTTGGATTTGAGGTGCTATCTTGCTTCAAACAACAAAAGGTTTAAATACATGTAGAAGGAAATTCTTGAGGGAAAAAAAAAATCTTAGCTTTTTCTTCAACCACCCCTCTGCCCTGGTAGAATGTGTTTAAGAGTAACACAAAGCAAGAAGAAACATAAGTCATGCACTATCCAAATCTATATTATACTGCTCACTGGAGGAGTCCTGTTATTTTATTTTATTTTTTGTTTTTTTTTAAACTTCTGGAAGCCACAGGAGAATAGTTGGGTTCCCTTTACTGGTTTCAGGAGGGAGAATGGGAAATCCCCATAGGAATATAGAAACAAGATGTCATTTTATCTCCTCAAGATTTTAAACTCATTCACAGATGAAAGTACAGTTCTTGTGACCTCGCAGAAAAGACACTGGGCTTGTAACACAGATAATAATGCTGCAGACCAGTAGTACAGGCTGAACCCTAGTTGTTCCCTGAAGTTCTACCATTAATTACAATGGTGTTCCCAGGGCAACCACTGAATGAAGCCAGTAGTGAAGTTCACTGTTTTGTTAAGGAAAACTCACTTTCCTCGACTGTGATTTTTGTCTCAAGCTTTTTTTAAGCTCTGCTTAAAAGCCAAAATAAGGCTTTGCAGTCCTTTTCCAGCAAGTTTGAGATTTCATTTGAGATGAAGTCCTGTGTGCTTTTTGACTGCATGTGTTTGTGTGTGTGTGCACACATCTGTGGCAGTCATTCAACCAGGCAGCTTGGCTTACAAGCAAGGCACTGTCAGAGGGGAAGCAAAATAGCGATTGGCAAACTCTGCTTTTCTTTCACTGTAGGATTAAAATCTTTAAAAATGACAAGCCCACCAAATCCTTACACTAAGAAAAATCTGGAGCAGTGTTTCCTGGTGTCTCTGTTAGTGGCTCTCACCCTCCCTTGTGTCAAACACAGCTGTCGCTGACTGCAATTTCCCTGGAGCTAAAATATGTCAGGCAGAGCTTGGACTCTTTTTTGAAGTACACAAAAGTGGTGTTTTAAGTTACAAATGAGAACAAATAAAGGGCTTCATGTGCACTTCCCCAACCCTGCAATTTAGACTTCTCACCCCTTCAGTCAGTATCATGTCTCATACATCCTCTTTGACCTTCTTCATCCCCTTCAGATTCTGAGGATAAATATCCTCTAGTTTTATCACACAATAGAAAGATACCCCTTGACCTGCCTTTTCCCTCCACAATTACTGTTCAGGGTAACTTGTCCCCACCTGCACTAGTCCTCCCCTGAAGATGCATTTCTACCTGGCCCATGGTAAGCTACCCTCACAGCATTCTGTGTTCCCTTTCTGAGATGCACGTACAGTTATGTGCAGTACTTCTGCAGCTTCTCGTGCATACTCTGTCATTCTTTCAGCAGAACAAGGTGAAAAATATGTATCCATTTGTCTAGTGATTAGTGAGGTTTTGCTTTTCCTTTTTAGCCTATAATTACAGCAAAAATATGAATGTTCTGCAATGCCTGTTTTAGAATAATTCTCTCATCTCCCTTCCTTGTAAAATTGACTTAGATTTTATTGAAGAAATGAAATCTTGAATTTAATGAGTGCAATTAGTCACATTTTCTTTTCTTGGTAAGCCTCTGAAATGGGCCAGGCTTTCTGAGATTAACTTTTTACAAATGTTCTTTGTATCCCAGATTTGGATTTGCAGCTTACTCCTAGCGGAGAAGTCACAAAACAGATTGGAGAGGCCTTGCCTGTGTCATGCACAATTTCTTCTAGTAGAAATGCAACTGTATTTTGGATAAAGGTCAGTAATTCATGTATTTCACACTCCCTCTGAGTGTTCACATCTTCGTATTCCTGCTGCTACTTCAGTGTTTGGAGGGAAGGAAGGAAGTTGTTCATTGGGCTTTTTAGAGAATATTGTTAAAATGGGTCTTACGCATGTGGTTAAAATGAGATGTACTCACACTGATGACTGAAAATCAGTTACTGTAATTATCAGCTCAGCTTCCAAATGGAGAGAATTAAGTCATATTGTAACACAAATACAACTTTTTTTGAAATTATCTATACAAAACTCTTTGAGAACAAGGTTATTTTAAGAAAAAAAAAGCGCATTTGGAGTAATTTTGGTGCATTTTGTCAGAGGTGTGCTTGGTCTTAGTTCTGATAAACATAACAAAAGGGCGGGGGTTGAATGGTTAGATGGTGAAAAGTGTAGCTGTTGAAGAAGATGGCTTTATACAAAACCTGTGGTGCTGGAAACTTACAGTAATGATGCCTAATGGTTGTTTACCAGCACATGTTGATCTCATAAGCCTGGCCTAGAGGAGAGCTACTTGTGTCTCAAGTGGTTTATCACTCGTGGTCTTGGCCAACCTACTAGAAAAACTTAGAGCTAATAACTGATCCCATCTATGCTCTTGATTTAAAAACAAAATTGTTCAAGAAGAAAGGAGATGGCTTCTATAAATCTCCAGCAGTTTCCACTTTTCATGCTGTATATTCAAATGTACTTATTAATGGGGAAACAGCTTAAGAAAGTGAGGGTCTAATTTCCAAAGCATGTGAAAACTTCTGTTGATAGTAGTCCCATTTGTCATTAAGGGGTTAATGTACTGTGAGGCCATCTCTGTCATTTCTAACTCCTGACTTTATCAGGACAATACCAGAATGCAAACAAGTCCATCATTTTCGAGTCTTCAGTATCAAGATGCTGGAAACTATGTCTGTGAAACTACTCTACAGGAGGTGGAAGGACTGAGGAAAAGACAGACACTTAAACTCATTGTGGAAGGTAAGCAAGCAGATGGTTACAGTTACTAATTGTTCTTTTAAAATAAAATGGTTAACTGCAATATTGTTCTTGTAGGAAAACCTCAAATCAAAATGACCAAGAAAACCAACACAAATAAAATGTCTAAAACAATTATCTGCCATGTGGAAGGTTTCCCCAAGCCAGCAGTGCAGTGGACAGTTACGGGCAGCGGAAGCATCGTAAATAAAGCAAGTATCTTTCTTATTACTTTATTCACCAAAAACTAGAATATAGGAAGTACAAATTAAAATGAAGGAACATTTTTGAGATAGCGAGATTGAAGAAAAGTAGTTTTCATTTATCTAAGAGAAGGTTAAGTGGTAGCTGTGGCTACATGGTGCTTACATGGATGACTTTTTTTATGATAAAGGCTTTTTGAATAGAACAGGTGAAAGCAAAGGAGATCCACTGGCTACAAGTTGAAGCTGGAAGGAAAAAGAAAAGGTTACAAATGAAATATGCATTTTTTAAATGAAGGTACTTAGTCATTTTATCTGGGTAATGTGCTGATTTTGCCATTGCATAAAGAATTTGCAAATAGTGATGGAATTGTAGAACTTACATTAGAAAGCAAATGGGTGCTTGATGTAGGCATTAACTGAGTGAAATGTAATGAAATTTGGCATGTGTGTATCAGAAGTTACATTCAGTATAGCTCCTTATGAGCTTTGCAGCTTTTATCCTAATATTTATAGTTGTTTTTGTATGGTTATACCTGTTGTTTCTCCCTGGAAACAAAATGATTATGCACTCATCCTAAGGGATAAATAAGAAAGACTAATATATACTAGGAAAAATAACTGAAGAATATGCAAACTGAAGTGTTTTTATATGGACTTTGCCATGCAAAGCATTGGCACATTTTTCCTTAGCAGTAAAAATAAATGAGACCTCTCTACAGTCAGTGGCTGGAAGTGCAATGTGCAATGCTCCTCTAGATTCCATTACATTTCATTAGGTTTTGCTTTAAGCCTACAGCAATTATGTGTAGCTGACAAAATTTGTCTGGTTACTTGTAGTATAGGACAGCAATTGTCTTGAAGCTATAGAAATGATTGAAAATAATTTTCCCTAGGTGTTGCATTAATCCAAGAATGATGTACAGCGAATTTAAGGAACACATCAATATTACAGTACAGATACTATAGGTGCTACTAGATACACAGCTTGGCAAAATAATGCTTTGTGTGGAAATAGCTTGGAAAGCTGGAAACTGAAAAATTTGGAACAATTCTTCTCCTTATAATGACATAAATGAAAAACAAGATGGAAAAAATTATACCTTAGAAGTTTTAAATTTCTTTACAGATTTTTTTACTGAGTGTATTTTTAAAATACTTGAATTAAAAGCAAACATAGAATGTTGTCAACTTTTTCAGAAAAGACTTTTTTTATCGTGGTCTTACAGTACACACTATACTATCTATTACTGGATATTTTGGCTAACTTTTTCTTTCAAATATTTACATTATCATTTAATAAAACAGTGTAGTATTTCTTTTGCTATTGTTTGGAAAACTGAAATATTAATTGAAAGTTATTTCCCTCTGAACATTTTCAATGTATAATACAAGTGATGCATGTATTGTTCTTTGTGTTTTTAAGGGATACTAACCTTCATTTTTCACCTTTTCAGACAGAGGAGACAAAATATGTTAATGGGAAATTTTCCAGTAAAATTGTAATTGCTCCTGAGGAAAATGTAACTTTAACTTGCATTGCAGAAAATGAGCTAGAAAGGACTGTGACCTCCATGAACGTCTCTGCTAGTGAGTGTCCTCTAAAGATAATTTCCTTAAAGTTACAGTTTCTCATAAAGTACCCATACATCATACTCAAATGAAGAGTAGGTCTGCATAGTAATGTTGATACTAAGATATTTAACCTTTTTGTCTTAAGTCAAGCAATTGTAAATCCACTCTGGATCAGTAGTACATAAAATTTATTGACAACTTTCTACAATAAGTCTCTTAGTCTTCATTACTTTCTTGGCTAGCTACCTGTATTTGCAAAAGTAAACAATAGTGCAACACGATAGTACAAAATACTGCAAAATAATTTCATTTACAATTCAGAGATCTTCATTTACAAGACAGAAGTCTTTATTTATTGTAAAATTAGCAATATCTCTTAGTCCCTAAATTCCAGTTTATTATTACTGGTATGACTTGACTCACAACAGAAATCAGCCATGCTGGGCTTTAATCACATGTCATGATTAAAGGTAGTAAGAAATTATGGAAAGATAAAACAGAAATACTCAGAAATATTTCTGACTTGAATATTGCAGGTTTAGAGTAAGATTCTTCTAATGGATATAGTATAGTTACAAAGGAAATACTTCTGTTTAAAGATGGGGTTAAATATGTTGTTTGGCAAAGACTGTTCCAGTTTCTGTCATTACTGTAAATAGGTAATTAAAGATGATGCTCAGGTCTGATAAGTGTTGCATTTAATTTAATTTTAACATTTTTCATTTCAGTAAATATTCCAGAATATGATGAGCCAGAGGATAGAGGTGGTATGTATGGTTTCCTCTCTCTGTAACCCTTACTTTTGATTGTCTCAGCTCAATTGTTTAGTTCACTGCACAAGTCCCTGAGAGTCCCTTAAAGCCAGACTTGATTTGAAATAATTGGTTCCTTAATTGACTAAGGTGTGACTTTCTTGAAGCTTAAAAATGCATTTAAAGAACAATGCCTACTCTTTTTCTCTTTTTTTTTTTTTTTAATCCCTTTTTTTTGTTACTGGGGAAAATTCTCCAGAAATGTTGTAATGCTTTACTTTATCATAGGTCATCTCATTAACTTTTCTTCTTTGCTTCAGATGACAATAGTGAAAAGGTTAATGACCAGGCAAAGCTCATAGTGGGAATTGTGGTCGGTCTTCTGCTGGTTGCTCTGATTGCAGGTGTTGTCTACTGGCTCTATGTGAAGAAATCAAAGTAAGAATTTTTTGAAAACTTTATACTAAGCTGGAAAAATAACAGTGATAAGCAAAGATGTATATTTACCTGTTTCCCTTCCTCAACAGCATTCCAGTTTTCTGGAGTGGGGAAAAGCTTTTACAGTAGGTGCACTTTATAGCAAAAGGAAACTTGGTACCTCTGATTGGCTTATACTAATTGTTAATGAGACTCATCTCCTGGAGGTGGGGTTCTAAGATTTTCATAGATCATTGTAGTAATGAGGTCCTGTTTCCTGACAGCCAAGTCTGTGCTGACTCTTGCATTTAAATACAGTACTTAGTTGTGGAACATGATGTGAGGAAGTCTGTGTGGCTGTCCTGATGCTAGAAATTGCCTCCATTTATAAATTGGCTAGCTTGTTTCCTTTAAAAATTGACTAACATACAGAATAAGACTCAACCATCTCAGGGACCAGAGAGAGCCTTGTTTTGTTCACATGTACTTTGAGATTTCTGAAATAAAATTGGTAAAAATAGAGCTTCTGTTGCTGAAAAGTCTAGGAGCTCTTATCCCAATCCAGGTTTTAGCCATCGTAGGCATAGAACAGCACTTTCCAGGGAGGCCTGCCTGCTTTCAAGTTTCTTCCTTGTCACAGAGGCTCACTTCAGAAAATAAATGGGAAGGTATCAAGAAGTGACCATGTTGCTCCATGCTTTTGAAGCTGGCTATTGCTGTGTGCCCCATTTGGTCTTACCCCATAGCTTTGTGCAGGGAGAGCTGAGGGCAGTCAGAAGCAGGCTTGCTTTGACAGCTCTTACAGCTGCTGCTGAGCAGGGGAGGTTAAGTGGCTGTGCATAACATGCTCCAATCAGTACAGGTGTAAAAGCAGTCTTAAAGTTCAATTGGTTTTAGTATGATCTTCCATTAAAATTGAATCTAAAATATATCAGTGGGATTTTACTGTGAACAAATGTGCTTTCACTGATGTGAAAGTACAACAAGGAATTCTCCATCTGGTAGAAAATGCTCTATATTTTTGGATAATACATTAAGACTTTGGCTCAACCATAACTGATGAGGTTTCTGAAGTTTTTCAAATATAAAATTGTTGTAAATTACCCATGCACAGAACCACACTCATATACTACAGAGGTTTTTTGGGTTTTTTTCCAAAGTTTGTGCTTTTTTTGGTAAAAAATTTCAAGTAACAACATAGTGCTGTTCCTCCCACACTTTGGTACTGCTGCAATAATGTCTAGGATAAGTTTGTCATTCCTCTTCAAATGTGTGAATGGAGTCATGAAACTGTGGTACACTGCTTTGGGTTTCTTTGGATGAGGTGGTTTGAGTGTAACAAGGGCAGAGAAGGTAAAAGATCTCTTCTTTCACCATTGCGTAGTGTGGGGAGAGCTGACAAGAATTGTAGAATATGGCATAAGATGAATTTATGAATTACAACAAGTTTTTCTGCTTCAAAGATAGAATACAGCATAAACCAAATGGACACCACTTCTTTTCCTCATGCTCAGCTTCACTTCTTAAAGCTTGGAGGAAAAATCAGAGCTAGAATTGATTAGACATGTTCCCTGGAAACAAAAATGCCTTTATAGTTTAATAATAGTTTCTGTATTTGACACATGGTTGCTGGCATCTAAACCCCTTAATTGATGTATCACCCTTGACAGTCTCCTGTTCTCTGTATATTTTTAATTGATCTGTTGTTATCCTCCTGCCTTCTGCACACCATACTTGCAGGAGCAAGCAGAATGTCAGTACCTATTCTGACAAAGTTTTCATTATGAGTCATAGCCTAGAAATCCAAGTAGACCTTGCAAAAAGCAACTTACACCTCTGGACACACCCCCCATCTCCATCCAGGCCAGCAGGTAGTGGTTATTTTTGGAACCCACCCTTGACCAGTAACTCACCTAATCTCTATCCCCAAAGTGACGCCAAAGGAAAGTCTGAGAAGGCAGCAGCACAGAACTTTCCAAGTCTGCCGAGGCAAGAAAAACATTCCTTTTTTTTGTTATTGGTGTTGTGGTTTGTATAATCTTCTATTGTCTTGTCATCCACACTAAGTAGGAATTTTACTTGTAGTCTTGGAATATATTCACAATAAATCACTTGTACAGTTACTCACTGCCTCAGCTCCACTTGATGGAAAAGCTGATTATTGCCACATATTCTTTTCAGTGTGAATATTATCCCATAAATCAGGGACTCATCTGTATTTCACATCCTGCAACCAGCCTCCCCTTGAATAAAGAGTTGAGGCTACCTACCCCAGCATGCCTTGTTTCTCCTTCATCTGAGCAGAAGGCTAGACACTTGTTCTCTGCAGATTTCTCCTTTTTCCAAAAACAATGTTGTAAACTAATCTGCACTGAACAGAATATAACTCAGCACTTCAGAATCTTTCTAAACTTTTTGTGTCAGGCCTCAGTTTGCAGAGCACCCACATTAGGGAAATGCTCCATATATGAAATTTTCATCTTGCCAGAAACAGCTGAGGGTACAGCAGAAACTAAAGATTCAGAAAGGAAATAGTGCACTCAGCACCCTGCTCTCTAGACATGGAAGTTTGCATGTAGCTGGATCTTGGTCCCATTTTTGTCCCTGGAGTTTGGAGGTGTCCAAATTTCAAGTTACATGAGGTTAGACAAAGGTTAAAGTGGTTCAGCATCAGTGAAGGAAACTTCAGCTGTGACAGTTGAATTACAGCAGCAGTCTTAAAGTTGTTCACAGTCAGAGCACATCCAACTCCTGAGATGTTTCTTAGGTCACAGTACTGTCAAAGGTTACTGGTGTCTCTGAAACTGAACACTTGAAGCATAACAATTCTGCTTTTCTGATACTTCATAGCAAACAAGCATATGAGTCAGATGTAGTGGGCCAAATATCTGAGAAACTCACTATGTTTTCAGCAAGACTCAGCATTTGTATTGGTTTTCACTCAGTTCCTTTTCAGAGAAAAGACATAATTACCAAACATCTCTGAAAGTGTCAGCTCATGGCACAGATTTAATGTAAAAGTGACACGGATTAAAAAGAGTCACCCATTTCTTCATGACTGGAATATTTTTCCAGTGTCTCTGTGGTTTTTCCTACTGATGGACATTTGAAAATAATTGAAAGAAGTGGAAGGCAAGATTGGAGGAGGTTGCAGCTAGTCTGGATTGGGATGTATAAAACCATTAGCTCCTAGAAAATCATCTGCAACAGTGCAGTTGGGTGTAGCTTTAATGAAATTCACAGCTCTTACCTGTCACCATCATCACAATTTTGGGTAACAAGGACAAACAGCACTGCTTCCTTCCTTAAATAGCATTGAGGGCAAGGCCTGGACTTGCAAGATTAAAAGAAATCAGAAATTAAAACCCTACAGCAATTTTTTGGGTCATCTATATGTAGTCTGTATTTACACTGCAGCAGGCAAAACAATTACCATGGAAAATGGTCTTCATATTACAAACAATGTTATGAACAGTATCCGACAAGATCCATGAAAATAGTGGCCCCACAGCACACACACTCTGAAGAATACTAAAAATCTCACTTTGGTACTACTTACAGAGAGATTTTGATTAGAATTCTCTGAGGATAATTATTTTCCTGAAGAGTAAGCATAGATAAATATTAAATATGAGGCATAATTTTAGCAAGAGTTCAGAATGATCCATGATTTACAAATTAATTTAAAGGGGAAAAAAAAAGAAAGAGTTGAGTGAGTAAACTCATTTATACAACCAACTTCTTACTCTTCAGAACAATACCATCAAAGGTGTGGGGGATTTTTTGTGGAGCTGCGTTTAATGACAGTGTGAGAGTGCTCCAGGTCTGGGCAAAGTGGGCTGTCTTCCCTTTTGGGTAAATCCTTGGAAGTATTTCTGTCCGTTCAGACTCCACTGCCCAGCTAGTCAGATATTATGAGGAAGTTGATCTTCAGTTGCACATGGAGCAAGCTGGCAGGAGTTAATGCACAAAAACCAATAAGGAACAACTGTTGCTGGATGTTAAGAACCATTTGTCCTGTACTTGAAGTCACCTCAGAAGTGATGGAGCCCATGTTTTGTTTCTTTTACAAATCCAAGCCCTGTCTGTCGAGCTCTGGGGATTGGTGGCTGTTCCTCTGCTGTTGGCAGAGCACTGCCTGTGGACCTCACCTCAGTGCTAAATAACTCCTGTGTCTCTTAATGACACTGTTTAGATAGCACTAAAAAGGGCAGCAGCATTGTTTGTGCTGAGGTGGTGAATCTGCCTAGATAATGGTATTTGGGGAGCAAAAAAAGCCAGGTCAGCAGGATCACCAAAGCATTACAAATAAACTGCATTTCAGTCTCAGGCATTGAGAATTGAAATCCATGGGACTGTCAGACATGAAAAACTGCTGCTGCTCTTATTTCAAGCAAGTGGTTTGTAACATCCTCCAAAAGAGTTCTGGAGCACCTGCCTCTTTCAAAGTTAGTGTTGCCCTTTAAGTCTCCCATTTTTGCCCAGTGTGGCTTTAGGAAAATGAAGGTGACATTTAGTTTGACTGAATGTAGACCTAAAATAAATTACTTTAAAAATCAAAACCCTATCATGTTGCAGAATCTCCTGACGTTAGTCCTTGAACACTTTTAACCCAATCAAAGGCCAGACAGTTCCCTCTGCTGTTAAGTGGCAGGTCATATGAGATTCAGGCTCATTTGGACAGTGTCAAAATGGTGATAAGAGGCCCAAAAAAAAAAAAAGGATCCCAATGAGCCATGCCAGTAGTCTCCAAGAGCAGACATTAGTAGTTACATGAGGAAAGATGTGCATGATGCTGCTTTCTCACATCCAGCTCACTTCAGCTCAGGTAATTGCCTGAGTCCAGATCCTTTCAGCTTTTTGTTTCATCCCTACTTGTCTCCAATTTTGTGAGACTTGTTTATGGAAAAGACTTATTAGCCCCATGACAAGCCAAATTATGTGCTCAACCTAAACCAAACATGTTTTAAATTTAAATTATAAACCTTTTTAATTTTCAAGGGATTTTTTTTGAAGGAGTTGCTTCCTTTTTGTTAGGATTAAAGAGATTTGTGAAAGGTTATTTAGGTCACAGAAGGTCAGTCTCTATCAAAGCATTGAATTTTCTTCTTCATTGCATTTCACATCCTTTCCTTTTATTCATGTCACGTGTTTCAGGTTTTGAATACCAGAAAAAAATATAGATTGCTACTGCACAATAGAAATTTACCACTGTAGAACAAGTTACTTTGTAATACTATCTCAGCAGTTTTAAAATTAAATTTGCCTGTTATAAAGAGGAGCTCACATCTTTGCAGTAAATGGGTTTTCAGCATGATCCGTTCCTGTCAGTCACACAAATATAACAGAGGCGCCCTAAACCACTAGCAAAAGGTAAAGCAGCTTTTAAAACATTAAAACTTATGGCCCCTCAGGATATAACCTTCTCTAAAACCAAAAATATTTTAGAGTAGTCCCTTTCAGTGTAACCTGTGGGATTTGGGATCCAGAATCCCATACTCCCCTGGCACTGTACCTCAGGATGGAGGAGAGCAGCATTTCAGCAGCACTCCAGAGGTGGGGAGGGGTTGGGTGCACTTGCACTCCTTCAGGAGCTCTTCAGAGACAAGCACTGAGCTTTCCTGGCTCCTCAGCTCTGCTGCAGGGTGCCCAGCCCAGGGCACAGCCTTTGCTCAGATGGAGGATGTGCACAGGAATGCCCCAGCAGCACTAACCGCGCCCGCTCCGGGAGCTGCATCCCTGCATGGTGTCAGCCTGACATGTCACACATCTAACCCGTGTCTTCATTGTACTTTGCCAGTCAGCCTCACTCGGGGTCTTCACCCCAAGCAAGGGTGAGCATGTGCATCAATCTGTCACAGCAGACCACACTTTTCTGTAGGGGAAACAAATTAACTGTGGAGAAAATGCAGATACGATAATCTGCTTTGACACAAGGGATTTACTTCGTCCCACTCAAACACATTTGCCCATTTACATTTTAAAAATTGGGGCCTTCAAAATGTTATCACAGCACTGCAGGAATCTTTCACCTTGGCAGACAGTGAGGCTTCTCACAGATTAAATGAATGGCATAGTGGTTTTATTGTGCTAAGCTAAACTAAGCACTTAACTCATTAATTCATCACCACTACTTGCATTAAGGAAGACCTGCTATTTTAAATGAGGCATACCTCTTTTTCCCCCCCTCTTCAAACATTTACACAATCTCATCTTTACCCAAAGCTTGTCAGTCATAGCTAACACCGACCTACAAGCCAGAGTGAGACTTTTTTTTTTTTACATGTTGCCAGAATTTTCATGAATTTCTTCACATTTTAAAGAGCCTCTGTTTGGCACAGGCTCTGAAAGTCATTTACTACAAGTACACAAAAGATTGCTGTGTTGATCAAGATATCTTAGCCACACTTGTAACATTTTAGTATGCCTTAAAGCAGTCCCATGTTTATTGAAACAAGCTGCACAATTACTTTGTCAAGTAACATGCATCTCCACAACTGGTTTAAGCTTACTAAATGTCTGCTAGATCAGAATAATTCAGAATTCCTCAAGAAGCAGATCAAACACACAGAGCCCTGCTGCAATACTTCCTGTGGTATTCACAGGTGGTGTCACTGGCCTATTTACAGATATATGCAAACCTGGTGCTCTGCTCAGAACAGAACTGTCAAAATTTTTTGTTCACTGTGAGGGGTGGAGGCAGTGTCATTAATATGAGTGTGGAAAAAAATGCTGTAGACATGCAAAAATGACCTTCCTTTACATTATAGGACAGCATCAAAACATGTAGACAAAGATCTTGGAAATATAGAAGAAAACAAAAAACTAGAAGAAAACAATCATAAATCTGAAACTTAAGAGAAAATGTGTCAGTCATCATTCCAGGTAAGTGTTTCATATTACAGCATTAAAATCTCTTTGCCCACCATTTCTGTCTGGCGATGAAAGCTCTAGCTTGGTCTGGTGCTCACCTTCCAGAGGCGAGGCAATGGGGTCATTTATGGTGCAGTTTTAGGCCAGACAGACTCAAGCTTTTGGCCAGTTAAGAATTCAGAGCTGCACATACAAATATAAAAAGAAGCCTGACATTCAGGTGGAACTGAATACTTGGCTTTATTTTAATGCATGTGCTTGAGGAAATGAAAGTACAAATTTGTATAATGTACCACTATGGTACACGTGCACATGTATGCATGTGTTTACATGAAGAGTATGTTTAGGTAGAGTTCAGAAGGTTTCAACTTATGACTTGAAATGTTTACAGGAACTTCTTCCCTTACTGAAAGCAATAGTTTCCAAGTCCTTGGTCACTTTTTTCATCATTAATGCAAAAGTTGTGAAACTTCCTTCCCTTAGAACAAAACAATTCTCTCAGTCTTGATTTCACACACCTGTACTGTGATCAGTTCTATCCTGGAAAGAGACACTGTGTACTACATTAGGAGCAGGTTTGAAAGTTTCCCCTGCTGGGATCTGTACACGGAGTAAGCTGTTTACAAATGATCTGGCAGATGCAGAAGTTCCTCTGGGAATTACAGGAGCATTGCAGAACACCAAGAGCACCACCCTGTGCTCACACGTATATACACCACTGCTGCACCTCTCCTCCTAGTACCCAAAGGGGAGGGTTAGACCATTTTTCTGGCCTGTTTAAGTCATTTAAAATCAACACTATGGTAAAACAAGAGTCTGGAAACCAGCTAACCATAGAGAGGTTTGTTGAGTTAGTCATCAACTATTCTTAAAAATGAGAGTATTACATGTTCAGGGGTGCTTGCATTGTAAGCTCCTCCACAGGAAAGCTGTAGACAGCCCTGATTTTCAGTGATCTTATCTAAATAGCACTGGATACCTTCTTGAGGTATCAAGGATTTAAAGCATGCGGAATTATGATATTTCATATTTACATAACAAGGTTTCTTATTTGAATGAATGCAACTGTCAGTAATTGCAGTAGGTCAGTATTGTCTGAAATTTTCAAATACAAACCACAAGTTTTGCATAAATATTTAGAATTCATTGGATTATATAGAGCAATTATGTAGTGTATAAAGAGATGCAGCATTGCCGTAGGCATTTTAACAGCAATATCACTGTTTTACTAGTTTGGAAAAGGGAATTGGGAATACCAAAATTATGTCCTAGGAAAGATTTAAAGGTGGAGAACAAGTCAATTTAGATTTTGAAAAAGTTGCAGTATAAGCACATTGTGTGTTTTTGGTGCAATCTTTTACTCTGATTCCTTCAGATCAGCAGATCTGCATAAATGAAATGAACATAAATCCATTACTTACCAGATAAACTGACTGCATTTGCTGGGAACAATATTGCAGCAGCAATTCCTGTCATGAAAGAAAGCGTTGACATCACTGAGCTGCAGAAAACAGTACTGTTCACGTAGCTGTTTATTAAGAGCTTAGATACTGGGTAGTTATCATGGTTAACGTATTTTAAAATATTTAACTGGCTTTATCTTTCATATTTTCAGAGAATACATATAGACCAATTGAAGCATGAACGTGGATTGTATTTAAACATATACAAAGAAGTGACAGCTATTCATGGTTCAAGTATTAAGCAGATCATACTACCAGGTTTTCAAAGGATTTTAGACACAATTATCTCAAGCTAAAAAACCCCACAAACTAATTTTGGCAACAGCCATGATAATAGGTCACCATGTTGTGTTTTGTTTGAAATATTTTTTGTAAATGTCTGCACTGAAGATTTCTTTTTGTTTGCCTTTATGTAAATTTTTTACGTAGCTATTTTTATACACTGTAAGGCTTTGTTCTGGGAGTTGCTGTTAATCTGATGTATAGTGTAATGGTTTTATTTCAGTTGTTTTTATGACACCCTTTGAGCAGGTACATGTCTGATTCTGGTTGTTATCAGTGAAGCCTCTGCTTTGTAGCAAGTACCTAGAGTGTAAGATTGTCTTTTAAAGGAAAATGTCGAACTTCTTTTTCATTCTTTGAAATCATGGTAAAGCAGAAGGGTGACAGCTGTGACAAGAATGAACTAAATTGTTAATGAAAGTGAACATTTAAAAACCATGCAAAGCTAAACAAGCTAGGAGGGGAATAAAGAATTTCCCTGAAGAAGTCTGGGTATTGAGTAAGGAGAACACTATAAAAAATTCCTAGCCTACATACAGATGGTGGCTAAAGAATCCTTTACTTCTAGAGCAAGACATGCTTTTTATTGATGGTTATCAGTCGTCTTTCATGTTAGCATTAGGATAAGGAACTGGAATTCTGGATTAGTTTTGATTCCTTTATGTTATTCGCTGCCTTAAAGTACTGTACCTTTTCTTCTTTTCAGAGAGATACCAGTCAGAATTGGAAACTTTTTTAAAAAGTGGTCATATCAAAGCTGCATTTTTTTCCCACAAAAATAGAATATATATATATTATATATTTTTTGTGTGTTTTTGTTAACTATGCTACAGATATTGAATGCACCTTGAGATAATTTTAGTGTTTTTAACTGGTACCTAATTTATCAAACAGTACATATAATTGTAACAATGAAATGTCTATGTATCTTTAGTTACATTCAAGTTTGTAACTTTATAAACATGTTTTTTGCTTGAGGGAATTTTTAGAATGGTACTTGATAAGAAAAAGTTTAAAGGTGAATGAATGGCCAATAGAAAGTTGTACTTAAGGGAGATAAGTTTTCATCTTACCTGGAAAGTTAGTTTCTGGAAGAAGGTGACAGGCAGCTTTGATGGAGAGTAACAGTAGAAGTAAGCAGAACATCAGGTTTCCATTTACAAATATCCAGGGAAAAAGTAAGTTTTTATAGACTGGTAGGCAAAAATAAATAAATAAATAAAAGAAAAAGATGGACGTTAGGAAATGTATTTTGCCACTTTTGCATTATTTAGGGGGCAGAAAACACTGTTACTTGTAAATTTGTAAAATGTTAAATGTCTGGGCAGTAGTGACTGATGTCTTAATAAAAGCTTCCTGTAGTGCATTGGCATGGATTAAATACATAAGATGTCCTATAAACTCTATGCTGTATAAAATATTAGAGGGAAATCCTGTTATATGCCTCTAAACTTTAATTTGTTACTGTTTTATTTGGCAAAAAGAAAAAAAAAATTATAATCTTGGTCAATATTTAAACCAAAGTAAAATGGGGGAAAAACCAAAGTAATTTGTTTTGCATGGCTAAGCCATTCTGTTATCTCTGTAAATATTGTGATTTTTTTCTTTTTAGAATTTTGTTAAAAAAATTCTAAAATTTTTAAACACCTGTTTTTCCAAAATAAAACGTGAACACACAAAAAAAAGTTACTTTATATATAAATATATCTTTTTTTTTTTCTTTTGGTGCAAGAACACTGCCAAGTGATACACATTTTTTAAAAGAAAAAACAAATTCTGTGGGCATGACTCTGAACAGGAAAAGCTGTGCCAGAGTCCTGTGAAGGAGCGTGCATCTATCACCTCTCTGTGTTTATAACACTACAAATAATTCTTGAATACAGAGAGGATTCTTCCAAAGATAGGGAAAACTCCAAAGGGAAAGCATAGGGAAGGGCTGAAAATTTTCATACCACTGTCAGGGGAATATAGGGCAAATGAGAAGAAAAAAAAAGTCCTTCAACTTTCACGGCTACAGAAAAAGGAATTAAACAACTCCTCGCCTTTTGGGATTCTGCTTGATCTCCTATGCACTTTAAATCGTCAGTCCGAGGAGCTGGGTTTTTCACTGCTCCGAGTTCACTATAGGCAAGTCTCAAGAACCAAGAGTGCAAAAGAATTAATGTTTCTATCCATGCCTAAACAACAATAAAACTGAAGTTTGTCTTCACTGGTTTGTGTGAAATCTCAGTTTACAAGAACACGTGTGAGCCCGAGGGAAGGCGCTTACCCGGAGCTCGAGCTGCTGCTGCCTGTGCTCCTGCAAATACACCCCCGGAGAGTCTGGCTGGCAGGAAAAGTCATGGGGTGATGCCTGTGGGTTTGTGGAGCTTCTCCTGGCCCACAGCACCTGGGGACCACAAGCACTTGCTCAGAGAAAAGCGGAAGCTGGTGCACAAAGCCTGGCCAAAGTTTGTCATGCGGGTCTCTGCTTGTGACCTGGAGAAATAATCACCCTAGCAGTGAATTTGGGGGGTCCTGTTCAAATCTGAGTGAGGACACCACAAGAGTTCAACCTCAGTTTACTACACACAGGAAGAAAAACAAATTCCTGCTCACAAATGGTTTATAAAAGCATGACAGGAGGCAGTAGAGGAGAGCCCTTTTTTCCTCTTGCTTTACAGTCAGGAAATAATGAAATTAGTGGTGTCTGTTCATGGTTGTGCAGGATACTGCCACTGAGCTTGGAACAAAGCAGTGGGTTTCACTGCATGCTGCAAAGGCTGTATCCTGCAAAAATACCCATGGGCTTCCCAAGTAACTCTGGGAGTCCTCTGGAGCAATAATATCAAAGCTATAGCTGTGCTGCAGTGGATATGAAGCACAGAGACATGATAATGGTGTGGCCACAAGATGAAGGAAAAGAGAAAAGGAAGGAAAGGGAAAAAATGTACCTGGGGTCAACACTACAAAAGAAAAAGCATCCAGGGACATTTTGTGCTGGTTCTGAGTGCTGCAGACCAGCCTCTGCTTCAGGGCTTTACTGCACCTACAGCTGCTGTGCTGCTGGGGCTGGCAGCTGGTCAGAGCCCCAGCAAGGGACAGTGCTGACCCTGGTGCTGGCCAGGGACACAAGCCATCCACACCTCATTATCTGGGTGTTTTCCAGACTTTGCCAGCATCAGCCCAGATGGTTTAGGCAATATGTTACGCCTTTTTCTGGTCACAGAGTTTTCATCCTGTCATGTTTTAGAAGAAATACATCAATAAGCTACTCTACATTCTATATTGCTGATTACTTGAACATTATGAAATACTAATGTGGGTTTTATTCATATTGGTAGCAGCCCACAAAGACATAGAAAGAATGAATAAATCTAAATCTGTTGTCTTTTTTTTTTAAATGATAAATTTTGTCAGGGAACATCCAAAAGTCACCTAATAGCCTCAGCTGCTGGTTGTTGCAGTGAAATCTGATTTACTTGTAGTATCACATGTAGCTGGATACCTTCCTGTTGACTTCATATTTAGACAGCCATATGTCTGTAATTATCTCAGCTAAGATTAAGCAGTGACATATGAAATGAGATCATGACCTCCTGTGTCAACCACATCTGTGCAAATGTTTTCTGGGTTTCCTTTTGACAAGAATGCATCTGCATTCAGGTGTCTGTTTCCAAGAATTGCCCAATACAGCATTTTCAGGCAGTTTCTCCTCCAGGCAGAAGGAGCCAGAGGAACAGAAGAGGTACAGAACTTCCGGTTTTGTGCTTCTAGCCCCTGAAGGGCTCCCAAGCTCTTCTGGAAAAGGATAACATCCTCCAGCTGGCATAATTCAGTGCAGAGCAAGGCTCACTTCAACCCTCTCTCCTGGTGGTCTGCCAGGGAGGGAGGGCATTGTAGGAAGGGAGGGAGGCAGGCTGCAAGCAAACCAAGCAGCCAACCTCCCCCCCATACACCCCTTGCCTGAGTACACTTCATGTGTAATGCAGCTCACACATTCAGTAAAGACTTGCTGCATTTCAAGTTATTAGGGAATCAGAAAGTAAGCCTATTACTTATTATCAAATTATGTCAAAGCCAATTTCTAAAATAAGACGAATTCCATCCACCCAGCCACTCACAAGTCTTAAAATGTCTTGTAATTCATGCATTTTTCTCATTTACATTCTAAATAGAGACATTTGTTCTGTTAGTAGCAAGGCATTCACTTTGATGTAGTAATGAATTTCAGCTTGAAAAGATAGAGCCTGACACATTATTAGGAAATTTTGTTTCTTAGTGAGAAAACAGTACCTCTGTCATCACTCCCCCTCCCCCCATTTCCCCCCAGATGTTTTGCCTCTTCTCATGCCCCACCTGGTGTCACAGCCAGGGCTGCTGTCAGTCTGTTCCCTGTGCTGGTTTCCACATCTCCTGTTCAGTACAGATTGATTCTCTGCTGCCCTCACCATCAGTTCTTCATTTGCAGGACACCCAGTAAATACCAGCAATTTAACATAACTAGAGCCATGAAATACACTGTGAAACAGGAAAAGAGGTAGAGACATACCAAGCTTCCTGTGCTTGGGCTTCTATGTGTTCACATCCATGATTCTGGAGTCCCCTGGAGTTTCCCTGTTTTGGGAAAATCACACAAAAGCTAACCCACACTCCAAAGGCTCAACTGCAATACCATAACATGTACCCATGCACACCACTGTGCCTTTTTTCTCATCTAACCTTTTCCTGTTCCTCATAGCATTAGAAATATTGTTAAATAAACATCATTAGATACTGGAATGCCAGCACAAATCCTACGTTTAAGAATGTGATCTTTTTTCCTATATTCAGTCCACATAGTTGTGATGCAAGGATTTATTGCATGAGACCCAGCCCTAAACTTGAGGGAGCAGAGGGAAGGAAGTAACATCCTATTGCTCCAAATCATATTTAAATATAGTGACTTCCACCCATTTAGTTTTTCTGGTAAAAAGGAGTAGTTCTTTCAATACAAACCTATGTCCAACCTAATTTCAATCAGATATATACAGTATAATAATAGAATAATCATAGAATTATATAGAATATAGTAATAGAGCAATAATTATATAATAAGCTGTATAATAAGGCTTATATTAAAAGAGAGCAACTACAAATCCAAATGCTTCCCTCAGATCAAACTCACATCAATCAGCCTAATCCATTCTGCCCCCTGCCCCTTGATATTCTCTCCAGAGCAGTTAAGTGACTGAATGGGCACATCTCTGATGTCCCTTTGTTTTCTCCAGGGCTGGAAAGCAACTAGAAATTCAGGTTATGTTTTAAGTGTTCAATGATCTCTACACACCAGATCAAGAGTTTTCATTAACATCTGCATCTGTCACAAGAAGAGCAATTCTAGCATGGACAACAGAATACTTTTAAAAGGAATAACATGTAATTGAATCTAAATTCAGGAAATGAAATAAATTAAAGACTCAAATAAAACCCTCATATAGACAAAATATTTTCACAAATTCAATTTTGTTCATGTTGATATAAAAGCTTTCTCTGGTTTTATTACTCCAAATAAAGAAAGATAACACTCATTTCCATTAATTTAGGGAAGTAAACACACACAATAAACACAATTGGCCAAAGTGAGTGCACTTACTAAACAGAAAGAAACAGGATATGGAAATCAGCTCAGACTGACTTTCTGATAAAATTAAAGTTAGCAAGATTAGCAGTGTGTGGAATACTCAGGCTTTTGTCTCTTGTCAAGTGTAGTATCCATTCTAAGTGCAATGTCTTACTATCCCCCCTCACTGAACTTGAAATAACCCCCTGTGCAGTGCAGTCCAGGTTTGCCATTTCTCTTCTGCACAGTACTGCATCCCAGATCTTCCTAACCAAAGCACATCAAGAACAACAGTGGAAGAGTTTTTTCAGTGAAATTTTTGCACATATTGGAGGCTAGGATAAGAGGTACAAGCTTGGCAACAAAAGCCATCAGTAGTTAGAAGCTCTTGAGCAAGTCCTATTTATGTACCAACTCCTCTCACCTTACCTCTGATTGAAAAATCAATTGTTTGGTTCTTCAAAAAGGGATGTGGGAGAGAAGGGAAGAGTGAAACCACCAGTAAACAGGAGAATAACTCACTAAAAGTTACCTTAAATGAAAGCTAAATACTTTTCCAAGTGCAACTCTTCAAAAAATAAAAAAGGCCAAAACAAGGATCTGAGATGGGAATGTTGCTGTGGTCAGCAGCCTCCTCCAAGGATGCAGCCCTTAGACAGGAGCACTGCTCCATCCTAATGCTCTCTACTGCTCTCCCTGGAGCACTTAGTCAAACATTTGCTCTCTCCTCATTATGTATATGTTTCTCTGCACTTACATGAGCTGAAAGGTGCTAACAGCTATCACCAAGAAAGTATCTGGGGCTCAAGGCAGTCAGAGCAATCCTTTACAAGCTGCTACTCTCAGTGGTCATCTGTAGCTCAAACAGAGGAAGCCACCAAATCTCTCCATGTAGCTCCAGAGAGGGAACAGCCTACAGTATTGGGCTGAGGTAAATTTGACAATCAATTATCAAATCCATCTAATTCCAGTTGCAGCAGGATGGAAATGCTGGAAGGTGCTTCAGCCATTACAGAAGGCATGCAGAGAGTTGGCATTAAGCAGGTTGCATTTGCTCATGGAGGTTTAAGGAAGGTTTAATGGCTGAACCAGCAGTAGCAGCTGGAGCAGGACTGGCTGAAGCACTAATCCAGCTTCAACACAGCAGCAGATACCAAGAGAGCTTTTTAAACATCCTAATTTCTTCAGTCAGTACAATTCTGTTCAGAGATGAATTGAGAGGAAAGAAAAAAACACTTCTGTAGCAATAATTAGGCTGGACAGGGTGAGCATTTTCAACACTAAGAGATAAGGTAACTAAACCCAAATAGCTCAACTTCCTCAATATACATAATATTGCCTTTATTATAATAATTCCACCTTCAGTGCAAAAACATTTGCATAAATTTACATAAGTAAAAGCATTCAACTGCATTTCAAGGTATTATTAACCAATAACCCTCTCAAATGGTGTTTTAATGCACTCCGTTCTTTCATCCAACCAGATCTTGACACAAAACACGAGTGTAGTAAGTAATCCAGCATAAAAATGAATTACTCAGCATTCCTAATAAATCCACTTGAAATATGAGGCGTGGCCATTTGTTGCTGGCTGGCTACAGGGCAGAGAGGTGTCTGAAGGAATCATGGCTATGGTACACAACAAGTGATAGAATTTCTAAGTGGGAAAACAGCTTCTGCTTCCGCCATCCTGAAAAGAATTTTGGTGTTTGGTATCACAAATAGCACCCCATTGTGTATTATCATCTACATGGGCAAAACTCTAATTCTTGCTAAAGCAGAAACTTAAAGCATCAGGACAGAGGTAGTGAGAGAGAAACTGTCAGGCACCAAGGAACCGAGACGGAACAAATAATGAAATGACTCATAAAGCATTAAAGCTGACCCAAAATCATTAGAAAACAGTCAACGGAAATTAAATCAGGAATAAGAATTTTCTCCAAAAGAAACTAAATAATATTTCACAGGAAGAAGAAATAAAAGGCTAGTCAGAAAAAAAAAAACCACCAACCCCCCTCCCCTCCTCAAAAAAAGCCACAAACCACTATCCTGCCCACAATGGCAGCTACTAAATACCCAGAGAGATTTGAAAAGCTGATTATAAAGTCCCAAACAAAAATTTGCCAAGCCCTCCCATTCCAAAACAGGAACCAAAGCTGAAACTAACTGAACCAAAAATATTTACAGGGGGTGTTTGAGAGACTGGGACAGTTTTGATCAGGTAGGAACTAATGAGTTAAAAATGGGATAAAAAGAACTTCTACATTAAATGCA
Source organism: Catharus ustulatus (assembly GCF_009819885.2). Classification (NCBI taxonomy): domain Eukaryota; kingdom Metazoa; phylum Chordata; class Aves; order Passeriformes; family Turdidae; genus Catharus; species Catharus ustulatus. Next base: position 18,812,354 of record NC_046222.1, on the reverse strand, counting down.
TCACCTTGAAGATTGCAGATTACTATGGAAGACAGTCTAAGTAGAAGAGTGACCAGACTGATGTTTGATATATGTTTACAACACTTTCTTACCACTTTGTGTTCTATGGAGGTATAACCATGCCAGGACCAGTTTCAGAAGAATCACATGCTGGGTTGCTGCCTCAGAGTCTGACTCTCCTCCTTTATATTTCAGGCTTGAGATAAAACTGATAGGGACTGTAATTCATATTGATTAATCAACATATTACTAGTAAATAATAAAACACTTAATTTCACTAATAAATAAACTACTGTTTACAATTTACATTATTTGGCTTGCTATTACACACAGCTACAAAGCCACCATTTATCAATGTTAAATCCTATTAATTACACATAACTACTACTGAAATACAAGTCACCCTTCCCTCCCCACAGCATCTAACATTAAGGTGAAAGTTATCCCTCTTGGCTCTATCCCCCCTACACCAGTCCTTTCCAAAGCAGCTCTGGCTGGCAAGTTGTCCCAAGGGTTCCCTCAGGAACCTAGGCCAATGGGACAGCTACACTAACATCTCTAAAATCTCATACTCCTACTGCTGGAAAATCTTCCCTCCTTTGATTTTTGTCTGATTTTTATCTTACTTCCCATTTTTCCACTTTAACTTTCTTGTTCCTCTTGTACCTCCTTTTTCTAGCCATTCCCCTCCCAAATGATTGTGTTTCTGATTACTGCCCCTCCACTGGTCCCAATGCTGCTACATCTGTACCCAAATGCAGTGGGCTCAGTAACAGTAATGAAGCAATCTCAGCTTTACTAATACAGTTCCCTAGCTGAGGGGGACCTGGCAAGACAAACTCCCCTACAGCTGCCTGGTTATTTTTAGCTTACCTGCCCTCCAAGACAAATCACTCCATATGGGAGCCTTGAAACCCCTGCCTGGATCCAGTTAAGAACAAGCCCTTCCCTATCATCTGCATGAGGACTGTGCATGTGACAGCAGCCTGTCACTCGGTTTCTGTTCACATCATCCCCATCCTGCTCTCTCTGAGCTGATGGATTGCAGAGCATTGCCCTTGGTGTGTCCTTCAGACAATCTACAGCTTTCCTGCAGACACATTAGAACCCAAGACCTGGCATTCCAGCAGGACACCTGCTTTCCCCCAAAGGTTAACTTAAAATGATCTGAGGGAGGAGAAAATCAAATCCATAGAGGTTATGCTGAAATGAATCATTTGTGTAGTAGCCAGAGGTAGCCTGGCTCTAACATAGAACAGAAGATGTCTTTATTTAAATCCACAGTGCTGAAGTTCAAACATGTAGAATGAACATTGCTTTGTTGCCATCCCCTTGCCCCCAAATAAAGTTGAAGAGCATTGTTAATGATGGTGGTGACGATGGCAGCAGAGCAAAGCACTGCTTAGAGACAGCAGCCCAAAAGTGTCCCAGTGCCTGAAGTAACAAGCAGAAGCAAAGCTTGCTGCTCTGAGCTGAGACAGTGTGCACCCCCTCACACTGCTGGTGCCTGAGGTAGAGAGAGCAATTCTGCATTCTCCAAGGGAGCAGCTGTCCTGCTCCTACATACCTCGGCTAGGGGAGCATTTTAGGCACAAGGTGAAACACCACACTGGATTTTAATGGGGGTCTGGCTGCAGACAGTTAACTTCATTAGCCACAAAGATCAAGCAATCACCAGAGATACCCTCAGAGAGCATTCTGGTCCCTAATCATTCTTGACAGCAGGTGGAATTTTGTGTGTTGAATTAGGAGTCTGCCTTCCCTCACGTCAGAGATCATTTCCTCCCAGTACAGCCTCGGTGCCTGGAGAACACGGCAGCATTAATAGGTTTCATTTTCCCCTACTGATGCTGAACAGCCTATGATTAATCACACTGTCACTGGATCCTATCCTGATGAGAAAAGTAGGCTAAGCATTATTTATATTTCTAAATGTTAGGCATTTACAATACGGTTTTAACAGTCAGTACCCTGATTTCCTGTGACACTGGTTAGTATGACAAAACAGCAATGGTTTAGTATGTAAAGATCTGCTGGCTATTTCCCAGAGTTGGCTGAAAGTAGCTCAATAAAAAATTACAATAAAAATTTACAAGAATTATTTTCTCTTTCTCAAATCTGTTCTCAGTAAGAACCCAAATGCCATTACCATTCCAGGTCAAATCATGTTGGCACTTCTCCTTGCACTCACAACGTGTGGGTGACATTATTTCAATGCTTTCCAGTAAAAAGGGTCAATTGGCAGAATTGTTCGGAACTTTTTCAGCATTGAACTGGGCTATTCTGCAAATAAAGCCTTGTACAACAGTGAGCTCAGGCCCCTCAACAGGACATCTGCCCTTCCAACTGGTCACCTCAGGCAAATGACAGCAACCTACTGGTATTTTTCCAACGTGCAAGTTTTACCTCAGTCATTAAAGACAGAGATTTCCCTACTCCCTTATTATCATTGTTTATTGTAACTAAATGACTTGGGAGCCTTATGCCTGGCTGCTTACAAAGTCCCAGTACACATCCTGTGATACTTAGCAACTGCTCAAAGCCCTGTATCCTGGTCAGAACCTCATGAGGAAGTCAGACACTATAATTCTATTAACAGTTCCTTATTGAAAGCAGAACATCAGACTCCAGCTAATCTGTACTGTTGACACAACAAGCTTCAAACTCTTGGCTTACTCTTTCCTAATCAGAAGCTAATCAAATTTCACTTGTTAATATGACCTGATTATTAACTGGCCCAGAAAGGAAACATTTTTCTCTCCTACTTATTCAAGCCAGGACCTCCTGGGCTCACTGCCTAAATCCAGACCCTGGCAAGTGGTGGTAAAGACCTGCCACCTTGCTTTGTTAGGTTGGGGTTCTGTCTGGGCTGTTTTGCTTCTGAAATAAAGGGTAAAACCAGCTATGAATTAGGGAGAAGCCAGTAAGAATCACACTTGTAGAAAGGCAAGGGCACCTCCACAGATGGCACTCTGAGCTACACTGAGCATCTCCCACATCAGTCCCAATGTCTGATGGAGCTCCAGGCTTCCCTCACTCGTGCCTGTGAGAAAGAGGCATGTGCTGGATCACAGCCTGCTCCTCCACCCACCCTCTGCTGTGACACAGGCCTGGTGCTGCTTCCCTGCATCTGGCAGCTGTTCCCGAGTGCCAGATGTGCTTCCCCTGCTCCACTGCCTCTCCCTGCACTGATGGAGCTGCGGGGCACTGGAGCCACTGCAGCCCTTGCACAACAGCACGGGAGCATCCTGCCCTTGGGAGCATCCAAACCTTTGGGAGCATCCCATCCTTGGGACCATCCTACCCTTGGGAGCATCCAAACCTTTGGGAGTATCCCACCCTTGGGAACATCCCACCCTTGGGCACTGCTCTGGCTCCCAGGAGATGGCCGGGGGCAGGGACAAGGAGGAAAGCTTGTACAGAGAGGTTGTGATGGGGAGGTGGGAGGGAACGCCTCGTCAGCCACGGGGTGACGGTGACAAAGAGCAGAGAAGGGGGAAATAAATGCACTTCAGAAAGTAAAGGAGCGATCTGAAACTGCCAAAGCAGGAAACAAGGAGAGAGATCTTAGAAAGCAAAGAGCAGGGTAAAGATGCAAATTTTGTGTAGAAATAAAATAGAGGCTGGTGGAAGAGAAAACAGCACAGGACAGCTGAACAAACAGCAGCAAACCACAAGCAACACTGTGAAACACGACTGGAAAAGGATCTGCTGCTCTGCAAAGGTCAGACAAGGAATCATGACTCAGGAAGAGAGAAAAACCTTGCTTGGAGTCTGGAGGAGATGACAGGAGATTAACATCCCAAGACTTTGTCTTGTTTTGTACAACCACTAAATAAAAAAATATTCTGCACTGAAAATATACCAGATTTGTGTATGCAAGCATTATCTATTATATCACAAGCATTGTAAGGTGAAACATTACAATAAAAAGAAAATAGAGAGGGAAGCATGAAATGGAAAAAAATTGCCTGGTGAACTCTACCTTGTGCCAGTTTCCACTGGCAAGCACTCAGAATGGATGAAGTGACTTTCTGGCTCTCCTGTGGGGACAATGCTACTACTTGGAGACTGGGCAGGGAGGGGAAGGGCTTCCAACATTTCTGAAAAATGTGCACCTCTTCAGAGCACAATCACTCAAATAGGGAGCAGTGACTAAAAAGAGACAAATGATAACATGCTCCTTTCACCACATAGCAGCAAAGGTAAGCTCTCAATACAAATTACTTGACTTTTTTTTAATTTTGTTTTTTTTGCAAGGAGAATGAGTAATCAAATGAGAAATCCATGTGACGATAGATGCAGATGGATGTCACCATGGATAGCTCAGGAAACAAAGTATTTTTAAAAATTCTAATTACTGCAAATCTTAGTGGATTTAAAGCATTTGGGGGTCATCCATCAAAATTAAAGCATACTGTGATTAGAGAACCACATAAGGATGGGATACATCTTACATTACAAGGGAGCTTTCCAAATTAAAACCAACATGCAGGGGAAAATGTGATTACTTTGAGCTTTTACTAACATTTAGACAACTTGTAATTAATATGCATACAGGATGACTTGTAACTTGGTGGGTCATGTGCCTTTTTAAAACTTGATAATTTTAATGCCATTTTTATTAATATGATTAATGCAAGCCAGTTTGTCTGATGAGAAGGAATAGAAGCAAATCAAAGTTAGCTGTCTGCTTCATTTAAACTCAGATTGGTAGGAATATATGCTGCTCCCTGGCCTGAGATATCAAATAGAAAGAGGAAAAGAAAAAAAAAAACAAAAGCCAGAAATGGAACCATTATTTACTGAAGATGCTTGGAAGCTGCTGTCATCCATTGAACAAGGCTTGGTCAACCAAACTTTGGGACATAATTGTACCTTCTACAAGATGCCAAGATAATGGATAAGGATTTCCAAGGAGTTTTAATAAAAGACAGCATTTTTCAGGCTCTAAAAGGGCTTTAGATTGACAAACGCCCTCCAAAAGTGAGCTAGGAAATCAGAGGGACAGTTTAATCCACACTGCCTTGATTTAGGCTCACTAGACTCACAAAATACCTGCTGAAACACAGGGCTGCCATTTTTGATGAATCGAACTTTCTCCTGTAATGTGACACCCTTTTAAAAATGAGCTGGTGATGCTGCAACTCAGACTCAAGAACAGAGGAGACAGGAGAGGTTGGCAGCTCTGGGAACCAAGCCTGCAATGTCTCAGATTAAAATCTTGATAGCGTGGTTTCCACCTCTCCAGGGTCCTCTTGCTGTTCAGCATCACTAGAACATGGGTGATGTGAGTACAGCTAACACTGAGCCTGCAGCACTTCCCACTGCAGTTCCTCCTCCTGTGGCTGCGCTCTGCCTGTCCCACAGCTCCCCTCTCCTCCCCTCTGCTGCAGCCATGGCAGAGACATGGAGTGGATGCCCTGTGCTTGCAAACAACCCTGCAGAAAGCCCATTTTTCTTGTGTTTTCTGCACTAGATTGCACATAGCAATGCTATTGTTTCAGGCTTTACCACACTGACATTACACCTTCCTCCCATCAGGAGGATGTGTCTGCCCTTTGTGCTCTCCTGTGCGCAGGCACAGAGGGGTGGAGTGAACTGCAGGGAAGAGGGTGTTTCAGCAAAGCCCTGGGCAGGGCTGGGCACACACACAGAGCTCTGCAGATCTATCAGCTCAGTTTATCAGCAAGCTCCTTCAGCAGACACATTTAGACCCCTTGTTTTCAGTAAGACTTTGGTCAAACAGCTCTGAAGTGAAGGGGAGAAATCACTATCCATATAATGAACTCATTCTAAACTCTAATGAGAAAGCCTTCACAGAGAGAAAGCTGAAAAAAATGGAATGAAGGCAGTGCTGAAGCAAGAGCCCACATATTCCCAGGCAAGCATTATAGACACTTCATCAGTATTGAGTCAGCAGCTAAGGCAGGCAGTAAAAGTTTGGAAGGATCATGCCTCTGGATAGGTTAAGTGCACTAGAGAGTCCATACTCCATCACCAAAACCATTTTCTGAAGAGTTGTGTATCCCCTGTCAAGCAGTTCCTGGGCTCCTCTTGTTTCTTCTTTTACTACCAAGCCCAACCACCAGCAGGAAGATTCTTTCTACTCTCCTCCTTCCTCTGCCTCCTACCTGTTTATCTTTTGTCTGATCTCCATCCTGGAAAGTTCCCTGCAGCTAGTTTTTCACCTGATAGAAAGTGAAGCAAAAACCCAAAAATCAGTCTTCCTGCAAAAGTATTTTTTTTCTTGTCATTAAATTCCTTCAAACATCTTGATTGCTATCAATCTATCCCAATGGCTTCATATATTTACCATAATTTTATCCTCTGTCGTCACTGCTACTGCAATTCTACCTCCTTTCCATCTTCAACTTTGCTTTATTTGGTATTTTATTTAGTGTTATTGTTATTGATGTAACTTCCAGTCTTCCTTAAGCATGTAATTGGAACAGGTAATTAGACAAAAGGAGGAGGCAAGTATCCAAGTTTTTGCTTGACCCACACACCCTCGAAGAAGATGCCATAAAATGGATGAAGATGAACAGTGTGTTGTCAGGACTGACAGCCCCTGGGGTGCACACAGCACTTTCTGCACCAGAGAAACCACAGCAGCTGCAGGACTTCAACCAAAACACATTTACAGTAAATTCTTCACTTCCAGGGTAGAGTCAAGACACTACCCCCCTACAGCCAAACAATACACAAGAATGTTAAAAAAAAATAAAAAATACTCTAGGTATCCCATGAAATAGGTGGCGCATCATTAAACAATCTATTTAAACAGCCTTGACCAGCTTAAAGACTTCCCTGTGGAGTTATAAACCAGTTGTTAGAAGGGAGAAACTGGATCATTTCAAAGCACACAAACATGCTCTATTTAATTATAAAATTTAAGATTTGCTAAAAACGGGGTTAAAAAAAGAGTAGAAAAAATATGGTAGAAAATCCATTATATCTTCCCAGTCATTAAAATTAGTCTTTATCACTCTTTGCCATCCTTTCTCTGCACTGCTACAACCTGCAAGCTCTTTGAGCTGGTTATTTTATGCCCAGTTCAGTAGACTCCTGTTTGAAAGTGGAAGTACATGTTTTAACAGAGATTGTGGAGAAAAGTAGATGAGTTTCTGTCATTTGCATCTTGTGACTCACCTCAGCAAGACAGCTAGCACCGCAGCTTTCCTGGCTAGCACACTACCACAACCCACAGGATATGCTAATATCAGCATTTTCATTTAAAAAAATAAATTTACAGGCAACTAGGGCATGTCAGGCTGACAGCAGCAGTCACATTAGCACTGCCTCAAACAGCAGCCATCACCTGGAGTCAGCACCGAGCCACTGATCCTGGAGCCCAAGCCTTCCTCCCCCAGGAGTTTACCTTAAGAGATCCCACATGTTCACAGCCCGAGAGCCTAAAGGTTAGGAGTCACCATTCAGCATCACACTGCAAAGGGGACAGAACTGTGGGAACATACAGAACTAAAAATTATTCCAGCCAAGAAAAAAGACAAACCACTGACACGGTTAAAAGCTTAATGGTCTCAACACAGCATCGATGCTTTGTGCAGACAAGGGATGGCTGCACTTAAAGCCACTTACAGAGCTGGCCAGGTACTTCAGGCTGGCACAAACAGCCAGGGAACGGCTAATGAACAGCTGCTAATGAGACATGTGCTCACTGTGGAAAAACGAAGGGGCAAGAAAGAAGTAGAGTGTTTCTGTCACCGAATGTCCCTGCGCAACAAAAATTGTAAAGGAGGAGAGAGTTCAGAGTGTGACATGTCAGGATCTTGAAGAGATGGGCACAGGCTCTTGCAGCTGTGGTACTTAGGCTGCAATAGCCAGCAAGGGTGGGAAGATAGGATTTCAAAATTTCTGAGGAAAATCTTTTTCATGTAATTCATATCATTCATATCATAATAAGCAAATAGAAGGGATGAAGGAAGCTAATGAGATGAACCAAGAGAAAAATACAGAGCCTAAGACTGAAGAAGTTGAGGTGAGACTATCAGTCAAACACTCTAAGAGAGCTATAAGAGTGCAATTCAAAAATGTGCATCTGCTTTTCCTGACAATGGGACAGAGAGAGAAAATGGATGTTCTAATTAGGTCTTAAAAGGCACGCATGCTTCTGCCACTGCCGTATTTCAGGTGTTTGCAAATTAAATCTAATTGCATTTTACAAATATCTACAAAGATATCTCAACACTATACATAATTTTGCTTGGTTAAAGCTCCTATGCTACCTTTCACAGTTGCCAGTATAAAAGAAATGGTACCTGTCCAGATGGCTGTTTGCTTGTACTCCCCGACATGGTTATTTCCTCAATTTTTCCCTTATTTTATTCCTATTTTATATTTCAATAGGAAATATATATATTATATACATATATATATATATATATATATATAATATATCTATTTTGTTTCTGCCTCACATTAGGAACAAAATTATTGGTAGAAGCCTTGTTTTTCTATTCTGTGTTTTCCACTTTTCCAGCCTCTAGTTCACGGGGTCTCACTACTATAACAAGATTTTTATCCAGGATCAGATAAATAGCAAGAATGACAGCAGTATGTCTTTAATTTCCATGTTTTCTCTTATCTCCCAAATATGAGAAAAAAAATCATACCAAAAGCACTGCATTTAATGTCAACATCCTGACAGTTTCTTCTTCATGGAGTTCCATGTGTTCTGAGGTGAACAGGAATACAAAAATCTCTCAGCAGTTAGACTCCTGACTTTGAGGCAGTAAAAATTTGCTTGAGGAAAGGTCAGAGTGGAATAAAAAAATTGGTTTTATTATATTAGGAAAAAGCTTAATAGAAACAAGATATGTAGATTAATTAGAGCATAAATAGCTTCTAATGACTTTAGCCCAGATCATCATCTTTTAATTGCCTTTCATTTCAAATCATGAAGGTTTTTGGCATATGTACTTCATTGATTTAATTTTTAAATCAATAGAAGGGATTCACACAGAACTCAGCCTTTACTGAGTTCAGTATTTTGGTAAAAGCCTAAGAAACAGAAACACACAGCAAAAGCTGGAGTCCAGCTTGAACAGGGCTCCTTAACCATCATACAGACTTCTTTGGATCTCCTTTTACATTAAACCTTCCTCCTTTATGGGGCCTTAATCACAGAATCATAAAATAGCTGTGGGTTTAAAGGGACTTTTAAAGGCCACCTTGTCCAATCCTTCCTGCAAGGAGCAGGGACACCTCCCACTAGAGCAGGATTCTCAGAGCCCCATCCAACCTGGCCCTGAATGTTTCCAGGGATGGGGCATTCACCACCTCTCAGAGCACCACCCTCACTGTAAAAAAACCTCTTCCTTCAATCTAATCTAAATCAATCCTTCAGTTTCAAATATTTCCTTGTCCTATCTCAACAGACTCTGTTAAAAAGTTTTTCTCACATAGGCAACACTGTTACTTGCATCACACACAAAGTCTGGATAAACAGAAGAGAATCTACTAAAGAAAATGAGAAAAAACAGTTAAGGGAGAAAGGAAATAAACTGCAGACACTAACATGATGGGAAGTTCTGTCACTCGGGCCACATGAATTTTGTTTCCCCAGCATAAGGAGGCAAATGCCATAATTTTCATCTACTCTCAGAACTTTACATGACATCTCCTGCTGACCCCATGATGGTTGGACTCTCTCTTGAAACTGAACTGATCAAGTTCCAGTCTTTGAAAAATGACAAAAAATCACCACATAACAAAGCTTGGAAAAACAGCAAAAGAGAGCCTGCAATGCTTTGTTCCATCACTTACAGACTGGCCCATCTGCCAGTGCTCACAGTCCAGCTGTAGAAATGGGAAATTCTTACACTCTAGAAATGAGGTGCTTTGCAGCTTCCAGTTTGCCATCCCCAGCATTGTACCAACTTTCATTTTCAAGAGCGCAAACAAATGAGCTACACTTATGATGTGTATTTAAATTCCAATTATCATACAATTAAGCTACAACTATGCTTCTCAAGAAACAATATGCTCTTACAGCATAAACAAAACATCAGCAAAATTACTGAGATTGTTTCTTAGAGACATAAACCATTTTCATTTCTTACTGCTTGCCACAAGGATATTGCTTTACATCCAAAGGATGCCTCTTTCTATGTATGTGAGTTCCAGCACCACCATTCCTAAAATAGCTTTCAAAGCATTTTTAAAGCTATTCTTGAGAAACCTCTTCCCCTTTTCTTCCCCCTGCCCCCCCTCTTCCCCCTGAATTAATCTGATAGAGCTTTCATAAATAAACAGCCTCCCCTTCACAATGGGGAAGGGAACAGTGACATACCTCAGAAACCATGGATTTTAGTCAACAGAATTTAAAGGAGGAGAACTTATCTTAAAATATTTGAAAACAATTTTCATCCCCCTCATACCCAGACAACCAAATATCCTGTCATTGTCTTTATCTGGTATTTTTAGATTCAGCCTCAAAGTCCAGCTCCTCTCTAAACTCAAAGGCCAGTCCTAGCAACATTTCCTCTTGTCAGGATATTGCTTTGTAAAACTGATCCCTCCGTTTGAATAAGGCTCAATTCATTGATGCAAATGTAGAATGCAAAAAAAAGTGCCAAAGTTTCCTTCTTTGGACTTTCCCCTTCTTATTCTCCAGCCCAAGAAAGCCCATTGCTGCTGCAGCTTCAAAGTAGCTGACATGCAGCCCAGAGATCAGGCAAGCTTTTCCCAGCTCATTATAGGCTGGTTTTCCGGGAGTCTCCCTCTCTCTACATGTTATTCAGCAGACATGCAAATGAAGTATTGTCCAATTTGTTCCCGGGTTTCTTACAGAAATGCAGAAGCAGTGCTCTCCTTTGTACTCTCCTAAACTGCCCTACTGGCCTGGCTCACAAATTTCTGCAGTCTCTAGATGTGTTTCTGTGTTTAAATGGAGTGAAAGACACAAACTGTATTTCTTGAGCGACAAAACTCACACAAGCTTTACCAGTACCACATGAAATAAAACTTTCACAAAGAGATCTCACTAAACCTCTGCAGTTTAAGAGAGATTAATTATAGAGACATAGAACTAGAAAGAGGGCACCTCCCTCCATTCTCTCTCCCTTCTGCCTTCTACATACTGGAATACCTACTACTAGAGTTTCTCTGGATAAGTAGGTTTAAAAAGTAGCTATTTATTCTGAGTGCACAGGTGCCTCAAGAAATCTTAAAATATGTTGGATGACAAGGAAGTCACTTTTGAAACTGGACCACATGAACTGAGGTATCACAATTATCACAATCCCCGATAATTTCATTATATGTGGACAACAACAATTTTCAGCATGCCTGATGGCTCTATGATTTATTGCCAGTGATGAGCAGGAAGCATAGTCACAGCATGACTGCTCTGTAGCTGGAAAACTATTTCCACAACTGCACTGAAAAGTGAAACCCAGATTTCAATTCTGAGGAAAAAAACCCCATAATCTCCCATTTCAAAGTAACCTGTAAGGTCTCCACACTTTCTAGATTTAACAGTCCAAATTTGACTCAGACACAAATCTGCTACATGAATTTTTTTTTTCCTAAATCTTTCATCTGTAAGACTTGGTGAACTTTCTCACTATCAATTTCAAACCATCTAATTTTTGAATATTTTCTGAACTCAGACTAAACTTAACTAAAAATATTTTCATTAGAATACAAAGAACAAAAGGAAGTCCCCTTCTTTCTGAGACTTGTTAATTTAAAGTAGCATTAAAAGGAATTATTAAGATGTATTACCCACAGCATTTGTGTTTTAGCTGATGGTATTTACCCTTCTTATTTAGTTCCGGAGAAAGTTTTCCATCAAATGAACCCTCTTCTGTCTTCCTTCTGGTTTGTTTTTTGTTTTTTTTTTTTTTTTTTTTTGTTTATTTCTTTTCCATAAGGGGATTTTCTTCATCTTTTTTTCCTTTTCTTCCTTTGCAGATACCTTTGTCACACTGCTCCTTCTCGTTTCCTCTGAGAAACCTTTTTATCCTGTTGTCACCGATGTGCCAACAAAAGATTAACAACAAGGTCTTGTTCAAACACTGTAACTGCTGAACAAGCACCAGTAAGTTGGCATCATTTCAGAAAGTATAGGAAGCAGAAGTTTTCATACTTGTTTATTAACCAAGGAAAGAAAAAAATAGTTGGAGGATAGGCAGCTCCCTCAAACCCATGGCTGAGTGCTAGCACCTTTCTGTTTTTAAAGGCACACAATAGCTTCCAAAAACTGAAAATAAAAGCTTCTCCACCATAAAACCTAACCTCTAAATAAATAAATAGGTAAATAAATGCTTCTCTTGAAAACCCTTTTCTCCCACAAACGTGTTACAAACAAATCAGGCAATAGGCTCACTCCATACATCTCATTCAGCTCTCCTGACACTCTTGGAAGGGAGACCAGGCAGCCCCAAGAGGCACAATATTGTTGTAATGAAGAAAGCTCAAACACAACAATGACACAGTACCAATAATACAAGGTCCCACAGGGCAGATCACTGAAAAATAAATTTCAGCTCAACCCAACCAAGGAAAATCAATCCACATTGCTAAGGTAGTTTGCACATCAAGAGGAGTCTCTGCATACGAGCTGTTATTCCACTCTGCTTGCTCATCACTAGCAAGAAATTAGCCTTTGTCCTGCACCAGAGGAGCTGAGTGTGCTTCACAAGGCAGAGTACAGCAATCACTGAACAAGCATGGAAATGACATGGAGTTCAGGATAGGTGGAGATGTACAGCATTATCCTTGTGACACAACACATGAATACAGCAAGTTACACAGCTACAAAAAGTGCAGAGCATACCCGCAATATCTTTGCAAGATGCCACAGTCAGTTTTAACGTTGTCTCAGGCCTTTACAAATTGTTATGGAATGTGGGTAAAAAGCAAGAGCCTGGCAGCCAAGAGCCAGTGTGATGGCAGGTTCACAGCCTGCAGCAATACCTTGGTCAGCCAGTATCCTAAAAACAAAGCACAGATACAATCAAGGCTCTGCCTCTCCTAGTCTTCTTGGGGACTGCTTACTCAGCAACACCAGCATATCAAAGGAAAGGATGCCAGTGCATGAAGACAAGTCTGTGTAACTCCAAGCAAGGTTTGTTTATTGCTAATAGCCTTCTTGCTTAAGCTAAACCTCAAAACATATGGAAAAGCCTTGAAGGGCCTGGAAACCTCAAATCACAGGTAAAAGATGTATCTCTATGAGAACTGACTGGGCAGATTGCCACAAAGAATTTCAGAGCTGTGCCACAGACCACAGCAAGGGTTGGGGTGGGGTGTGTGTGTGAAGAGTAGAGGTGGGAGGGCAAACACTGAAATAAGGGTATTAACTATGGCACAGATCACTCTGGAATGATACATGCAGGAACACAGGGCTCTTTTCATGTAACTAGGTTCTGCCCCAAGCATGGCAAGTAAGATTTTCCTCACCAAAGTGCACCCTTGTACACTACAGTTTCAATTCCCCCCTCCACCCACTCTCTGAAACACTTCTCTAAGTTTGCACCAAACATCCACCCATCTTTTACCATCATTCCCTTGCCTCCTGTTGCCATACACAGTATTCCTGCTCCCCCAAGATAATCACAGTTCTAGCACCAAATTGCTCAGCCAGGTTGTACATCCTCAACCCTTCCCTCACCATGCAACCATCCTGTCTCTGGAGCATCTCTTCCAGGTGGGCAATCTATCCTAGTGTGAGACCTAGTGAAATCCACCCGTTTCTGTTAAAATTTGGGAAAACTATGATGTGTATCCTCCCCCAGGCAGCAGCATGCAAACCCACAAACCTATCTCTGGTCATGCTCACATATACTGGTTCACTTAAAAAGCTACAAAATTTTCATCAACACAGCCACCACAAGGGCAAGGTTACCTGACAAATGAGATATAAGTCTTCTGGAGGCCATTGGTGAAATCATTCAGATATACTGCTTTTACCTTCTCTGAGAATTTTCAAGCTAAATGATATTTATTTCTTTGATTTCAAAGGTTGATCTTTTATCCCAGCTGCTCATGGCAATCAATTACCTTTATCTGCAAGTTCCCAGTTTCACTGACACATCTTATAAAATTCATCCCTTCCACCTCAATCAGTACTGAAAGTGAACAAATGTATTTGTGACTTTTCAAGATGCAAACCAAAGTCATTGGACAAACTTCTTAACTCCCATATATTTAGACACAATTAATCTCAAATAGGACTGACATCTATGTTGGTTTCTTTTCACATCTCAGAAGCAAAATAGGGATCTGCTAAAATAATAAGTGGATCATTGCTGACAAGTAAATCATGAAACACAAGAGTGTTTTTCCAGATCAAGAAGAGAACCAGAAAAAAAGCCAGTGATAATAAAGAAAACAGGTTTTCTCACAGAATTCTCAATCCATTTTGGATTACTATGCTCACAGGGGCCATTTGGATACAGTGCAGAGAATCTGTATAATCCCTGAGACAGACAAGGCCAGTAGAACTTTATGAGGGACCTCAGGAAAAAATACAGATGTGGTTGCAAGCTGAGATGGGAAACTGTAAAGTGTCATTATGGAGAGGAACGATGTGTTGGTGATTGTTGTGACTGAAGAGATTTGGGGTGGGAGAAGAAGATAAAAACAGTTAGAGGGAGCAGATGAAGATGCACAGTGATGCATCTGTCGTGGGACAAAGGTCAGGCTGAACATGGCCCAAGCTGGGATGTAGGAGAGCAGGATAATTTGAATTTTAGTGCATGAGCCTAGGTAATAAAGGTACTACCTGCAACAGCCATAATGAAAACAGAATAAAAGCTTTTAAATTAAGGCCCAATAATTTCATATGGACCACAATAAATTGGTAACAAAAATGTAAACAAGAGGAAGCACTTGAGTCACATGTTCAAGCAAACTAATAGCTTCAGAAAACTACCAGCCACTACCTTCAGGGGTTTCTGAAAGGTTAATGATATAAATTTACTTATGCTTGTAAAGAATTTGAAATTCAATGGTACCCCATTAGCAAATTATAAAGAGTTTTTCCGAGGGCACTTTCTGCATTGTGGCATAATGAGAACTAGGGAGTAGATTTTACTTTCAGTGCTCTGATCACCACACAGATGCACAGCAGCCAAGCTCTGTTTTGGAGTAAATGTATGCACCTCCCCAGCTACACAGGGATAAAAACTTGCCTTGTAAAACATGGATGGCTGTAGAAGTTCGACTTCTGTGCAGATTCAGCTACCCAAAAGGACAGGTATTTTGTGACAGGATTACCACAGCCTAGGTCTGAACTCCCTGGCTGGCACCACATGGTGTCCTCTCTTCTCCACGCTGCACCAGACCAGCACCTGCATCTCAGTGTACACACACATCCTTCAAAAGCCAACATGATGAGTTTGTAAACAGAGGTGTTTCCAATGAAATCCTTATAAAGCTTTTGGTTGTTTTGCTAGCATGCAAACACTTTCTGAGCAGAATGCTATTTCACACTTCCCTCTGCTGCTAAAACCCTGGCATCCTGTTCCTAAACAGTGTGACTTCTAAATAAGACACGCTGTCCTCAGAGAAGGACACTTCCCTGGAGAAGAACACAGTAACTGAAAACTGGAAAATCATAACAAACACTCCTTCATGTGCATTAGATCTGCAGGCAACTCACACTAGCTAAATCTTACACAGCAGAGAGGGGTTTGGATTGTTATGAAAAAATTATCTCCTTCTGCCTAGTTATCTGCTCCTCTCCCATCCTGTTGGCTACTGTGGCACTCATTGCAATAACAAATGCTGTTTTCCAAGCAGTAGTGTTGTAGTTGGACTGGTTGATTCCTTCACAGATCCAGACACAAAGCAGCTTCACTATGAGATCACTTTTCAGTGGGTTTATGCTTCTGGCAGGTCTATGAAGCAAGAATCTTGTCACAGTTCACATTATTTTGAGTCTTTTAAGTTCTTTACAATGTTCAGGATGTTTATGAAATTAAGTTTCACAAATTTAAGATATATTTTGTGATTTAGGAATAAGATTTGGGAATTAGCATTTATTCTGAACAAGAATTTCCACTGCTAAGCATGAAATCATCTAAGGCCAAATGGAATGTTCAGATGTCACAGTAACACACAGTGTTTAAAAATCTAAGCTTATCAATTTCCCAATGGAAACTTACTGAAAGTGATAAATGGAGGCAGGTATCTTGTACAGAATAATGACTGGGTCAATAAAAAAATTCCCAAAACATTCCTAGAGCATCCAGTTGCTAAAATTTGATTGTAACACAATAAAGTAACACCTAACTTTCACATAAGGAGAGTAAAATTAACAGAAATAGGCACCTATAGCACTAAAGACAAGTATCCCAAACAGGTAAATGCTCAAATTAGCAATATGACTAGTGACATACACAGTGGACAAGGATTTAACACACTGAAGGAAGCACCATAAAAATCTCAGCATTGAAGGTCAAATCCAACTGCAGGGAACAGCACTGATGTTTAAATAGCGACACTTGTATTGTCATGCATCGTAGAAGAGTTAGATTTTCTAAACTTTTTCCAGAATGCTGGGATATAGTAACAGAAAAAAAATGTTTTACACAGCTAAAATGTTTTTGACATTAAGATACATTGCTTGAGAATGTAAATGCATAGGATATTAAAAAAAAATCAGTGTCAGTTTATTGTAATTTTCTTCAGGAAAAAATCCTGCAAATTAATATACAGTCGGACTATGGGTTCACCACTTTGGATTCTAAATATTTAATGGTTAGCATCCTTCTGCCATACAACTATCACATGCACATTCCAAAATTACAGCCAATTTATTAAATTTTAGTACTGAAATTTGTTAAAGAGGTAATGTATGGGGATATAAAGCACATGTCAATGATTCACCTTATTTTAGAGCAAGGCCTCACTTTTGTGACTTAAAAAAATGTTTTTTAAGGCCCCTACACAGGACAGGATATGTTTCTAAAGCATCAAAAAGTGATAATATTCAATAACAGAGACAGAGTCTTGAAAAATCACGGACCAACCCAACATTCTCTTAACATTAATTTTATAAAATACCTTACATGAACAGATAAAGAACTTGAGCATACATAATAACCAAAATTTAAAAAGAATGTTGAATAAAATATAAATTAATTGAACACATCACTAAATTTGCCACGTTAGACAAGTTTATAAAAGGCATTTTCAGATAAAATAGTTATTTGAAAGAAAATCCTTCAAAATGGAAACTGCTGCAGTCCTTTTTCAAGAAGTCACTCCTAGAAGCGCTAAATTCCAGGTCATCAGGTAGCATCTGAATTTGCTTTGAATACGGTGTTGCTTCAAAATTTGTCAGTATTTAAGATACAAATTTAAATGCTTTCAGGTCAGAGTTGTCAGTGCAAAGTAAAGCTTCAAGCTGAAAATGAGAGAAATACAACAGAAGAAATGATCCTGGTACAAAACTTCCTTAAATTCACATTGTAAAAAAGTTGTGCCTGATGCACTCTTGAGATACTGGACATTAACAAATTTTACCAGTGGCCATTTTAGGGTTCCAGACAAGCCATTAACATGGCTAATTATATTAGTTTCCTTTACCACAATTTAAATTTTTCCTACAAATAACCTTTGGAAAAGATCTGTACTGCTGAGGTCCACTTGCTCTGCTCAACTTTTGATTCAGCCAATTTGCTCAAAATGCAGTAACTTAGCCAAAAGGAGAGAAAAGGTGAGGCCAACAGACAGCACAAGGATGGTCTAAAGACTGCAAATGTTTCTGAGTTTAACCAATTTTGTTCATCCAAGCACACTCATTCAAGTCAGTCTTCCTTAAAGTTATATAAGTGCATAACACACTGCAAGGCTCAAACTCTTAAGTCTTTCAAAGGTTAAAAACACGTTTAGAGAACCATGTCTTTAGAGAACTAGACTGCAGTCAGATTAATTTATTTTAAGCCTATTAACTGCAGAGTGAACAACGACACTCTAGCAAAGCAATTTTGCTGTTTGACTTTAAAACTACTAACCAAAACAGGTTTGAAACAGTCTGCACATTCCACTATTTAGAAGTGTTATTAGTACACTCATGTAAAGATTAATAGAAGTCTTTTCAAGTTACCACTCAGAATACTGCTCATCAAGTTTGGTTTTTTTACACATAATAAAAAAAGTGTCACTGGTGGTCACAACCAGAAAGAAGGAAAACTTTAAAAACCTTAATCTATCAGGCAGCAGTTCCAGCCTCTAATTGAAATATAAGGATGTAATTTATACTAAAATGCTGCATAAAAAAAAAGAAAATTAGTTCTTCATTACAATTCAAAATTTCAAAACTCAATCTGCAGATTGTTTGTTCATCCTTGTAAAGTGCTCTTTTTTTCACTTGCTATGCTGGCAGTAATGTTAGAACCTCATTTCAGTAATTCCAGTACAACCAGAGTGTATAATTTAATAGCATGAACCATTTTCAATTTATAGTTAGCTAAAATGCTACAGTGATGTTGCAAACAAACCAAATGAACAAGAGGGTTCAATACTACACAAAACTTTCTCCCAAAACAGAGGAAAGAGATTAACTTAAGCTAAAAAAGCACAGAATATAACTTACACCAAAACTTTTCCTAAGCTGTACTTGAGGAATGAACAATTACAGGAAGATGCAAATGTCTTTTCCTGGAACACAAACTCAGAAGCATTTGCCTAAATCCAAATGGACCAGCAGCTCTTCCCTATACCCTCTATTCTCCTGATAATTTTTTATCACTGAAGCAGATTAAAGATATCCATACTATGCTTTGTAATGCTACAAAATACTTTAATCAGTTTTAAGAATAAGTTTTTTGATGAAACAATGGGACTTTGAGATATCACAGTAATTTCCAGTGAGTGTTCTCAGTTACTTCAAATCCTGCAGTTCAGCCATGTGCTGCCTTTAAAAACATCTTTACAACACACTGGCTGATGGGATCTGATCCTGTAAGTGATACAAATTCAAAGTGAAAGAGAACACTAACAGCTGAAAAGGAACAATGAATATATACTTCACACCCAGCGTGGCACACTGAAATTTTTCATATACTCATTACATCTCAAAATGAGAATAACTACCACATGGTTCTATTTTTTCAATAGTATTAGAGGAAAAATTTCAAAGTTTCATTTAAAAAAAATAAGAAAGCAGCCATCTTAAGAATTGCTCTGAAAATATTTGGACTCAACTTTGAAAGTACTCAGAATAGACTTGTCTTCTCTCTTTTTTTCTAAAATCAGGAAGATTTTTAAATTTGCTTGCATCAATTTGGGCTCAAAATAAAATATCAAAGTTTGGAGTATCACTAACCAAGTAAAGCAAAAATGTATTTCCAACCAAGCAGCTGGAAAGTGAGTGAATGTATTTGGGTGTTAAACACATCCTTGAGGATTATAAAGTGTACGGGGGAGGGAGGTTACTGAAGAACTATGCAAAAGATATTGCTACAGTAGCATTAGGAATTAACAGTGCATCAAAGATTTAAAGTTTCCAAGTTAATACAAATTGATCCAAGCCACAATGAACCACAGGATAATCACTCAAACAAAACATTAACCGCATTCTATTTTACTCAATCTAGAACTGGAATTTACCTGAACACCTTTAATATAATTAAAAAAGATTCCTTTTAGTCTTACCATGAAGAATTGGTACCATTAGTGTGTAATCAAAACACAGTATTATCATGTGCATTTGGCTTTTTTTGAACATCTGCAATCAAATACTCAAATTTGAAATAGATTTTACAAGTGAGAACTCAGTATCACTGCTTCATGAAGTGTTTTATTTGTTGGTTGGGATTTTTTTGTGGAAACTGTACATAAAAGACCTTGAGACTACAGGTCATGAAATTCTTGTTAAACAGAAAGCTGCCCAACATTACTGTCAAAATACCTTTAAAAAGGCAGTTCACAGAATAATGTGTTTTACATTCAGATATTTCCTCTTTCAAAAGCAAAGGAATCTCAGAATTTAAAAAAAATCAGTAGTGAAGGCCACATACTTTTTGCATTTGATGAGTTGAAATGCAAAAAACAATTAAAGCATCTTGTAAAAGAAAAAAAAAAAAGACCAAAAGAAACACAGAACTTCTGGAAAGTGATGATTTAGTTGATGGAGTGGTCAGCATGGAAACTGTTGGGAATGCTACAGCAGAACTGACCACAAGTACAAGGGAATATGAACAGGACATAGTACAGGCACAAACTAGAAAACTGTAACTTGCCAACTTGTAAACAAGAAAAAGCATTTCACAGATTAAAAGTTCTAGGGAAGTAAACTTTTTTTAAATTACTTTGTAAGTTCAACCCTGATTTAAAAAAGTATGGCTAGCAAAAATACATAAGCCTCAGCATATTTATAAGTCTTGATCAGAGCAGCCAGGAGCCTTTGATAAACGGCTGGAAACAAACACCCTTCTGCTAAGGATGGAAGAAAAATATTCCATTCTGTTCTTCCTCTCATTCCCCAATCCACATGTGTATCTGTAGAACTCATGCTCCAAGAAAATCTTGATGCTGCTATAGATTGAGACGTGGGGAGACTGTTGGAGGAAAACAGACAAACTCTCTTAAAATACTACGGGCCACATCAACGTTATTCTGGGCAATTTCAAGTGCCCTCTTGACTTCTTCAAAGGAATAGCCCTCTCCCATAAGTTTTGCAATTTTTGCATCCACATTTTCCATGGAACTGTCAGAGTTGTATGCTTTCCTGTGATGTATTTCCGGTGCAGTTCTTCGAGGAAGTGGTTTAGGGGGCCTGGCTGGTGCTTGTGAACCATCTGTTTCAAATAAAAGAGATAAAAATCATTACAAATTGACCTAAGACTGTGTTATAGGTTGGTCATGAAGTTATTTTAAAAGTAGAATTCTAAAGGAACATGAAGAAATATTTTAGTTAACCAGTATAGCTCATTTTAAAATTTTGACAGAAGCTGAAGCCCTCAAGAACATCCAAAATGGAAATAATGGAGTTATTTTAATAATGCTAATGCTATTTTAATAATATGACAGGAACATGCAATTTGCAATCTAGATTATCTAAAGTTGGAAGAAAAATAAAGTATGCTGGAACAGCAAAGACAGTGAAAATAGCCAGTCAAACTCTTACAGGCCCTCCACTCTCTACCCACAGTTTGAGAACTTGTGAGTTAAAAAAAAAAAACAAAAAAACCACAACCCAAAACAACAAAACAGAACAACAAAAACTCCACCAACAACCAAAAAGCCAAAAAAAACCCCAAAAAACTACAAAACCAAACAAATAATCAAAACCCAAACACAAGTTTGATCACTGTTTAATTGAGGACCGTAAGTTGTGTATAAGAGGAATCCAGACAAATATACCTGAAGGAGAAAAATCCTTAATTTACTGGTCCATCTTGCAGATTGTTTTCATTCAATTGCTCTTCATTTCATGCACAGTAGTTGCACATGAGTACATAAATAAGTGGTTTCTCAAAAAGACCTCTAGCCCAATTAGTCCCATGATGAGAACAGAACACGCTCCTTCCTCTCCAGTTCCCCCCTTCTGAAATATCTCCTGGTTCCTCATCTTCTATGGAAAAGGTTACCTTCACAGTAATGCTAGTGACTAAGAATCATGATGTGCTGGGGGAAAAAAGCTAATATTCCGACTTGCTAATCTTCTCAGAGTCAAGAGTTTTGTGCTCAAGTAAACTTGGTACTTTACTGAAACGCCTTTATCCTCACTGATTCCACAATAAGAAGCTTAAATACAAGCAGGCACAGCGCAGAAAACACTTTCAAGAGCAAAGTATTTAAAAAATTAAAAAGTCTTTAATCCCTCAGAAAGGGTTTTAACAAGTCCTATCAACAGTGACTTTGATAGATAAATTAGAGGAATTTCTGGCTGTGATACTTCCTGTTTACTTACACTGAAAGCAGTGGCATTTTCCAGTGTTAAGTACTTCAGAGACAGCTCTTTAGGCATGGAAGAAATGTTATATTTCCAGTATTCCTGTTGTAACCTTATCATAACACTGGACAGAGAGAACTATAATTCAACCAAGTACATTAAACACTCCAGATAAATGAAAGCAGTTCACACAAGAGCATGTCTAATGCATCTGTATTTTTCTTTCAAATTAATTTTTCCATCAATTTGGAAGTGTGTTGCTATAAAATTTAATTCCACTTCTTAATACAGAGATTTAATAGTACCTTTAGCAAGATGGTGATATTCATATAATGAATGAATGGAAGAAATTTGATTAAAGATTTACAGTAAGGGGCTAAGACCTACAGGTACTAAGGGCTACTTCACATTTGTTTTGATTTTCTTTTTCTCTGAAGATAAAAATAATGATGTAAATGATAAACATTCTGAAGCAGATCTAAATCTGCTATGAAGGTGTGGAAGATCCATGAAACACCTGTCTGAGAAATTAACTGTAGCTCAGGAAATGCTGTTAATCACTAAAAACTGAATCAGAGACAAATTCAAATTTTGCACTTCACTTATTTTAGGAAACTGAAGACTAAAAGAATAATATTCTTTAGAATAATGGCACATAATTTAAAACCAATCATTTTTCTGTCACAAACGTTCAAGCTGTTTTAATATGTACATTCTGTTATGGACTTAATTTCTATACAGTATGAAACAAAATTAATTTACAAACTTTACATTTTCCCCTGGGCTTGAAGTACAGAAGAAATTCCTTATGCATAAATCAGATCCTTCCCTGTGCTTGTGTAACATGAGGGTATTTTTTCTTGACTCAGTCTAATACAGGCTTAAAAATGAATTTATTTCTTTCAAACAAACTTTGTTAAGCAATCACATCATTTAGAAAGGTCATTTTTAATTCTGTCAGCAGATTTGAAGCATAGGCATTTTATTCTCACTGCAGCAACATCACTCTGTAGCACAGATACTCAGATCTTTAGCACTCTCTCTCAATTCCCATTATTATTTTTTTAAATGCTGACATCTCTTTCAATATCTTCACATCCATATAAAATTTCAGCTAAAGCTGGGTATCATATTGGATCCTGAGCTTAAAGATACTAAGCCTAAGCTGCATGCCCATCTGGACACTGAGATAGAGGTATTAAGCAGGACTTTCCTTCCCTACCTCCCATCCTCTGATGTTTCAGCCACTACAGATGTCTAACTAAAAATTCAAATAGATTTTCTAACTGTGCAATTCAATTAACAGTTTCTACCATGAGCAGCTTCCTTCACTGCTCACTTTTCTGTAATTCAGCACTAGACTGAACCCTTAGGTAAGGGGTTAGTACAAAGGCAGATACAGGCTCATTTAATAAGTGTTTAAAAAGCCTGGGAAAAGTGGTGAGAGCTCTAAGGCACAGTGGGAGAGGCTATTTGTAATGATGCCAACTGTTTGCTCCTCTCTGCTGTGAAATGCCCTTCTTTTCTGGATTCATTGGTCTTTCACCCACAGACTGAGGAACATCAGAGAAGCAGGTGACAAATGCTTGCAGTGCAAAGCCTCTGTGGAACAGTGGCAAGCAGCTACACTTCACCTAACTGGGGTACAGGAACAAAGCACACCCAGGGGACCGTGCTCCAAGGAACTCAGAACAGGGAGAAGGTGAGGGAAGGACCCACTGCAGACACTGCTCCATCAAGCTGTCACAATCTTTGTATTTCACAATACTGTGGATTACATTATTTCCTCTAGTGTTAATTGAAATACACTCTGGAATAATATTTTTGGAAAAGGAATCCAAATTTTCAGGCAAGTGTTTTCATAAGGCCAACCGAGTGAATGAATAGACAGCAGGCAAAAATAGTTAACCAATCATTTAAATCTGTATCTTCCAGAGTAGCAAAGTTCAGCAAAATAGATGAGACTTAGAGGTTTAATCTTCTTCTTCTTTTCCCTCTTATTATTGGCTGTGCTTAGGTAAAATATTCTAATTCTTAGCGATATCATAGAATGGATTGGGTTGGAAAGGACCTTAAAGATAATTTAATTCAAACCCCTCTGTCATATGGGCAGGGACACCTTCCCCTAGACCAGACTGCTCAGAGTTCCATCCAATCTGGCCTTGAACACTTCCAGGGATGAGGCATCCACAGCTTCTCTGGGTTCTCTGGACAATCTCTGCCAAGGCCTCACCATCCTCACAATACAGGACTTTTTCCTGATCTAATATCTTTCAGCTCTCCCTTGTCCTGTCACTCTTGTAAAAGGTCTCTCTGCTTCTTTGTTTTAAGCGCCCTTCATGTACTGGAAGGCAACAGTTAGATCACCCCAAAGTCTTCCTTTTTCCAGGCTGAACAATCCAAATTGTCTTAGGCTTTCCTCACAGGAGAGGTGCTCCATCCCTCTAATCACTTTGGTGATTAGACTCTGGACTCACCCCAGCAGGTCCATGTCTTTCTTATGCTGGATGCATTTCTCCAGGTGGGGTCTCATGACAGCAGAGCAGAGGTGTCAAATTCCCTCCTTTGCCCTGCTGGCCACACTGCTTTGGATGCAGCCCGGGAAAGCAGGATGCATCCATTTGGCTTTCAGGGCTCTGTTGCCAATTCATGCCTAGCCTCTCACTCCCAAGTCCTATCTCCTTTTCTTTTTCTAATAATTTTAAACAGTTGTATATAAGAAGTTTGAGAAACCATGCCTTTGGGGCAGTGGGTTGCATGGCTGAGTACTATTTCCCAAGTGCTTAAGACTGGATTATAAAAAATTACTGATGTAACTGAATCCTTAACGTCTACCATCACGACAGCAATCTTAAAAACAGTGAAAGTGAAGCAGAGAAGTTAAAGCACTGCCCATGCTACTCTAGGAACCCAGTGGCTAAATTATAATTAGATTTTAGAGTGAACTCCATTTCTTTTTCAACTAGTTCAAAGAATCACCTTACAAAAGCACTGAAATGAAAAATTTCTTAAGTGAGCTGACTAGTTCAGAATAAATGCAAAACCAAAGTTCTGAATACATTTAGACTCTCTACATTGTCTTTTTAAATCATAGATGAAGGTGAACCAGTTCATCCTGCAGCTCATCAGTTCTGTCCTTCGGAATTACTGCCACCGTAAAAACAACTTTCCAATTAAGAGAATGACATGATCTATCACATAGTTTTCGTCTAATTGAAATTAAATGGAATATCTTGTTGCAGATCACGCTGATTTAGAATGATATTTATAGCAAAAGCTGACACGTGAGTGGTTTTGAAGATGGCTGTGGGAAACACAGATCAAAAGGTATTAAGTAGCACCAGAATGCTCCAAGTTCTTAACTAGCAAGTATCTTGCAGTAATTTAGGAAAGTTACAAACTGCTCTATCCTAGTAGAAGTGTAAGAATTGCAGGAAAACTCCATAGTTTTAAAAGTAGTTACATCATTGCCATAATTTGCATTACAAGAGAACTCAAAACATTTGAATAAATTGAGTGAGCATTTTAAGACAAGTAGACTCCTCACACATGAAGCATGTGTTATAAACTCTTTTCTTCCAACAACTGGGAGAAAAAAAGAGAAACAGTTATATCTGTAAAGATAACTTCCCATTTACCAGCAGTGTCACACTAATTCACAATTGCGCTATTCATTAAAAAATAAGTAAGCCTTAAGATAGCTACAGAACTTTTCCATCATTTAAGCTGGAAAAATATACTCTTTTTTTCCCCCTATATCCCAGCAACATGAAACTCTGTATTTCTTAGAAGGAGAATGTAATTACTACTAAAAAATATATCCTTTTTTTTTCACTTGGGAACGCTGCAATTGAACAATGATGATTATTAAAACAAAGATTACAGAAATGTCCTTTATAAAAAGTCTTTACACACAACTTTATCCTATCTGGAGAATGATTAATAGTACAAAACATCACTTGGCTTTTTCTTTGTGTGGCTTCTTCATACAGCAAAATAATTGTGGTTGAGCCAATCCTTCCCCTTCCCCATGTACCATCCACATCTAAAGAAAATAAAATTTGTCTAAAACCTGGTGAAAGTACTTTGAAATACAGTTAATACTGTTATTATTTTTATTCACTTAGTAGATTTCCTTTAAATTTACTATTCTTCTTGCCTGAAAACCATAACCAAAATTTCTTTGGCAGAGCAATTTTTTCTACTGTACCTGCTCCACTGAAATGCAAGACTGAATTTTAAGTGGTTTTGATTCTTGCTGTTTTATTATGAAACACCTTAAAATTTTCTTAGAAATTCAGACAAACATATTAGCAAAAAAGACAGAAAATATTAATACTTTAGAGAGTTATGTTACTATTTTTTTTTTAGGAGAAATGAAACAAAGATGGAAATCAGAAGCTTGTGCTCCTTTCAGTACTTCCGATCTCTTATAAATCTTTGAAAAGTGTCAGGAAAATCTCTGCCTTTCTCAAAAAATAAGGAACATTATAACTCACATAGGCATTCAGTTTGGCAGCTAATAAAATGGATGCCATAGTATATACACCTATACACAAAAGTAGTCACAGTTACCTTGATTGCAGAACTTAATTCTCTTAATTCTCTTTGATGATTTCATATTTTTGTAAAGCATATTACCATTGCCATTTGTTGCCCAGAATGACAAAAAACTCATTGGATGTTATGGATGCAAGCTATTTTCTTCATACAATTGTAATTTTCTACAAGAACAGTTTTCTGCCTTACCTGAAGATGGAGGAAGTTGATCATAGTCTTGAGATGTCCTATTTGTTTTGACATTTTCTGCAGGTGCTCTCCGAGCAGGTGGCAAAGGAACGTGACCAGTTATGGGATCAAAATGGGGATCTGTGATAAAGAAAAAAAAAATTGCCTTAGAATAATCAGAATTACTATTTGAGGGAGGGCTGAAGCATAGAAGGTACGATTAAAATAGCCTCCCATCATACAGAGGAACTATGAGGTCATCCAGAGATACCCCCCAACAGCACATGCACATGAACCTCCAAATTCAGCATTCATGGTACACATGTAAGCAGGATTTGAAGTGACAAACACAGGAGCACAGCTTAAAGGTGGTCTGTCCTGCACTGACTGTGGTGGATTCTGTGACATGGATTCTCTTCCCATCCATGAGGTACTTTTCAAACACCCAACCCTGATGCTGCTGGGATTGTGCCTGGCAAAGCATGGAAGGGGTTGCAGTGCCTGAAGCAGCACAATTAGAAACATCCCAGGTATTCAGTTTGCTTAGACCTTCATTGCACTTCTGTGTTTTGCAGTTCACAAAGACTCCAGGTTGATTTCCTATTCATACAGTCCCAGCTATGGGTAAGTACTACAGGGACAGAATTTAAAAAATGAGAGAAGTAAACAATCCTTTATATTGTCCCCTCCTTTTCTTTTTTCTTTGGCTACCAGAGATGCTGTTGAGCAAGTACATCATCATACTGGATGTGGTTTCTGCTCTGGACTCAGTGCTTGCAGAGTGCTTGTTTTGTATGCGAATGCAACTTTTTGCTGGTGTTGATGATGAGATTATTATTCTAATCTGACAGGCCCTGATGGATAGCTGAGAAATCACCCTCAAGACTTGTATGGAAACCAATCATCAAAAGCTCATCATAAATCTTCTACAACAGATTATGTGACAAGATGCAAAGTGAGTAATATGGCTTTAGAAATACCATATGAATAAAAAAATACCAATTCACACAACCATGCATGCCTAAGTAGATGCAATACACTGCTAAGATTAATGAGAACTGCTGCTGTACCACTGTATTCCTTATGCAAATATGAAGAACAATACATGGCTGTAGATACATAATCGAGATATTTATTTTAAAGCTATTAAATGTTTTTTAACACTATCAGTGACATTCTTAGATTACTTGGAAGTTACACGTAAACATTCAAAACTCTGCATGTTTCTGGGAACTGGGCACAGGCAGATGGAGCTTGTGTGCATCTGTGTGTGAGGGCTCCTATTTTTCCTCTCCATGCCCATCAGTATTGAATGGTGCAGTGAGTGTTTCTGCATCAGTTGATACAACTGAGGCACCCATCCAGACTAGACTGCTGAAGATGGCATTGTTTTTATTTTGAAGTGTAGAAGATAAACTACATGGCATTTAAAAACATCAAACTTTAAATTCTGTAATGTGCTAAGTCTTTTCACCTGGATGCATTCAGCAGCTTAGATGAGACAGTAACACACTGAGTTGAATTTGCATTATAAAATACACAAAGCTTTAGCAAATTACTCAATGTCAGGCTTTGACTGATAGCAAAACATAAATAATAAAAACATTCCATGAAAGGTCACTACACTTCAACATAAAGTAGCTGCCTTTCACCCCACAGTGAGTTCCAGTCACACAGGTCAGCCAAACACCACAGAACCTGTCAGGCTATCATGCAGCTGCACGTGACTGCTTGTCATCCACATTCTGGCCTTCCTGTGAGACTACCACCAAAACACCTCATTTGATCCCTCTCCATAGAGCTTCTAAGAAAAACAGAGAGGGGAAAGACATCATCTAACCCCACCACAAGGCAGATTCCCTGAAAATATTCACAAAAAAGGTAAGCTTAAGACAACAACATCCTTTGAAAATTTTCACAGAGAAAAAAAAATTAAAAAACCACTTCAGAGACGTGCACAACAACCCACAAAAATCGTGCTGTAATCTGTACCATAATCAGCAAACCTATTCAACTTCATTAACCTGAAAATCAAACTCTTTTCAACTCAAAGACAAAAATTATGAATTGTAAACACAGTTTTCATACATTTTATAAGCAAAATACCAGACTGAATGTATCACAGTGATCTACAGGGAGAGATAAGTGAAAACCTGTCTTAGCCAAAAGGTCATGAACCCTGGGATCTACCAACTGTGTTTACAATATAGTTTTGTAGCAAAATCTTACAACAGCTCTAACAAAGCAGAATATTCTTTTCCCATATTTAAAACATCTTTCAAAGTTTCTACTTGAAAATAACCCCAATGAATTTTACTATTTAAAACAATAGAGTTGACAAAAGGATACAGATTAGTATTACAGATTACAACAGAAAGCTACAATTTACAAAATTTCTAGCCTGGTATAGAAATATTGACCTCATTTTATTACTTTGTGATAATGAAAAGTAATGTCTTCTATCTTCTCAGTAGCTTCATCTAGACCACTTAAAATTTTGATTTTTTGGTATTTTGTATAATGAATTCTGAAGCCTGGTGACAATTTTATCACTGAACAGATAGGCTTCTGAAGTAAAGGAAAATAAAACAATATTCTGTTTCCTCTATATTCCTACCAGAATGAAGGAACAGTTCATGTCCTGAAGAGGGTCGGCTCCCTGAGCCAGCAGGTTTTGTGTGCTCAATCATGCTGTGCCGAGCAGGTGGTGGTGGTGGTGGTGGAGGCAGTGAGGGGGGTGAGTTATCAAACGCATCTTCACCTGCAGGTTAGAAATCAATTATTAGATAAGCAAAACTTCATTAAGAACTGCAGAATAAAGAATAAAGCTTAAATTTTATTTTTCTCTGTCTGCTGAGGCTTTTACTCCTACAGTTCATCTAAGCAGTTCAGTGACTCCAGTAATGAAAGTGTAAACCTGACTGTTAATACCCACAGACCTCTTCTAAAACATGCTCTGAATGACCTTTTGCAGTGCTCGGTTTCTTTTCTGGGATGGAAGGAGAGATTGCTTTGAGTGACTCAATTGCCAAGAGTGAACTACAATGAAAGCTTCACTGAGTATCAAAGTAACAGCTGTATTTCAGTGGCTAGGCAAGAATATTTATATACAAACACCAATGCTGGCTGCACTGAACCTGCTACATTTATACTGTGTATTATTCTCGATCTGCTGTTCAGAAGCTCTGACTCCACATATAAACTGAATTTTCCAGAGCTTGGCAAAAGAATGCATCTCTTATACAAAGGTGGTGCAAGCAGGACTAGAGTTACCAAGCACTGTGTTTTTCGTGTGTTCTTTTGCCTTCATCTCTCCTGCATCTCAGGAGCACTTCAGGGATCAAAGAGAGCATAGTGCAGGAACAAAGCAAATATTCTAAAGGTTTTATAGAACCAGAAATTTGGATGCTGATACATACACACAGACACAACCATGCAGCTGAGTTTGCCAATGAAGGTGTGGGTGGTCCCCAAGCATAACACCAATATATATGCAGAGATCATTGATTTTTGTGTAGGAGAACAGAATAGAAATCAGGGTTGGAAAAAAGAGCTTTTGGTGACTGTACACAGCACTGAGTTTTGAACTGTTCCTTGATGGGGAGAAAAAAATACCAGAAATTAACTTATTAATTTAATTTAGTGGCTTGAATTTTTTACTCAAATACCATCTTTTTGGCATTCTTCTTTGCAATTGCTAAAATAAATGTAATTATTTAAGCTACAGTAGGAAAACTGTTCCACTACTGCAATTAAGTGCAATGCTCAAACTTCTTAGTAAGGTACAATTAAAATTTATTTTAGGGAAAATTATTTTTACTTTTCTGTATAGCTGGAATACAGATTTAGTATACCTTTTTGTGTGCCTCAAGTGAAGCCTCACAGACTCCAAATGACACAAGTATTGACTGACAGCTGCAATATTTAGCTCATAGCCTGTTTGGTACTCCTAACCTATTCAACACTGGCTGTTTTTCAGTAAACATGGCATTTAGTTCATCTGGGCAGTGTTAACCATTACATGTAATCAGCAAAAAGTCTGCAACCTAAAGGGGGCACCAGAAGATCATAATCGGAGGGTGTCCTGGTGAGCAAAGAGCTGTGTTTGGGGTTGTCTCTGGCAGGAGGCCGTGCAGGAGGCAAAGGTACCGGAACTGTAGGTGCATCATAGACATCTCCTGAATGACACAACCACAAGAAGTGAATGTTTTCCTGCTGCACCCCTGGGGCAGCACACAGTAAATCTGCTGGGCAAACAGTGAAACAGCACAAAGGTACCTGACTCTGGGTGTTTAGATTTCTTTATCTCGGAAGTAGCACTGTGCGTTCCATTCGCGCATTGGCCGTTCTCGCACGCCCTGCAGACAGACATCAAGCAGGAAGAATCAGCCATTTAGCCAAGCTTTAATTCCCTCAATGAGCAGTACCTGGTAGTTCACTACATAAAAACCAATCAGGGACAATAAGCCACATCAGCTTTAAAATTTACATTTTTAGATATTGAGAGCAGCTACTGGTTAACCCTCATTAAAACTGCTTTGAAGGATTATGCTGCTTTCTTGGTGACATACTGCCATGGTTTAAAATAACAGGCTGCAGTACAAGTTAGAGGAAGAACTAACACTAAACACAGTCCTCACTTCAGAGTTCAGGCCTTTACTTCATTCACACAGTTACATCACAAATTCCATCTTAGTCACCTTCCCAGATGCTGAATTTTCCCTAGCAGAATTATGAAAAAGGGGAAATGTGGATTCTGGTAATTATCTACACCAAAGCACACAGAAAAACCATTAAACAAAACATAAGAACAACAAAAAAATCCAAACAGAGCGCCACAATATACACTAATAACAAGTTTCAACTGAACTTTGCCAAACCCCAATGAAAACCCCAAAACTGAAGTAGTCAAAGCAGCTTGCAGGAACCTATTCATTTCTCTATCAAAAAGCTGAGCCTTGCTGATACTTCTACCACAGTTTACTGATTTTTTTTTCTTAAATTGAAGCATATTCTGCCCTCAAAACGTAACAACAGTATCAAACTAACATGAAAAGCATCCAACCAAACAGTAAAGAGTGCCTACAATCTTGTTGAAAATATTGGAGATTATTTTTATAAGAAGACTTTGTTCAAATATTGCAGGGAAAAAATTGGACAAGCCTTTTCATAATATTATATATTGTTTAAAAATACGAAAGAAGCAGGAAATTGCTCCTGTCACTGGAACTGTGGGTCCTGTATATTCAGAATGAACCAGAGACTTTCCTTGGAAAAAGGCCACCATGCTAAGCAATTCCAGCTTAAAGATAAAAATCCCATTCCACCATGCACCATTATTATTAAACATTAGAAAATCTGCTAGTTATATACAGCTAAAATTTCAGTTTTGGGGTTTTTACCAACAGTGTTATTAAATCTATCAGCTTTGGCCAAATGGAAAGGAGGAATGAATTAGGGTCTGGAATCATTTAAAATACATAAACAGGAAAGAGGAAGTGAATTGCATTTGTGGTCCCAAGAGTTACAACTAGGAGTAATGAAATAAATATAAGAATAATTGCAAGATTTAAAAAGAAACAAATAAACAAAAGCCCCTAATGGTAAGAGATTTTTTGCTATAAATTAATTCCCCCAGAGAAGTGGTAGAGGAAGTGCTGTTTTCTTCTTTGACATTAGATTTGTTCAATCTTTCAAATGCAGTGGATGCAACACTTCCATTGACTCCTCACCATATACACTAAGTAATTAATATTTTCTACTCTAGTTTTAATCAATTCTGCATTTTCAATAATGGCACAGGCAGCAAGGTAACTTAACATGGCACTACTTCAGAAGTATTCAGCCCATGGTGAGCCCAGCTAAGTGATCAGTTCACAAAAAATGCTGAAATACCTGTTTACTTTAACAGCAAACACCAGAAAAAAAGGCATTGAATGAGTACTAATAAGCAAGCCTTCTGTCCTTTCCCCTTTGGAAAAAAAAACTTTATTAGGAAAAGACAGTAAATGTAATATGGTAACATTCTTCTAACAATAGTCTAATTAGTAATGCTGAAATTCTTTCCTTCCATTTCTTATTCCTGATGTTCAGCAGTAACAAACCAGACAATTAAATGATCTGACAGAAAGTAAGACTATGAATATTTTTTTTGTATTATTCCTGAAATATTTTTATCACTGTCATATCTGCACGTAAAAGAGAGAAAAGGCAACACAAATTTGGGAGTAGGATAGAACAATTATATAATTCTAAACTACAGAAAATTCTGACAAAAATTTTAAGCTCTTTAGCTTACTGAAAATTCCACGTACTATCCAAGAAGTGAGGGACTAACACTTTGGGAAGAGATAAGAGAAAGTGACACTGGAGGAAAGAACTGAAATGTGCTAAAAATTTATAATGTTAAAAAAAAAAAAGTTGGTAACAGTTTCGTTGAACAATAATGAGAAGTTTCATTGAAACAAAACATCCATCCCATGTTTCTTAATGAAACCAGGAACCAGATTATTTCTTGAAAATTTTATCTCAGCTTTCACATCTAAGCAGTGACATTAGCTAAAAGAAGACATTTCAAGTATGTGGAACACCAGACTATTTTCTTAATGCCTAGGAGAATGGTTTGAGTTAAATTTTTTATTACAATTTATAATAAGAGGAGTTGGTGGTTTTAATCACGGAGCAACTTGAAGAGCAAACTGAGGCGTTTTATCTGTAGCAAGTCCTGAATTCATGCAAAAAAACCACCATATGCACAGTAAAAACTGGAGAAAACTTGGAACTCATCTTTCTATCTACAGTCTCTATTAATAATTCTAAGGGTCTGACAAAACACTGTACCAGCTAACTGAAGGCATTAAATTATTTTTCCTGTAAAATAAAAATCATCATTCCCATATAAAAGCACAATATGATCCCATGAAAGTGGCATAAGTATAAAGGATTAGGACCTTGGAATTTTTTTCTTCTTGCTTCCCATTGTTTTGCTCAGCCAACACAGTTTTATTTATAATTGATTTTTTTTTAAGTCTCATATGGTAGATAAAAATTTAAGTACTTAAAGTTTATTAAGCTCTGGCAACTGCACAATATTCATGTCTAGGCAGTGAAGCCTGGATCAGGATTTCTAAAAGAGAATTTTTAACCTGCATGCAAAGAACGATGATATTATGAGTTTTTTCTACATGTTTTAAATTGTGACTTAAAAGGTCTAAAAATTATTATTGGCCAATTCTGGGGTGAGAGACATGTTGAGCTTTATTCATGGTGGGTCCTCAACATCATATTCAGAGAGAGAGTCAAAAATGGCAATACATCACAGAATTTTTTTAATCACAGGAAGGTCTAAATTTTTTAGATCAATACTCGCTTTTAATATCATACTTACGACCCACAAGACCAGTAAAGCATTCCCCCTATGACTCCAGACTTATTGTCTTAATTCCAGCCATTCATATTTTTTTAAGGGGCAAAGTTCAGCAGGAATGTCACAGCCTTCAGTTGCCACGTCCCTTGCTCCAAGTCTCCTTGTCATAACCCATTAGTAATTCTGAACAGTGAAAGTTTGGTGGTATTGTTTCAGAACATATTTAAAACTAAGACACTGAATTCAGTAGATTTTGTAAAAAAATATTTTTCAAGGCTGCTAAATTACCTTACCGAGCAAGAGGTTTTATATTATGACTATGAGGTGGTTGTGAGCTCAGTATTACAGGGTGTGAAGAAGGAATTTTGTATTCATCATCATCATCTGGGTGTTCCCTTGATTTATCAGACAGAGAATTTGCTGAAGGACCAGGGCACCTAAGGACATGAGAAAAATACTGGTTTATCTTTAGCTGTTAGGTACTTGACCTCACATAATACTGAAAATACTCTTCTTTAGCCCAGACATCCTTAATACATCTGCTACATATAAGGAGACAAAAGCACCATGGCAAACAAACTTGTAAGGTTACTGACAATTTGTCACAGAAAATGCATAGAGCAAAGGGCAGCTGCCCTTCTAAGGGTTAAACAGTTAATTTAAATAAGCACAACATAGCAGAGAATTGCAAAGAATTAGAGTACTAAATAGGCACTAGCAGGACTCGGCCTGTTTGTACTTATCAAAAGTACCAAATAAAAGTTAATTCAGGACAAAGGTGTTTAGCAGGGCTTAGGGATGCAGAGGACATTCCCCCTTTCACTGGCCTGCCAAGCTGTGAGTGAGGACACGCTGTGTCCTCTCACGTCTGGAACGTGCACGTCAGCCCTGCTCCTTCTGTCACCGAGCAGTGTCCTGCCAAAGGCTGATCTCGAGGGAAACAGCAATTCCAAGCCACAGTTTGCCCTACTGGAACTATGATTTCACCCTCAAAATTTTGTTAGCAAGATGGGACACACAGCAAGAGGAGAAACACCTTTTGGTGCTACTTCCCCCTCTACTACCTCAAGGCAATCAAATATTCCTATTATATTTACAGACTAGAAAAGGAACTTGGAATTGGATGCTTCATTACATGCTCAAAAATGGATGTTCCCTCATGCAAAACACCACTGTGGTTTACAGTGCTTTTGAGACAAAATCTGCTAGTGATGTAGCAAAATGGGAGCTACTCACAGGAATTAAACAAACACTTAAAAATTGAAAATTTTTTAAGTTTTGGAGAAGAATCACTCTGTATCTTCGACATAAGAGTTTTAGATCTTCTGAAGAATAGAACAGCAATTTGATCAAAACTGCTAAAGAAGTCTGACATAATTACAGAAGTCCAATTAAAAGTACAGTAATTTCATGATTATAAGGCACACCTGATTATAAACCGCACTTCCAGGTGTCGGCAACTTTTCGTTCTTTGTCCATACACAAGCCGCACATTACAATACAGGGTGTGATAAAAGGTATCTATTCTATCACCATCTGTTGAGGGTGGGGGCAGTGATCCTTATCTCAACGGGAGATATTCTGCTAATGGGCCATCCATTGAAACCAGGCGGGGCATTGTTCTTTATCTTTTCACAACCCATCCTTCCTCCAGAGAGTCAATTTCTGCTAATGGCCCACTGAGTCCCACTGTGGGACTGATAAAATTACTGCATCCCATTGGAAGTTGCTCCAGCCAGGGGGAAGAGCCCAACATTTCTTACCAAAATAAAAACAGAATTTTTGGGACACTAAGGGAGCCCCTTTCTCCACAGGACTCAGAGGAAAACCGGATTTCTCCACATCACCACTGGACCTCCAGAGGGAAACTGCACCTTCTGCAGGAGCACTGCTCCAACTGAGCCACATCTGTCACTGCAGGAGGATGCAGCCACCATTTAATGGGACTGCTACCAACACCCTGCCTGACAGGGTGTCAGGTTGTACTCTGACTTTGTCAGGGTTTGGAGTTTGTTTCTTTGTAGTACTGTATTTCTATTTTAATTTCCCTAGTAAAGAACTGTTATTCCTAATTCCTATATCTTTTCCTGAAAGTCCCTTGATTTCAAAATTATAGTAATTTGGAGGGAGGGGGTTTACATTCTCCATTTCAAAGAGAAGCTCCTGCCTTTCTCAGCAGACACCTGTCCTCCAAACTAAAACAGCAACTTTTCATTCTTTGTCCATATATGCGCCGCACCTCATAAGGCGCACTTCTGGGTTCAGACCAAAATTTTAGTCAAAATGGTGCGGTTTATAATCGTGAAATTACTGTAACTCTTTTCACATGTTCAGTCAAAAACATAGGGGCTGAGTGGAAAATAAAAATCAGATGTTCAGTTAGCAAGAGTCCAATATTTCATTATTGAAGTACAGTTTATAATAACTATTTTAGTAAAACAAAAATAAATCAGCACTGCTTCCAGGAAAAACAAACAAACAAATGAAAACCTCCAATGCTTTTCTATTAATGTAACCTTTTAAGGAAAAAAAAAAAGAAAAAACAATATTTGTAATATTATAGTCAGTAAGAGCTGATCAAACAATTTAAGTAGGAACATTTTGGAATTGTGAAGTTTCAAGTGAGAGTCATTTTGCCTCCTTGTTATTTAGAATAAGAAATTTCATACACGATCAATGTATCCTTCAGTCAAATGTGTGGAATTACAGACTGATTAAAACAAGTAGAAAGAACAGAATGCCTTGGAGCTATGTGAAACAAATCAGCTCTCAATCTACCACACCACACAGATTGGAGAGCACAGAAAAAAGAGCAACTGGCTCAGATTAATTGGAGTAGCACAGTTGTGAAAAGCTGAGTATTTTGAATCAAGTACAGTTCAGCATTTATGAGTGCTGAGCACAGTGAATTCAACAGGAGGAAAAACAAACTGTAAAAATATTCTCTCTGACATTTCCAAATAAATCATGATAGGTATTATTCGAGTTACTTTTTTTGAAAGCAATTGTTGTGGTTGGTGGAAATTGTTGTTTTTAAAGATTTTTTTCCCCCTTCCTCCCCAGTTTTTCCACCTACATATTGTCATACAGTATTATAGATTACTGGCATTTTTCCTAATGGTAACAAAAACTTAGTTTTAAATAAATTAAAACCAGACATATTAGTGTTTAAAGAAAGAACATACTATGATCAATTTTATTTTTAAGAGTAATTCCATGTGATATTTTAGTAATTAGATAATTTTAATTTCTTGCTCCTAATGTTATGTATTGATAATTTTCCATTCTAAAAATTAAAAGCTAAAATTGCCTGTGTAATTTTAAAAAGGTGTAAGCACAAAGCCAAAATAGAAATGAAAGTTAATTTCTTCCTCAAAAATCAACAGAGTTTTGTTTTCACAAATGAAGGTTTTCCTTCTTCCCGGAATTCATCAGTTTTCTATTTAGAAGTCTTCAGTTAATAAAAGAATTTCTTTTGACCAAGCTGAAGTCACGCATTCTAGCTTTGGACTGGCCTGACATGGAATTTGTGCCTGTACGTATTGTTACAATATTGTGTGGACTTCCCAATGCTCTGTGTATACACTGTATTTTGGTTCTAGGCTACATCTGCAAATATCTGAGTGAAAAAATGGGATTCTCATGAAGGAAGATGTTTTTCCATGCTGTGAAATATAAAAATAAGAATATTCCCCTCTTTAGATTTGCATTGTGTTATGAAATAAGTAGACTAGAAGGACACTGATTACATGAGGTATCCAACTGATACTCCTGTGAGACCCTACTCCATCATGTTACATCCTGACATTTATTTACGGCTATGTCTGGATAATATTCTAAAATTTTCTTCTGAACTAAAAGTAGGCATGGAGAACTTAATCTCAGCAATTGCTCCACCTGAGAACAGGCTTCTAAATAAAAAAGTTAGTGCTCCACTGCACCTCTATTGTAGTGCTCAGGAATAAAAAACCCAGTATATTAATAAAATGCTGAAATATATTTGTCTTCTATATTAAAGCTAACTGAACACAAAATGGAATGAAAAAGTTCTTAAGGCTAATATGAACTGACTGTCCAATTATATTACTTAACAGCAAGAATCACAAGCAGAACATTGGAAAGAAGTTGCAGGATAGCAGTGTGTTATGCCCCAATTTCCTTATACAAAAACACAAAAAAAGGACAAACCACATTATAGGACTTCCAAGTTTTCAACTTTAAATATATCTTGTTCTGTACAAAATCCT
This sequence comes from Catharus ustulatus, assembly GCF_009819885.2. Lineage (NCBI taxonomy): Eukaryota > Metazoa > Chordata > Aves > Passeriformes > Turdidae > Catharus > Catharus ustulatus. Next base: position 18,774,136 of record NC_046222.1, on the reverse strand, counting down.
GTGTCATTCACAGTCTGAAGATACTTGCTATGACAGCAACATTTTTATTTAAAAAATAAACAGTCATTTTGCTGGAAGACTTACAGTAGTCTGCACTTGAAAAGACAAATCTTCCCATATTCTGAAACTCAGGAAAGTTGATCATATTTAAAGTGATATAAGATGGTTTGGGTTGTTTGTTTTTCAGCCACAACAAATAAGAGATGATAGTCTGAACCCTGGATAAAGCTCCACATACTAAAAGCTCAGAAAGCCTGACTAGATTAGGGGCAGAACAGTGATGGAACACATTTTTTAGCCCTAGCATTTTCCCTAGAATCTGTCATCTCCTGTGATAAATAGCTCTGACCACACTTCTCCTGTAGTAATAGAAGCCAAACCAGACAGTATCTGCTCTCACTGCCAAATGCCTGTGAGCAAGATCTGCCACAATTTATCCTCTCTCCCTATACAAACATGCTGTGTTCAATGAACATTAGGACTGCTCCCACTTAATCAATACCATTTACATTTCCTTTGTAAAGGCACATTAAAATTCATGGAAAACATACCAATTTACATTAGTTAATTTCTTTCTTTTTTCCATTTTTTCTTTTAGCACCAGAAAGTTGGTGCTATTATCTAACATTGACTAGCACTCTTCTTTTATGGATAAAGTTAGCTTACTTTATACTAGGGATGATGGAGCCAGCTGGAAGAGGAGGTGAAAGCCGTGGAGGGACATCATATTCTTCATTTATCAGATGACCATTTGAAAAAACCTAAAAATCACACAAGTATTACAATGGGTATCTCCTATCACCATGGATATTCATAAGCTAGGTATTACACAACAGACTTTGAGAAGTTTTTGGGTAAAGGCTTTCCCAGGAGTTCACACCACAGAGCTGTCTCTGAAGTGACTCTCAGGCCTGTTTCAGCTCACCCCATTTTGGAGCTGTAGAACATGTTAATTTAAAACTTCACCAAAAGAAGTTTCACATGCCAGTTACTAGACGGACACTCAGTTACAGCTGAACTGCTTGGGGGAAAATTAAGATTTCAAGATTGCGAAGTGAGAGAGATGACGTGTAATGGCAAAGCAATGCTGAACATCATGCTAAACATATTAATTATTAAAACTCTGATACAGCGTCTGCCAGAATCCATCCTCTACCCACAGGATTGTCCTCCAAATTCTTGGCTTCTACCAATAGCAAAAAGTTTATATTACAACTGATATATGAATCAGAGAAGAAAATTCATTCCATGTTTCCCTCATGAATGTAAATACAGCCTGGAATGGTAATTCAGGGCTACTTCCTCTAATTAAATGGTATAGATCTACAATCTGAAGATGATAGTTCAAGCAGCTCTTGGTTAAAGATCTATATTTGTAAACTTCTTCAGACTACACTTCCGCATTGACTAGGTGCTCTAATTTGAGAAGCATTCATTCCATCAGCTTCAGTACTGTGCTAGACCACAAGAATGCTTCATGAAGGTACAGCTGAAGATATAAACCCAGAATCCTTTTAAAATCAGAAGGAAACCTGCAGCATTTTAAATAACAGCCTAGTTCTAAGTGAAATTGTGATACTTTGCCTCAATACTGAGAAAAGAATTATATAATAATAATCCAATTATACATAGCATCATAGATGACTTAAGTACCTTTTGTCACATATGTCAACACCTCTCACTGAATTTCAGTAACATACTTTCAAAATAACCAAAAACCCCATACATACATATATATTTATATATATGGGAAAATATTTGCTATATATACACACACAAAAAAAAAATTAACTGGAGATAGGTTAAATAGCTTGTGGTCCTGGGGAAAGCAAATAGATGAAAAAAAAATGTTTTCTAACTTCCATGACTTAATCACAAATTCATCCATCTAAGCAAGAGTCATGTAGTCTTCAAGCCAACAAAGACAGCAGCTTTGAGTTAATAACCTCTATGAATAAATTACTGAGCTGCTTTGATAAAACTGATTAGAGCAGAACTAGGAATTTTTTCTTAGGACATCACCTTTTGATCTCTTTTCAAAGCTAAGCCTGACCAGCTGTAAATGGCTCTGCAAGTGCCTGAAGCTGCTAAATGCCAGAATTCACCTCACCTAAAACAGAGCTAATTAGAACATCTAGTATTTCATCAGAAAATGCATACAGTTTTGCAATAGGACAGTTCCAAAGTGACCTTAAAATGCTATATTATTACAACATACAGAGATACATTGTTATGTGGATAACTTACTAGAAGAATATAGCAAATCTAGAATATTCTCTCAAAGATATTTTTGATGGTTTTATGTAAAAATTTTAACTCTGACCCTCATGTACTGTTGCTTTACAAATGACAGCATTTAACAAATAGTTTCTTTCTGAGTAGCTTATTATTAAGCATCAACAGAATATAGTCAGGAACCACAAATCAACACTGGTCAATATAAACAGTGTGTGTTAGCCAATGCAAGACAATGCTGCAGCAGGGTGTGAATTTTGGATTCAACACAGTGAGTGCTACAGCTAACAAGCTAAAAATGACAACATGGAGCTGTATCTTGTTACAAGGTCTTTTAAAGCCTAACTATTCAATTAAGAATTGATATCTGTATTATTTATACTTTTGACCCAATGACCAAACACTTGTGATGTGCAGTGCAGTATCCAACCAGAAACTACTATATAAAATCAAGAAGAAGGAACAAGAAGGAAGAAGAGCAATTGCCCGAAACCTCCATCTTGTTCCATACTTACTACTATATTCTAAAACCCCAAATTCTAAACCCTTCAACCATGTGAAATCACTTCTATTCAAACTACACACCAGCAATTCCAACTCCATCACTCAAATCTGGAAGCCTTCTCCAAGGCCTCAGATCAAAAGCAGTGTTCTTTTGGGTGTCAGTGCCAGAAACAATAGAAAGTTCAAAACTCCCAGGCCATTACCTTGGCACCTTCTGCAGGCAGCTCGTGCCGTCTGTGCTTCCTCCCGAAGCCCTGCTCCGAGCTGCCGCGGCCGTGCCTCCCGCTGGCGTTGGACACGGCGGTCAGTCCTGCTTTGGGGGACGCGTCGCCCGCGCCACGGCAGCCGGCCAGCTGGGTTGTGCCAAAGGCGTCCCTGGGACACCATCCCTCCAGGGGCACGGGCTGCTCCCTGGCCAGGCCCTCGGCGTGGTGCAGGTGCCGGCCCGCCCGGCTGTCCGGCAGCAGCGGGGGAGGCCGCTCCGGCGGCGGCGGAGGAGGGTCTCGCAGAGGAGGTGGCGGCGCTGGCAAAGGCTTGTCCTGTTTCCTCATCATGCAGGGAGAAGACTGGACAGCACAGGAAGGTACAAAAAAGAAAAGTTACACAGAGGCATGAATGATGCTCATGACCAGTGTGGCTTCATCATTTCCTACAGATATTTTCTTGGCACCAGCGCGGTACTTGCCAGGAGGTTATGGCAGACCCTGCTGGCACTCTGCAGACAACCTGGCCCTTCTGCAGAAAGCATGTCCCATTTCTGATATTGCATGAGTAACCCAAGCAAGGAATGGATGCAGAAAAGATAACTAACTCAGGCAGTTTTATTTGACCCATAGTTTTTTCCAGTATTCTTTGCTTTGATCATTTGAATCACTTACTCATCTGCTGAAATAAATTCCATGGAGGGTTTGGAAAAAACAGGCTTCCTGATGCGGAAAAGAAACCCAAAACCCCAAACAAAATAAAATCCCAGAGGAGTAACTCACTGACAGCAAAGCAAGGATTACAGAGCAAGGGGAAGAATAAACTATTATTTCATTTTTAATTATATACCTAGGGATGATTCCAATCTTTACATGACATCCACTGTGTTAGAGTGCCAAATCTATTTGAACTGCAGCTCAGTTTTTCAGGTAGTAACCTAATTAGTTTGTAGTTTTACTTGCAATTAGCTTATCTGCAAGCAACATTTGTCAGAATATTTGCTTTCTAAGAATTTAATTACATCACAAATGGTTAAATCTGGTCTAAAATTATATATGCTAATACCAAAGTCTGAAACCCAGGTAATAATGAAAAAAACCTCATAGCTGCACAAATCTGAGCAAACCAAAACATTTTCATTATGACTGAATTACTAATGGCAATTTACAAAGTAACAGTTGGGTCAGGTGTTTACAAATGTTTTATCTCCAGCTACCATAACAAATGCAGGGAAGATTATTTCCCTGGGAATGTATAATTTTCTTGGACTTCAGTAAGTCTGCATATTATTACCACTTAAAGAAATGGAGGTCACAGAACTTTTAAAGTAAGAACAGTTTGCTCTCACTTCACTGCCTAGCCCAGCACTATTCTTCAAGCAGTACCTCAAACACGTGACCTGAATTGAAAATAAAGTTATTCTACCTACAGGCCAGTGCATATCAAAATGAAGTAAACTAACTAAAAAAGTGTTTAACTCATTTGCTAGTCAAGTAAAATAATTTTCACTGTCAACACAGAAAAATAATACCCTGATGCAGATTTTTTGCTATACCTTATAGATATAAAATATAGTTTTTAACTTGAGCAAAATAGAAAAGTTGTGGGGTTTTTTACCCGAAGGAGTAGTTTTGGCAGGACTAAATAATCTTTTTTTTCTCTTAAATATATATTTTTTTAATGTATGAGATTATTCTTTGTTTTCCCCATCTTGTTTCCCTTGCACACCACAATTTTTTTTTTCCCAGGAAAAGCATTTTCAAAAAATTAAAACAGCATTAATACTATTCCTGGTTTACCTATTTTTAAAGCCATGAACTTTGCAAAAAAACCAGTTGAAAAGCTAATTTTTAATGGATGTTGCATATGCTTTGCATATATCCTCAATGTGTTATAAATTCATTTGCATAATATAGGAAGCTAGGAAAGAAGATTACAGAAACTCTTCAAACTTCTATTTTTTCTTCTAAATTATAAGCCACTAAAATCTTAAAATATATTAATTTTCAACCTTACAGTAAAAATCTGACAAAAGAAACAAGGTACTTCAAACTGCATTATTATAAGCACAAAGGTTTCAAGTCATGTCCTGAACTTGAATTATTTATATAAAAATGAAAAATTTTTAATCTAACTCACTCTCTTTATACAGCAATTACAATAAAACAATCAACTTGTTACAGAGAGCAACAAACAGTATTTGCTCTCTTTCATGCTTATCCACTCAAAAAATCATTGAATCTTTAGTATCACTACTTTTACAAAACATACCATACAATCTTATTGGCTAGAGAGTCATTATTATTTGCCTTGAAATTTGAGTCCTAGTGTCATTTAAGGTTTTGAAAGCAGTGTATCTGCACATATTTTTCTTGTAAGGACACTGGAAATTGAACATAAATCATCATAAAAGGAAAACATATAATCTTAATGAGATAATGACCTTTAAATCTATTTTCAGGAAACTTTAGCTTCTATTTATTTTCATTAATCAGAGTTTGTTACAGAACTGATCCATTACTGCAACATCTTTAAAATTCTGACCACATAATGTCCAATATAATCACCAGACAAACTGAAGTCATATTTGACCAATACATGCAGCCAAAAGCATTTAACTACATGATGTATTATGGAAAGAGAAGAGACTTCATCAATGTGGATCTAATCTAAAGTTTCTTTAAACCGGAAGGAATTAAATTTCTTTTGGGCAGAGCAAAATTCTGAAAAAGTAAATCCATGGAAAGGTTTGAAACAGTCCACTATACAAAACAAACAAGAAGCTCATCTAGAAAAAAAAAGCAGATGCAATTTTCTCATAATTCTTCTATCCAGAAATCATGTCCCAGTAACACTTACCTTTGGTGACCCGGTTGGGCTGGCACATGGTGACCGTGCTACTCCCTTCTGAATCAGATCCAGACGGGGAGGGACAGGTGGAAGACTAATGTGTGGGATTTGCAGGGGGTCTGGAAGAGGTTTTCTTCTTTGTGCAAGAGGGGAAGATCCTGGGGAAGTCACTGGTGAATTCTGCCTCTCATTACACTTCAGGACAGAAAAAACAAAGTTACTTTTTACCTGATGATCAAGTGTACAGCTTCCATTCCACAGCTAAAATGCTTGATACTTATCAGAGACTAAGAGTCAATTATAATAGTCATTTTTAATAATGGACACGTGGGCAGTAGAGCTCACCTTATAGTTACTGAACAAGAAGTCTACAAGTCATTCTACCTCAGAATTAAGACCCGCGTTAACTTGTGATGAAAATACAAGAATATATATTCCAGCAATTTGTATGAAAAACTAATGATCACTGCCAAACTCCAATGAAAAAAAAATCACAAATTCAATTGTACAACTGCTACCCTTGATAACCCTTTTATTAATAGAGAGTACTCAATCTTAAGTTCTACAAATCACTTTTAAAAGCTGGACATCCATGATATTGCCTGTCATTGCCTACTTCTCATTTTCAAATCATACTTCCATACAAAACAGAATGTACTTCTTCTGAAAATTTACCAACCAAAATCACTAGCAAGACATTAGGGAAAGAAGCTAAATCAGTAAAAAAATGAAGCAATGACAAAAATAATTTTAGAACTAATTTATAATTTAAGCAAATACTGAACTAGTAATGCAAACATTTAGCATGTCCCTCCAGTGACAAATTATGCTTTCTTTTTTCCTTGACCTTTCAAATTCATCAGAACCAAATATTTCAACTCTTAATATAGGGCTCCATCCAATTTTGCAACTGGTCCCTACCCCTCATCTGGCTCAGTTTCAACAAACAGCTCAGGTGATTGCATAGATCAGTTCAAGTTATTTCTATGAACTCACTGTATGAGTTTCAGTGCACTGTAATAAAACTGAATGTCTGTGCTGTTCTGTGCTTTCCCTGAGAGTAGACACACGTAGTTGGAAGATATTCCCACCAAGGATGAGCCTTGGGCCACTTGTGCACTGAGGCATCCCACTGTTCTCATATCACAACTTGCCTAGAGAGGCAAAAATGCACCTATCTTTAGGCAAAATCCCTTGGATAAACCTTCCCCCTCTTTTAATAAGCTTTTTCTCATTAAAGTTCTTTAGCAAGGTAAACAAGTAAGCAACACTACATTTCTTTACACACAATGATTATATAAAGGGAACTGGAAACTTCATAAATTCAAAAGCAGATTGAGGAAGAGGATGTAGAGCACTGACTCCTTATCAATGCTCTGTATGGCAGCTTAGTTTAGCATCTCATTCTAGGGATTGCTACCACATTTCCTTCAAAAAACAGGAGCCACCACACTATTACTGTCAACAGTGCACAAAAATGCAGGAGAAGGGTGAGAAGATGTTGAAAGCTAAAAGGGTAGTGTGCAACTCCATAATCATGATAATTTTTTGGTTGCTATTTAGAGTCTTCCCCACTTTGTGTACATGTGCAAGCTCAATGTCACAACTAAACATTCAAGTTCAAGAGACAGACCAATTTAAGATTTGTGGTCGTCATGGCTACCAGAAGCTTCTCAGTTTCTCTCTTTATTTAAGAGGTGGTCTCAATATTCATATTAAATGCCTTGTATAAATCTTTAAATTCTCTTTGTTTCTTTTAATTGATGAATGACCCTGTCCTTGACTGGAAGACCATAAAGATAAGCATTATGAATTACTGAAGCATTTAGCCTCTCAACTTTAAGGAAAGTTAAATAACTAAGCAAGATATGCGCAAGAATGCCTGAGCAACCATAATTACAGAATTACTATAAACCAAATGTCAATTAATTTTCCTTATCAGAAGGCATCTATCAGTTAAACAACATAATAAACATTGTATCATTTAATAGCATTAGTTTTCAGAGTTTAGTTACAACTCCATAAAGCATTCCTGAAAGCCCAAGAACCATGCAACATAATATACTCAGAGGATTGACTTCAGCAGACACAAAAGGAATTTATTTCCCAAATTATCTGAAATAGAACCAAGCAAGCAGGTCCCACCTCCAAAAAGATTCAATTATTTAAAATAAATGAAAGTCACAGCATCTTATGATGTTGCACAACATAATGCATTTCAGTCAGCAGGGAACTGTTCCAGAAGAGCAATCATACATGTGATAGGAGTAGGAAACAAAGAGTAAGAAAGATAGGAAATACTGAAAACCAATTATTGGACAGGAAACATTTGCTTGGAATTTAGGATGTTCTAATTGTCGCATCATCAAACTAATTAACACAACTTCCTGAGAGAGCAACCTGAGACTCTCAAATGGGAGTCTGCATGGAGCTGTACAAATCCCAGCTAAGTGAACAGCACTGCAGTGATATCATCTAAAGAATATCCATCCCTGTTTCTATCTGGCAAACTTCTCTTACACAGTTCTGCTCTAAAGAATCATTAGGCTAAATGATGCCTTCTTCCCTCAGTGTGCCCACTGGTTCCATCCATATCAGACTTCTTTTCTTCTGCTGTCTAGTTTTTGCAGAGACAAAAATCACAGAATATTCACATTCAAAACCCATTCCTTTAAAAGTTCAAGATTCTTAAACCGTGACACGCTTTTAAACCCAAATGAAGCAAGCAATTTATGTATGTGATAAACTTCTATATATGTTTGGTATTTGGCTGCCTCCATCACATTCCATGGACAGTAAACCACAACTAACAAAACAAAATGGGAAATTTTTGAAATAGTAAGTGTGTGAGAGGATTTGAATTTAGGCTTACATCCATGCCTTGATATGTCTTGTTTCAAAATAGCAAAGAAATTTTTCAGTCCCCAGGACTACTATGCTATACTATAGATAGCCACAATGCTAACAGCTTGTTAGCATTGCTGTGACCACGGAGATTTCAAAAAGGGAATTGATTATAGCCAACCAGTTAAAGAGTAACTTATCAGGCAGAATATAAAAAAAAAAAAAGTTAAACAGCTGCAAGCAAAAGCAGCTTTTCCTTCCCTACAAGGAAGCTTAATCTGTATCCTCACTTGGTGCTGAAGTAAGAGCAAAAGCTTTACTGGGATCCACTGATACTAAAAATAAAACAAAACCAAATATTCCACAGCAACAAAAACAGGTTCTCCTCAGCATTCAGTATCAGATTCCCATCATATTCCCATTATGAAAATTCTGTATTTTTCAGTCCACCCCCATCCAACCTGTCTAGCTGCATCATTTGATGCGTGCTGACAACTGGGCCAACAAGACGGCTGCATCTCATGTGGATACGAAGGCATTAAAAATGTACTAATATCTACTCTTTTTGGCACACTTTCCTAAAATTTCCACATTTGTCACCTAAGGGAGATTTCTGTGTGTTTTCTATACACTGGGAAAAATGTGCATGAGAGAGAACAGCAACAAAAAGCTAAAACAAACAAGTGATTAAGACACAAACTAACTCAAATGAGCTGGCAGTGACAGAAGACAGAGCTTCAGTGTACGAAGGGGCTCTGCTGCACCACACAGAGACCTGTGCAATAAAGATGTAATTAAGGAGAAGAACACAGACTCCTTTGTAACAACATGGACTTCATCTGGTTGGCATGACTGCTGCCAAGGGAAAAGCAGCTGTGACTTACTTTGCAGTTGTACCGCAGAAGGAACCACACTTGTGTTTTTCCATCAGAAATATTTGTTACTGGGATATACCGGTATCAGTTTGCTCCTAGCAGTTGTGAATACAAGAAAAAGCCTGCTTCCAACACTGATTACAATTTCTAGTCAAGCTTTTTTCTGATGGAGGTATTAACAGCTAGATATTCAGATATTTACTGATATTATTATTGACTAATACTAACTGAATCAGAGTTTTCAGATACTCTTATGCCAGACAGGCACATATGAAAAGCATACTCAACATAAATCCTAATGATTGACTCACTGAGGAACACTGTCCTGCCTGTTAATGTCCTTGGAGCAAATTCAAACTTCATGAGACATCTAAGAGTCCAAGCAGACCTACACCAGAAGTAGCTCTCTGAAGTTTCTTTATTCATAACCAGGTAAGAGTAACTCACATATTTGTTATTTCTTAAGATAAGCTGTGACCTAGGCAAAGCTGTATTATCTAGGCTTAAAGATTTATATGAGGATATAAATTTACATCACTTAATACTGATGACTGTAAACACATTTTTGAAAAGACAGATTTATTCCCTTTATCTCTGCTGACCCAAGAAAATACATGTGAAGGAGGGAGAAGGAGTTAGGTCTGTGAGTCAGCAGCACACTGCCAAGGGAATCAGTAATTAGGGGAAGCACACTGCCTCCCAGCATTTATACCCTTCAAATACTAGTAAGTAATCAGTTAAGTCCCTTCTGCTGAGTGACATGATCTTAATACATACGTAGGAAGTGATATGTTTATATGAATTCAGGTACTGCCAAAGGGAATACATGGATATGCATTTCAAGTCTTATTTTACACATTTTTATATTTTATATCATGAAATGAAAAACATAATTCCTAAGTAATACATGCCTTCTTCCATTACCAGAAAAAAGTCAATGGAATATAATATGGAAATCATTAAAACAGCCTCCTCCCATATTTTGAGAGCCAAGGTCTTTTCCTGTGAATTACTAAATTTGACCTAACTCCTGTTGGAAGAAGCCTAGTCATGGCAAAGTTTCAGCCTTGACAATTTCCTATCACTATTTTAAAGTACAGCATGAATCATTCAATCAGGGTTTTGTGCATTCAGATATCTAGGAAATTAATTTCAGAGAAGACAGTAACACTCCAGATGGGGTAACTTCATCTACTTTTAGACAAAAGTTTTTATAGACAGTGTTTATTCACTTTAAGGTGCTGAAAACTCAGTCTCCTATATGGGGAGAGCCCTTTTTTATGCTTTCATGGAATATTATTTGGATCAAACAATTAAGCACTTATGAATTCAAAATTATTTGATCTCAGCAAGAACTGCAGCACTATCTGTTTTCTTTATTTTCTTTCTTTCTAAAAAAAGTGTATCAAATTATGTCATTACCAAAGTAAAGTGATAGAGAACTCTTTATTCATTAAGGCAATTAAATATTAAATGACAGAATAACTAACATACTCTACTAGAGACTCAAATGTCCTCTTTAAAAATATTGAAAAAAAAATGAAACAGCTATTTTCAACTTTTACCTGTAATTTCCACTTTTTTTAATGTGCATTTCATAATGTTGTGCTTTGCTAGAACAAAACTGAGAAGAGACACATTTTGGGCAATAACTGCATTAGCTAATCTGTTACCACAGGGCTGGAAATTTCTCGGCAAGGAAACAATCAACAGAGGCTTTTGGCACCACTCTTCCTCTTTCTTTCATTAAGAAATATCTGAAGACAATTTGGAAATTAAAAAAATAAGCTGATTGATGAGGAAGATAAACAGCCTAACTGCAGTGGATTTCTCCAAAGCCTCAGATAGAGTGGATCTGCTGCAACTGCTGACTCATACACAACACCTAGCAAGAACTACTCATTTTTCTTAACGTGTAGCCACTTAGTAATTTCTTTAAAGAATGATTAAGGAACTTCACGATTATTCTTTTCCTTAAAGCAATTTCAAGGTCTCTGAGTCTTTCAGAGACTTAATTCAGACACCTCTTAGAGTTTCTGAGTACAGTTTAGGGGTAAGAATGATAAACTTCAGATTTTTCTGGTACCTGATTATTTCCACAACACATTGTGAAGCCCTACAGTCACTTTCATCAGAACCTCCTGTCCATGAAACACCTTTTCTAATGAGTTTCACAGCACAGCTCACTACTAGCCAGATCTTTCTTGGAATGGTCAGACAGGTGATTTGACACAAATACAACCCATTTGATTTTCAAGGATTAGCAGATTTATGTTGAGAAAGCTTACCACAGTCCATACAATAAAGTAAGAATTTAAAGTTTGTTCACTGAGGTTACAAAGTTACAACAGGACCAGCAGGTTGGCTGCAAGATCTAAATTATTGTCTTCGCCACCTAACTCCCATCATTTCCACAAATTATGCCACTACAACAGAGTCGTTATGCAGCATCCTGTTCATATGAACAGCATTAATGGCAAACAAAAGAAAATTTCACAAAGAATAAAGTTCTACATAATGTCACAGAGAAGAATATAATTTCTTTTAGCAGGTTCCAAAGATATACTGATTAGCAGGAAAAATAAATAATGGTTAAATAAATAAGCAATCTGATGAAGACATTGCTAACAAAAGTATATATAAACAATGCCATAGTTAAACACAGGTGGTATGGTTAAGACCATCACTGCACAAACAATGGTAACAATTTTAAGAAAACAGCTGCTAAAAATCACCAAATGACACTATCATTCAACAATTTCAACTAGACTTCAAGAGGCTGGCAGAGCAAAGATTTCTTCCACTGAACAATGAAATCAATGAAACAAAAATAGCAAGGCACCAAAGCACTCAAGCACTTGGTGGATACCTAAAAGAAGAGTTCTTATAGTAAACCACCTATTGTTCCTTCTTTTGATAAAGGCATAATGCATTTTTGCCTTATCATGGAAGTGATAGTGTTATAAAAGCCCATCAATTCAAGGCTATCTCTCAGAGGTCAGCCTGCAGACTGCAATTTAAGTCCAGGCAGGAAGGATAAACTGTTCCCAAGGGTAGAGCACGTTGTATTACATACACAGTACAAGAATGATTCATAAGCCTTAAGAGGTTAGGAAGGATATCAGAAGCATGTATATTAACTGACAGATACTCTCAGATACGAGGGTGAAGATGTTTTTTTTTTTAAACAAACCTAATGATAAGAAAATGGAAAAGCAAGATGTTAGAAAATTAATTCCATGGCAACATTTCAGTCTATATGACCTTAGTATAATGTAAAATCTAGTAAATGCTCTGTCAAAATCAGAGTTGCATGGCCTCTGACAATATCTATTCCAGGCTAAAATACAGTAGTAAAAACTATCACCATAAAATAAACTTTTGTCAATGATAGTGCTGATTTATCAGTAATAAAATCTCCTTCAACAAAGATCTCAGAATTTAATGTAGACCACTTTCAGGACGAAAAACATCCCAAAACACAAAGTCACTATGGATAATCTCAAAAATACTTTTTGCTACTAAGAGTACCTAATACTAAAGATTACAGAAAAAAAATCATAGACAACTCACATGAAACATGACTAAAAGCTAATTGTCTGGAGTATGAATGAGGCATCAAGTCACTTTTATAAAGCAATAATACTAAAAACTGTTTAGAAAGTCAACTTTAATCCTAAAATATTCTATGCATGTGTACACACATGTGCAGAAAACAAATGCATATAGGAATTTCTTTGTTCTTTACAAATAAAAGCTTAGGAAAATGTCCATACAGCATAGTTTGGATAAGAGCTAGTGCAAACTCACACTTGGGCCATTATAAACTAAATTATCTCAGTTCACATCAGCTTAGAATCTGGAATTTTTTTTTCTCCAATTCACCTTCAGTTTTAAGGCATTTGTATTGATATATTTTGTTTTTTCAACCCAACAACTGTTCAGTGAGATGCTGTGAGCTAAACCATGAAGTGCAATCTCTTACAGTTTAAAGTTACAGGCAGCCTTGTTTACAAACATCTGGGTTTAGCTGTTGTGCAGAGTTTGAAAAGTTACCTTTCGGACTGAAGCCAAACGATTCATCATTAGAGACTCTTCTCTATCATCATCATCATCCAAGTCCAACATGGGCATACTAAAGCTATCCATAATACTGCAGCACCTGGAGTTCTCATCCCTGGGATCAAAGGGATCCACAATGATTGGTTCTGTTCCTTTGATTTCACAGCGGCAGAAAGGGCAGCCTTGGCCATCTGATTCCTACAAGACCAAAAAGTAGATAAATGTTTAAAAAACTAAAACCAGCAATAAATAATTTTAAAAGTAGGACTTATACCTTTCAAACATCCTCATGCAGTCTCTAAAATCTTGTAAAGAAGGACTGGATTAAAAAGGAAACAGATTAACAAATATTTAACTATAGTAAATCTTAAAATGACTGCACATTTAAAGCGGTCTCTCTTTAATAGATTAAGCTTCACTTAAACATTACTAATCAAAATGTAGCTATTATCTCTACAAAGCACTAAAATAGTCTTAATATTACAGGTCAGGAAGTAATACGTTTCCTTTCAGGCTTACAATTTCGCCATTCCTTCAAGAGAAAGGTACATAGACAGAGATAATGGATTTTATTATATATCTTTTCTATTAACCACAAAGTATTTCTTTTTATTTGACATTAGGACATGCAGACAAGCTTTGTGGCATGCAGTTCTTCTTGGAAAAACATATTCAGTCCATCACAGCTGCAGGATTACTAGCATTCAGAACACCTAAAGCTACAAACAGCTTTCTTCACATTTACATTAAAAAATCAGGACTTAACTACATTATGTAAGACAAGGAATTATTTTCACATATTATCAGAAACAAGAACTACTTTAATTTTAAGTCATATGTGTTCAGTGATTTTCAAGCAGCCATATTCAATTCTGTTTCCTTATTTCAGAAATTTTTTCTCATCAGAAATAAACAAAAAGCTTTTGGATTCAAGACTACTAATGAACAAAAATCAGAGAAGTCTTTCAAGCACTTACAGAAATATTTCCATCAAGAAACACAATCTAGATTTGAATTATTAAAAAAAAAAAATCAAAACAAAACCAAAAACCTACCACCAAACAAATAAAACCACAAACAAAGTCACACCCAGAAGAACCACGAAGCTTTGCGAGTTCAAGACAATTCAAAGTAAAATCAGAAATCACATTGTGTTGCATTTGCAGTCAGGGAGACAGACAGTTAAAGTGATATGAACACCAAAATTAATTCTCAACTACCTACTGAAATAGAACCAAGCAAACACAGGTTTTTGATTTCTCAGATAAAAAAGCAACTTTAACTTTTTTCTAGCATTATTTTTTTAATCTTGACACTTGACCGTCTTACTAAACTGACAGATGATTTTGCAGTTTTTGGATGAACTGTATCACAAGGCCAGATAAGCATAAATTATGTCTCCTGACATCATTTGCAGGATTAGTACTGGATTCCCATTTTGTATGGAAAGACATCTTCTCGACTTTCAGCACCATAAGTACAACTAACCAGTCAAATTCACTGCCTCAGAAAACATCTTCATATTATATGGTCCTACTGAAGTAGCCACAGTCAAGTGAACAGAAGTCCTCCCCACTCTATACAACTCCTTACAGTTTCATTTTCTATAAAATAAATTATCAATGAGGCATAGAGCTTTCAGTTTTCAAGGCTTTCTTGAACCTGTGTTCTGCACCAGCAGTTCCCATAATTTCTTTTAAAAAGCCTTAGTAATTAAACACATCAGCAGACTCATATTCAATAGTATGAATATATATCTGAGATGTCTGTATTAATATACACACTTGTCCATGCCCTCAGAAAGGTTATTTAGAACATTATGAACCTTACAATACAGCCTATATGCCCACATCCTTTTAGAAAACGTGTACTTTTCAGACAACAGATTTCTGTGGTATAAAATGACATTTTACTCCTGCTGCATAACACAAAAAGGAAACAAGTAAACCAAGTCTTGAGACTTGTTTCCCCATGAAGGGGAACAGCTCAATCATCCTTAGTATTCTATGCAGACCTGATGCTGCTTACTCTATTTTTTTTCTGCTTACTGAAAACATCTGTATTGGGTCTCTTGAGGCATGCCTAACGAGCCATTATGCTGCCAATTAAACAACCCACCAGAAGCTCACAACAGCTGATGCTGTTGCAGTGTAATACTTCTTCATTGCCTCACTAATTATACAAAAGTTAAATTTGTAATGAAGTCTGAAATGTACCTGACCAATTACAGCTGGTAGCTGTGTTCTGATCAAACCTGGTGAGTTCAAACATGTCAGTTTTTTGAGCCTAAAATGCTTTGTCATTATCTGCCTGAATCCCTGTCCCACAGCCAAGCACTGGGGACCTCAGGTTCTCGCGTCTCCAGAATCAGAGTACATCACTGGCCCAAGACTGCAACATGCTCCTACCATGCCCTGAGACACCTGACACTCAGAAGCACAGATTTCAGTCCTTCTGCTTAGCCCTGTCAGCTGAGCTAAAAAATCAAATGAACAAGCAAACGAAACCAACAAAACTACAGACCCCTCAGAATTTTTCAGAATTTTTTTAAGTCAATGATTTATGTGGTCACACCTCTATGTCTGTCATTCATAATGAAACTTGAAAGAATAGTGAAAGGGTACTCGTGAAATGAGAAATATTGTTCCAGCTCAGCAGCTGCTTAGTAGTGAAATAAATATCCTTTCGTGGGTATGCCTCAAATGGAATTTCCTCAGAATTTCTGATCTGTGGCCAATTTGAAAGGTTTGTGTTTGGAACATCAAACTCAAATTTCACAAAGAACACAAAATTGGAAACTGAGAGTACTTCTTTTTCAAGAAACCTTTATTGCTAATGGAAGAAAAACTCAAATGATATTTCTGATATATCGTGTTGGTTTGCCATTGAGACTTTCTTAATTAGGTAGAAAATGTCCTAATTAGAAAAGGAAAATTATAGTACTTGAAGACATACCACAAATGTAAAAGCATACTGATGGAGGTGAACTCATTTTAAAACAGGTCCAAAATTGACTAGATTCAACGATTCTTTTTACTCTTTTCACTACATTTGCAACCAAAGACTAATTATTAAATATGGAACTAAGTCCTCTCTGAGAACTGGATTACTTGTTCCCATAAAATATACATACAAAAGAAGGGACAGGGATAGTGCACAATTGTAAAGAGGAATGACCTCAGCTTTAGACTCTACTTTTTAGGTCAAATGCCCTGAATTAAAGGTACTCATTCTCCCTTTTCCCACAGACTGGTGCACCTATGAATAAGATGAACAAAACACACCAACATGTGTCACCAGGAAGTCTCTGGGTTTTTTTGGATGTTACATAAATGATTTTGAGAGAAGGGAGTTTCCCCTCCATTCAATCTCTTAGTGCAACAACCATCTAAAGCCATCTAGGTGTTTCAATGCTTCACATGTTACTAATGTGAACACAGGCATCCTAAAAAGATTAATTTTCCACAGGTCAATTCATGACCTCTACTACTGAGTGAATCCTTCTCTCACCAAAGACATCCCTTCTCCTAATAAAATCCTGTCTAGTGAGCATTCCCATTCCCAGCAGCTACCTGTCTTTGTGCCTTTTAAATACATCATGAAGTGACCTGACTAACTGGCACCAAATGCCCAGATTGTACTGTCCGAGTAGGTACTGCACTCAGGAAATAGCTTCCACTCAGCAGCAGTCAGCAAACGGCCTTGGCAAGACTACAAGTCTACACTGCAAAAACTGCTGGAGCTTTATCTTTCACAGATTTCTGGTTTGAAAAATGAGGAAGTTTATAATTTTAAATATATACATCCTTGTACCTGGAAAAGTAAGCATGTATCCACATTGTAAACAGGAATGCAGCAGAGAAATCCATCCTCTTCCCCACCAACTAAACTACAACAGTACCTGCCACGCTGTAAGACAAGAAGTGCACATAAGGTGTCCACAAGGCTCTATCTTCACATCCTTGTCATTCTCTGCACAGATTTTACACAGTTGAAAAGTGGAACCCATTTCACAGTACAATTCATACTGCTCCTGTAACAAAAGAAAGTCAAGTAATTATTTATTTTCAGTGTTTTGTTCACAAAGAATATACTTCTCCAAATGCCCTTGTTCTCCAACCTGCTTTACTTATTAATCAAGGAAACTCTTGCAACTGATCTACCTAAAAGCCACACTAAGGTTAGTGAAACAGTTTACATTTTTCCTTCTTCTGGGACATACTACAATTCATGCCAAAAAGTGTTTAAAATATCTGTGCCTATCAGATTTTGTACAGACTTGTCACATGTAACTGCTAAGCAAGACACACATCCTGCTTTTCTTTGGTTGCAGCTAAAAGGAAGAAAATGAACACATGGTTCCAAGTAAAAAATAAGTGATGAATGGGAACAAAACTGGGATTTTAATTTCTAGATATGAGTTTAGGACTAAGAAGATTATTGGCTTGAAAACTGACAAGCAAGAGGGCTTTTTACCTAGATCAAGGATGCTGTATAGCAGTATATTGAAGCACACAATCCCTGTAAAGGAAGTATGGCTAGAACAGCCTGCAGGATAACTTGGCAACAGACATGCAAAGATTATTCACTACTTTGCATCCTTACAAGACTGACAGGAAGGTAGATCACCACCATTAGAAGGAATAAATAATAGACAAAACTCAGGTCCAGAACAGTTTTCTCGAATTAGTTATTATTGAGGAACTGACAGTTAAATGCATCTGCATTGAAATAAGCTTTTTTAGCCTTAAAAAAACAAATTTTGAACGCCTAAAGTACAATCCAGATCACAGGAAAATAAGCAGCTACTGCTAAGTAAAGTGAGGGGACATGAGGCTAAGAAAAAAAGGAAACAAAAGAGAGCTTTTATCTGCAGCTGTAGTCAGTGTACTAAAGCTGCTTATGGTGGAGCTCTAGCAAAGAACCCATCTGCAGCAATCTCACCCTGCAGCCACTTTCATACCATCTTTTCATAGTTTAAGCAGGTACAGTGACAACTTCAAAACTCTTCAGTTTTATATTATTCAAGGCAGACTCACATAATTCAGACTGTTGAATTACCATCAGAATTAGCTAATAATGTCCTTATAACTGTATGCGCAGAAATAACTTGATTCATTCAATGGATTTAATATAAAATATGATTGGTTTGTGAAGAACAAAGTAGTCATTTACCATGTGCTGCTTCTCCTTTCCTTGAGAAAAAGTTAAGATATGGGCTAGAGCATTGTTCTGCACATCACAAATACCTGATAAATCTCCATTACGCTTTCATTATTATCTTAAGACTGGAGGGAAAAGATGGAAGTCAGAAATGGAAGCATTCAGGTTTTATTCAGGTAATTGTTTTTAGGAATTCTCTTACAAAAGAGATTTACTTGTAATGCTATTTCGGAAAATACCATAAGTAGTAAACAATACTTGTTTTCTAAAATACTTCTGGAGGTGGAACGCATGTAGAGCACCCAGAAGCACAGAAGATTCAGCAGGTCATCCAGTCTGATTTGAAGAAATAGAAGACCATCTTGAACATCATGGTTTGTATCTAGCCTGCTGTGTTTCTTTGAACATATCCTCAAGTCTTCCGTATCTTTCCATCAGAAAAAAAATGTTCTACACAGTATTCTTTAACCTTCTAGTGTTATTTCAGCATCATTTTTAATCAAGCATTTGTCTTGAGGTGGCTGCTTCTTACTACTTGACTATCTGCACAGCTGATCACATGATCACTTAACAAGACTATAAACACAACTACATATTCTAATTTTCTCTGCAACTCTCTGCAAAGTGTCTCTCTCTAGGATTTAATCACTTCTGCTGTTTTCCATCATCTCTCATCCAAGTTGCACCATAGACAAAGAAGAAAGGAGAGAACTGGATAGCCCGAAACTGGCATTTTTGCAATGTATGAACTCTTCCTCCTGGACTTGCCAACCAACTGTACTATTCCTATTCAGGCTTCAAAACTATTATTTGATCCTCTTTTTTTTTTTTCCTGTATTCCTCTCTGTTATTAGCAAACTACATAAATCTGCTACATAAATATCAGAAAAACCTTCAATAGTGTTTGAAACACTTCTCAGTTGGAAAAGGCCCACAATAAACAAAACATTCCAAGACATGCCATCTGCATCACCGACCACTCTACAGTTTAAAGGATTGTTATCCTGTTTTTCACCTAAGTCCTTCTACCAATAACATATTTTTGCTCTTATGAAATCATTGCTCACATTTTAATAAAAGCTTATTACTACTGCTGGGTGAGAGACTATGGGAAATGAAGATTACAAAGTAACTCAAAATTCTGCCAACATACCTGTGTGACTTTTATGTGGTCATGTGGTGTGGGCTCACATAATCCTGTCAAATCAGGATTATAACTTCGTCCATCTGGGAACAGATAGCTGCATCACAAGAAGACTGTTATAAATATGCACATTTCTTTAGCTTTATTAGCTAAATCATACTTATAAAGTTTCAAGGGGGTAGAATAAATTACATTAGACATTAATTAAAATAAATCATCTTTCCTCAGCCATCTATTTTAT
The DNA here is from genome assembly GCF_009819885.2 of Catharus ustulatus. Classification (NCBI taxonomy): domain Eukaryota; kingdom Metazoa; phylum Chordata; class Aves; order Passeriformes; family Turdidae; genus Catharus; species Catharus ustulatus. Next base: position 18,754,014 of record NC_046222.1, on the reverse strand, counting down.
CTTTTGAGTGCAACTGAATTGCTACATATTCATTTTGACACATGTTCAAGTGTATTAATAAAAGCAGAGGCAAGTTTTTGACATGACTTGCATAGCTACCACCAGAATGCACCTGAGCTTTGATAAGCAGATAACCTTCTAGGGGTAGCTCAAAAGAGTACTATTTCAGATCTTTCACAGTGAGCTCCTACTTACTAGTGATTTCCCCACTGGGAGCATCATGCTCAGGACTCTGTAGACTATTTCAAGCAAAGCTGCTGAAAATAAGGTAACACATCTGTGTGTATCTGTATTATCATATATATATATATATATATAATACTATATATGTGCATATCTGTGTATATTATGACAAGAATCAACACCAAGAACTTCCGATGCAGACTGGACATTAGGCAAGAACCAATGGGAGCATTTCAATCATGTGGGAAATTAACAATAGCTTAAATTATATTACAGGAAACCTAAATGGTTCTATATTCAGGTTATTGTTACCTGCATCTTGGAAACAGTTTCTTAAAATTCGTATTTTTAAGTCATATACAAAAGCATCACTCCGCATAAAATATTCTCAGCTCCAGTTTTTGTTTGCTCAGTTTTTGTCAGAGAGAAGCACTACCAATATAAGTGTATTTTTATTGCAGGTATGAAATCACCATACCTGGAAAAAATACTAAATTTATAATTTTTTTTTTTTTTGAGGATTGAACAATTGCATTTTCTTTCACATTACATATTCATATTGGGTATAGCAAAATATGTATCCCAGTGAAAAGATTCTGACACCAAATATTTGTCTGTTACTTCAGCCAATCTAGCAAAAACGTACTACTTCTCCCTATAAACTTGCATTCTCTAATAATTATCAATCTTTTCAGTAAACTATTAGAATGTGGAAAATGTTCTGGCTGCACAATATATAAAAAAGCAATTACATAGCTTTCAAATCATTGTCCAGAGTTAGACACACGAGTAACTGGAAGTAGCAACTGTTCAATAAGCTTAAGTGCATTTGGGACTCTTGGAGGGCTGTGGGGGGAAGGGAAGGAGGGATCAATGTAACAGCTGTCTCATTTTATTTTCTCATGGAATTTATTTGCTATGAGATATGACTTTGGTTAACTTTCAGTAACTCTAGTTAATGGAATTAACTAGAAACAAGTGGTTTTTAAATGAATGGTCCTTAAACTCTGAAAAAATGCTAACCTCCATATACAGATTTCTCTGTTTTAAACATCTTTAACTACCCATACAAGCATGAAGGGAATAAGGAAGCAGGATTTCACAGCCATGCTGGCTGTAATAATTTGTACTTACAATCCTTCCCGGCTGCCATCAATCAAAGCTTGAAACAGAGGCTTATTGTGAGGTATGGTCTGCAGGATGTTCCCATCACCAGTCACATACCCAATGGCCCACTGGCCCAGGCGAGTGCAACTCAGTCTGAAAATGTAGCTTGATAAAAACAGGATGAATGAAAAGTCAGTGTAATTCAGAGTTCAGCAAAAGAAGTGAAGAGAGCAATTAAGGCCTTTCAGACACTGAATTAGATCCCTGGACATTTGGGTCAGATTCCCAACTCTGCCATGTTCTTTGTATAACTTTAAATAAACCTGCCTGTTCTACACTGTCGGTTTGTCACGGGCAGAAATAAACTAAGAGTAGCTACCCATCCCCTGCTTCTCATCTGCCTGTGTTTTAGTTCTCAGAGTGAAAGCTGCACATTCACCATGAGCAGTCTCACTCAGACACGTCCATAAACCTCTTCAACAAGAGGGTATGATGCTACCCAGTCTCCACAGCTGCAACAGACACCTTTTGTGCATGTGCAGGCCAATAACCTGAACAAGGGGATGGAAAAATATAAAACATCTTTAGATGCAATAGAAACAAGAGAGAGAAATGATAAAACCTGCTCTACTAGAAAACAGTAATTTCATGTGATCCTGTGGAGGTGAACAAAAGAAATATCACTTCTGTTTCAGAAAAATCAAATACTAACTATGCAATTTGACTTAGATTTAAATACTTCTCTGTATTATATTTAAATACTACTCTGTTACAGGTGATAGCTGGGAGTATACATGATGTAGACACAGCACAATCAGAAGAAAAGGAAGATTACAAACAACAGGATTGGGCATGTAGAGAGTTCCTTACTAAAAACTATTCCCTTTCATTTCAGACACCATTTCACATGCAGAAACCTCAGAGAAAAACATCTCACAGTGAAAGACCACAAACTCAATTCTGCATTATAGAACAGCTTTTCTTAATTACGCATCAATATTTTATCTCGTTCCAAACTAATATGAGAAATCGAATCCTCTCTGAAGTTTGACTGAGCTCTTACATCCTTCAGTAGGGCCCACACTACCTTGAAGCATTAACTATTCATCTGAACAGAATCTTGTAATTTGCAGGATGTTTTAATCAGATTAAAGAAATTTCACTTCATATCCCCTCTTTCACACTCCAGCAACTCAAAGTAATTTTTTGATATGCAATAGAAAGTTATCTTAAAACTAACTGGCTATTTAAAGAGAACATAAAAGCTATGTGGGGTAATTTCTCTGTCACAGTATCAGGATCAATAATAGAGAAAATACGAAATATATCAAATGCTCTCAAAATCAACCTAGTTATTTATTTGACTCATGTAGTAGTGTCCATGAGTATCAAGCTAAAAATCAGCATTTTTCTGTTGGAACCACAAGATTTTTGTGTATATATGCACTTAACTCCTAGGGTAACTTAAGATACAGTATGCTATTTGCTAAAAGTCAAAAGGAAGCAAGCACAGAATATGGGCATAACTGTTGGTAGATTTCACTAATGAGCTCCACAACAATGCACTTTAACTATGTGTACATGTGCTTCTGCAGAAGTTTCAACAAGGAGACATTAGGGAAAAAGCTTCCTAATTGTAAGATAAAACTAGCAAAATAAATGATAACAAATACAGGATTAAATCCATTATTGATTTTTTTTTTTCTCACAAGTGAAGAAAAAACACCCCAGGACAACAGTGACATAATGTAAAAGCTCAGTTTAAATAATTTACTATGCACAGTACCACAGAAAAAGTATTTAAAATCTCTACACATCATGATCTTAATCTGATTGATTTTCTAGGTGAAGAGTTTATGATATAGAATAATACAGGCAAAGGAAAAAGAAAGACAAGAAACACAAAATCACAGATTAAATTTATAGCTTGAATGCTTAATGAAAGATGTTAAGATGATTTTTGCTATACTATTAAGTAAAAATTCAATGAAATTATGAAAATCAAATTATATTTTAAAATATGCTTTTCAAGAATTCATTGCTTGTTTTATCTGATTCAGAGCAAGAAAGAAAAAGTAATTTATTTTCAATTTCTTTCTGCTAGTTTTTACATATTTAGACTTCAGTGTGCTAATAAGATATTTTTTTGCTTCACTTCTTCAGTGCTGCAGTGAGTGTTAAATAAAATGCAAAAATATGCTAAATAGAAGTATGAACCCAGCATAATTATATGAGTTCTGAGACAGCAAGTTTATTTGGAAAGCAATACACAGTAAAACCTCTCACCTCCCAGGTTTGGTGCTGTATTTCTGCAGCCTTGCTTTCACTTCATCGTACGTTAGGAATGCCATATATCCAGGATGTGTCACAGCTAAGAAGTTCCAATTCCTTAGGATTGAGCCCCATGGCTACAAAGAGAAGACAAACAAGTAGAGATGAAGCCAGGTAGTTCTATATTTCTAATAAAACCCAAGTCTGTGTGTCAGAGACACCTGAAGTGTTTTAGCGTCAGCTGAATGCTACACACTTTTGCTTTAGGTCTGAACGGTAAAAAGGACTGTCCTATATACCCAATTTTGCTACAAGCATTCCTTCAGAAGAATTACTTCAAGAACACCAAATACAACTTTTTGGATAAAGATTTTGAAGACCCTGAATTTGAGACACCTTCTGTTCATAGCTGCATAAAATATTAAACATCATAATTAGTTAGAACCAGGAAAGTACGACTCCATGATGGTCTAACAACACCACAATTAAGCCTGAGAGGTCCTGAAGCACTTTCACAGTTAATGATAAGTAACACAAATGAATCATAATAAAGCTGCTAATTTGAGCTGTCATTCCTTTTTTTATTTTCTACTTCTTTATTTCTTCAGTCACCATACTGGCATTAAAGCCAGAAAACAAAACAAATATTGACAGCACTTCATCTGAGTTATTTGCTAACCTGAACAGCAAATGCTTCAGAACACCCCATGAAACATGCCTGATATGCTATCATTTCAAAGAATAAAGAACAGTCCATTATTGTAAACAAAGGATGCATTTGTTAAAGTAGTGGATTAATACAGATATATAAATGTCCATTGCCAGAATTGGGAAGTCAAGAAACTGCCTCTGAATGGTTTGCAGATTTTTAATCTATTTCTCAGAAGATCAAGGCAGGTGAAGTTAAGCAACACAAGACAAGAGGCTTGTGTTCTATGTGTCCTGCTAATTCCATTTAAAAGAACTTCTAAGGCTAATCAGGCAGAGATGAAATGCCTGTGTGACATGTTTGAGCAGATTATCCTAACAGCTCTGCTGGCAAACCCTAGCCACTACCTAAACACAGAAGAATACCTGTTTATTTTAAAATTAATACCTCATCAAGGTGGACACAGGGAATAAAAGACAGGTTTCAGCACAGAGACCATAAGAAACCTGAAGTGTTTAAACTTGTCCAAAAAGAAGGAGGGGAAAAAAAAATAATCCCCATCCTAGATTCAATACTGCGTCCTGCCAGCTCCTTCAACAAGTTCAACAAGGTCAAGTGCAAGATCCTGCACAGAGTTGAGGCAATCCTAAGCATAAATACAGGCTGAGTGGAGAATGGACTGAGAGCAGCCCTGATGAGCAGGACTTGGGTGAGCTGCTGGATGAGAGGCCAGACACAACCCAGCAAGGTGCACTCCCCCAGAAGCCAGATGTGCCCTGGGCTGCACCCAAACCAGTGTGGCCAGCAGGGCAAGGGAGGGGATTCTCCATCTCCTCAGCTCTCTTCAGACCCCCTTCAAGAACTGCATTTAGCTCTTAGGTCCCCAGCACAGCAAGGACATGGACTGCTGAAGCAATCCGGAGCAGGAACAGCAAGCTGACCAGGTGGATGCAGCACCTCTCCTATAAAGAAAGGCTGAGAGAGTTGGGATTATTCAGCCTGCAGAAGAGAACATGCTGGGGAAACCTCGAGCAGCATCCCAGTACCTAAAAGGGTCTAAAAGTGAGCTGGAGAGGGAGTTGCAAGGGCTTGGAGTGATAGGATAAGGGGGAATGGTTTCAAATTGAAAGTCTATAGGTTTAGACAGGATATTTGGAAGAAATTATTCAGTCTAAGTGTAATGAAGGCACTGGAACAAATTGCCCAGGGAAGTTGATCCACAACAGTTCAGTTGATGCCCCATCCCTGAAAGTGTTCAGGTTGGATGGAGCTCTGAGCAACCTGGGCTAGCAGAAGTGTGTCCCTACCCACGGCAAGGGGGTTGGAACAAGATGATCTTTAGGGTCTCTTCCAACCCCAACCATTCAAAGGTAAGAACCCATAGCTTGCCTTGTGTACAAGCTCTTACCAGAGCAGAAGTGCACAGTGGGACAAGATTTGTACCCTTTCTCTTCAATGGAAGTATTTTCACACCAAAGGACACTTTAACAGTGACAGACTGAAGCTCCTGCAGAGCATCCAGATATTCTGTTGTGCTAAGCTTTTGTCTGGCCGGGGAACACAGCACTTGAAGCTGTGCATACATACAGTGGGGAGGCAGGGGGAGCAACTTCACTTTCACAGGATCTCAATAAAGCCTAGTCTTGCTTTCTGCTGTGAATAAACACCATTGCAAATGCAGCTTTTCTGTAACATAACGCACAGTTGGCAAAACAGTATTTTGATTACTTAATTGGGATTTTCTCTCTGTGGGTGTATGCACACATAGTTACAGAAGCTGCTTAAAAACTAGAGAAGTAAAATGTAACCTCCTGGGAGAAGTTCTCAGACCAAGTTCAGTGCAAGTTCAGTTCAACAGTTACACAGCTTCTGCACCTAAACTGTTTGCCAAAACATCTCTCTCTGCTTCCTTGCCAAATTAAAAGTTAACCCTTGCCAGCCATCTCTCTTTACATCAATACTGCTGATCCCTTTCTTCTAGCACAAGGCACAGTAATGAATTAAACCAGCAGCTTACAAAGAAAATAAGTGACCAGTATTTGTGGTTCAGTTACAAAGAAATTACTAACACCATTAACATATGCAACTGTGACACTGGTTTGACTCAGAATAGAGAAGAGATAATCAAAACCAAATCTCTATATATTAAAGCCATTAATCCCCTCCTGCCAGATTTTACTATCAACTTCATAATGGTACCCTTGCCCACAACAGCAAAACCAGGACATCTAAACAACAATCAGCACACGACAATGTGGAAAACAGAACCAACATCAACCCAGGGTTTGAAGTAAAATTGATATTTTGAACATATCTCCATCAGGCTAAAGAATAATGATATATCAGTATATGTTGGAAAAAGACCTCTAAGATCATGAAGTCCAACTGTTAACCCAGCACTGCCAAGTCCCTCACTAAATCATGTACCTAAGTGTTTGATAATCCTTTAAGTTAAGACACTTTTCCTAACATCCAGTCTAAACCTTCCCTAGGGCAACTTGTGGCTCTGTACTAGTTTACCACTGTATATGGTAAAGTAAAAAAATGATCAAATAAATGGTTGTATATCTCAATGGTTTCTATATACAAGAGAAATATCCAAAGTGGTAAATGCAGAAACAGTACATCCAATATGGATGCAAACAAGTACAGTCTTCTATATGCATGTTCTGTGGAAGAGACACAAGGTTAAAATAAACACATAACAAGTTTATTTCAGATAAATAGTAACAGTAATACAATTAATGTTATTCCCAAATATAGTTCCTTGTTGTAAATAAGCAACAAAGCATTAATGGCAAAAATACGTTCATAAAGAAAAGAGGCCTACATTTAGCCTAAAAGAAAGTACAGTAATTTCATGATTATAAGCCGCACTGAGTATAAGTCGCACTTCTGGGTGTCGGCAACTTTTCGTTCTTTGTCCATACACAAGCCGCATGTTACAATACAGAGTGTGATAAAAGGTATCTATTCTATCACCATCTGTTGAGAGTGAGGACAGTGATACTTATCTCAGCAGGAGATATTCTGCTAATAGGTCATCCACTGAAACCAGGCGGGGCATTGTTCTTTATCTTTTCACAACCCATCCTTCCTCCAGCGAGTCATTTTCTGCTAATGGCCCATTGAGTCCCACTGTGTCACTGATAAAATTACTTCATCCCATTGGAAGTTGCTCCAGCCAGGGGGAAGAGCCCAACATTTCTTACCAAGATAAAAACAGAGGTTTTGGGACACTAAGGGAGCCCCTTTCTCCACTGGACTCCAGAGCAAAACCCGACTTCTCCACATCACCACTGGACCTCCAGAGGGAAACTGCACCTTCTACAGGAGCACTGCTTCAACTGAACCACATCTGTCACTGCAGGAGGATGCAGCCACCATTTAACGGGACTGCTGCCAACACCCTGCCTGACAGGGTGTCAGGTTGTACTCTGACTTTGTCAGGGTTTGGGGTCTGTTTCTTTGTAGTACTGTATTTCTATTTTAATTTCCCTAGAAAAGAACTGTTATTCCTAATTGCCATATATTTGCCTGAAAGCCCCTTGATTTCAAAATTCTAATAATTTGGAGGGAGGGGGTTTACATTCTCCATTTCAAAGAGAAGCTCCTGCCTTTCTCAGCAGACACCTGTCCTCCAAACTAAAACAGCAACTTTTCCTTCTTTGTCCGTATATAACCCGCAGCTGATTATAAGGTGCACTTCCAGTTCAGGACAAAAATTGTAGTCAAAATGGTGTGGCTTATAATCGTGAAATTACTGTAATTTATAACATAAGTGTTTGTAGAAACACCTCATATAAGCAGATACAAATGCATAACAGAAAATACAACTAAAACTCTGACTATCAGGAGGTCTACATTTCTAGAAATGTATTTTAAAACAGTGAAAAATAAGTAAGCAGCAAACACAATGCTATTGCAACATTAGATGCATGCAGAAATGAAGTAGGTGATGCTGGACACTTTCAGTTTTTCAGATGTGTGTATTGCTGCCTCAAACACCTCAGAAGGACTAAAAGAAATGCACAGTTTATTCTGAAATTATAATGTTTCAGTTTTTCAGTTTTTAAAAAATATCTACTTCCTTACCTCAGGGCACTAAGCTTCCAAACTCACACAAATATCTAAAATGTTCAAATCTTACCTGAAATAATCTAGTGAAGATATCAAATTCAAAAATTGAAATGTAGTCATTGCAGGTCAAGTCAATAGTAGATTTAAGAGCCATTGCTTCCAAACCAGAGCTAATCTGATGAACCTCATGAAGGCACTGCCTGAACACTTTCCATGGCACTATAGTTCTGTTAAACAGGCAGAAAGAATAAAAAATTCAATGAAATAACACATTTAAGATTTGATACCTCATTTAGACATCAAAACTGAACTTGTAGTGGAGTGAAGGGTGACATTAGGTTTCTCTACAGAGGAAAAAAAAAAACAAACTCTACAAATTAAGTTTTCTGAAAGCAGCCTAAGCAAATACAAGAAGGGTTTACCTTCCTTTAATCACAGCTGAAGTGTCATTTATTTCACAATGATAAATATTCAAGTTTCCTTAGGAGTAGAACAAAAAAAACCACTGCATAAACCAAAATACCTTACCAAGCAGGTGCTGCAAACAATCTCACATCCTTTCAGAGATAATGTAAAGGACCAGCTCTACGCTTGTTAAACAACTCCTTTCTTCACAGCTTCCCTTCCCAGAATGATAAGCATCAATTTAATATCTACAATTATGTGATTTTTGCTGTAGCTAAAGCTCAGGAACAGTGGTCAAGTAACAGGATAGCAATGAACCAGATACCACCAAGAGTGGTACAAGCCCTGTCATAAAGCCATGACAGTTACATTTACTTTTAATAGACAGGAAATTAGAATTATCCTAACACACAAAGCCATCTTCTGTCAGATTCAGTTTCTATTTGAAGATAATGCAGGTTAGTTATTTTAACAACCGAGTACTTGTATTTGGAAACTGGGATGAGGTTGATCACTTGAATATGCTCTGTTTTCTCACTCTCAATAACAGCAATTCTTCTTGTGTCATTAGGGTCAAATCCAAATTTTGCCAAGCCATAACACCTCTTAAAAGTGTTCTGCCACACATTAAGATCAGATTATATGATATTTTAAAAACATTTTAATTAACCAAAATATAATAAATGCATAATTATGCAGGACAAGATCTCACACACAGTGATATTTTGTTAATAACTGCTAAATCAAATGACACAAGCCTCACAAAATCAGTTATGTTTCCTATAAATTTTATTAGCTCAAACTGCCTTAGTTTTTCTAATTATTTTTTTATGCACAAATGTAAATTACTTCGTAGGAGGAGGGGGAAACCAACTGTATTAAATTGGTCCTGCATAACAAACACGACGCAGATATCTTAAATCAAAACAAGCAGTAATTTGAAGTTCAACACTAAAAATACATTCCTGTATTTCTATTGTATAAGATACTCTCTACATTTCTAAGTGCAAAGTTATCCACTTGTTACATGCAGGTTTGTATTGAGAAAGTCATAAATGACAAAATGAGAAGTTTAATAGATCTCAGCAGATACTTTCATCTGTGTATGAAAAACAGGAAACCACAAAGAGCTGAAGAGAGTTACCACATCAGATGCCATTTAAGAAAGAATGCACATCAAATTTTCATTAGGGTAAAGAGTGAATAAAACATCACATTAAATTCAGACAAAAAAAAATTAGATAAGCCAGTGCTTTTGTGGTGTTAAAGTTGTCTTAGTTCAAGTGCCTACTGCTAATTTAGCTCTTGTAACCATGGCTTCAAACCTTTTCTGATTCCCTTTATAAACCACCCTAAAATGTTACAGCTCTGGGATCATGCTGAAATGGTGTTGGAAAAGTTGTAGAGTTGATGGTGGGTTTTAAGAGCTTTTTGTTTGGTTGTTATTTGTTGTTTTGCGTGTTTTGGTTTTTTATTTTGGGGGAGGTGGGGGAACGCAGGTATTAATTTTATTGCTTTTAGCTTTTTTAATGATTAAGACAATAGCGCTAAAACAAAACAAAAAAAGCCCCAGAGCATTTATCAGATACGATCACAGCCATACTACACATTAACAACCGGTTTTTCACGCCTTGCACAAGACAATTTCTTAGATGCAATTATTAAGTAGGATCTTCGGTTATCTATTTACTAACACCCTGAACCCCCAACTCCACCAGCAACACAGAAAACAAAAGTCTTCAGGAGAGTTTGTTCTTAGAGCTCTGCTGGCTAGTACTTTGGCTAAGACAGAAATCAGATGCTGGAAAATGAGTGATTAGCTAATGAAATAACATCTAAAGTTATTTTTTGGAATTTCTCCAAGAGCAAGTGTTTGGAATAGTGGTGGCCCAAATTTAAAATACACTAAATTCAGCAGGTTTGTTTTTTTTTCTCTGCAGCTTCGTTGAGTATGTCTTTTATCTTTTGCTTTCTTTAAATAAAGGTGTGAATTGGTTGTTGAAACCTACTAAATCCTATTTCTCAGCATCTACTTTATAGTTCTCATTTATACTTTGAATACTAAATACTTTGAAACAGACACAGCCAGGCATCATTTCTCCCCCAGTGTCTCTCCAGTTTATCCACACACATGCTGAGCTCTTTGAGACCCTGCAGACAGCACACACCCACTAAATGCAGGTGTTAGTCTTCACAAGGTGAAGGTTTCTGCAATGTCCTCTCCTCTTGCTCCTACATCACTGAAACCCAGTGACCTTTCAGGCACCCTGAGAAACACCCTCCTCTGGCAGAGATCTGGGAGTGGTCACACAGCAAGTTGAGTTTCTGTTTGAATTAACATTTCAGTGCTCTTGTTTTCTTGTCTTTTAGGGGATACACAGCCTTTGAAGGCACCAGTTCATGACTCAAGTCTAAAGAGTTATTTTAATTTGGGTTTTGGTTGGTGACAGAGTTGGTGGAAGGGGAGAGAGATCAGGACCAAGGTTGAGATTAGGGCTGTCCTAGTTCATAGTATGTTTAGACTGTTATTTAAATATATACAGATGTTTCTATATATAGAACATCTGTCCTTATAGAAAGAAAAATAAAATCCTGTTTGCAATGAAACCACTGCCTGCCACATTCAACTCCTGAACCACAGAAGGCATCTCCTATAAATATTTTCAAGGACCTTTGTCTTTGAAATATTTGTTGCATCCTGTCCTAATGATACCTTGCACCAGAGGCTGGCAGATATTCTGCACATGCCTCATGCTGTTAGGCTGAACTTGTGGACACTTGTCTGGGAGATGAGTCAGTCAGCTCTGCCTCAGCTCATCAGAAAGATGTGATTTGATGTCTTGGTAACACCAGTTGTCTACAGAAATAGGCTGAGGAAGTGCAGGTCTCAGTATTTCAGGTATTTATTTGTAGTTACATAAGCCATTCCTTGTAGAAGACGTGCCCCTGACTGACTCCAGCTGGGACAATATTTTGGGAGTCTCTCACGAGAGGATGGTGCTAAACACACTGTACATCCCTCAAAGGATTGATGACCAAAGTGTACTGCACTACTGCATATGCACATGTTACAAACAGATATATCCAGAGCTTTGGTAATAATCTCTCTTTTTATAATACAACTTGGAGAAAAAAAAAAATTAAAAAAAAAAAATTAAAAATCTTGCAAAATTACATGCACATACCGCTACTGTGCTACATGCTAATTTACTGCAACCCTCTATCAGTTCAAAAATCTTCAGAAAGATAATATTAGAAGGAAACAAAAATATGAAGAAAGCCACAGTGTACATGATGTACAGCGGTAAAAGAATACAAGGACCTTTTACAAGGAAATCCTAATCTCTACCTGCCAATCTTTTAGGAAATGATTTATACACAACATGTTCTTGGACCGCCTTTCCTCATCATTAGAGTAGAAGCAAGTCTATGCCAATTCAAGGAAAGAAAACAAAATAAATGATCCCAAAAAAATATTTCTTTAAGAGGTTTTCTTTTGATGATTTGAGGTGCATCTCTCAAATCAACAAAACTATCTGGATTCTTGGTATTCACCTTGGGATTGTTTTCTTAAAGAATCTTGTTGAAAACCCTAAAATAAGCCATTTCTCCTGTCAAAAACCCTAAAATAAGCCATTTCTCCACAGGCCTCTCTAATGACATTACTTCTCTCCCTTTCTTCTGCTACAGTAAATTTAGTAGGTGTATCTGAAAAATGATGAATCCAAAAGTGTTTAACTGAAACATAAGATTTTAAAAATACTGTTACATAGGATGGTATCTATTTACTATTGTTGGCACACAAAGCAAAGTATGACTCTAAAATCTCAAATACAGTGCTTTAAACACCACCCACACAACTTCCATATGCTTAAAGGAAAAGGATTAGTGTCTATCATGTGATTTTTCAAGCAATTTAGCACAGGAATTTAGGTCCTCTCTTCCCTCCTGCCCTGCTCATGTGTACATGGGATTTTCTCAAACTCCCTAAATGTTGCTATATTACTAAAAAGCAAAAGACATTAAAATAAATCTGGAGATGAAGCATATATTTCCTGAGCAGAAAGAGTACAGCACTTGTGCAAAACTGCAGAGATGCAGCTATCCTGGAATGTCAAGTGACACTGCTTCCATTTGAACCAGAGCAGACCACAAGAATGTCTAGGGAAGTAAACACGCACCTGTGTAACTTACACTTACAGTGAACATTTTTGTCTGCAAGACACTCTCTAAAATGTTGCCAAAAAACACACTATGAAAAGGTCATTACTGTTTCCAGAGCAATGTTAAAAATATTCAAGCAAATGCTGACCCAGATAGAAACAACATTTTTTGTAAGTCTGCAGTGAGCAATGTGGATTTTGATGTATTACCACTGAAAAAAGCATTTTCTTAAGACTGCTGCTTCAGTTTTAAGTGAGAGGCCATATGTTTCCACTGCTTCTGAACTGCAAAGCAAATAATTGACATACAGAAGGCTTGAGAAGTTCAGTTCTAAGGGAAAAAAGAAATTCTGCCATATCATGCGAGTACAATTGCTAAATAGTGACATCATTCTGAACAAATACAGATGAATCTATATGAGACAGAGAAGGTAAAAAAGAGAAAAATCAGCCTTATGAAATGGAGGAAACACACCACCAAAAAAGCCACTTCCAAAGCTGTGTAACTGGACATTGTTGGAGAGACAGCAAGTTCCTTAAGAGATTCAGGAACTCTGTATTTCCCCAAAGGGATGCACTTCTCTGTATTTTCAACTCTGATCTTTAGCACAAAGTCAAAGCCTCCTCAGGCTTTCGCACATCCTTTTGTACTTAAAACATTGCCTCTCCTGCCTATCCACAGAGAATGTGTTCTCCTGTCTCACAAACCCACGTGCCAAGTATCAGAACTTTCTTTTGTCTTTTGCACACACAATTTCACCTTATTTAGCTACCCAGAACAGCTGTGAAGACTGTTCTTTTCCATTTTCTAATCCAGTCTTGCAACGTTCTACTGACTTGCTCTTCTCTATAACATTACCTGCTGTCTTATTCTTTTTCATCTTGCATTTGTAGGAATGAGGTCTAGAGACACTCCTGTCCCACTAGCACCCAGAGAACAGCACCTTCTGTCTCTAGCTCAATTTTAAACAAGTTGATCAATAAGCCTGTGCTACTGATCAGCCAAGGAAGGAACCACACTCCAAAAGCTCTGTTTCTGTTCATCTCCTTCTCTTTAAAAGTTCCTCTTGCTAAAACACCTGTTTTGACAGTGATGAAGGTGATGGCGTTTGGACCACTGCCTCTTCTGCTTTCATCTGTCTTTGGCTTCCCTTTACACTTCAGTTCATACTCAGATTTGAAGGTCTTTGGGCCAGGACCAACTCCTCAGTCTATATTTTTACACTATTCAGGCAGTAATAGGGCTCTTGGGCACTATCAGCAGCAAGAACAGAAAATCAAGTAATAAATTAAGGGGATTAACAAGGTGTTAAAAACTTAGCTTATCTGAGGTCTCTTGAACTTGGAAGCATTTAACTGTCAGATAAGTTGTGCTTTGTGGTTTGCCTGTTTTACTGCTTCTTCTGTGAACCCAAACCACTGAGGCTGTGTCTGTTCTATCCTGAGCCAAAAAGCACTGACCACAGCAGAACCACAGCTACTCAAAGTTTAGAATATCAATTTGAAATGCACTATTTAACTGCTACACAGAAATCAATAGCCACATTTTTTCATAAATTCCAATAAAAAATAAATACATTTCAGGCCTCATCTTGAAAAAAGGGTACAGGAACATTAAAATAGTAATGTCTTTGGTCCCAAAAATGAAAGAATTGCTATTTGCTCAGCAACTAAAAGGTGAAGGAAAATCAATTTACCTGAAAACAGTACAGAAATGCTGTAACATTTTTAAAGTTCCACAATAAAGAATAAAAAGCTTAAGAGTTAAATAAATGGTAGAACTATGGAAAAAATTAAAACCTAAGAGTATTGACATTTTGCTGCTGATTCATTTTGCAACATGAAGACAGCCACAAATTACAAATTTGTGTAACGAATTTCAATAGTTACCAAGCCCTGCATGACTTCTTTAGTTTTCAAATTCAGAAGCTCTGAAAGATCTGTTAGGTCATCTTGCCTACTCTCCTTCTCAGTTCAGGATTGTTCCCTGTGGCATTTTACACATTTCTACTCAGAAAGAACAAACAGTAAAAGATGTAAGGTGCTATTAAAATGAGTGAGAAATCAAGGGAAATTCTCATCAAGCACTGTAGAGTAATAAAATGTTGGTAATGAAGATGCTATCAGATTGTGTTTTATATGCATATTTACAACCCCACGGGGGGGTGGGTACTAAAGTATCTGTAAACAAATGTAACTGCTTATTACATCTTACAATTTCCCAGTTGAACTGAACATTACAGTTTAGCTGTACATGTAACTAGCACTTTTTTCAACACAACTACAATGGTGAACCAGGGGTGAAGATTCACTCCACTAAAACCACTTGCTCCAATCATTGTACTCTAGCAGTCGCTACAAATGCAGAAAAATCACATCTTCTCGACTTCACCACTTTCCTGCTTTTGACATTATCAAGTTCTTTCTTGGTATAGGTAAAGCTTGTGCCAATTTATTTCTTAGTTCTTTTTCAGTCAGATTCCTTATATTCTTCAAGAGGCTGTCTTTTTCCACATAGCCTGTGAAAATGCCAGAGACAACCTATTCCAGGCATTCAGCCTTTGGAATGCTCTCACTCATTCCTGATTTTTGTTTTCAGAAAGCAAATCCATTCTATTCCCTATTTCCCTGGTATCTTTTCTCTGTCAGCTTCCTTGACAAAATCCATACACCAAAATAATCCTAGGCCTTCTACAGAAGACTGCAGACCCCTTCACCTCCCGCCTAATTTGGATACATGTTTTACTTTGTCCTTGCAGAGAAATCAATACCTCCACTTTTTCCTCCTTCATACAGCTGGCTATTAGCACCCTTCTCCTTCCACCCAATCAAAATCTCATTATCGCCCACCTCGATTTATCAATTCTCCCTATACACTCCTGAACATCACATTAGTGTCTCCAGATCCCTTCCAAACATCCTATAACTTCCAAAGTTTCCTGTTCTCCTCTGAAACAAGCAATACTGGAAAAACCTCACAATTCTAAAGGCTCTGTGTGCACCTTTTACACTTTCAGCCTGAGGGCTGATGATTTCCATTATTGATATATTTGCAGCTCTCACATAGCATTCCCTCCCAGATAAGCTCCTCCAACTACTGGAACTGTCTACAAGTTTTTTTAGGGGTGTACCAGAAATGTGAAAGCTGAGAAGGTATTCGAAGGCCAAGAATATGTGGTTATCTCAGCACTTTGCTCTGAGGGAGCCATCCAAATTGCTTGCTGAGTTCTACACAGTATTTTCACAGAAGTCCAAAGAGCAGCTAGATGGATAATCCAAGGCTAGAAAGAGCCTGGCCATTTATTTTGCTCCTGAGTTTGAAGCCATGTGAATTTACACCTGAATAGCCCTAAACACAAAAAGAAATACAGCAGACTATGACATTTATTAGTAATAGCATAAATGAATTTAGTTGCAGCTGCACTATTTTGCAGCAAGTGTTCAGACAGACAAATGTAACCAACAAAATTTAAAGTTCCCCATTCCCTGGAAAAGAGCAGTGGAAAAAAAAATAGTTCCTTCTTCTTTTTAAGTACAAACTGGACTCATGGAAACTGTATGTTTTGGATTTCAGTCCTCAGCAAACAGTAACATGCTGCTTTCTGTAAAAGGAAGTGTAGGTCACATTTTGAAAAACTGAAAGCCAAACAGTCAACTTAAAAATATAAATTAATACTGGTGACCTTCTTGCTATTTAAAATATTTCAAATTAAAAAATAAAAAAACCGTAATATTTCAGAAAGAAATGAGTGCAAAAAGTTCATTATTTAAAAAAGCATCCAATTCATTATGTTTAGAAAGGGAAGGTTTTTATGACAATACCATGTTGGAAAAAATCATTAATTAATCTAATACTTCAAATTCCCTCCTTCCAATCAGATCAAACTGCAATAAAATATTTTTTTGTACTATAGTTGTCCATCAGAAGCCAAAATTCAGCACAACTTACTTTTTATTTATGCTCTAATCTTGAGCAGCGTTATCAGTGGTCCAAAGTAAGGGCTGCTGTTCAGAAACAAGTGAGGGGTCCAGGTTTGCCCTATAAAGCAGAGATGCAGCCAGGGAACACACAATCACATTCCTCCCTGAACTCCTTCACTGCACTGGTGGTATTGGTGGTTTCACAAGGTCCTAGGGGCCTACCTTTAGGTGGCCAGGTTAGAGAAAGAT
Organism: Catharus ustulatus; assembly: GCF_009819885.2. NCBI lineage: Eukaryota > Metazoa > Chordata > Aves > Passeriformes > Turdidae > Catharus > Catharus ustulatus. The sequence continues at coordinate 18,736,986 of NC_046222.1, read as the reverse complement.
CTTCTGAGTTGTTTGTAAAACGTTTATGCCAGTTCTGCTTTTAGGGAAGTGATACCAGCATATTTGCAAACCAATTTGTCACAACAGGCCCATTGTAAAGGATGTGGCTTACAGGCATATCTGCCATACATTTCTAAAAGGATTAGAAAATAATTAATGTTTAAAAAGCCTCAGGCATTTTGTTCAACAAAGAGATTAAACATAATGCCAAAGAGACTTTTTTTCTCATCTGTTTGTTTGACGTGTATGCTGCTACATGTTTTATAGTTACTTTAGCACAATTAACTAAACCTGAGATAATGGCAAGGCTGCCAAGTACAGATCTACTGCTCCTTGCTTATAACGACAGGCAACAAAACCAGCTTCACTTTATTGGAGAAGAGCTGGGAAGGCCAGTAAAAGTGCTTATTTACTGACCAGAAATAACTCAAATTTTTCAGACTATACCACAAAACCAAAGATACATATGTTTAACTGGATGTCACCAAACTGCCTTGGTTCCTAGACATTTTAGATGCACTGATATTTTAGGAAAAAAGCCAACAAAACCCAACCATACAGTCACCCTTCCTAAAAAAACAACCTAACAAAAACCCCTATCAAAGTACACAACAGGGGACAGCAGAGAAGGTCAGAGGTTTGTACCGAAGGTTCATATTTAAAGTTGCATTCTATGCATAAATTTGCATAAGCAGGAAAAAAACAAAGCTCAGAAAAGGCATGGCAAGAGCTCTGGGGGCATGAAAGGTTTTAGAAATAAGAGCTCCAGGAGATGAGTCAGAAAAGATAAGAGTGAAGTGTGCGCAAGAAGACAAGGGTAGAGCTGAGTTGTTCAGATGAAGCGACACAGTTGAAAGACTCTCCTTACCAAGCTTGTTCTGATAAAAGCTTACTAATATGTTACAGAATCCTATGCTGTACAGTCTTACACCTCAAATACCTATCTACTCCCAATGTCCATTCCCAGTGGAAATTGGCAGGACTGGAGCATTGGAAGGAAACTTGAAGAAAATCTCTTGAAACTCAAACAGTCGGTAGAAAATCAATCGAGAATCCCAAAAAGGAACGGCTCAGAGAATAAGGGAGCTGAGGAAACTGGTTCAGATGAAATGATAGAAAGAAACAGCAGCCTGCAGAGGAGATCTGTAAATCCCAATGACAGAAATGCAATTTGCATCAAAACATCTGCTAAAGGTCATTCAAGGACAGAGCCCAACAGGAAAAGAGAAGTACCACAAGGAAATTTAAATTCTGAGAGTTCCTAAGCAAAGGGGGAAAAGAGAAGAAGAAAAAATAGCAACACTGAACAAACATGATCATTAGTCATTTTATCAAAGATCCTGTTTTTCTTTTCTTGACTGACATGTTTTTTTAAAGCCTTGTCTGATAGAGAACCCTACATGTCACTTAAGTTAATCCTTCAGAAAACTTTACTGAACTTTTGAAGTTATTTTGAAAATTATATTCACATTAAAATGGGTAACACAGAGCACAATAAATTCCTCCTAACAAAATAGAGGACAGATATAGCAACTTCATCACACTCTAACATTACTTACATGGGCAAGAAATTACCAGAAAACACTACCATGAACCCAGAAGAGGAAAGCTGACAGTGTGTTTAGACTAACAAAAAAAAAAAACCATGGAAGTGAAACTTGTAAATTCACACTGAACAGAAATGATTTGCAAAAGTGCCAACCTACTACACTGGTATTCTAAATAAAAAAATGACTTATTTTAAAGAGCTGTTTATGCTCAGAAGATGCAACAGATTGTTGCAGAAATTGTTCTGCCTACATTGTCCAAGATACCACAGTTGATGACCATAACAACTGCTCTAATGAAAAATGCACTGATCTATTGCCTCTGGCATTCCTCTTATGCCACTGCTACACTTACAAACATTCCAGAAAGTGAAGAAGCTGCACATCTTCTATTAGCTTATACATGTATTCAAAATGGATTTTTTCCCAGAAACAAACAAAAAACCCCCCACATATTCCTGCTTTTATACTTTCACTATTGCATTTCCTATATAGATGAAATCACATTTCCACACTTCATTCCACCAAATACAATAGTAGTTAGAAAGTTAAAGGTGAGTTAAGGAAACATACTGTCCTTGAAACTAATTTCAAGTTCCTAATGCAGACTTTGGAGTTTTAATTTGAATAACATATATATATATTTAATATGAAAGGACATGATTTGTCATGTATTTTGTAAAGCAATATACCATCTTTACCCTATAAGAAAACAAATAAATTTCTTGCAGTAAGGCTCAGCATAAGTACCCTTGATACCTTTGCGCATTGGGAAAAAAACCCTACTAACAATGAACTCAGCATCATCAGCTAATTTAAAGACTTCAATGAGAATTTATCTTCAAAACACCCACCAACTTTTATTTGGATTTGTGAAAAGTTCATTTTTTTAATGCTTGTGATTAGAAAGAACTGATTTTACAAAAGTTACTTACTTATCTCCAAAGAATTTTCTCCAGAAATCTGCAGCATCGGCTTTGGTGATGCGAAAATTATCACCCTGGAATTGTCCATTTGGAAAAATAGCCTTGATTTCTGCTAACATGTGGCTGAAGATGAGAGACAGCTTTGTAAGGTTTCTCCTGCAGATATAATAGGAAAAAAAAAATCACATCAAATCCTTCGAATTTAATAAATTTAATCAATCTTTCAGTATTTCACATATCCTGTGTGTAATAATCACTGTGACACAAGAAAAACACTGAGCTTTAAACTAAAAACACAAATGAATACAAATCAGTGGTTTGTGTTTCCATGGACTTCTAAGGACATACTTATCACAAGTCTCTATGAACATAAAACCACTTTTTGGCAACAGAACAAATTTGAGTTCTCATCTGCATATTCAGATACATTTCTTGAGCATTATGCTTGTGTGTTTCTAATTCATTTACTCATTGCAGAAGCAAGAATTTATGCTACTTAGTTAGCTTGCACATTAAAAAAAAAATTAAACAAAGAAAATAAAAAAAACTACCCCACAGTCAAAAATCTGAAATTATAGTTTTGTATGTGACAACAAATCTGTTTCAGTCCAGGCTTCTAGAAATATAAACATGGCATAGAACTAGATTTACTCCTTTTGCCCATTATAGATTTATTCTTTTTATTCTTTTCAGCTTTCTTTTACTTTACCTATTTCTTATGCTCCTTTCAAATGCTCTCCAGTTAAAACTTGCTTTCACTAGCATATTATAAACAAAAACTTAACTTGTTGTAAACAAAAAAAAAACAACAAAAAAACCACCCTCAAGTTTCTTTGCTATCATCTCATTTCCATACATTTTCCGGGCTTGTATCAGTTAACTAAAAATTACTTAGCTTTTGGCACAGAAATCACATTTAGTACAGTGCAAAGAACAAACAATCCTTAAAAGCAAATAATTCTGTTGTATGGAAAAATCTGTGGGAAATGGTGAAGAGAGGAGAAAGAAAAAGCAAACTTTTTGAGAGCTTATGCCTGGAGATTCCTTGATGCGCCTTGCAGTAAAAAAAGGATCATTTCCCAAGCTAATATAAAGTAGAGAAGACCGAGCAGTTTCTGATGAAGGATTTGTATTCTTGTGAATTTTACTGGAGTATTTTAATGTGTTAGAAGCGTCCTATGTGAAGCCCATTCAGCTTTAACCATCTCAGGTACTACTTAAAAATGACTCAAGCAATTTAGTGAAATCCTAAAATGCTTATCAATGAAATACTTATGCTACAAATACAATGCTTATAATGAAATACTAAAATGCTTATCAATCACGTAAATTTATTGACTGTTTAAAGACAGTATTTAAAATAATTTAAATTCAAACTTACTCATAAATTCCTTGCCACGTGAAAATATTAAGATTTATTTTGTTGAACATATTTCCTGGAATCTCCCTAAAAGAATGCTCAATTTGGCACTGAGGTGGTAATTATTTCAACTACATTTGTGAACTTTATAATGGAGATTTGTGTGGAAGCTGTGATGCAGACATAGTTTTTATTACCAAGAAAATGATGATAAAGTTGTTGTGAAAACATAAGTAATTTAAAACAAACAAAGCAACCCCCAATGAATATACTCTCTCTTCCCTCAAGATTAAGAATGGCTATAGGGCTAAGTCATTCAGAGTCTTCCAATTCCTTCAGTAAAATCAGATGTCTGTAATTACGATGCTCAACAGTTCCTTGCTATCCCCCCTTCTATTTGCTTTATATTTTAATTACACACACATGTTCTCTATTATTTCACTCCTCAGAACTCAAGCCTGATGCAGAGGAGCAAGCAACAGCTTTTTTCATGTGGCTTCCTCAGTCTGCCCTAGACCCGAGATTAAACGAGCAGCTTTGTGTACTGGGGACAGATGGGAACAAGACTCGGTGCAAGCTTGAGCACAGCCCTGCCTGTCCTGGCACGGTGTCCCACATTGGTGTGCTGTGCTGCAGGGGCCCTTTTCAGGTACAAAGTCATCTAGTGAGCTTGAGCTCCCACGAGGCAGTGAGTTAAGGGAAGGAGCCACAGAGGTGCCATCTGGGGCTTCCATGCCCAGGGGCAGCATCTGTCTGTCCCTGCAGAGGCAACACCCGCTGGGCACAGCGGCACAAGACATGGCCAGAACCAGCAGCTGCTCGGATGTGGGCAGTAAATGCACAGCAGAGACACCCACCCAAAGGGCTCTCTCTAAATCACTAAGCCTCTTCCTTCCCTCTTGGAACAGCACCGGTCACTCAGTGCATCAGGACACTTCTGTTGCAGCGTAAAAAATGGCAAGGAAAGGAGAAAAGTAAAATTATTTTTTTGTTTGCATTTGTATAAACAAAAAATATTTTAACATCTGAGACAGCTTCTTTTTATCTGATGGCAAAGGTGAAACTTGAAACCAACTAGAAGCTTCTCCGTGCTTAAACATATATCACAGTATGTACAAACAGCAAGAGATGGCAAACTCCTGGTAATTTATATGCAGGAAATCTGTTTTTTTCTTTAATTTTTATTCTTACTCAATGAGATCATTCTCTTTGGTATCAAAAAGCCATGATAAATCATGTCTCAATATTTTACTTACATATTTTTTCTTTAGAGCAGCAAAGCACAGACTACACCATTTTTGCTCAGATATGCTTATGTGAAACCAGATCTCAGCATCTTCTTGAGGCAACATACAAAACTCACTGATTTCAAAAATGGTTTTCAACAATTGATGGTGCAGAAAGGATGGCACTGGGGTGAGCCAATGACTCTCCCTCTCTGGGCATTTCACTTGCCTGAAGATGTCTATCCATGTTAGCAATGTACTTTTCCTGTCTTGGGGAGGGCTTTCGCAGGACACCTCGAGAAGCATGTACTCCACTTTATCAGACCTGGCAGTCTGTGTAGTTGAATTTTTCAGCTTTCAACTTCTTTCCCCCATACGAAGGATGGAGCAGTGTCAAAAAAAATTCATTTTACTTTCCATTCATAAGTTTAAGACAAGGTATTTAAGTCCTATTCATTTGAAAACACAACTAAAACCATCAAGGTTTAGCAATTTGGGGAATAATTCTAATGGAAGCCAAAGAACTGTTCAATCTCAGCATCTATTTTAGTCTCATTGCCACCACGAGACCGTAAAAAACCTTTCATCTCTTGCAGTGCCAAAGGCTTTCTCCTGGTCACAGCAAAGACTGATGCAGTGGCAAAGGGACAATGGCACAGTCAGCCCAGTGGAGCAGAAGAGCTCAGCAGACAGAGACATGCTCCAGAGACCCTTTGACTCGCTGGATTCCAGCAGGGGAGATATCCAAAGGGATCACGTTCCAGCTACAGCTCAAAGTAACACCATCCAAATTATACAGAAACAGTGGTTTTAATACCTCAGCACCGAGCCTTTAGGGTTTAAAATTATAATATACTTTCACTGACAACCTGGGACTGGTCAGAGGTGGAACTTTCCTTAGCTGTGGAACAGAGCACAGACATTTTATTTCTGCAGAGAAGGGATTTCATGCTGTTTGGAAAAACCATAACTTTCTGCAATTAAAGCCAAACAGCACTTCTTTATAGAAAAGTGAACCAAGATGGTCATTCTCCAGTATATAATAGCTATCATGGTAAAATATAACAATATTTTAACACTAAATGATGTTATATCAACTGCATTTTTTGTACCACACAGTGTAGGTGTCATCCATATTACCTGCAACATACTCAACGTCTCCTAGCTGATGTTTTGCCTATGACTCAAGCTTAGATTTTGCTACCTTCCTTTCACCAAGTCAAACTAATGCCATACAGGTCAAATCGCTCGTAGAACTTGAATTGTGAAGTACCATTTTCTCAGTCATAGTCCATGATTTGTAAGCAAACATCTTTGCACATGACAGATCTACTGAAGAGACAACATGGTCTGAATCAACCCCAGAACACCTAAGATACAAACATTAAAAACTGGATTTTTATTTCATATAAACTTGTGAAGAGATCCACTGAATCAGTAAGCATCTTTTGGTTAATCAGAAAGATGCATTTTTTAAATTGCAAAATTAATCTGGCTTTTGAAGTTATACCTCATCAGCAAGATTTCTAAATAGAGAGAGCAAAGCCTGAAGACAAGAATTTTGGTTTTTTTCACTTCTTTATAGCAAATTACTATATTCTGAATCTGTTTTCTCTTCAACTGTCAGGAGTGGAGTCAGGCTAGAGAACACTGCAAGGATTTAATAATTAAAGGACTTTTTAAATACAAGTCATATGCAATGTGAAAACAGTGCTTGATAATGGAGATACTACGAAATCCCAGCCAAACCAAAACAGCAGCAGCAGCAGCTGAGTAGTAGGAGGTCTGAAGCAGTCCTACCCTCCTGGGTCTACTGGAAATGAAGTGAGGCATGATCAGCATGCAATAACACAGATAGGATTTGGCTGTGTCAAAGGAACACCTGAGTCCTGCATTTATTGCCTGTGTACATGGATGAAGAGCAAAATGCTCAGAGAGCTCCAAACTTGGAGAGTCTGTGCATAAAGACACAAAACAAAGCTTCCATCTGTGTCTAGTCCTTCATAATGTCTGTGACATCCAGTAAATAACCAAGACAAAGTCATTTTAACAATACATACTTTTTACTCCTACAAAAACTTGAATATGTTTATATCTACCTACATACTATGTGTATTTATACTACATATATTACTATGCCCATGAAAAAAAATTCATTCTACAACTACAAATATTTATGAAAAAAAAAAAAAAAACCCACTCTGGAAGAGAAGTATGAATGCATATCTCTGCAGTTATTTATGTCACTCTGAAAAATTAGGTTGTTGCTGGATTTCCTTCTTCCCTGCATTTATTAAGTGTTTAATCGTTCTGCATCCACATTGATACACTTTGTTTAACAATCACCTGCAATACACCAGCTTTCCGAGACCATAATATATAACTGAATCAACTGGCACAGAAAAACAGTATTTAGAGTTAGAATAAAATCTGTTTGGCAACTAAGAATATTTTCCATATAGATCTTTTACAAAAGTACACCAAACTACTATGAAATAACAGATAATTCCTCTATAATCATTATACAGAATAATCATACAAAGTCAGCTGTCTTAGCTGGCAAAAGTGCAAATCACAACTGCATAGGAACTAAGATGAAAGAAAGTTTGAAATATGAATTTCATGAGGTGAATTGTTTATTTTGACTTCTAAAAATCCATCCCCCCCAAATACTAAAGCCTCAAAATCCAAAGCATATGTACAGAGCTCATTTCACTTAATTAGTTCTATTCAAAACAGATTTCTGATCCATATGCTCAACTGTGGTAAAACACAAGGATTCTACAAAATACACGTTACTAATCCAAAGGAACAGAAGAGTCTTGTGATTCAGGTACAAAAGAGGGAAATGAAGACCCACGTTCTGATCTGTCCCTCCACTCTCCCAGAGTTCAGAATTTACATTTTGGGACTCAGATTTCCACTGTGTGAAAAAAGCTCTTTATAAATTATTTCCCATTTTTATTTTGCTGCCATCAGGACAATCACAGCTGCTCATCAAACCCCTTGACAGATGATACTTCTGCCATTAGCAACTGGTAAGTGACTAAAATAGGAATGCACTAAGTCCAGGTCAAAATACAGAAGAGAAAAAAAATCTGAAGAAATATGTGAATTTTGAACATCTCCAGATGACATAGGAACAAGACTAAATATTATACATGCTGATATGGGTTCACTCTTGATAATCCAGTATAACCCTGACTCATTCATCCCCCTTCCTCTTACAGAACTTCCCTTTTCAGAGACAGGAAACATAGGAAAAAGAATTAGTAAAAAAACCCACAACAAAAAAATCCTCCCACCCCCAAACCCCAAAACAATAACACTCCCACAAAACAAAAAAAACCAACAACAACAAAAAAATAACAAACAAAAACCTCCCCCAACACTTCTTTTTTAGAAATCTACAGGTGTAGAATGCGGTCAGATAATCTTAACAATGGAGCATTCCTTAACACTTCAGAGGAAGCAAAGGAAACCAAAGGTTCCTGTCAACATGCTTGCAGAGAGACAAAATGCCTATCATCATATTTGGCAATCAGATCAACTGTGCAATGATTATTTTTAAAAGCTGTATAAGGACAGGGTATTGTTCAGAGACCAAAGTATATTAGCCTATTCTTGGGATGAGATGTCCCTGGGACCAAGAATAATCATGGGCTCTATTTCCTACTTGTGCCGCTGACTCATGGAAGGAGCACATACAACTGAACTTGATGTGTTGTAGTATTCCTCATCTGCAACCTTCCCCACAAACAAAATCTAAAAACCTGCCTTAAACACAGCAGGATTCAGCCAATAACTAAATTTATCACAGATTAAGCATAAAAAAACACAAGTAAAAAAATTATAAAAAACTATCTGGAGGCAATTATTGCATTTCTTTGAGTCCTGGAGGAGCTGGGTTTATTATGAATAGGAAAGCAGCATCCTTCCTTTAATGGCTCTTCATCAACCTCCTCTAGATACAAAGAATATGGCACAAGTCTGTGCTATTCACAGGAAGAAATGGCAGACTTAGGGTAAGGATTGGGCAAGGATGACTGGGCAAACAAAAAGCTGATTCCAATGTCACCTTGCCTTTTTCTCCATCTTTTTCCTCTGCTTAGAAATCATTTTACATTGACACAAATTTCACTAGCAGTCTGGTTCCTCATATTTTAAAAGATATCAAAATGGAAGAAGCTTGAAGAATTCAAAATTTCCTTTCATCTTTTAAAACTGTTTATCAGCTGCCATTGCTTTTATAGCAATTTTAGAAGTATTTACTGACCAATTCATACAAAAACAGAGAACTAACTTAATAAACAACAGCTTAGTAAAAAAGTTTAATATAAACACAAAGGAAGGAAGAAGGTCAAGGTTATTGCCAGTCTATACCACTCTACAAACTGCTCTTTCATTTGTGAACTGGCATGCCACTGTGCCCCAACATCTCTTCAGTAAAGTTCCAAGGATTACGTTTGCTTTTTGCTAAACAAATGCTCCATACAGCAGCAACTATGAACAGCTCTTGTCAGCTGGGCTTTAGGCTCCACAGTACAGGTTTTGAAAATTTTATTACTTCCAGTTCTGTCCAAGGGGCATTTATCCACACAGATAAGTGTCTCAAGGCACTCCTAAACCATTTTAATTTCTTTCCTCAGTAGTTCTCTGGTATATGAGGTAACAAATATAACCATGAAATGAAAACCTAAGGAGTGCTGGCAAGAGTAAGAAGTAACAAAGGAAGCAGTCTGCATAAAGGAAAATGTGAGTTGTCAAAAATAAAGACGTGTGTTGACAAACTAAAGATTTAATAATTTTGCCTATAATTACTAACTCTAATTACTTATGCAGAAGGATAGAGGTTACAAAAAAAAAAAAAACCTCTAGAGAATGCTACTCTTAAAGAAATTTGTATAAAACTGATCTGAATATTTACAAGTACAAACACTTTGTGAAGGAGAGTCAATCCTATAACATCTTAAGTAGCAACATAAACTAAGAGCTAATAGACATTGATTTTAATACCAAGATTTTCAATCGACCTACTAGATCATCCTTACAAAATACATGATATAACATCCTTAATCTAATATGTATAGAGATTTTAAAACAGAGCTAGACACTGTCTGTTCATTTTTATTTCTACTTTATAACAGTCAGTTGCTTTTGTCCTGTGGTTTCACTCTTCAGTCTCAACATGTTATTCAAGCACTGTTTGCTGCCTCCATCCTCCTCCCACAGACATTTTGTCTACAATGGTACAATATTATTTAATTGAACTCTGATTTAAATCTAAAGCCTAATATCTGTATGTATAAATGAAACTGAAGTTGTCACAGAATTCTCCAGGAACAACAGTAAACTCAGTCTTTGAAAAGCTGAACTAATTCACTGAACACATAAATACATAAAACTTGTTAAAAACATGAATGAATTACGTAATATGAAATAGAGAAGACTGAATTGCCATCCTTTCACCATCTTCCAAAGCCTTCAAGTGGAATGGATATTTAAAACAACACTTGAATGTTGTAAATATTCAGTCTTAAATATGTAATGTAAATTAGGAGTCATAAAGACAGAGGTGTGATTGGTATAATTTTTTAGTACCTGATTAGTGAACACCTTGAATTGCACTGCAAAGTGAGGTCACTACTATTATTCATACTATCCATCTGCTGGAAGTGTAACTGATACTACCAAAAGGTGTTAATATTTCCCCATATAAACACCTTCCCTGTAGTTCTTATAAGGATCCCTTGGTTTGAAGATTGATTGCACCATGGATAGAGCACATCTGTGCCAGGCCAAGCAGAGCTGTGTGCAAAAAGGGACCCTTCTCCATGGACCAATTCAAGTGGCTCCAGAAGGGGTAGGAGGCTGAATTTGGCACAAACCCTGGCACAGCCAACACAGCAGCCAGAGGCCAGGAGTGGCAAAAGGAGGTAGTGCTGTGGCTAAATGCTTATTCCCTGACAGCAGTCAAGCAAAGGAAAGTGGTTTGGTTCTGTGTCATGCTTCATCTACTTCGCTCTATTGCAAAAACTCAGGAAACTCAGTGGTTCTGAGGTGCTAATACCAACAAAGCACGTGTGCCATGCAGCATCTCTTCCTGTGCAGGTCTGCCTCCCATCTGACCAGCAAACTGATTATGCTTCACTTCACTGCTCTGCAGTGCTGATTTTCTGCACAAAAATAGTCCAGAACATGTACTCAGGATTCTTCTTCCAGGGCTTTTTATTCAGACTATTATCTCACCTTAAGACATGCTGTTATGATGTTTTCTAAGTAAAATAAACTAAAAAGATATTCATGAGCATTCTTAGTGACGGACAAAAAGTACTTTAAATTCAAAACTACCAACAGTATAGTTTTTTATGAAGACAAATCTTTCTGACTGTTAGAGAACAAATTCAAAGTTTTTCAGGCCTACTAGTCAGCACACTAAATGACTGTGGAAAAAATCTGCAACACAATTGAGCCATTTCTGAAAGCAAGACTAGTGAATACTTCTTTCTGACTTAAGAACTTTTGGCAAACTAATATCCATATGTGTCTTTATCCATTTATATAATTCTCAAGTACCTCAATCCATTTTGATATTTAACAGGAAATGGATCATGTGTGCCTCCCAGTACTCTTTGTGAGACTGACAAGTTTGGCTAAATGATAAATCTGAGGGAAATCTTATCCAAGAGGGCCCAAAACAAAATTCAGAATCCTCAGCTCTGAATTCTGAGCTCATGGTAGTTGACCAAACATATGAAACACTTGCAGACAAAACCTAGGTTTGAGCTACCCTGCAGCTGTGAGGCACAACTTTAATTCTTACATAGGGAGCTTTTAACACCAGAGGATAGAATATGAAAATTCTTCCCCATTTCTCTCAGCAAAGCCCACAATGAACTCAGAAAGATGAGTAGTTTGATTCAAGAGCAAAGATGATAGAAGCTAGAGAAAGGAGATGGAAAGAAATAGATGGCAACACTGTTAGAGAAACTTTATTTACAAGGTATGATAATGCAGAGCAGCATAGGAAAGCCCATGAGAAATAGCCAACACTTTTACAGAAAAGTTTGAACAGCACAAAAAAAATTAAACTATAAGGAGATGTATTAAACATCAGGAACAAATATATCTATTTTGCAGTTGCTATCTAAGTGAACATCTCTCCTATGCATTCAGGCCTAGCCAGGCAACAAAGCCATGGAATAAAAAAATCTCATACTGCATTTAGAGACAATCAAAATGTACAAATCCAAAGGGGATCAACCATGGTCACACACAGAATCTTATTCCTGGCAATTCTTTTGAGACCTTACCTTTTCAGTTATGATTTTGTTTTTATTTGTTTTAGTTATAAGAAGTACAGCAGTATTTCTACTGATCGGATCTTCTAATGCACATAAGGGATCTAAAGAGAAGTTTTAAAATAATAATCCACTTTCTTGCATTAGGAGTGTATAGAAGTATCAAAACTGCTGTATTTTTCAAAGTGCTGTAACCTGCAGAGGTGCTTAGTACCTGCTGTGTCACACATGATTTCCACTGAGTGCAAGCCAACAAGCTTTCCCAGCATTCCTAAGAGCCTGGCCAAAAAGGAATTTTCCTGGCTGAGCTGCTTCTGAGACTTGATCGAGAGAAAATACTGAGCTGCACATTTTGCCCTAGAATTCAACTTTAGGAAAAAAGTCCTTGGATTTTACTTTTTGAGTCTCTTGTGCATCATCACAAATATTTATTTGTTCTGTGGCAGTGATAGGAGCCTGTCATCAAAAGCAAAATTGTTTTACCAAAATTGACCCTCTTCATGCCATGTACCTTCCTGTCAAAAGTATCATCATTAAATGATTAGAGCAACTCTCCAACTCTACACTTTGTTTTTTCACAGACCTTCAAATACATAAGAATTTTGACCCTAAGCCCTGAAATCAGATTCCATGTAGACAGACGCTCTCATTACAGCATTCTAAGCACTGTCACTAAACCATTCTAAGAGTATTTCAGACCACATGAAAACATTATTTATTCAAAATGGAAATCCAACTGAGAGCTACATAACCTATCAAAACATAATAATCAGCCTTCAAACCACATCAAGTTATTGAATTCCTATCAAACATATAATAAAAATCTCCATTTCCTCAGATTCACTCTAATCAAATCCACCTGAAATCATTCACTGAGAATCATTTAAACGTTACTTAAGCTGAGATGCAGCTTGTTTGCAAGATTCAGGTAGCAGAAATCTGTGTCCCATAGCTAAGCAGTGTCACACAAATGGCACAAAAATAATCAAAATAAGACATATGAAGTACTGAAACTGTATGTGGGTCTCAAAATAATCACTAGGGTTTTATTTACTGAAAGACCATAAAGTGACTTTCATTGAGAAAAGAAAACTACCATTTCTGGCCAGAACAGTAAACAACACTATTCCCTTTCACATACACCCTGAGGCACTCAGTCACCTGTCCTCCTGCATATGAGGAGCACGTCTAAACCATTTAAATCCAGATACATTGCTGCCACATTGCATTAGGAACTTTATCTGCTCCTAGCAGGGAGAGAAAAATCAAACCCTTGGTTCCAAAATGCCACTTGAAATGATGCTATACGTTCTTACTTGAGGATCAGGTCAGCGTGCACCCAACAAGACAGTCAGGAATAATCTGGCATCAAGAGAATACAGTGCAGACCTTGGTCAAAGTCTAACAGATTTTAGAATAAGATGTGTGATTTCACACTAACTAGAAAAAAGTAGAACTGGCTAAAATATTTTCATCAGTAATTTGGACAGTAAAAGCAGGCACTAAACCCCACAAGGATACAGCTAGACAGAGAAGTGTGTTTCTCATGTAAACAGATGCAGAATCTTTGTCTTCAGGAAGCACTGATGTCAAATGTTCAAACAGAAGCTGTCCACACAACTCAAAAGAAAGCATTTTGCTTCTTCACTCCTTATCTCCCATGAAAAGCAAAGGAAGAGAACAGAATGAAAAAGACTGAGAATTTATTTGCAAAAAATTGCTTTCCTTTTTTTGGTCTAAAGTACAATAATCAATGAAGAAATGCATACTCTGATGTACTTATTTTTTTTTACATGAAGCTATTCAAAGGTTGTAAGGCTGACAGATAACTTCAAATAGCTGCAGAGAGGAAAAAACACAGAGAACCTAATTATGCCACCACGTAGAAACACACTTGACTGTTATCAAACCAGATATGTAAAAAACAGAGATGCAAGAGATACACTGAAAGACAAGTGAGGTTACCAAAGTTAAGAAATGGCTACAAACTGAGGAATTAAGTGTGGTGGGACTCTTCAGGTTGGATGAGTGACCACAGAGGAACTCTGATAGAGATCTACAAATTGTGAGCGATGTAAGGAAGATGGATGAGGTCTGACAGTAACTAGAACATTTAGTGAAGGTGACAGGAAGCAAGCTCAAAAAATCCCTGATCCACAGAAGTTGTTGCCTAAGGATATTGAGGAGGCAAGTTTAAATAGGTTTGAAGGAAGCTGGGAGAACACCAGGAAGAGCTGCTTCACTGGAGGTTACTAGAGTAACAAAGCACAACAGGTTCAGGAAATCCCTTAGCTAAAAACAGCCAAAGGCTGAGAGAGTACTAGGGAAAGGTACTAAATTATACATGTTTGCCCCATTTATTCCTCCTTAGGTATCTCCTTATGCTCACCACGGAAAACAAGAACTACTATAATGATTCAGATCAGGTTCTGTCTTAAAAACAAGATACAGTACTTAAGAGGCAAAGCACATGATCCATAGGCTACCCCCAAAGCTCTTGAGTTCACTTATTTCATTCATACAATTTGATTGCACAGGACTTCTAAAACCTGATCACTCATAAATTAATTTTGGATGCCTTATAAATGGAAGCATCCTACTGTTGACAATCATTCTTTTCCCCCCATAACTGAGATTAAAAAGATGAAGTTGCCCAAATCACAGCCTGTATCACGAGCGTAGCTACATGTTTCACCAGGAGAGTGGCCTGGCAACCCCTGGCAGCAGGAAAGGGCAGCTGGTGGAGCAGCACTGCATGAGGCAACATTGAGAGAAGTACCAGGGCTGATCAGGAGCAGAGCCCTGTTCTGTGCTTTAAAATGATAGCTGCAACAGGAACCTGGAAGGGTACTTGCCAGCACTGGGACGTGAGTAGTGTTAAGAGGGCTGGTGGTGAAATTGAATCACAGATGTCTTCTAAGATAATCAACAGTGAAAGCCAAGTAAGATAGCATTCCTAAAATTAGATGAAGAGGCTCACAGAGGGCAAGTGTCCAAAGAGAAAAGGTTACTACACCACAGCTGCAGTGGAAGCTTCCAAATTCTGAGCACTGTTGTGAAAATCTGTATGTTCTACTTACTGCTAAACTTCATCATATGCAGGTCATTAAAACAATACACATGAACAGAACCAAAACTGGACACAAAATATACTAAAATTCCTTCTGGTAAAAATAGTTTAAGGCATGAAGGTTCCAGGAGTCACACCCTAAGAGTTTACTCCCCTGAGACAACACTTGTGCAGTTTTGCCTAGCAAGACAGTTCACTTTGCTACTTGCAAAAGTAAACACTTTATGTGATTATGGATTCCTGGAACAATCCATCAGTCTCTGAAAACAAATTGCTTTAAAACAGGAATGTAAACCTAAAGACAATACTGTTCTTCTCTCAAACACTGAAGCATTCCAGTTCTTGCTACTAAAGCAAGAACAGAAATTCAAGCAAACAAAAATCTCTGGATACTAAGACATCCAGCTGCAAATTTCTAATCACTCTTTTTTCATGAATCATCCTTAAACTCATTGCACTAAATATCCTCACCATCTGAAAATTCTTATATTAAGATTACATGAAATTACACTATCTTTAGTGTGGTTTAGTTTGTGGACCCAACACTTCAATTTCTCTAATTACTTGAATGCTTTAGCTAAATTAAATATATAAATATGCTCTTAAGAGCAATCAGGCTAAACTATTCACAGCCAAAAACTGATTCCCACTTCTGTCTTTTCAGATCAGCCATCTTGGGATAGGAAAGAGCATTAACTACCAAAGTATGCCATGTATTTTATCACCCTTTGATACTATGAATAATGAGATGACTGTTTATATCTGAAGGGAAACAGAGGTGGAAAAATAAAACTGCATTCCTTTCATCTCTGGAAGGAATCTCAGAGCACCAGCTACCACAGCAGGTAGCCTGCTGAGGTTTGGCACAGTTTGAAATGCCCTTGACAAAGAGCTTCACTCGGTGTGGTGTACTTGGCGTTGGAAACCCTTTCACCCATATCAGCAGCTTTCATCCCACGTAAGAGACATCTGACATGAAGTGGATGACAAATCCTATTCCTGTAATAAGCCATAGCTGAGCTGCTATAAGAAATACTTGTGATCAATAGCTATTGTTAGTTCTTACAGTCAAACAAATCCTCTATCGTCTAGTGACTGAAAAAGGATCATTACCGAAAAAAAGAACTATTACAGCTAACTACAAGAGAGAACACTGGCAAAGCTTGTGCAGTAAACTTGAAAAACATCTCAATCTGTATCAGCAAAAAGACAGAGTTCTTGAAAGTTTTTGTGCCCCAAGTCCCCACACAGCCAGCCCTGTCCCTGGACAGCTTCCCAGAAAAAGCAAGATCCTGTACACCAGTTTCCACCAGAAGTCTCACAGTATTCCTTCACTCCTCCTATTCCCTAATGGCTAAAAGTAAATTTTTCATCTGGCTCCCAGAGAAGAGAAAGGAAAGACTGTGAGAGACAAGCAGGAAAGGGGAAACAGAGAAGGCAAAGGCCGAATAGCTATCCTGGAGCTTCTTGCTTCCCACCCACCAAGCCACATTCCACAGCCCCACAAGGGAGAGACCCCTCTTTAGCACAGAAGATAAAGTAGTGTCTGACATGGAGCATTCTCTTACAGAACGTGCGTCCATGGAAAAGACTGATGCAAAACATGAAATACCCAGTGTGTAGCATCCATCTGCTCATACCAGTCTAAAGCCCACTGGTAAACATTTAGGAAGAGAAAGAACCTTACTCTACGTTAATATCCTAAATACAAAAATTCCCAAAGACTTCTCCTGAGAGCTTGAGGATTAAAAGGCCTGGTTAGTATGTCATAGTGACTCATTGCTTAAATCCAGAATATTAAAAGATAAGCTAGCCAGAAGAAACTTTACTTTTGCCATAAGTGATGTTAATTAAAAGGTCAAGAGATCTAGAGACGGCACTGAGAGAAAAAAACACTCATAAGGAGGAAGCGAGCAGGACATTAAAAAAATCTATTTTTTAAAAGTTGAGGATTAAAGGAGGATAAAATAAAACCCTTTGAAAGCTGAAAATGAGAAAATGATGAAAAGGTAGAAATGAAAAGTAAAAAATTTATGTCTGTAATTCTTCCTTCAGAACTTTATAGTTCACATTTTCCTCCAGGTTTAGTCACCTTAATTGCACATATGATTCACAGCAGGCTTACTTGCTAGTAACAGAAGATTCATGATTAAGAAGGCACAGCAAGTTTTGATTTCAATAGCTAAGACCTCAGTATATCTGAAAAAATTATTTCAGTCAAAATGCACAAGTATGTGAAGAATAACTCTCAATTTGATTTTTCCATTTCTTGCTTTTTCTACACTCTGGCTGCAAAGAGTATAGTAATAACAGTAACAATGTACTACACTGAGCAGTTCATCAACATTTCACACTAGCTGTACATAACTCTCTCAGGAGAATATGAAAACTATTTCTTTCCAAAAGCAAGCCCTTAGTATGTGTTAGGAACAACGTAAATAATTTTGGATTCAGACTGTGCTAGGCTAGAATTTGTAACATTACTCAAAGAATCACAGCTGTGGAAATAAGAAAATGTTTTTAAAGTACTTAATTCTGAAGAGTCTGCTTTAGCTTCCCTTAAATGTTTTTAACAGTATGTTTAAGGAAAACGGCACAGGGACAACAGAGCTTCTTCTGGAAGAAAAGGCAATTCTAAATAAATAATTTCTTATCTAAACTCTCAGCTCCTTTAATGGTGAATTTGAATGATGATAAAGCTATAGGAACATGTTCAAGAGGGGAGATTGTTTTTTCCTGCAGACCAAAGTTGAGCCCTCAGCTACAAAGTTTAATCAGTCAAAAGGAGAACATGAACACTGCAGAGGATCTCTGAAACACATATGACCCTCTGGGCAGGTGCTGGGAGGTCACAGACATTTTGCTGCAGGCTGGGGATTTGAGCCTAGCTGTGCTGTCCTAGCTGGAATTCCACACTTGCACCTGTGCAAATTAGCCACCAACAAGTGTAAAACATCAACTCCAACTCTGTACAGCTGCAAGTAAGTACAGAAGTGCTGCTTCCCTGTGGCTCAGGGCCAACATGTTCAATGCCATGATCCTATAGTACCATTTCATCTTCATACAACTCACAGCCAACTCCTCTACAATGGGTATTCAAACACATTATTTTTATTATCAAGGCTGGGGGCAGAGGAAGGGAGCCAGAGATCCTGGAAGCATTCAATAAAAACATCCACCCCATTTGTGCATGGGAAACCTGAGCTTTCAAGCTTTACTGAAGTAATTTCACAGGCAATCCACAGAACCCAGTGAATCCTGCTGTAAACATGTCTTGGCTGAAAACAACATTCATCCCACTACAAATCTGGTGCTATATTCAGAATAGATGGCCTAAATTCTATCTAGCTTTCTGAGCTCTGAGTGCTTTTTTTGAAAATTCCACAGGTAATAGGATTGTCAGAGAAAAATACTTCCCTTGACTTAAAAAATAATAAAACCATATACATTTATTCTTTCTTTCAATAATTATTCTATCAGAGCACATTATTTTAAGTCTTTTGACTTTTTACTGTTTAGATGTATACTATCTCACAAACCTACAGAACTGCAAATACATCCAATTAGGATAAACCAGAAATTTCCCTCTGCTTGCTCAACAACTTTCTCCATTAAAACAAACCCAGACTAATATTTTTTGTCTAAAAATTAAAGATTTGAAAAAGTTTTGGATCAAATATTTGTCAGGAAAACACTAGAAAGAAGCATTTATAAAACTTGACTTAGGGCTGTTAGTATTCCATGACACCAAAAAGTTGAGACCCTTTCAACCTGCAAATTCAGGAAAATCTTGACATATGGAAAGCCATAGAAGATAAATCACCATGTGACTTGCTGTTTTAGGGCTCATAAACACCAATGTGTGTCACTGAAGCATTAGTCCACAGGCAATCACTCAATTTCTCAGACTGCAAGGACTTACTCCCAGGCCCTGAACTTAAAGTGATGCTGTTTCAATCAGAACCACAAGACCTCTAAGTCCATCAGTTTAAGCATTAAGGGACAAACACGTCATCTCCAATATTAAGAGAACGTGTCTTAGATCCATGAGTTAATTTGCCTTAGTTACAGTATTAAAAGTTCCTAATCCAAACAGAGATCTCTAATTTTAATGAGCTGAACTACGAGGCAACCTCAGGCAAGGGTTATGCAGATTTTGTCTGACAAAGAACTTCATTGCAGGTACCCTGCCTCTGCCAGAGTTTTATGTGAAGCAAGTATCTCACAACAACTTTCAATCAGCTTATTAGCATCCCCCACCATCTCTCTCAGTAGCAAAGCCATCTATGTAGATTCAAACAAAAACCAGAAACCCTCTTTTCATAGAGGACTACAGCCTGCAGCAGCCAGCACTATCAACTGAAATCTTGCTCCTGTTGTATAACAAGGATTAAAAAGCGAGGTTACAAGAAGTATTACTCCACAATTTATTATCTGTCTTCTGACAACAAGCAATAAATCCTTTTCCTAGTTATTAGTCCTTAACTACTGACTTTTATGATTACCTTCCATTATAATACACTGAAAGAGCACCAAGGTCCCTCTAAAGAAAGTGACAGGAAAGCTGAAAACCAAGACCAAAAATATTTTCCTCAATTTAAGAATTCCTCATCCAAAGCCTCACTTTTCACACAGGTTTCCTGGGATTAGTTTTCTCCATGTCTGAAAGAGTCTCAGCTTGTGGTGAGGGGAAAGGTATGGCTTCCTGAAACCCTTTCAGAGTAAGTGTTTGTTCTGGCGTACCCTTGGGGCACTTACCGTCCCTTGTGCACCATCATTCCCCCTCTGGAGACAGTGCAACTTGGCAAAGCATTACTTCAACAGAGAATAAAAGACATGGTATTAGCTATCCTTCATTACACAGGACAAGGTGATCCTTTTATTACAAAATTCATACAAACTATAATACCAAGAACATATGCAATATATGGTGGGATTTACCTGAAACCCATGTCATAAAAACAGCCTGCTGTTTCTGCATCGTAAATGTCACATTAGCACATTACCCAACAAAAATAACATTCTCTTCTATTCCTAATTTTATATTATCTGCATAGTCTACCACATTCACCTCTGCCCTTTGGTATTTTCTTTAGATTACTTGCATTAATTTTAACATTTATTCAGCTGACTTGAAAGGTATTTTTAAGCTACAAGTAGGAGGGAGGTAAGTATCAGCTATCTAGATAACTAATAAACTAGTTTCGTCCTGTATGCCTTTTGGTACCAAAGGGCATTGAGATACACATGTGGAAAAAAAAATAAAAAAATATAGATGCAATTTGCAGTTAGCTTAAAAAGTGATGCTGGGTTAAAGGTTGAACTTGATGTCCTTAGAGGTCTTTTGCAACCTAAACCATTCTGTGTTTCTACGATACAGCAACAGCAGGCCACTTCCTCTCCAACACTGTAAACCAAACTGCAGTGGGCGTTTGTTTGTTAAGACTCTCAGACTCCAGACACATTTTGAGCATTGACCCCAGGCTCACACTCCCTTTCATGCTCTCAGTTGCAATTAGGGCTTAAGTGCACGACATATCACAATCAGACACCAATAATACATTTACATACCTTGCATCAGATAAATTTTGTCCCCTGAGGAATGAAAAGCTTTCCCTTGCACTAGCCATACATTATTCTCATGCTCTGTGCAACCAAAGCACCTCAAAGAAAAGGCAGGGTCAGGTAGCACATCCATTGCTGCTGCTGCCTGCCTCAAGCAGGGTCCCAGCTTGGGCAGTGCTCCTCACAGAGGGAGAACAACCCACTCCAGTTAAGCCCTCAACTGCACACAGTCTTTCCTGCCTTTCACAAAAGACCAGTATTATATAAATAATTTAAGGGCTTCATGAACCTCTGTGCAGCAACATGTGGCAGGACAGTAAGGACTTGTTTTAAGTAGGGTGTTAAAATGAACAGTTGGAACAGTCTTTGCTATATTCTATGGCAGATATGTGGTCAATACGTGTCTTCTGCGATTGTAAGAGAAAGGGAAGGCAAAGATATGTTTCTAACAAGAGTTCAAAAGCCCTGACTACCCTGGTTTGTGTGCATTTCTGCTGGAACTGTGGAAACTGGGAATTTTGGACTTTCTGAGCTGAAAGGCACTGACCGCCAAGAAAACACTGCTTTTGACCTGAGGCCATGGAGAAGGCTTCCAAAACTGAGTGCAAGAACTAAGATCATGAGTGTGTAGTTAGAATAGAAACGTGTTATATCACATGGTGGAAAACTTAGAATTTAATGTTTTAGAATATAGTAATATATAGAAAGCAAGATGGAGGTTTTAGGATGGAGGTTTTGTCCTCCTTCACAGGTCTAGGTGGTACTTCTGTAATTGCATAGAAAAATCCACATTGTGGGTCACGGGTGATTGGTTATTGGGTTAAAAGTGTCCATTCTTAATTGGACAGTTAGGCCTTAAAAAGCCTTGTAGAGAGAGAGGTATGTCTCCATTTTTAGCTTGTTAGCTAGAAGTGCTGTAGAACTCAGTGTAACATAGAAAATAATTAATAAACATCTGAGTCCAAACAAGAAATACCGTCTCTCGAGCTTTTAATCCCAACTCCATAAAAAAAATTAAAAAAAAAAAAGAAGAAAGAAGATAAAATGTGATACATTTCCTCGTAACAGGAAATAAAACAGAGTCAGGCCATGAGCACTCCTAGCTGCAGGCAGGTGCCTTGCTATGATTGTCCCAGCCCCACCAGACTTCTGCCACAGAGCTCAGGTGCCATTTGGGTGACAGCTCCCGTAGGAGACCATTCCCAGCAGGCCCAGGGGATCAGCTCTCCCTGTCTTTAGAGGGAGGCATGTCCTCCTAGACACACATCATACCACACCATGAGCCCTGGGGATCACACAATGAACATGGGCCCATTTTATTAATGAACACAAAAATGGCTATCAGTGCTAGAATGGAAATCTGGGGAAAATTGGTCACCAGGGATCCAACTCAGGAATATTCTTAAGGCTGACAGACAACAGTGAAACTCAGCAACCATACAAGTGCCTGATCAGTTAAAAAAGAAGCCTAAGAATACCAGTTAACCTGGAAGAAAAACTTAATGGTAATTCAACTCAACCTTCTGTAATGTTCATTTCTGTTAAAGAGAATATGTCAGTTTTGAATACTAGCATATGTACCCAAGGAAAAAAAGCAAATGAAGAACAGAGTTTTAAAATAGAAGGCAAGAAACAATACAGTATGCACCTTTTCTAATAAAAACGTACCAGAAATTTTACAGTGTAAGAACCTGAATATTTACTCTCAAAAGCACAAAGCCATTTCAGCATCTGTTGAAAACACTGCATTATCTCAGAATGTAGCTATGACACAAGTATACAGAACTATAAATACAATTACATCTGTGGCTTTTATCTTAAGTAAAGTATCTAAAGATGTTATGCATGAGAATATCAAACCCAGAAGGCAAACATCAGATTTTGATAATGGTTGAGATATTCTAGAGTTTATACAGCATTAAATTTTGCACTAAAAAAGACAGACCCTTAAAAGGGAGAAACATAAAACATCATGAAGTCCACTGGAACTTCCAGCACTCTCCTCTTTTTACAGGAAAGTAGTCAAATACAAAACCATGAGAGTTTTATGAAAGAATTTGTCCTTTGCATATAGACATGAAGTTGCATACTTTGTTTAAATATTTAGTATTTTTAAAACAAAACATAACCCAACTGCTAGAGAACTAAAGAACACCACTACTTACTCTAAGATTATTTGTAAGATGAAAATAACCTTATGAAGAGCTGATACTTGTTTATTCTACTGATATCCAACACTTATTGAGACCACTTGAAGATCCTCTTCCTCTTTTAAAGTGTGGAATTTTTGTATTTACTTTATTCAGCTGAACTCTCTCATCACTGAAATTAAACTTCTGCTCAAATGAAACTTATAGGGAAAAATCTGTCCTCTAGAAGGGGCAAAAGCACAGAACTTCCCAAAAGTGAGATCTGTGTCAAATCTCCTTTTCTTGTGAACAACCTGTTCCAAATTTTCCTGTTTCAAAATCAGCAGCAGTTTCCATACTGATAATTATTCACCCCAATGAATTCACAGCAATTTCTACCCAATTCAAGAGGGTCAGAATTCAAGTGGATATGAAATAACACATTCTCCATGAAAAGTAAGTACAGAATTTTCAGACTCTTTTCTGCATGGAGAAATTTCACAAAACCACCAGAAAAAAATACATCAAAACTCTGTATGATGATTCTTCCACACATGATTTATCAGCTGGTATTAAAGTTTCAAAACAATATTTACATCTGGCTGCAACTCTCTTTTTTTTTTGTTTTTTTCACCTGTCACAGGGAATTAATTAGCGCCATTATACTTCAGGGTGCAGTTTTGTAATTGAGCTCCTTGGCTGATGTAAAAGGGGGTTTGTCCCAGCCCAATAACAGCCCAATTACAGATCTTACTGGAAATAAAGGTCTGGATTTTAGGTTGGTTGTCTTGGGGTTTCTATTGTGTTGGGGAGCAGGGATCGATTTTGGTGCCTGGTGTTGGGGTTTGTATTTTCCAGCATAATACTCATAACACCAAATTAATTTTTCATTTTAATGTTTTTTCAGCAGAAAATATGAGCAAATTGTTTTCCCCTACAATTTAACTAGCAAGTTGCAGAATCCCTCGAAACAGAGGTATCTAATGGAAATTTTGACACATGCTTAGTTAGAGCCACTCTAGTCAATACTGGCTTGTGCAAGTTCTGTTTAAAAGCATTTTACTTTTTCCGATATGATTTTTCTGTAATATTCTATATTTGGGATGGTTTCTCCTCTCTATTTAAAATTACTGAATTACTCTTGCACAGAGGTTGTTGTCTTTTTTCTCTTTTGGGGGAATAAAAATGAATACATTTTCAAATGGCTAAGAGAAGTCAGATATCTGGTGCTTAACTACTTTGCATCCAGCACATGTGAAACCTTGCCAAGTCAAGGTGGGAAGTGAAAATAGAAAGCAGGAACAACTTTTTCTAAAGAAGTTGAAGTAATGGAGAAAAAAGGCTTGCTGGGTTAATTGACCAGCCTACAGCCATATGATATATAGACCTATGTAGATACTTGCCAAAAGTAGTATTGTATTTTAAGTATTTTTGGAGAGTTAGCAAGTCTTTTTGCTTATATCACAATGGGGAAAAAAAAATGGTTACGTTCCTGACTTCTCACTGACTCTTGCACAAACACTATAATATTTGACTATAATTACTTTTGTAAATATAGTAGAAAACTAATTTTTACCTTTTTTTCCCCAGTCTCTTAATCATTAACATTGAAGCAAAGAATACCTAGCTGCCTTTTCAACTTTCACAAATGAGACTGGTGTTACTCTAATGCTACATACATATTCTTGTGCATCTTAAGGTGGATCAGTTACACTCTGGGTAAGGAAAGGGCCAGCACTTAGCTTACACAAATGACCAGAGCAGCAATGCTGTGAACAGAAAAGCTCCAGAGTTCACCTTCACTAAGCAGGAAATAGGATGAGAATGATGAAGGGTTTAATTACTTTTACCTTTCATAAAAGAACAGAAAGTGGAGACACAGTAAAAACATTAATCAAATTGAAATTCTAATTATACAAATACACAACAAATGGAAAAACTGCTTGGAAGCGTTATCTCACCACTGGAACAGAGGTACTGAAAACACATATTTCCCCACCCAAATATAATTTCCCACTCTCTTCCCTTTCTGTCTGGAAAAAAAACCAAAAAAACAAAACAACAAATCAGCAAAATCAAAAGGTTCAACACTATCTCACCTCACTCCCACCACCTACCTCATGCACTAGTTCACAAATCTCTTTCTGATTTCCTCATCCATGAACAGCAATGAAACAATCATCAGCAGGAGCAGAGCTATTTTGCCAAAGCAGGAGAAGGTTTATCCCAACACCACATGATACAGAAAGCAGTTTGTTTAACTTTACTAAGCAGTCATTTCACCTCTGGAGCTGATAAACAATTCGAAGGCATTTTCAGTTTCCAACAGGAGACGAAACACTCATAGAAATAAATATTTTGCAGATCCTCATTCATTAATAAAAACACAGTAGCAAACTGTTACTGAATATGATCTGTACAAGCAAGCCCATGAAGGCCTTTTAAGCTCCATCCAACCCTAAAAAGATGCATCACATTTAACTGCTTTAAAAATAAGTCACTGTTGTGAATTACATACAGCAAATTAACTGAATGGAAACCACATTCTATGGATAAAAATCAACTATCATGATGCCTTCTGTGCTCCACTCTTACCTACATTAAAAATCACTGGCTAAGAAAGAAAAAGGCACCTGCCCTGCTGCTTGAGCCAGACCACACAGCTGGTGTTTGCAACAGCAATTTAAGAACAGGTGAAGTTCTGATAGTCTGCAAAAACTTCTTTGCCACCTTCTAATCCGTAACTTCATCAAAACTATTTTTGCCAGGGGAGAAGTAAACGCTCACCTCTTTAACAAAGAGTCTACAGTCAATGAGGCAACTACTCTTGGTCTAACACTAGCACAGTATATTATTCACATAACTTAGACCCTTCTCCACCTATTTGCTTAATAACAGCTGAGCCTAGCCTCAATATCTTCACCTGTCATTTTACATAAAATTTTAATTTCTGATTTCAGGTATTTCAAATATGTTTCATATATATTCATTTCCCCATTTTACATATAAAGCACAATCTGTTTGGCATCTACAAAATTTTCTTTAAATTTAACATTATTAAGGTAAAGCCTGAAATGGGCAAAGAGCCCAAAGCATGGCTTTGTGGTTTGGCTTGAGTTCAAACAGAAAGTGGTAAGAAAATGCAAAGGCGAGGAAACCCACCTTTTCAAGTTGGGACCATTACAAAAACAGCTCTCAAGCTGCTCTAAGCACCCAGTTTCTCTGTGGATACCCCAAAAATAAGGCCCAGACCACTCTGTCCTCACCAATGTGTACCACCATAAAATAGAACTATAGGGATGACAGACCATAAGATACTCAAGCTGCTCAGTTCTGTCTCCTTCAGTGGCCTTAGAGAAAAAATAACCACTACAACAGGTGTGGTGTATCAGTGCCCAGACTCTCCTAAGCAAGGCAGGTTAGTCACTGCATCTGTAAATACACTGCCAGATTTTTTCTCATTTGATGATAATGACCACAGACCTTATGTAAAAAAAATTAAATCAAAACACCACAGAGGTCCCCTTCAAAAGAATAATTATCCTTCCACTTGGCTGAAGTGAAAACTAGCAGAATAAGAGCCCATTAATTAAAAAACCACATAAATTACATGGTTATTTTTTGCTACCCTGCTGGGCAGCTTGACAGTCACAGAGTAAGGGGAAAGAGAAAAGCAGAGAAGGTATTTTTAAGTGACAAATTAAGGACTGTATTATGCAAGAAGGAGTTAATGATGGATTTTACTTTATAGATGGATTACTTTATAGATGTCTCAGGAATGAAGGATTACACAATCTGGCAGAGTGGGCTGGGCAAACAGATAACACACACCAGGAAGGGCACTGAGAGAAGTTATACACTAATGAGACAGAAAAACAGCTGATCAGTTTAATTGAAACTATTTTGTTCAAACACTTTTGTAAGGAGCCATTCTCTATCTGTGCCAATATTTGACTTTTTTTTTAAGTAACATTTTGCAATTATTTTATTATTTATTCCTTTCCAGCATCTCTGCCATCGAAAGGCTAAAATTTAAAATTTCTCTCTTCTCTGTGCCTCTGTTTTATTAACTAGTTATAACCTCTTCTCAATTTTTTCCCTAAGTTTATTTTTTCATTCCAGTGCAATGACCAAGAAGTCAGACTACACTGTCAGAAATGTCAACAACTTCAATCACACAACAGCAAAATCTCTCTTAACACATCAATGAGCACCACTTTTTGTTTTGCTTTCTAAACACTGATCATTTAGCTCTATTGTGAAACAGCAGACAGCACGTAATCAGAAAGAGTGCACTATTCAGTGAGTGAGCAAATATAATCATGTACAACACATACACATTTTTTAAAAGAGCCCTTCAGATGACCATTAATTTGAACAAAAAAGCGGCAAGAATATTTAGCCACATTCCAAGTTTTAGAATGCCAATGGAGTCTTCCACAGAAGTTGCATTATATTAGACATAATTAAAATTGTACAATATTTTTTGTGAGCTGAATAAAAATTATACCTAAAGTATCAAAGATGACCTTATGAATAGTCCCCAGTTAATTCACATCCAGAGCCACAGTTCTTACCCAGAACATCTGAGTGTCAGTGATTTTTGCCTAAAAAAGTTTTCAAGCATGTTTTTCTTTGTTTCCTATTCATTAAGTACATACTTACAAACACTACTTACAAAGTAGTACTACTTTTCCCAATGAAAATTTATCAATATTAAGACCTTAAAATCTAGTTATGTCTTCTTCCAAGAAAATATTTAATGGTTAAAAAATTTTAAAAATTCCTACATATTTTTTCCTATGCATAATTTGTCAGGTTGAAGATCTTTGCTTTCATTTTAGCCAAGTTAAAGGGAAAATTAAAAAACAAAGACTGCACAGAGCATATAATGCTGCAGCATACTAATCTCATTAAATCTGTTAAACAATTAATCCAAGTTAGATTGCTCACTTTTAAAACTCAAGCAAAACTACCAAAGGACTATTGCAACTGCTTAAAAAGAGATTCAAACTACCTTAGCAAAAATCTGCCAAATTATAACCAACAAAACTTTGCTCTTTTTGCTGGGACAGAACATAAGCTCATGGTTCAGATACTTAACTGACTACAGGAGGAAAGGAAAGGCAGAAGAAAAGTCAACACAGTCATGTCTGGTTTAAACACACTACTGAAAATGCTTAATTGATTTCTACTATCACTGCTTTCTAGAAATGCTATCTTGGCATAACTTGTTCCTTGTTCCCGCATCTGTTTTGGCATATTTTGGTGTTGGCAAATAAACTGCTTCACAAAACAACCACACCCCAAACACTAAAATTATAGTATAAACAGAGAATGAATTTTTACCTAGAGCACTAAATTTTTATTAGCATTAC
This sequence comes from Catharus ustulatus, assembly GCF_009819885.2. NCBI lineage: Eukaryota > Metazoa > Chordata > Aves > Passeriformes > Turdidae > Catharus > Catharus ustulatus. Next base: position 18,708,484 of record NC_046222.1, on the reverse strand, counting down.
AAAGCTTCCTATACGTGTGAGAGCTTGAGACTTTTGGGGTTTTCTTTTGGCTGGTTTTTGTTTGTTTGTTTTTTTAACTAAGTAGCCAAAATTTGGCTAAAATAAATTCATTCTTGTTTCAATTAATGAAGTTTTTCAGGACAAGGGGATTCCTAAAAATACTTTGTAAAGTTTGTGTTTGAATTTTTTTTTCTTCCAAATGATAAATAGAAGCATGAGACTGTAGGCAAGACAAGACTGAATTCAAAATTGGATTTTCAACTATACTATCACATTTCCCAAAGCAATACTCTGAGGCTCAGAAAATTCACCATTTGTTTGACAGAATTTTTTAATAACTAATACTTGCCAGCTTTTAAGTATTGAAAGTGAGAAACACAATATTACTATCACTCTTTAAATGTTTTACTATGCATTAACTGTAATACTGTTTCAGTAAGTTTCTTCACATCATAGTACTTCAAAAAATAAGACCAGACAGTAAAAGCATCAGGTTACTGCAATAGTTCCAATAATAATAATAATAATCTATGAACAGAGAAACAATGAAAATCTCTTACTTCAGTGCTTAGCAGTAAGTATGTGAAAACTACCAACATCCAAAGTATAATCATGTATTTGTTTGCATTGAAAACTACTACAGGTTGATTAAATTTGATTAATATGCAAACATTCAAGAAAATCCAGACAAACATTTATCAGATTAATAAGGTAATATCACGTAAAGCAACAATTTTCAGCACGTTCACCCCTCTCTGATAGTTTCTGTCAGTAATCCTTTTATTTCTTTTGCTACTGTACATCTCCAATGCCACTTGCATTTGGAACTTTGCAGTACATAAATATAGCACGGATGCTCCTTAGATCTGAACTGAATCTCTCAAATGATAACAAGTTGGTACTGCAGGCTGGCCACAGAAAGGTCACAGCAGCAGCTTTTTGCCATGACGTGCAAAGTCTGACAAATCCAAAACCATTTTTGTAGCTGTTAGGTTATTTCACAATATGTTAAGATCATTATAGCATTTCTTGGGTATTTCACACGGTACTTTAATAAGATATAATTTTCTTCCCCACAAATAACTTGCTGCTGCTCCCCTCCCCCGTTTTTCCTGACTATACATCCCAGAAGTTCACAGTGCTGCTCTGCCCATCTGTTCCTGGGAGTCCCTCAGAAACATCACCCACCAGTTCCTTCATTCATTAATTTATTTCCTGCATGCAAATAAAATTGAATGTTTTCTTTCTGCATACTTACTTTCCCTAAAATTACCAAGTCCATTATCTATGGCACCAGTAGCAAGTATTTTCTCTAAGGAACAAATACAAGGTCTGGAATTCTATTTTGCCTTCTTCTAATACAGTGTTTGACATTTTCATAGCTTGAGATGCGGCTTAGTTTTCATTCCAAATTACATCTCTAGACACAGAAAGATGTCAGCTTCATCTCACTTTTGGCTGCAATTTATTTTTGAGAAATTATTAAATATCAAGGGATTCTAACTGTGATTAAGAAAACACCTATCTGTAATTCAAAATTTCATCCCTGCAATAGACCAGTTCAGAACTTTTGTAAGACAAAAAACAGAGAAGACAAAGTCTGTCTAACAAATAGGTCTAACAATTTTATTTTTTATGATGATGATGATGATGAATATAATACAGTCTATTTAAGAATTAATCTGGCAGAAAGATGGAAGGTAGGTTATTTGATTTTTTAATTCATGACAGTCTGGGGGTATTTAAGGTATTCTGTCTAGTAGCTAATTAGATTAATTTTCTATTAATCCAAATGAGAGATCTCTTCCTCCTCATTCTAAGAATTATTTACTTGTTCCTCTAAAAGCTTGAAATAATTTGTGTTGTGACCAGTAAACATGCACAGAAGATGTACACTGATGATATCATTGCCTAGAAAATTAAAAACCCAGAGCAAACAAAAATAGATCCTCCTACACAAGCATACTTTAAATGCATTTCTTCAGAGGATGATTTTAGTGAATGGTCATGATATATGTGAGAAGATGCACTTCTCTGAAACACTGAAAGTTTTGGTTTTCTGCATGTGCCACATTTATCAGTAATATCAGCAGAGTTTTTCTTGCCCATATTTAGGCACACTACTTTAGATTAATTTTGCAGATTGATCTGCCCCTTTTGTGTTAAAAAGATTGCATACTTAATGATAAAGCTCCAGGAATATCAGTAGAAATATGTACCACTTGTCCATGACTGTGTAAACAGAGAGAGCAATAGCATGAGTACCACAGCATTCAACAAAGTTCAGGCAGCTTGAGGTTTCCCTTCCAGAAGCAAAAAATCACTGTTGGAGAAAAATCGTTGGAAAACTGAATTTCAAGGCACTGCCTGAAAGGTGAGAGAAGTGAAAGAGGACATTCCTCAACAGCCAGCAGTAAAGTTGTCTGTGATCCACAATACAGAGAGCGAAGTCCAGCAGAGACAGCTTTTATAAAACCAGCATCACATCCCCCCACAGTCCATCAGCAAAGGCAAAGATCCAGTTCTGTACTCAGGCATCACAACAACTGCATTTCAGAACATATTGCACAATTCCTGATGGTTGTTGTAAAAAAATATACCTCCTAGCATTTGGTGCACTTTCTGTTCCTTCTACTTCCTTACCTGGTACTCCTGACAGATCTCCAAATAAAAGACACACATCAATAGTCATATTTTCCTGCCATTTGGCTAAGCAATTAATGAGACAAAGGTGTTCTTTGGACTATACCTCAGAGGTCTATAAACAATTTCACTATTTCAAATGCAAGATGAACATTAAAGATGTTCCCAGAAGCATCTTTAACCAGTTCTATTTAGGTTACAACAGTGCTCTACTTAAACAAGACTTTTATACAAGTTTTGTGTAAGTTAAGGTCATTTTTCCCTTTCTAATATGCCTACATCAGAAAACAAAAAGTCACCCCAAATTAAAGCAGGGCTCAAGAAAGGACAATTTTTCAGCCACTTTTGAAGTAACTAATCTAAAATTAAGGAAAGCTGTTCCAGTTGTACAACAGTGAAGCACAGCACATCTTACCAGATTCCTACTCTTTCAGGACACAAAAAGGTTGGCCTCAAAGCTCTTTGTGACTATCAGACTCCTGACTGAACTGACATTGATGTGGAAACCTTGAGAGATGTCTCAATTGGGCTAACAAAATTAATGGCTGCTTAACTTCAATGTTATTCTTTCAGTTTTCCCACCAAGAGCTATCCTCCAGCAAATACCCTGCAAAGTATTTGGACACTACTGTGATCAGTTTTACCAATGCCAGAGTGGAAATTAATAGTTTAATATTCAGTCATGAATAATGCAAGTAGGCAGAAAGACGTTTCAGATTAACACACTGTATAAGTAAAATAAAATTATTCTGAATTTATTAGGAAACAGTGAGGTTATGTAAATAGTGTGCATTAACATATAGTCCTGAATGATATAAATAAAAACTGTACCCAAATACATACATACAAAAGAGGCCCTAAGGTATTTTATCATGCAGATCCTCAGAATAAAAGTCTAATTTCCTGAAAAAAGTGGGACACATTTCCAATCTTTTGTAACAAATTCATAAGGACAACTAAAGTAATTATGCTTTTCTTAAAGTTTAAATACTTGGTATCATGACTACAGTGATTCTAACACTTTTCAAAGTTCTCATTATTCTAGCACAGAGTCTATAATAGCAAAGAGCAATAACAGACTTTACTGGACTATATTTGTGAAATGAGAACATAAAGAGAATAGAGAAGTATTTCAAATACATTACTATATTATAGTTATACTATAGATCATCAAAATATATAGTTATACTATAATCATAAAAAGATAAAATATTGCACTAAGAAGAAAAAAATTGCCATTGCCTTGAATGTCACTGCAGTGTGTTGAGCTCAAATCTACCTCTTTACTTAAAACTCAGTTATGAGGTTGTATAAAGATTGATCCTGAAATTGTGTCCTTCCTGTAGAGAGAGACCAAAATAATGTAATTTTTCTCTTTTTTCAATATTAGTGTCTGAACTATTAGTGTTTGAACTATTAGTATAATATTGTAGAAAGCCTAATGAGGCACACCACTGTACCTAAGAGATCCAGCTTGGTTCTTCCATTTAGTGCATGTGCTTCAAGCCATGGATGTAACTTATATTCCATTACACCTTTGGTTTATCACACAGAATCAGTCACAGAAAATGCTGAATTGGGAAGGACCCATCAGTCATCGAGGTCAACTCCTGGTCCTGTGCAGGACACTCCAAGAGTCACACCCTGTGCCTGAGAGTGTTGTCCAAATGCTTCCTGAACTCTGTCAGGCTGGTGCTGTGGACTTCCCCAGCCACCCTCTGGGTGAAAAATCCCTTCCTGATTGTTTAAAAACAACTGTCATTTTAATTGAGTGATGTTTTTGTTTGACTAGCCAGAAATATTTACAGAAACTGCAAGTAGCTGTAGCTTTTTATTACAAACAGAAATGTTTCTTAAAAGATTTATTAGGCAACAATATGGTCTAGAAAGCTAAATCAAAATCAAATGCTTTAAAAAATTTCACCCACCATAAAATGACTCAGCAGGGACCGAAGAGCAAAAGAGTGCTCCCAAAGAACCCCAGCACTAAAAAATAAATTATCTAGAGGCCAAAAGTTTTGGTAAATCTCTCAGACTACCTTGCAACTCAACTTTGGTTTCTATATCATCACAAGTTTAAATTCACTAGCCTGTTTCAGCAAAAGGAGTTTCTTCTGCTGGCTGTCACTGGCACAAGCACTAGAAGTCGATTGCATTGAATATCAATTGGTGTGCTTATCACTGCTTCTGTCTTATGAAGACATTATTAGTTCTGTTAATTTAGCACAGAGAGGACCCAGTCAAAGCTGAGACCTTTGCTTGTCAGGCTCTGTACAAACCAGAACAGGAAGGCCTAAAGGCTTTCAAATAAGGATCTGAGTCTGCAGACGACGACTGGCAGAAGTGGCTGATGCACCAGAGGGTTGTGCTTCCATCCACAGGACCTGGAAAACGGGCTGTCAGGAACCTGAGGCAGTTCAGCAGGAGCAATGCCAAGCCCTGCTCTGAGGAGACATCCCCATGCAGCAGTCAGTGCCTGCTGGGGCCATGCAGCTGGAAGGCAGCTGTCAGAAAAGGGTGAGGCACGTGTGAGCCCACACCTGGAGCACCACACCCTGCTCTGGGCTCCCCATGACAGGAGAGGGACAGAGCTACTGCAGGAAGGTCAGCAAGGAGCCATGAAGATGGAGGGACTGGGGCATTTCACGAGACAGCCAAGATTCTTTAGACTGGAGAAAACAAGGCTCAGTGAAATCGCATCAATGTGTAAAAATACCTAATTGAAGGGTGCAAGGAGCAGAGATATGAGTTTAAAGAAATTGGTATGGACTGAAACACAGGAGGTTCTCTCAAAATCAGGAAATGTTTTTTTTCCTGTGAGGGTAAGCAAGCACTGTCACAGGCTGCCCAGGAAGGCAGTAGGGTCTCCATCCCTGGGAACAGACAAATCTGGACATGGCTGTGGGCAGCTGGTTCCAAGTGGCTCTTCTTGAGTAGGGTATTGGAACAGATGAGCTCCAGAGGTCCCTTACAACATCAAGCATTCTGCAATTCTGTGATCCTTTTTTCATTTTACAGACTCAATTCAACATAAATAATTATGTAAGGAACCACATGACTCATTAATTCCAGGAATAAATGCATGATCAATAATATCACACTGTGACAGTAATCTAAGAACAAAGCTGATGCAATACCAAGGAGTTTGTGTCTCATTTAATAAGGTGCAAATATCTATTGGTATTTTAGTTGATCCTGATCCCAGGCCAGTCTGTGAAAGACCTGGAAGTTTCAAAATATACATATTTATTTACATTAAAAATCTGAGAACAGGGTAACAGTATCAAAGAATACCAGAGCAAAGTCAGACCATGTAGGAAACTTTAAACAATGCTCATATATGGAAAATTAATTATAACCAAATAGCTTCAGTTCACTTTGATTGTCACTTACTATTATAAACAAACTCATGCCTGAGTACTCGCAAATTAATTGCTTAATCTTCATCAGTACATGTCATATGATGGGTATCTCAATTTTCAGAAAACATTACATGCTCTAAACACTAGATTTAGCAAAGCACATCCTTAAGTTTGAAATAAAATAGAAGCATCTCTTTTGGAAGCAACTAACTATATTTATAAAGACTCAGCTGGTTATTTGCATGCCTGATGCTCAAAACCATATGCTAGTCAAGCAAGGACACAAATATCTGACTGAATCCTACTCAGGATACAGTCACAGAGTTCCAATAACATTTCCTTATACACACAGAGAAAAACTAATCAGCTCAACAGACACAAGAGAGCTGGTCTAAAGTGAAAAGGGGAGCAAAAGGTTAAATTTTCACAGCTTACAAAGTTTCACCCTACATTTGGCATGCGTAAAAGAAACCACAAGCCTTACAAAGTTTCATTAATTTAAGCTTAAACGCCTCTTTTAAAACAGTTAGAAACCTACAAAATTCCTCCCTATGTACGACTTCTGTAATGCAATAGCACCTGAATACCTTCCTGTACACTGCAGTCCATTGGCTTTTGTCTTGCAAGTCAGCAAGGTGAGAAGAAGTTTGGAACTGTGGAGAGGCTCCTGGTCAGCACATAGTGACAGCTCAATAAGGTGCTGCCCCTGTCAAGGCAAGATTTAATCAACAGTATTTGAAATGTAGTTCAGACTGCTGTGCTAGCAGAATTCATCCAAATATCTCACAGGGAGGAAGCAGACCATGACAAATATTTCTTTTTACTGGCACTATACGTGGAGATGAACAGCTGTTACAGTGAGGTATAAACCAGCCTACTATTTTCAGAAAAGCAAGAGGACAGTCATTCTTTGAGCTCTCTGGCTGTAGATGTTGTTGAACTGACCTGCTCTGTGCTGCTGCTTGGCACAACTTTGGCGTGTACAGCGCAGACTTCCCAGTTGCATGAAAGCTGGCCTTCACTCTGCACTGAAGGGCACAACTGTTATGGGTTCTGTGCACTGACTGTGCCTTTCACAGCCCAAACGTTAATGGCAAACTGTTTGCCAAAGTGCAATAAAACAGAGAAAATGCAAAAAATGTGAACTTACGGTAAGCAGTTATGGAGAAGATGCAGTTAGGATGACATACAAATCCAGCTGAGGGAGGCACAGCTTTCCTGCAGCTGGGGGTGCTGGACCAGGGGCTGCACCTCAGCTTCCACAGCCTCTTGCCTCCCGGGGGGATGGTAGTGACACACACAGATCAGTCCTCACTGGTTCCATTTACCTTGTGTTTTAAGGCATGGATTCCCCCACAGCTTGCTTACAAGACTGTTCTGCTTACTGAAGCCCACATGGAAAGCCCTTTCAGAAATTCAGATTTACCAACAATCAAAAAATGATTAGTGGTATGGTTCCAATAGCAAGCAAATTCAATGAAGAAGGATCCACTGAATTTTTAAAGAGATGTTCTGGGAGGTGCAGTGTCAATAAAATCCTCTACTTACTGAACCACAAGAAATTTCAAAAAAGAGATAGCTATATTGAAGGAGTCGTGAAAAGTTTCAACATATTGATGTTTCATATATCGAAATCTCCAAGTTTAAAAAGCATAAAACTAGAACTGCAGACTATTGCTAGAAGAGTTATGCTTCATCATAGGGCATTTAAAATTATTTGGCCCTACCAAACAGCTTACTTTGAATACCACAGACATAACACTTACAGTAAAAACCAGAAAACATAACACTATGACAAGGAATATCAAGATAAATATTTTAAAATACTAGAGTATAAAATTTAATTCAATAGCTGCATCAGATGGGGAGTAATGATTATTCAAAATAATATAGCTTTTCACTGGCAAAATTTATACAATGTGACTGAAAGCATTTTATGGAAATAAAATAAATAGAACATTTACATTTGAGATTTTAACTACCTTCAGAAACTAATGTTCTGCACACTTTTTTTAAACAGAAGGCAATCTAATATTTTATTCTTATAAAGCTCCAGAAAACTTCACACATGGTGTCTACAAGTAATTTTTAAGGTGGTCTGGAAGCATTATATTCATTTCTACAACATCCAAACCCAAAATATCTAAAGACGAACTTGATTTAAAATTATACACTCCTCTTCATAAAAAAGTTCCCTCTACACACATATTACTTGTCCAAAGACAAGTTTATGTCTTTGCTTTCAAATTCTAAATGTGGTCAGTTTGAGACAACTAAATACACAGAACCCCCACCATGGGCAGGCATGATAATAATGAGCATAAAATAATATATAATATATATATAATTATATAAATATATATTTTATAATATATGTAATTATATATATAATAATAGAATAATGAGATAATAACTTATCTATGCACACATTTGTCAATTGCCTAAGCACAAATAGCAGTATCTCCAAATATTGGCCAGAAGTTATAAACACCTTGTATTGAATACAAAGAAATGGTTCAGCAGAAAACTAACACCCCAAGGAGTTACAATACTGGCCATATTAAAAAGAAACAGAAAATAATGCGCAGAGTGGAAGAGAAGTATCTCAGAAACTTAAATCTCTATGCGCCCATCAAAATTTAAAGTCAGCTTTCTGTGTTTTACTGACAAATACACATTTTGCTAACAAACTTGTACATGTAAATTGTGTCACTGTCATCTCACTGTTTGTGAACTGAAATCTTTTCCTATCTCAGCAGGTTTAACAGAGCAGGTCAGGTAGTTAGTCTTTAGTTACCTTTCCTTGATGACTCATTTGCATTATATACTTCCCTTCAGAACACAGTGGGAGAAACTAAACCCCTGGGAGCCAAAACAAGGGTCAAGAATATCTTTGTAGCTCTTTCCAATCAGTAGAAGTACACGTGAACTGGAGACCCGAGTTCATTAACAGCTCTTCAAGGAAACAAGCATGTCTTACACATCAGAATACATCCTGAGCTTTAAAACAGTCTCTCATTGTATTATATTTATAGTCTAGCAAATTAATATTCTACTTTTCTAAGCATAACTAAACCCCGCGTCTTAAAAATCTCCATGGTTGATGTGTTTTGAGGCTTTAGAAGGGCCACATTCACCATCACCATGGACAGCCCACTTAAAATGAAGGACTTCAAGGCATTAGTCTCCCATCTTCAGACACCCTTCCATGAAATGCCACAGGATTTCTCCAGACTTTCTGTAACTCTTTTTCTCACATATATCTAAATGTTACTAGCAATGCTCTCTCTTGAGACATACCTAGACCACAGGTTGCTTCCGTGGTTCTTCCCTATTCAGCCTAGGGGTAGAAAGCCATGTGTCTCTGTTTCAAAGATCTTGCCCTGTGCTCTTTTATTTTGAAAGTCACATGCTGATTTTAGACTAAACAGGCCCAACAGCCTATGCTTACTGCATGGCTGAAAAAGAAAAAAAAGAAAATTATATTATTGTTTTTCACCTATTTACATCATTTTGGTAAGGCTTTGGTCCTCCATCTACAATCTGCTTCCTTGCAGCTACACTGTACATGCTCTTCTATATAAACACATATAAACACATATAAATTAGCAGAAAAAGTCAATTACGCTTGCTTGCTGCCTTCTCCCCTCCAAAATGGAATTTTGTTAACTCAACAATTTCTATAGCTTAAACACTGAATAGAACTCAAGGTGCCTTAGCCACTTCCTCATCACCAGGAACATCTTTTTTCAGTGGACCTTCTCTCACACCATGTTCCTCCTCTGTGCCAATACTGCTCCATTCTCATCGTCACCCAACCCAAACTGAAGTGTGCAGGGAGGTCTCCTCTCCAGTCATTTAAAACCAAATTTCTCTGTGTGGCTCTGTGAGCTTTACTGTTTTCAGTGCTACTGTCATCCAGCTGGCATCTATTAAACACATGCAGTGGATCATAGCTTAGCAAAGGCAGCATCAGATGTATCCATACCCCCAAGCTCCCCACAGCTTTCCTCCTCCAAAGAAGGAAAAAGAAAAAAAAAGGTGGCAGGGGGGAAAAGGGACAGGAAATCTCTGTTATCAATAGATGACATCCTGTTAACTCCACTCACAGGAGTCTATGTGATACATACTCAGTAAGTGTTAAACTGAAACCAGAGTCTATTACAAAAAAAAAAAAAAAAAATCTATCTGATGGCAGCTGATACAACATTAAAATAGATAACATTTTAGGACAGTTATTTATACAGAGCTATGACTGCTCTCTACAAGAAAAGACAGGACATGAACCTTCCCTCAAACTTGTGAAGAGAATTAATTGTTTCTCTCCCCACTGTCCCCCTGGACAACTGACTTCAGGAGCCCTGCTTGAGCAGAGAGGGTGAATAATATGATCTCCAGAGGTCCCTTCCAACTTCAGTTTTGCAAATCCTAAGATCAGCAGGTCCACTTGGAAATGCAAGTCTGACAAGAAGTAAAATTGAGGAGTTGACTGTTGAAGGCCAACAACATCACTTCTTCAGAAAAAGACTGAATTTCCATTATAGAAAGTTAACTAAATATCAACTCAAAAAGGAGAAAGAGATAAGATTCCCACAAGACCCAATTCCCAAGCTGTGTGAACTGAAGTTTAAAACTTGTTTCTGTGTGTCTCCACCTGTGTCCTAGAGTACTATCTCCTCAAGAGCTGCAGTTCAGCTGGGAGCATTTCTGCACTGAAAATGGACACACTTGACATGAGATGCTGCAGCATTCCCTACACTCAGGCAGGCACAGCAACAACATCCAACTCCAAGAGAACCATTTCTGTTCTAAGGGCAATATAATTTTGAGAACAGCATTTCTTCGTTCAGTACAGCTGAAGACAAAATTCAGTGTGACCTTTGGAAATGAAAACTGTTTGGTTTAGCTTTAAAACCTTCACTTCCTCTTCACAGACGTCTGAATACTTAAGATACAAGAGTGGTTATATGAATATAGGTTTAATCATGAGTGAGTCATTGATACCTATTGCTCAACTTGGCACCTTTTTCACATGTTGTTACAAACCATTCATTGCATCTTACCTGTAGTACATATAACACAAAAATGCTCCATTTCCTGTTACTGTAGCAGAAACTAAATCCATTTCCCCCGTTTTCAACTAGTTAAAAAGAAATGATTACAACTGATAAGTCTGCTTACTCCAGATTTGCTTAATAAGCAAAATCTGAAAAAATCTAACATTCCATGGAAATTTAGTTATGTAATATGGTTCCACTATTACTCATTACCTTCACTGTGTATATGCTTGATGCCAGGCAATGTCTAGAGAGGTTTTAATCTAGCTTGGTAACTTTCCACATGAAAAGCAAACTCTACATTCAGTGTGTTGGTTTCTCCAGGAAAGATCTCCCTGGTCTTAGTAAAATCCTTAGATTAGAGAGGAGTTTAACAAAGGCAAATATCTTCTTATGTATCTTCCCCTTTTTAATAAAAATATGGAAGCACAAAAATCTTTAGTGTGATATAATACAGAAATCAAAGCAAGAGCCTGAAGAGCTGGAGACATTCTTCCTGGCACTGCTCTGAACAAGCTACCTCATCCTAGGAAAATTAATTTCACACCTCTCTGTATCTCAATTTTCACAATTTCTAGTTGTAGAAAAATCCAAAAGCACTTTTGTATTAAGAACTAAATACTGTATAAAGTCAGGAATATGACCAAAGTCCCACTTGTACTTATTTCACACAAAACACTAAAAGGTTGGTCTTTGTGTAAAATGTATAAACCACTGGCACGTGAGTGTGGGAATCAAATCCTTCCAAGTCTTTATCTACACATTGAACTTTGCTAGATATGATTCTGAATCAAATTTCAGAAACACAATACAGCTATTATTTTAAAATGTTTAAAAAAAAAGTGTCTTTAAGTGCATTCATAGTTTGTCAAGTTTTAGACAGACATGAAAACATATACTACCTTTGAAATAACTAACTTATCATATAAGCTTATTAAAATAATGACGACAAAATTAAACAGGAAGGGTTTCTTTGACAAAAACCCTTAGTGTTATAAAACTATTTTGCTAAGTCAGATATTAAAATTTAGAGCAGTTGTATCTCCAACAGTGAGATAAGTAATATAATAAAAACCATAGAATGCAGCTCTGTTATGACATATTTTGAGTCAGCTGGGGTTATTTCCCCATGCACTCTAATTCAAAACAGTTCCATATGAGAAAAGTAAAAGCTCAACTTCTTTAATCCTTAACTTGATCCCTCCATCAGTATTACACAGAGTATAACTTCACTAACTCAAATACACCGGGATAATATCACCTTTCTCAGAAACAAAACTGTATATTGACAAGTTGTGATGCATTGTATTCCCCAGATATGTTACTGAGGCAGCCTTTGTCCTGAAAATGAGCCTGTTTAATCCTGCAAAACAGATATCCAAAAGGACACACCAACAACAAACAGTTTTTGGAAGGAATGGTGGCAGGAGCAGCAGAATCAGCAGTTTTGGGTCTCACAATTCAGACGATTTCTGGACAGTAGCCATTGTCCAGCACTTCCTTTAAAACTTATGGTATGGGACAGAGAAAAACCAAAGTACTTTAATTAAATCACTTAAAGTAAAAATGAACACACAACAAATTAGAACTTACTGGTGGGTAAATCAGATTTGAATAGACATTCAGCAGTCTAATAAATCCTACTTGATTCTTCACTGCAAAGAACACTCAAACCCTCCAACTAGCTTTGACTTAAAAGAGCTACATAAACTTAGTTCATTCTCCAAGTGAGCCACAAATTCCAGATTAAGTAGGTACCATAAACAAAATGGAATCAAATTAGATTATGCACTTGAAGCACTCCTTGGAGAGAGTTATTGACTAAATGTTGATTTTTTCAGGAACAAAACACTGAGGTCATATATATAGGCAGGGGAAATTAAGATATGTCCATTTTGTGTGTTTTTCTCATGAGCTCTTAATAATTTGACTAAGTATTCTAAATAACTATGCCTCTATCTGTAAAAAGCGATTCAAAGAGAAAGAAATCTGAGGGGTAATTTGCTTTTACACAAACTAAGTCCTACTAAATGTTATAACAGAAACCAGAATAATGCTATTCATGTCATGATTACGGATTTGCCAAAAAGTCACAGGCCAAAAAGATATCAGGTTCAAGCATGGGTCAGTCAGGACTTTATGTATCTTGCCCCTCCTTCACTCTTCCTCTGCAAGTTTTTACCTTTCAACCCTCTCTGGCCATACCTAACACCTTTTAAGACTGTTAAAAAAGCAACACAAAGCCCAACTCTGACTGCACCAAATTCAGTCCACTTAATGAGAACTAGAAGCAAATTGGTCTTCGTTTAACACTCATCTCTGTTGCACTGCTTTGCCCCAACTTTGGAAACCAAATTTCAAATTAATTTGCAGATAAAATCTTATTTATATTTCGTTGCAAACGGAACAGTGAAAAAAGCTTTCCACTACGTAATTTGGAAAGCATAAATTCAGGCTGTATCAAGTATTATGCTCTAATGGTTAATGTGCAGATTTCTTCAGACAAATTATACTAGACAGGGCAGATTGAACTGTGAAGCAAAGCAAAACTCTCAGTGTAATCAAGTATCTAAGTTAAAAAGATAAAGTATGGTAGTTTAAAAATAAATCTCTCTGAACATAAAAATCTAACTACCCTTAGAAACAACACTTTGAAGAGTTAAAGTACTGTACAAATAAAACTGCCATTCAAATATTAACAACATCAAAAAGAATAAAGTAAGCTTTTTGTGAAGGTCTGGTGAACATTTGCTGGACTGGCAAAACAGAAATGTTCTCTAATTATTCAAAGATGAAAGAGTATCTATTTAAGTGCATGTGATTGTTTGAATAGTCCTTGATGGGACAGCATTATTACTACTTAGTTCTTTCCATTATAAGCTAAAGAGTATATAAAATCTCAGCTGTCAGTGTAAAACTATGTTATAACACTGCAGTCATGGACAGCTGTATTTGCTGACTATATTATTTTTTCTCCCCAGGGGGCCATACGTTCATCCTAAATTCACAGGGGAATCAAGCCTTGTGGAAGAAGGAACCCTGGGGACATTTTAGCAACACTGCAGTAGGGAGGGAAGGCTAATTATGAAAATGAGGCAGAACCATTACAGTGGGAGCTCCAGGGTATGTAGGACTTACACAGAAATGAAAGTAGTTGCAAAATAAGAAATATGACTACTCCAAGGCTATAGTAACACCTTTTTTTGTTATCATGATTGGCGTGCATTTTATCATCAATCTAGTTACCCTTGAAAGGGGTATGCTGTTATAAATGAAAATTAATTTTCTAATATTAAACCCAAAAAGTGTATGGTCCTTATGAAAAACTCCAAAAGGATACATAGAACTAGTATGCGATCAAGTACACTTTATTAAGCAGAATCAAATTTATATGAAACTTAAATTACTCTCAAACTTTCAGAATACTGTCGAACACTCAGACTTGTGTATGTGCCCACCACTGTTTCAAGTATTATTAGATGGCATCTTAAAAAGTAAAGACCTAAAGAAATTTTCCTTTTGTCTAAGTTTTGCGCAAGTTCCCTCTGTCTCTGATGTGGACCATGCAGAGGAAACATGTAAATCTGAACTCAGGCATCAGCCGTAGGAATTTGATCTGACATCAGTGCAGTCTGATGCTACAAAGACAGAAGCACTTATAAGCATGAATAAATTAAGTAAACAATCACATTTTGCAGATGAAGAAATCAAGACACAGACCTTCTAATCACAAATTATGGCCATGATCCTGCAAAGTTATTTACTGCAGGACACAAAAGTGGCTGACCATCTATGCATATTTATTGCACTCTAAATTAGATCTTTACACAAGATTTAATGCCTTAGTGACCTGTAAACTTCATTATAGACACACAGTTCTCTTGGATCAACATTAAAAGGAACTCAGACCACAGTGATTCATCTAATCAGAAGGGCAGCTGGATTGCATACTCAACACGTGAACGTGTTAGGAGCTCTGCTAGCTACCTGATTACACCCAAGACAGGTGATCACCTGGATCATTCTTTCCCCTGCAACCTCCACCCACTCCTAAAAAGGTTCAAAAGGTTACACTACTGTTTGCTTCAGGGCTTAACCTCTCCAGCTCACAGAGGATAAGCTCTTGCAACATCTGGGCTCATTGTCCTTTGCAGTCAAAAGTTTCAGGCTCCAGAAGATATTCTGACATTTGGGTAGGGGTTATGGTTAGTTTGTGGGAGTGCACTGAACAGGGTTGCAGAACAGAAACAGAAAATCTCACGTTTCTGTCAATTCAATATTTTTATCAATATTAAGTGGTGTTTCCTAAGGGAGGCACAAAAACTAAGGTCAGCAATTTGCATACTTGCTGTCACTATGCACATTACCTGATGTATTGCATATCTAGTTCCTCTCAAGAGGTTCAAGTAAGCCATGAACAGGATTCATTCCATATAAAACAATAATTAGAATAATCTACCACTGCAGAAATGGGGGACTACTGGATGTCCTAACATGACCAATAGAGCTGCACAAGAGAAGAGTTTTTACAGCAATGTCCTGCCCACCCAGCTTTCCTATCAGGGATGCACAGAGGAGCTCTTTCCAGGGGTGTCAGTTCTCAACTCGGATTTCAAAATGTGGAACAACACTGATTTGCTTATCTTCAAACTGCAGGCTTGTCTTGTTGGCCTGCTGTTGCTCAAATGAAACCATTTGCCATTTATATGGAGGCTTGTAGATGGCACTCAGCTAAAGAGGGCTGAAAACACACTCATTTAAAATAAAACTTCCGTCTAGCAAATACAATCACACATAAGTAAATCCCAAGCTAAAACACAACAACATTTTGTTTACGGTACATAGCTTTTGAAACTATAGTAGCAAGTTATTGTTCCTGCACACAAACTGAAATGTTTGAAGTCTGCCTGTTTCAACATCCAGGCTGAACTCTGCTCCTACACAGCCACCCACACGCTACAGAATCAGCATGTCCTGTCCCATGGTTCGCCCTGCTGCATGTACGAAACAAGATGGTTTCTCAATTAGGCAAAGGCTTCTAGCAAGAAAATGTTGTTACTTGGGGGAACACGGTTTAAATACAAAAAAATATGCCACAGACTTAACCCATTTCTCAGTATATAAAAAAAGACTGATTTGACAAATACAGGAGACACCAATTAATTCTAGACTATTACAATGATGGAACCTCAATCAGCTGAAAGAAATTCGGTGCAACTGCAAGTTCCCTGTACTCAAACATGATCACTAAAAAACATAAGTACTTTTCAGCCTAGACAACAACCACAAGCCCAAGGCCATCTCCTTTTACCACAAATCTGTCAATTCTTCAAAAACAGTGGTATCCACTAAGGCTTCAGTACACTTAATGATAAGGTAGTGCTTTAGAGTTAAGAGCCTATCACAACACTATGCCTCTAGATGTATTCCATTCAATATGCATACATTAATTTAATTCAGTTTATATTCACCTGGCGAAAAGTCACACTTGAAAACGACAATGGCTGAGACTGTGTGTGAAGTTCCAACACAGGCAACTTTCACATGCAGGCTAAAATAAGGCTCTTAAAATAGGGAGCTGTTCTGGAAATGCTGACACATCTTTAACACTGAGTGGGCGCCAATATAATACACACATTGTATACACATATGTTGCTGTCTTCCTGGGAAGCTTAGCTGAAAGCCCACATGGTTGATGTGGGACAGCAGGAATGCCTCTTTGAAAGCACTCACACTGCTTATTCATAGTATCACAAATGAAACCCAAGGCATATGGTAAAATTATGCCATTTCACGAAACAGCACTTACGGCAGCGAACAATCCTTTTGAATCAAAGCTACCCTTGACACTTCAACAAAGGAAAAAAACACCTTGATGACAGAATTTACACACAATATCAAGCATTCAAATAAAAATAAATTTTAAGAGCTAGAATTGCAGAGGTCATCGACAGTTTAATAAAGTGAATTACATCCATTACAAACAGACCTACTTCAGTTATTCTTTTTCCACTAATGCACACACCCACTGTAGAAGGTCAGACTCCCAAAAGAATAATGAAACAATAGATGGACCATCTGCTCTTACACAAAGCAAATTGAAAATCCAGGAATAGTATATATGGGAGCTGTACAAAAATCAGCACTACCTTTCCATTTGCTTTCACTCCAGATTCTTAGCTAAGCTTTTAAAAACAAAAACAAACAAGAAAGGCTACCACACAGGAAAGCTGTAAGAGAGAGACACAAATACACATAAAGGTAAAAAAGAACATGACACATCCTTTGAGACTTTTTTTTTTTTTCCTTTTCTTGGCAACTCTGACCCATACACCAATTTTCCAGTGACAGATACTCTTTCTTCTGTTAATACAGCAAATGGCTGGCAGGTATCTTAAACTGCATATCCATGAATATCCACAACTTAAATGTCTTCACAGATTTCAGCTGATTTTAATCTAAGGTTTACTTGCCCTGTCCCAGCTTATTTAGGCAGGTCAAGCACAAGCCAAACAGAACTCCTTAATAAGCTTAAAACAAGTGTGAACAAATAACTGCCCAAGGAAAAGTCTGCCTTGGAAAGACTTTCTGCAAAGTACACTACTTGAAAACGAAGTGCCAATCAACAAAGGAACAGTACACTTACATGTCTTTTTCCCAACAGGTGCCTCAAACTGTAGGACACTTCTTTTTCATTATGTTCAAAGGATTTAGCCACTAGACACTTTTACATGTTAAAACAGACACTAAGAGATGGGTCTTGCTCTTTTTTGTTGCTTTGTTTACAGTGAGTAAATGTAAGCTACTTTATTTTGCTAATATTTCCCAGCTCTTACCCTTTCTAATAGACTGAGTGCACTGACTTCTAGGTTTTGAGACAGAATGTCAAAAGTCCTTCCAGTTATCCACTCCAATAACAAATTGTATTCTCAGAAATCATTAAATAAAGGACTGATTTTTTAAAACAAATATCCAAAAATCTGTCCTCTGAGTCCATTTAAAGATATATTGGAGAACTCTAAAAAACTGTGTTTATTTTTTAGGTTGTCCATGACAGTTTAGCATTAATAACACTAAATTCATGCAGCGCAAACAAATGAAAACCTTGAAAATACCTTTTGCACTTTCAGAAAAGCATTTTGTATTCATATTCCCCTTGAGCCACTAAAAAAACCTGGTATGTGGTGCTCAAACACATCTCTTCCTGGCATTAGGATTCATTAAAGATTATTTCAAAGTGACTGCTGAGAGCCATGATCCTCACAGAAAAGCTTCCCTCCCCCATTCTTTTCTTCCTCCGAATGGAAATGGAAAAATGAGAGAAAATAAGAAAGTCTTATTTTCTTGCTTCAGTGGCACTTAAGACAATTTCATAAGGCAAGATTCCTTTCAGACAAGCATTACAAGCCTGTCAGTCATACATGGGTGTAGTTAATGAGCCCACATAAGCATAGACTGGAGGACAGCTGGGCACTGACTGGGTCACCCCTGCTCCATCCTGCTGAACACCCCCCACAGCAGCACTGTCTTCTTACATGACTGTGCTCTGTAAGTGATTAGAGCCCCATTCCTCATAGGGCATTAATTATAGGGATTAACAGTAAAAGGAAACACATGAACAGGATGCTACATACTTTTGGGTTTGTTGGTTTGCTTTTTTTTTCCCCCCCTTTTAATCTTTGTGTATTTGCTACAGCTACAAATTAAGGAATAAAAAAGATGTGCAGAGATCTGAACAAAATAGTACAATACAGTATTCCAGTCTGCCATATTAAAGAAGCCCATTAAAAAAAACAGTGGAGGAAAAGATTTCATCCTGCTGACACATGATTTTCTAAGCAAGGCCAAAAAAATTGGCTATATATGCCACATTTTCTGTATTTTCCCAATTTCAGCACAGAATATGTATCATTAAGCTGTAAAACCACTGGAGCATTAGCCACTGGGAATGAGCTGTCAGGAAGATGCACTTATGAAGTGTATTAAAAATTCTTATGAAGTTAGAACAGACAGAAGCCTTTATCAGCACTCCCATCACCCACCATTACTCTGCTGCTATAACCAAAAAGCATGTAACTGTAAATACGACTCTTAATTCTAGAAAAACCTGGAACTGCTGTTACTATTGTAAATTAAATGGCATAGTACTTACATCTAAGTGACCTACAATGACACAGGCAACCAGTAAAAAATAAACTAACCAGAAATGAAGCATAGCTGTTCAAACTCAGAACAAAAATACAGACACAGCCTATTCATTATGACCAACTCAGTGTTATTGAGATGATCTAGCAACTGAATGTGTCCTTTTCTATTATAGTTTCAGAGCTGAAAGCTAGAACAGTATTTCATTACAAAAAGATTGGGTTTTTTTCCTAGTATTTTAAAACCAAATACTTAGAAATTAAGAGACAAAAAACAAGCTAAGTTAACATAACATAGACATCTCCTTTATTGCTGGCACATTAGGCAAGCAGATGTTCTTAACAGAGACTGTCATCATTTTTAATGACAAACAACAGTTGGAACACAGGTTCTCCACTTCAGGATTTTCACAACAGGCTGTATATCTGAACAAACAGAACTATTTTCAGGCTCTATTTGTTGCATTATATCTTCCTTTAAAATGTATGACATTTATAGAGTATTAAATACAACTTACACATCTCTACCCTAAGTGTACTGATGGAAGGCTTACACACCATATTTGCTGAAACTTTTAATCTTTGACTTTAAAGAAATTTTTTTTTTTCTGTCAAAACTAAGTGTTCTCCAAAAATAAGAATGGTGCTCGGGGATTTAGATACTAAACCTTAAAGTAATCTGGTAACACAACAATTTAAATTTTTACAAGTTACACAATGACTAATTCTCTATAGCCCCATAAACTGTTCAAAATGCTGACATGAAAAACATCAGAAGATGTTTCCCTTTGTCTTTTCACATTCTCCCACTGGAGAGCAGTTAGAATTAAAGGCCTGCTCTAGGATATACACCTGTCAGGTCTCACCAATTAATGACTGCTTTTAAAATAAATTAAACATTGTTCTAACAATTGTTCTTGAGTACAAGATGCTTTATTACTGACCTTGCATTTCATACTTCCCATGACAGACATTCATGACTCAGAATCAACTCTGAAATGAGTTCACAAAATATTCTGTTGGCTAAGGACCATTTTCCATTGGAACAATTTGAAAACAGATGCTAATACATTTGCCTGTCTTACATCAATGTTCTTTAACTTGTAACGGGAGGCAAATTTTTTCTCAGGCAGTCATTAATTAAACAATACTGTATTGCCCAAAACTTCCTATTTTAAGAGGAATAACCAACAAATGAACTCTTAAAAATTAACAAGATTTTTGATATAGAGCCAATGAAGGTGTAGGTTTCACTTCTTTGAATGTGTGTCCTGGTTCCAGGGTAGTTTTTTGCAGTAGCTGATGGGGGGCATGGGCCAGGACCTCGATGTCCTTCCATTCCATCCCGGGTCATTTCCTTCTGGTCAGAGCAGTGGGAATGCTGGTCCTGAGCCAGAGGGAACATGGCTGCACTCAGGTCAAGCTCTGCACTCTCCCTTCTGTAAGTTTTTGTTATTAATATTGTTATTGCTCCTGTTCATTTTCTTATCTCACTGCTGCTCCCAGTAAATTGTTCTATCTGTGCCTTCTGTGTTCTCCCCTCCAACCTCCTGCAGCAGGAAGGGAAGAGGGGCAAAGGAGGGGAACGAGTGGCAGCATGTGATTTGGGGCTTGTGGGAACACTAAATTGGGGAGTATCTTTCCTCAATCAAGAGCACAAGTTAGTCAATAGATACTAGAAAAAAAGGTGAACACTGGGCCCCAGATATAATTAATCAGCATTGGCAAGAGACCCTTTTTTCACTCACTCAAACAAGCCCATGGATCCTTCTCTTTCTGCCATCAGTAGTCCATGTCTAATCCAATCCTGCAATATGTCAAGCACTTTCTCAAGAGTCTTGATATTCTCCACTGTTGCTCATATCAACATAAACAGACAGTGCAATACTTTGGATTGGAGCTCAAGAGACAAAGATAGCAGCTAATCAGGAGCTGATAAGAATTTCATACTTTATTACTCAGTATTCCTCCCCACCAGGAGACATTTGCATTGTGCAAGGTAGATGCAAAACTGGGGCTAATATTTTAAATGAGATATGATTGTGGGTTTTATTTCTAAAGACACATCTGTTCAGTATCACAGACAAAAAGTAAGGCTCAAACTATTATTAGTGATAACTTCAAGTAAGATTCATGGAATGAATAAAGTAATCTTGACAGTTTTGCTACAGATGATAGGAATCATTTCCTTTTCTACTGTTGCTTCAAATTTCAAAGCCATATAGTTTCACTGTTTTATCTTAGGGGAAAACAAGGATGTGTTTTATGAAGTCTCCCACAAGTGCTATCAAGTAGAAGAAAAAAAATTAATTATTTTCCCCCAAATTTTTTCTCCCTCTGTAGAGTCACAGCTTGCCAAAAATCAGCTAGTCGCAGTGAAAGACTAGCTCATCAGGTGGGCTATCCAGGTCCCCAGTGGAGTCCTGATCTATACAATGTATCAGACACTATACTAAAATTACATCTCCACTGTTTGCCCATTCAAGAATTATAAATGAAAGTCCTCTTGCAGAGAGATCACAACAACCGTACCCATACAGAAATTAAATTTAGCTCAATCCATACGCTACCACGTACTAGAATCTTTCATCACATACCCCAGAAATGTGCTTCTTAGGCATCTGCTACTTCTATGTTTCCCCTTAAGTTTATTGTCTTATATCATAGTAGGAAGAAATACAGTTAGATCTACCCCTACATCAGATACACCAGAAAGAGTAATAACTTTTATGACCAAATATACTAAAATGAACAAACAATTACTTCAAGATATTTGCAAGATATGCATTCACTTCACACAATGTTAAAAATTAGGTAATGAAACAGATTATGGGGAAAATCTTCCATTATGAGACAGGATAGCTCTTTAATTCCAACATGAAATCTGAGCAAATGATGGTGAAAGTACTCAGTGTTTTATCATATGCTAGAGAGAAATATAAAAATAATGAATACTGAATACCTTTGGTTGCACTCAGAAAGATTAAAAATGTTTTTGGTGATCCAAATTACTAACAAGACATCAATGACAGTGACCTGGTTGCTTGCTCAGGAAGTTTTATCCCTCACATAAAGTCACTTTCTGACTTCTTTTTCCATTTGTACTATGGGTTAAGATGAGCTTCTTTTCAGGGTTTACTCTTGGTCCTTTCTATGTGTTACTCATCCCATTTATTTGGATTTTTTTAATAGTTTTATTCATTACACAGTCTTTTGTGTAAATATAACATTTTCTTTCAAATCAAGCAACTTATATTAATAAACTGGCTCTCAAGAGAATATGCTTTTAAATCTTTTGGAACTGCTCAATATAAAAGAATGAAACTAGCAAATATATTCTTCTTGCAAGAGGCAAAACTGTTTTGTGCAGACAACAGCAAACCTATATTTATAACCCCAAATCCTTGTTCCTCCAATACAAATTAACCATATTAAAGCTTTGCCTTGTTCTAGAGCATGCACAGTATTATTGCACAATCTGTAAAGACAAAGTTAGCTTGCAAACGTGCAGCCACTGATAAAAAGAGTTGCTAAACAATTATATTAACTCTGTTATTTTTACTGTGATTCAAGTAAATTAACTTTATACTGAAGCAAAGTACAGAAGAGGACAAAAAAAACTTACAGTAATTTCACGATTATAAGCCGCACTGAGCATAAGCCGCACTTCTGGGTGTCAGCAGCTTTTCATTCTTTGTCCATACATAAGCCACACCTGATTATAAGCCGCACGTTACAATACAGAGTGTGATAAAAGGTATCTGTTCTATCACCATCTGTTGAAGGTGGAGGCAGTGATCCTTGTCTCTCTGGGAGATATTCTGCTAATGGGCCATCCATTGAAACCAGGTGGGACATTGTTCTTTATCTTTTCACAACCCATCCTTCCTCCAGCGAGTCATTTTCTGCTAATGGCCCATTGAGTCCCAATGTGGGACTGATAAAATTACTGCATCCCATTGGAAGTTGCTGCAGCCAGGGGGAAGAGCCCAACATTTCTTACCAAGATTAAAACAGAGGTTTTGGGACACTAAGGTAGCCCCTTTCTCCACTGGACTCCAGAAGAAAACAGGATTTCTCCACATCACCACTGGACCTCCGGAGGGAAACTGCACCTTCTGCAGGAGCACTGCTCCAACTGAATCACATCTGTCACTGCAGGAGGATGCAGCCACCATTTAATGGGACTGCTACCAACACCCTGCCTGACAGGGTGTCAGGTTGTACTCTGACTTTGTCAGGGTTTGGGGTTTGTTTCTTTGTAGTACTGTATTTCTATTTTAATTTCCCTAGCAAAGAACTGTTATTCCTAATTCCCATATTTTTGCCTGAAAGCCCCTTGATTTCAAAATTATAATAATTTGGAGGGAGGGGGTTTACATTCTCCATTTCAAAGAGAAGCTCCTGCCTTTCTCAGCAGACACCTGTCCTCCAAATTTAAACAGCAACTTTTTGTTCTTTGTCCATATATAAGCCGCACCTGATTATAAGCCGCACTTTGGGTTCAGACCAAAACTTTAGTCAAAATGGTGCGGCTTATAATCGTGAAATTACTGTAAGTCAAAGTATTTTTTAAATTGAATAACATTGTCAAAGTACTCCCTAGCATGCCACATTTTAATGAATGGAATTTAGTGGCTCCATCCATCAGCTTTTCTATCAATATCCCACTCTGTCACTTTTGTTTTGAACTAAAACTTCAACTGTGTCAAACAAAACATATACTGCCACTTTTTCAGATGAAGGTTATTTCTTACTCTTTTCAGGTTAGTTAAAGTGACTTTACTAAAGGTTTGATACATAGCAAGCATGTATTCTAGGCTGGCCTTTTGATCAAGCATTCCTTGGACAAAGGATTACCATTACAGCATGCTTGTTTTTATAAACTGGCTTTACTTTACTTTCAAAGAGCTTCTAGTAACTAAACAGCAAGTATAGCACTTGAAAGTGATTACTACCAACTTTTTTCCCATCTCTTTATAGAATAAAAGCAGACTTTTACTCTTTCATGTTTCTAATTTTCAATGGAAAACAATGCCACAGAAGATTAGAAAAAGGAAACAATTTCTTTTTATAGCCTAAAAATAAAATTATATGTGCTTATAAGTTTAGGCATACACTTCATAAAAATGGATCCTTTCTTCTATAATCTTTCTCTGTGCTCCTGCTTGCATGGCAAGCAGCTTCCATCATGCAGCCTAGTGTTGAAGGCACTAAAAAAAATACCTTATAATTGAATATAGAATACTTCTGGAGATAGAGAAGCAGAGACCAAATTTTCTAAAAATCAAATGCTCACAGAAAAGTGATTAACAAAAGATGCATTCAGGTCCCTTACAGGAGCCTTCCTTTCTCCGTGCTAAATTCAGGAGTCAGTGCTGTCTGTTCCTCACAAAGTTCCCAAAGTTGCTAACTTGGGCTTTATCATACCTAGGAACACAGCTCTATTTATAGCTGGTGACCATGCCCGCCCCCAGCAGCACAGCTGCTCCCTATACAGACCCTGCAGGCAAGTGTGGGGAAGGGATGTGAGACACAGAGCTGCTGCAGACCAGAAATGGGTACTGGTGTCCTCACTGCAGCAGAGTATTTCCAGACATCTCTGACCAAACGTACTGCATGTTCAGAAAACCACCTACTTCCTCCATCCTACATTGTGCTCTGAAGACAAATTGAAGTTATATAGAAAACTATGTCAGTCATTTTGTATGATCCTAGCAGCAGAGCTATCATTAGCTTTATCATAAAGGAAACTGATATACGGAAAGCTTACAGGACTGATTGGCCTAACTGAGCTTTTTGAGAGCTTTCACTGCTGCCCAAAATGGGTATAAATGGTATGGCACCTTAAAATTTGTCAATAGCATCATGCACACTTTCATAAGGCATAAATAATTACACAAAAGACAACAAGGAAAATATCAGACTGTATATATATATCCCCTTACAACCAGCTGAATTCTCAGACATGACTGTCAACACCACATTACTTGTAAAATAACGTCTGGAAGAGACCTTTCACTAACATACAAAATGCTGTTTGATTTTATAAGAGTAAAAAGTAAAAGACAAAGTGCACATATCTCTCTACACAGCTAGATATGAATCAAGGATCTAAATCAATTATGAGAATTTGCAAGCCATTATTTTTTCATTAGGATTTTTTGTGGTTTTAAAATCCTTGTCTTCCTCTGCAATCTGAATAAATAGTGGCCTCTAAGTAACTCTGGTACTAATACTTCCTTTGTTCTCATTTGACAATACCCACCCCCAAGCACTGGAGATGATTAAAAAAAAATCTAAAATTTAAATACTGCCTTACAACAACTGCAGTCACACAGCCTGTTTGCATTTATGCTGAGAACAAGTTGTCATAATACTGCTCTACCATTTGTAACCTCCACACATTCTCACCTGCCCTCTGCAACAAGAGTCTCTTTGTCTGAAAAGTGTGTTTGCGTAACATTCCTTTTCAAATTTAAGCTATAACCAAAAATAGCAAACAGCTTGTGTTCCACCAAATCTGCACTGAAGCCCAACTACTCCTGTGGGTCAGGTACACCAAAGGGTTTATTAAAGCTGTTGGGTTTACATCTGGTTTTACATGACATCTAAGGAACAGAAAGGGAGAAGAAAAATTCTCACCATAACATAAAAGCTTAAAAAAAAATTAATTGCATTTCCTCCTCTCATGCAACCCCATCTAATCAGTTATGCACTTTTCCTCAGAAGCCTCTTTGTTAGAGGCTATTTATTGTAGCCAAGTTCTATTCCCAATTACCTTATCATACATTATACACTGAAAGAGAAAGTGCCCTCCTTTTCCTAGGGACACACAGGAGCAATGGGCCAACACTCCAGGAGACTTTCAGGCAGAGTAAGGCATCTTCTTTTACTAAAAATCTAGTGAAGGAATCATCTAGGAATAGAAGTAAATAAATACAAGAAGGGGAAAAAAAATCCTACATTCCTTTCTCTCAGCTTCAGCAAGATTAAACAGTCAATATATATTATACTTCCAAAATGTATTGAGACAGTTTAAGTTTAGGAGTTTACATATCATGTTAAGCAACAGATTGATGGTATGTACACCTTAGCTCAGAATTTACTGGAGACCAAAAACTACATAACATGCTTGGAAAACAGAACAAATCACAGGTTGCCTATAACCTTTATTTGACAATTACCAAGTTATCTATCTGATGTCAACCAAAAGCCAAAACTGGCTCTGTGGAAAAGGCCACTAACATCCATTTTTGAATCTGTACATTCTATTTGTCAAACAAAAAACATCAGCCAAAACAATCTTAACTTCTCCAAACAAAGTCATCCTGAATGAAAACTTTACTCTTCCTGATCCTTCACACAATCAACAAAACCTCCTCTGCCTGGAGACACAAACAAGTTGTGAGGCAAGCTATGTTATAAACTTCCTAATTCCCTCTAAATAAAACAGCAAGGTTGTGATATAAGCAGAGGTAATTCAAGGAAGCAGGGTAAGTTACCTCACCCTTACCACAGGACAGAAGTACACAAAGGGCTACAGCATTACAGCTGGCACACCTGACACCCATCCTGATACTATTTTAACCTCCTAACAAGCCTGTACTTTCAGAATAAGGAGAAATAGGTGAGAAATTTATGTGGCAGAAAGAATGTTGTGTATTTTAATATATCAGTTCAAGGACTTGATCCAAGAACCATAACTGATCACAGTTGTCAACACGGACTTAAGGAAGAGAAATTGAATGCTCTATAAACCCAGTAATCAACATGAACAATAACAAAGAACTTGATCTATCGTTTGAATTGCATGTACAAGACCTTCCTAAAAGAGACTAAGAATTTTGCACCAACATTTAAACAAGCTGTACAATACAGGAACACATAATTCAAATCAAGACACCAAGTGGCCAGATGCACAAGAGACTCTAACAAGACTTTCTAGACAGAAACAGAAGTGGTTTTGTGATCACCTTGAAGGATTTCTTTGACTCTGGCATTTCCTTCATACACACCTTCCTACACTGACCACAAAACCACCACAGGTGTCCTCTTGAAATCTTCATCTGTACCATCCACTACTTAAGAAATCTCCATTTTCCACTTCTGTAATACCACTTTAAAACAAACAAAGCCAACCAACTTTGCCTGAACCAAAGAGCATATTAAGGAATTATTAAAAATAAATACACATCCTGGTTTTATAATTTTCTGCCTCTCCTCACATAAAGGGCCTATAGCAGAAGGCAAGAAACATTAAAAGTCAGAGAATAAGTTAAATTTAAAGACATTCTTCTAAGGATATGATTTACAGGAAATCACAGGAAGCCCCCCACTTATCTCTATTAGAAAGAAGTGAAGACTATGTCCAGCACCTTGAATGAATCCAAATGTAATCTCCCCACTGCCACTTTTTTCCTCCTATAGTCTTCTTATTAGAACTTATGTGCTTGATTATTTCTACACCTGGATAACACATTTGTCTCAAAAACTGCCATTCTACAAAGGTTTTATTTTTTCTGAATGCCTAATTCTGGAATACAGCAAAAGGGAAGGAAGTTTGAGCTTCACAAAAATGATGCTTTCCAGCTTTAGTTTGCTTCCCAACAAACAAAGGGCGCACAGAAAAGCAACGAAAAGAAGACAACCCAAAACCCTCAAAGACACAGAAAGCCTTTTAAGAGTAGACGAGCCTGAACCAGTAATTCTAATAAGCTTGCATTAATAACCTTTTAAAAAGTAAAATCTGTGACAAAAAATAAAATTACTTGATTCATAGAAAGACTTCTGTGCAGCCTTTATTTAGTACAGTTTACAGAACTTAATGGACATTATCTCTTACTTCATTAAGCAAGAAGACTGAAAATACAATTTTGTAGAAGACACCATACTCAGAAAATAGATACAATTAAGCTCAAGAAACAAGTTTGCAAACCCTATTTTCCCTTCTAAGCAAGACTTATCCAAGAGAGTATAGAATGACAGCACCAACTACTCTTAAATGACTATCATATGTCCTTGATATGGAAACAATACTGTGCCAGTCAGAATATGCACAAATGGCTAACACAAGCTTACACTGCATTAGTGCTGCCTCTCTGACTTGTTTCATCCACAGGGTCTTTGAAAACTAAAATTCATTCACAGGATCTTTGAAAACTAAAATTTATGATCAATTATTCACAATAGAGTAATTTTTGCATCATTACACAAATAAAATCACATGTACATTGGCACTGGTTCCTAAATGTACTATCACTATAGAAATAAAGATCAGTCAATAATGCTAATAGGTTAAAATGATACCAATCAAATTTATGATGAATGAAACTTCTCTCTTTTCCATGATGCCCTTTTACCCAGAAACCAAAACAGAAGAATAAAAACCACAGAAACTGTTCAGCTGCCAACATTTGCCTTACCTTTTTTTTTTAATTGACTGTCTCCCAGTATTTCTGCTACAAATTGCTACTGCTACTTCAATTTGACAGCCATTTTAGAAGCGTCTTCAAAAATACAATCTTTAAATGTTCACTGCTACAATTACATTATAATGCTAACAAATAAGGTTAATGCAATGATATTTGGAAGCAAAGAAGCTAAACACATTAAAAAACTTCCTTTGCTAAGTTACCAAGAATTAGCATGATCAAGTATATTGAAGCACTGCTTAGCAGGGCTCAGACACTTAGTCATATGGCTCAGCAAACAAGTACACCTTCATTCAACTTGAAACTAGGACACACATACAGATTAAGCATCACCAGTAGATGAAAGAGGATGCACTGAAATCATAAAGATACAGACTTAGAGTGACATGGGTCATGACCTAAAGAAGTAATGCTGACAATTTTTTTTGTTTAAGCATTCTGACAGAATGAAATTTGTATAGGAAACATAACTAACAATTTGAACACAAGAAAAACATTTTTATTACACTCCTTTTCTCAAGCTCTGAACTCCATCAGCTAAGCAAAATACGATAGCTGTCACCTTTTCAAATACTATTTTTAAAAGCCTGAAGTAGTTATTGGGATTCAGTGCACTTCATCAGTATGACTTTTTTTAAAACCCCTCCTCTCCAGCCATGCCACAAGAATGGCCCAAATAGAGAGCAAATATGCTAACTATACCTTCTTCAAAAATTCTGTGCTTCACAAAAGACATCCTTCTATCACCACTGTTACTCTAATGCAGGAAATGAAGGGGATATTTGGAAAAAAGCAACTTCAGCAACTAGACAGTTACTAATATACTACCTGAATGACTGTACAGAGTTTATAGCAAGTATTTGAAAAATTGATGCTGAAATTGGCTTTAATTTTTGCTAACTTTAATAAACCTGTAACTAGATTAGGGTTGCATACAACACAGGTAAGCCAAAATAAAACCTGCTTATATAATCCAACTACTTCTGTCAAATTTCACTTGTCATAACAAGTCATATGTCCTTTGAAACACAATGACTTCTGTACACACACCAAATAGGATGCCTAAAACAGGCAGCCATAGGCTCAGCTGTCTCAGTTCTGGTAAGAATGCATCTACAGTGAAAACATTGCTTTACACACTTATAAATTCAAACACAAAAAAACATTCATTCATCAAAATCTTTAGTGATCACTAAAACACCTTAAACAGTGCAGTATTTTTCTCCTCCTAGAGCATTTTTGCCTCAGTATACTCACACCTGAACAATCTGATGTTCTTTGAGAAAAAAAATCCTTAGATGTTAAGCAAATTTCAGATACCTTACTAAGCCCAAAAGACTACCATAGTAGATTGAGTAGCTATAATCATTGCCAAAGATCTGGAAGGAACATATGTATAATTCAAACATAACAGCAGTGACATTTACAAGAATGTAGACATTTCACTGTTCCTACCAACAATTTCACCAGCTGTAAAACTATACTGCCACCATGCCTGCCTCAGAGCTCAAATGCAGACAGAGGAGCAGGAATTCTATCCTCCATTCACTTGACATCTCATTCCCCACTATCTCCTTTAGAAACGGGAGACTTTGGAAAGAACATCATCTCTTTTGTTTGAATAGATTTACAGTAACACCACACAAGGCAAAGGCTAATGGCCACAACAACGTTGTATCCCCCTGTTCCCAAAACAAGATTGCAGATCTTGCACAGAATTTCCTGAAATATTATTTTTCAAAATATTAGGTAATCAAATAAAATATTAAAAACCTCTTCAGTTACCACCAAGAGTGCCGATAAAGTGGACATTAATTCATTTTATTAAAACAGAACCATTGTAAATCAAGAATTCATTAGGATTCTTTAATTTCACAGCATGAAACTAACATTATCATTACCTTACTATAAAATCACGTAATATCTGAAAAGTGTGAATATTGTTTTGCTTCATTCTATCACTCGTGAAAACTCTAAGTCAATATCCATCCTGGCTCCCAAAGTTTAAGGATCTACAGTAGGGAGTGAGGTCAAGCTCAATCCAAGTTAACAGTCACTCTCTCTACCCCAGGAAAAACTACAGACTGTAAGCCCTGTGAATAAGTAATTACAATTAAATGAATGTTTTATGAAGGAAGTGCACTTGGTTTTAAAGGTCACAAAGTGACAGATAAGAGCATACAGTGAAACAAATCCAGCAAATTACTGATTGACCTGCAGGGTCAATGAATCCAAGCAATAAATATTTCTGCTCTTTGAATAATTAAAAATGTCAAAAAACACAGTGGCTGCAGGCAACAGTGTTAAGAACACAGACAGACCAGCTGACATACTTCATATTTAAGTATTTCACTTACCTGTCCTGTGACTGCTCCTCATACATTCTTTCCTTTCCTTCTTTAAAGAGTCTTATAGCCCGTTTTGATTTTTTCATAAGACTGTCAATGTAGATTTTAAAATACTCATTCTCGCTGAGTTGTGCAAGTTTCTGGTTGTCATCATACTTGCTCAGTATAAGTCGCAAATGTTGATAAGTATCAGGTAGAATGTCAAGTATATAAGGTGGGCTGTTTTTGAGTTGAAGCTTTGGGTTTTGGCACAATCTTACCTATAAGCAAAAACAAGAGAATGTAAAAGACAAGAAATCCATTGAGACAAAAATGGATGTGATAATCTCAAATTCATTTGGTATAATGTACTTCTTTAACTTCCAGCTCCAAATCCTACTTCATTTATATTCTATTAAATTACAACATAGTCTCTAATGTCAAAAGAGGCAAAAATTGACTTAATCTTGTCACATTGATAAAAAGCAAACAAGCTTACCTACCTATTTTGTGGGTTTGCCCTTAAAGTATGTCTTTTTCTGTCTAAGACATGTAAAAGAGTATATCAAAACACAGCATGCAACAAATGCCAAGAGCAGTACTTTCATACAGATCTGTTTGCTGCAGGTTAACTTAGCTACAGGTGTTTAAGTACCTACTAATAACTCATATAAATTACTGTGTAATCTGCTGCCTCTCTTTAACCAACAATATAGCCTCTAAGACCCTAGGGATATTTAATTTCAAAAGCCCTGCACATAAGAAAACTGTCTGAACTGTGACAGTGGTTCAAAAGTTATTACCTACAACAGACAGACTTTAGGTCACTCAAAACCAGATATTGTAAACCAGGAAACAAAAATATTATAAATTCATTGTTTTCCAGTTCCTGGCTGGAATAGAAGTTCAGTGCTTTGCTTTTGGCTGAATGAAGAAATGCCCACCAAAGCTTCTTTCTCATTCCCCTACCCATAACAAAAGACTCAGGTCAAGATGTACAAGGAGAGATCATTCACCAAAGACTGTCACAGGTACTTAATATTAAGGTACTTAGCCTCAACTTGGGGAATGTAGTTAATTTAATTACCAATCAAATCAGAGTAGGATAACAAGAAAATAAAACCAAACCTTCAAAACACATTCCACCCACCACTCCCTCCTTCCTGGGTCTAATTTTATTTTCCACTTTACCTCACCCCCTGCAGTAGCACAGGGGGATGGTGAATGGGGGATGTGGTGAGTTATCACACTGTCTCTGCCACTCCTCACACTTTTCCCTTGCTCCAGACAGGAGTTCCTCCCACAGCAGACGGTGATCTTTGAACTTCCCCAGTGTGAGTCTCTCATGGACCACAGTTCTCCATGAACTCCTCTAGAACATATCCCCCCCACAGGGTGCAGTCCTTCAGGAACAGGCTGCTCCAGCACGGGTCCTCTGCAGGGCCACAAGTCCTGCCAGGAAACCTGCTCCAATGTGGGCTCCTCTCTCCATGGGACCACAGGTCCTGCCAGGGGCCAGTTCTAGCACAGGTTCCTGATGGTATCACAGCCTCCTTCAAGCATCAGCTTCACTGTGCACCTCCATGGTCTTCACCATGGGCTGCAGGGAATCTCTGCTCCAGCACCTGGAACACCTCACCCTCCTTCACTGAGCTGCCTGGCTGCAGAGTTGTTTCCTCACATATTCTCACTCTCCTGTCCCCTGGCTGCAATTTGCTTCTGCACAGTAGCTTTTCTCCCCTCTTCTTAAGAAATTGTCTTGGCCAGTAGCAGGTCCATCTTTGGAGCCTTGGGGGAAACTTCTGCAGTGCCTCAGCAAAACTACCCCTGTAGTCCCTCCACTACTAAAACTTTGCCACTTAAACCAAATAGAAGAAAACAGCTCAATGAACTTGGAATCACTGTGATCCCAAATTGCTCAAATATTAATTGAATATATATTACCCAAATAATAAGTTCAGACTAATAGAATACCTTGACTTGAATCTAGTTTCCACTGGAAATGTTACCAGAGGAGAAAGGTTCTCTTTGTTTCGTACACATCCCTAACATAACGCGATTAGAATCATCTCCTGGCTATCTAAATTTTCTCATAGTTTGTTCTGCAATGTTCTGTTCTAGGAAGAAAAGAGACTAAAACTAGCAGGTAGTTTTTGACTGCTGTTGCACTGAGCTATTCAGGCTCAGCTAAAACATTGCATAGGGACACTTTCTGGATATGTGTGCAGCTGTACATATGCAAACACTTATGAAAAAATTAAGACCATGTGGTATAAAAGTTTTATAAGCATCATTTGGAGATCGCCACATTATATATTAGTGACTTTGACATTCCTTTGAGGTAACTAATGAGGTTATAAAAACATCTTAATACTGCTGAAAGTAGATTCCTATTCCTACTAATCTATCAACTTGAAAAAAAGTGCATCATGGAGCTTTTCTGGGTGAGAGGGGAAGAAATCTGTATCCTATAACACTCCCCTCTCTAAACTCAAAGCTCATCACTGACCTCTCCTGTGATTTCTACATCTACACCATTAAGAAATTCACTGCCTTAAAATTGCTCCACTAACAGACCTTCATGCACCCCAAACAGCAAAGCAAACAGGTAACAGTCTGTGTCTGAAATGTACAGTGCAAGAACATAACCAGGCAATTAGACTGAGGTAACAGGGGGTCATAGTTAGAAAAGTGGAGATAGAATGGACAAAAGTCAAGCACTAAAAAGTTTTTAGAAAGTCTCACACCATTCAAAACAGTATTTAAAACACGACATTTGCAACAGCTCTCGTCATTTCACTGATTGTTATTTCAGTAACTTCTACTATTCTTTCAACTTTTAAACCAAAGTAATACATCAGGAAGCCTTCTGATGTGTTGTAAAACAATCCTCATCCCAGAGAAATTTACATCTCAGTAGGATAAAGAAAACAGAAGCAGGCAAATATGAATGCATGAGCTGTTCGACATGCTGAAGAGTGGTTCAGAGACTGAACACCAGCAGTTTGGTATTTCTAAACACAAACTGCAAAGTTCCACAGCAAGCTCTCAAATAATTTAATGGCTTACAAAAGAACTCCTTCAAGTTGAGAACGAGTTGGAAGGAAACAACAAAGAAAAAAAGTAAAGCATAAAGATATTTGATCATCTCTTGACTAGTAATGAAGTCAAACTACAATCCACAACTGCAAGAGCTTTGAAACTGAAAATAATGTTTATATTTTATGTGATAAAAATAAGGTCATCAGGATAAATAAACGGGACAACAGGGCCCCAGCTGTGGGTTAGGGGATGTCTAAAGCAGGATTCTGAAAGAATAAAGGTTGGCTATCATAGCATTCTTTCAAGATCAGGAAAGCACTGAAGTTAGGCTGACAGATAGAATTCTCTAAGGAGATGTCAGAAACACGGGCAAAGAATCTTACATGTGTAGCTAGACCTGCAAATCATCCATGCAGAGACATACATGAATTTCTTTTAGTAGAAGAGTAAGAAGGAACTGGAATCCCAAATACAGAAGTGAAAATTTTTAAGAAAAACAGATTTTTTTTCCTCTGAACTTTGATTTCTGGTTTAGTGAAAAAAAAACTTGAAACCAGACTGACATTCTTCACAAGACCAACTACAGGTGACACAAATCCGTCACTGATCAGGCTTTACAACCCTGTGAAGTAACAATCGCAAGGGAAAAAAACATCTGAAAGATCCAAATGTTTGTTCAGAGAAAAAAGTCAGCAGTGAGAGCAGACCACAAGCACAGAAGGCTGCAATCATTCTGAATTACTTATTTACCCTAACTTAAATCTCATGAACAAAGAATTATCTTTCTGAATCCTATCTTTATCAGATGTGCCCAAGCAACATACAAATTATTTCATATATATTAAAAATACCATTAAAATATTAAAACAAGAGAAAGCAATTTGCTTATGGTTGCTGTATTTTCAACAGCCAGTCCATTCAGCTACACAAAAAAAATATTCAGTTATAAGGAAGAAATATTTTCTTTCAGAAATTCTAGAAAGTTTCTTCAGTCTCATTACATACAAGATAGTTTACAAGGCTTCACTTTCTGCTGAATTTGGAGAGATAAATACAGCACACTACCAGAACCTTCCATTTTTGAACAAACTTTTAAGAAAGCCACACAAAATTTCTTCAACACTATCATTAGTTTTATGCATTATAATTGGAAAAAAATACTAATAATACATTCAAATCAGCAATCCACTGAAGTAGTATAAGGTTTCCTTCACTTTATAGAGTACACAAGGTTTCAAAGGAAGTAAGTCTGTAAGGAGATGGTTGGTAAACCATATGGTTTCCAGTCAGGATGTCCTGACACATACCACAGCAGTTCACAATTAAAAGTAAGCAATAAGAAATGACACCTGCTGACGCAAAAGATTTGCCAAGACCTTTATTCAAAAGAAAACAGAACTCAAAACAAACAAACACAAAAAAAACCCCAACACCCCTAAAATAAAGAGCTCTATATTGCACTTTACAAGGCAACTCTCACCAACACATTAGGAGCGGACATGAATCATATCACTGTGTGATTTTTGTATTGTTATGACTGGAAGTAAGCATGTATATATTTAGCAAGCACTCAGTGGTAAAAAATGAACAGCAGTAAGCAAGTTAGTAAAAAATATCTCTCTTTCTGAGGCAAACTGAGACAAAATTAAGCTCCTTTCACTAGCTCACATTTGGGAAAATCCAAGTACTTAATGCAAAATCACAGAAACAATAGGAGTGCAACTCTGTGAAAATTGAGCCATTACCTTAAACTACCAGAAACTGATTTGGAAATAGTTAGCTCTGGAGCTTCCAGACAAGTTAACTCTAGTTCCTTTCCCTTCCTCTCTTTGCCCACCCCTAATAAAAATAATTATAAAGAAATAAAATAAATGCCACTACTTACAACACTTTTGAAGATATTTGACTTAAATTATAAGGCATTATTTCATTGCATCATCTGTGATGAGAGTCATGGAGGCCTACTGCATAGACAAAAACTATGCTAAAAACTATCTTCTATTCACTTTTTAAAGCAAAGCTGAAAGCCCTTGACTCATTTGACAAAAGAACCCTTGTTCACGCAAAGTATAGCAGCCTTAAGACAATCTGTTTAAACACCTAAGTCTAGTCAAAGACAATACAAGGAAAGCCACTCAGCTGAAACAGAGTAAGTATCTAATGAGTAGGACATCCGCTAAACAGTTTTCAGCTGTAGTGAATGGGTCAGATGGAGCATCAGTGCTCACTCACTTCCAAAACTACACCTCCAAACTGCCCAACTGAGCATCTTCTGCCATCCTGCACAAAATAGTCAAAGAATTAGAAAATGCCTTGACACACCACAAAGAGCATAATGGTAGCTCTGCAGTTAAGATACCATAACAATTCTCCAGCAATCCACAATATCCAACGCAACCAACAATGAATTCTGAAAAACTTAATCAGGAGGGGCTAATAAGGAAAACAGTAGAAGTTTGAACATTATTCCTCTTTGACACAGATTTCTTCCTGCCTGAAGTTACCTGAACTGCAATGCATTTCATTTTCCATAGAAAAAAAGCTCTCATAAGAATATAAGTAGGGTGACCCAAAGACCAATCTTTTTGCCTGAGAATACAGTAAGTGCTTGTTCAACAGCTACCACACTGCAACTCAGCCATATGTTTCCACAGTGGAAGAATAAACAACAAGAATGCTGATGCCACAGACACACAAGGACAGTTGACTTTGGAGAGTAATTTTACTTTCTTCCAATTAAAAAGAGAGAAGCTTCTGTTTCTCTGTTTAATTTCAGATTCTTTTTCCATAAGCAGAATACACAGGATACAAGATTTCCTACCAACTTTGAGCATAGAATCAATTACATGAAGTTTTGCAAAGGATACCAATGCTCACAGTTTCAACTACCATGTTCTGTATACTCAGATGCTGACAGATGTTAATTTAAAGAAAAACCACAATACCAAGCCGCAGAGGTAACATAGCTTTAACTCACTAAATCAATAGTATAAGTTTTGGAGAAGCACTCTAGTTTGCTCTTAAATAATTACTAAAGAGTAAATCAATGCCATCTGCATTTATACAGAGTCAGGCAACTGGTGGGCCATGACAGTGCACCCAAATAGTTTAGGCAATATTGTTAATCCTCATAGAAAATTTAATTATTTTCAGGTCCAATGCATAGGAGCAATGAAAAGTGATTAAAAGTTGATGAAATACACCTGTTTTTAAAAATCCCCTTCAGAATGTGTCACGATTTTATTAGCTTGAATCCTAAGAGTCAAGTGTGAAAAAATAGTACTGAAAACTCTAAAGAACCCAAGCAGTCAACTGACCTAACTATTCTGATGTTTACATAGTAGTAATTCTCTCCCAAAGTTGGTCTCAACACACCATTATTCTTTAATAGTAACATATGGCCAGGGTCTAGGTTTTAAAAGCCATTAGGTTTATAATCTCAGGAAAAAAACTTCATGTAATTTATACACAGTTTAAAGGAAGACCTGAGTTAATTGTTAACAACAATAATTTTTCATTTATTTACAGGATACAAACATTTTAAAATATAGAGAGTGTTTTAAAAACAGTAATTTGCTTCCTACAAGTCCAGAGATATATGGCCAACTTCCTTACACAATGCAAGCATTGAAAAGCAAGGCTAGCCTTCTAAACCATAAAAGAATTATTATCGTTTGCATTGCACAGGAATTCAAGTTGGTTCTTAATGATAAAGCTACTGCTTATCCATGAGAAAAGCAGTACAGAAAGTTGACACTGTTGCTAATGTTGCTTTCCCTTTAATAATGCAGCTAGTATTGTAAATTCACATAAGACATACCAATAAACCACAAAAAGTATAGATATGGTGTGTGAAGTATAAAAAGATATATAGACAGATAGCAATTTACATTCACTGATTATCTACATGCAGATTATTTTTTATTCCCTGCAAGAATGTTGCTTATGGTAAC
This sequence comes from Catharus ustulatus, assembly GCF_009819885.2. Taxonomy (NCBI): domain Eukaryota; kingdom Metazoa; phylum Chordata; class Aves; order Passeriformes; family Turdidae; genus Catharus; species Catharus ustulatus. The sequence goes on along the minus strand of NC_046222.1, from coordinate 18,670,522 downwards.
TTTTACAAACAACTCTAAGCAGGAGCACTGCTCCAACATTCTGTCCTGCTAAAGAATTCTTTTTCAAAATCCATGATTATTTTCAGACTGATAATAAACGTTTAAATAGAAAGCACCCAAACAGAACTGCAATATTCTGCCTATTCCAACCTAAAGTATCAGCCCACGGAAAGCTGACATTATCATGAAATCTGAACAATTTGAAAGCAGGACACATAACCAATTCTATACAAAGAAGTTTGCATGGTGTCTAGGTAGCCAGAATTTTTGCATACACCACAAAACTAGCCTCATAGTACAGTTCTTACAGGGTAGGAATGTTTGCAGCATTGGTTAATCCCTTATTGCTGCAAACAAGTAATTCATACAGAAAACCTCATCTGTCAGAGGACAAAATTACAGAAAGAAATGAAGGAAAGGTAGAAGATGACAATTTTAAAAAAAGAAAAAAAATGCAAATCAGAAATTATTGAGCTCTGCCACTAGTTTTTAAGGCTGCTCTTTTTTCAGTGTTTGGTCAAGATAAAAGATTTGTTTTGTTTCCATTATTCATTTTCTCAACATCATTAGAATGGGGGAAAACTTCAGGTACCTTACTACACCAATAAGATGGTTATCACAGCTACAATAGTTAAATAATAAACAAGCATAATAACTGTTATTACAACAAGTAAAATAGGCCTCCAAGCCACAGCCTTACTATGGGTAGCACCCCACAGACTTGGCAGAGCTACTGCCTTCACTAGGTATTAATTTGATCCGTGACCCACCACAAAAATAAGTCATAGGACACATTCCAGAAATGGGATTTAAAAAAACAGTTGATCGAGCAGGTTTCTATTTCTGATTTTAATCCCTGGGTTTGATCTAGGTGGAGGAAAAAATGACCTTCCTGTGCCTACTGCCACACAAGGCTATGAGATTTAAATTTGTTTGCCAGCATATTAAATCTGATCAAACACATCCTTTCACTACAAGTACCAAATGCTAAAATCTCAACCAACAAGCTAGAGCATTCTCACACTATGACATCATCCTGTCTGGTATACTTTAATATAATTTGGAAATAAAATTTGATTAACTGAGAGCAGCTTAAAGAGGATACATTAAAGATCCAAATTGAGGACACTTATCCAGTAAAATGAAAAAGGAAGCACAGCACAATGGCCAGCCTTTCCAGTGACTTCTACCAAACAGGCCTTCCTGGCTGCTCTGATGGGCTGTGACAAATACAGCTACCCTGCACTGGATGAGTGAAAGCAATCCAGAAGTCTAAGCAGTGGGATAAAGTCTTTCTGGTAACTGTGATTATACAAACAAATCAGGATATAACCTTACTATATAGATCTGTAAAAGGCCTGACACAGGGAAATCAGAGCTCTGCATTCCCCACGTGGTTTCAACAACAAACCAGATTCCTAGTTTCCAAGCTGAAAACTTCCTCCTACTGAAGAAGAGTACCTACTTGTGAGTATTTATACTTGCAGTTCTTAGTACAAGAGAACTCACTGTTAACAGAATCTTGACCATTAACAGGAAAACATCAACAAGGTCTTCATGATAATAACCATTTTTATTAAAGCTAGGGTTTCAGTTTATAACTGCTATCAACAAACAGAGTGGAAATGCAGACATTATTCTTGGAGCATCAAAAAAGAGCCTACAAGGGCTTAAAAAATACTTTAACACTAATAAAGGTATATAACATGAAAAGTCTCTACCCTGCCAGTACAACTAATTATGAACACGAAGACATGTTGAACATCTTAGTTCACAAGAGCCACAAGGAAAGCAGAGCTGCACTAAACCCCAGAGAATCACAGAGTTAAAAAGTGGTAACTGTATCGCCATACAGACCCAAGGCCAACAGGTAGCATCCTCACTGCTCAGCAGTTTCAAGAGGAAGCTTTTAAGTATCAATCTCTGTGCAAAGCAGAGTGCCTGCATCTCCGGAGCAGCAAGCCATGTTACAATCAAACTCTTCTTACCACTGGTAAGGCACTCTCCTAGATAAACTATCATGATACAAGCTGTCATTTCAAAGAATACTAAACAAAATGTATCAGGCTGGTGAGGGGAAGCATAAGAGCTAAAAATCTACAGCCTATCCCCCCACTTCCTGAAAAAAGAGTTTCAATACAGTGTATTTCTAGTTTCAAAATTAATAGTAGATGTACTCATAAGTCATTAAAATGCAGAACACATACTTTAAAAGTTAGGCATGCCATACTAATCTGTTTACTAAACTGACAAGAGTGACATCCCCCAGTCCCCACGCACATTCCTAAAAGCACAAACACATCTATGTTGCCATCACTAACATATCTCACAGGACAATTAGCTTAACTGAAGTTTAATACTTCAGAGGTCTTGTTTGCAGACTAACAGTGTGACACAACACAAAACACACAGAAGATGTGATTACAAGTCTAAGTTAAGCAGCTTTTGGTTAGGACAGCTCTACAACTTTGAGTCATTTTAAAGGATCTGAAAATAACAATAGCCTAAGGCAAACGCACACATTTGTTTTCCTTCCATAAACCAAGATTAAAAAAAAAAAACATAGCCAGAGGCCACTGGGAAAAAAAAGAAAAAAAAAAAAAGACAAATGATGCTTAAATAACCTAAAACATAAGTCCCCTAACTTCCCGAGGCACATGCAGCACAACACTCAGAGCTGCAGGAAGAAGCTGTTTGCCCCTGTGTAGCTATTTGAATAGCCCCATTCTTCACTGTGTGTGTACACGGACGCACAGAGACACCCACCACTTTGTCCATAAGCTTCCAGGTCTTCTCCACAGTCCTGCGGTCGGCAGCTGCCTGCTTGGGGGGGCCCACAGCATCCTGAATGGCATCGATGAAGCCCAGGATCCGTCCCTTGCGCGGGTTCCGGCCGTTCAGGGAATTGGCCATCTGGGAGCCGAGCTGGCCGCAAGGACAGAGAAACACAGGCTCACAAGGTGCTCCGAAAACATCTGGTCACAGAACCCGCCGCAGCCCGCGAGGCAGCACTTCCTTCTCCACGGGCAGGAAAGGGCAAGAGCAGGGCATGTTTAGGAACAAGCTTAACTTTTCACGACAAACAGCGTAAACCCACCTGGCCCGGGTTTACATTGGCAGAAGAGATCGCGGATTTAATGTCAACACCGACACTCGGGAGCGGGGAATGCGCCCGGCTCTGCGCCGCGCCCCTGCCCGTCCCTGCGCCCGCCGGCCGCGGGCACATGCCCGGCACAACAAAAGAGGCCGCGCAGAGCGGGGGCAGAGCGGGAGGGGGAGCAGAGCGAGGCAGCGCGGGCAGCAGGCAGGCAGGGACCCGCAGGGCAGGCGGGGGCAGCGGCACGCACACGGAGCCGGCTCCCGGAGCGCCACACGCACGGACCGGCACCGTGCGCCAAGGGCGAGAGCGGCCGCCGGCAGAGCCGGGAGCAGGCGGCGGCAGGGAGGCTCCTCGGTCCCCGCGGCGGAGCGGAGCGCAGGAGAAGCGTCTCTCCGGACGAGGCTGCCCCTGCGGTGCCGCGGGAGGCAGGCGGAGCGCATCCCGCCCCGCTCCGCGCCGGCCGCCCCGCAGGACTCTGCCCCGTGCGCCTGCTGCCGGCGGCGGGCAGGCGAGCGCTGCCCCACGGGGGAGCGTGGAGAGCCACTGCCCCGCCGCCCGCGTCGCCCTCCCGTACCCCAGCCCGCCCGGCGGGTGGGAGCGAATGTGCACGCGTGTGTGGAGAGCCCTACAGGCACATGCAAAAGAGAGAGATAGAGAGAGAGAGAGATGCACACGCACAGGTCTGTCTGTGGCACCGCTCGCAGCCCCCGGCAGGCTGTGGTCTCCCCGCACTCCTAGGAAGTGAGGCTGGCTCCCCGGCGGCGGCGGCCCCGCTCCTTCTGCCGCGCCCGCCCCCTCCCCGCGGCGCGCTGGCGGCCGCTCCTCTCCTCGGAACATGCCCACCCCCGGGACAACACTGCGTGCGCGCCTGCGCGCCGCGCCGCCAGCGCGGCCCTCCGCCGGGGGCCGGCAGCACTGCCGCGCCACAGCCAATCGCCAGGGCAGGTTCACTTGATTGACGCGGCATCCAGCAAATGGGCGTGGGCGTAGGCACGGGGCGGGGCAGCGGCCGGAGCGGGCCCGGGATGGGGAGGGGGCGGGAAGGGGCGGCCGGCGGGCGGGGAGCGGCAGCGGAGCCGGCCGGGGTCGGGCCGGGGGACGTGCGGCTCCGGTGCCACATGGTGCTGCCGGCGCTGGGGCAGCCCGAGGCCGTGGCGGGTGGCAGGGGCCGGGTTGGTGTTGCCTTCGTGGGGACGCTGGGATTGTCCGTGGCTGTGGGGTCTGCAGGGGCTGTGGCAGCGCGTCCCGCCCTCCCCCTGGAGAGGCTGTGGGACCCCGGCCTGCTGGAGCGTGTTAAACACTGATGGTTCCTGCCGCCTTCTTGAGTGCGCTGCCTTTGCGCTTCCCCTTCGCGCTTTTGGGAGTTTGCTGGGGTTTTTTTGTTGCCACAAAGAGCAAGAACTGTTTTTCCTCTCTGTCTGGTTTCTTTTCTTGTTTTATTGATTTTTTTTTTTTTTTTTTTTTTTTTTTTTTTTTTGTGAGAATGAGGGAGCTTTGCTGTTGGGCAACTGCTGAGATTTCCATATTTCCATGCTGTGAATGGGCTGGAAAACTCCGAAAGGTGGTGAGGGAAAATGCAAGCACTTTCTAGTTTAAAAAGCCCTTTTAGATGTGATTATTTTGACAGGAGCCCTTCCCCTGGGGATATGGTAAATAAAACTCTAAACTCAACTGATTGTTGCTGCAAAGAGTGAGGCTTGTCTGCATTGGGGCAAGACACTTCAGATCCTTTTCAAGATTGTCCAGGGAGTAATTATACTTTGCAAGGGTTAATCTTCTAATGGGCTGGTGTAAAAGGAAACAGAAATGCAACGCTTAGCATCAAAGTTTTTATTTTCCAAAGACAGTTGTATTACAGGAATATTTTTAGGTTTTGGTTTTCGAAATATCTGCAAATATGGTTTTCATAGTAGTTTTCTTTCCAAAGATGTTATTTTTTAAGTTGGCTCCTTTTCTTGTTTTTTCTACTTTTTCTTGGATTTGACTTTTAATAAAATCAGAGTCAGGTAAAACAGTAGAAAATCTCTTAGAGAACTTCAGTGTTGCTTTCATTCATGTTGTTATTTATAGGTATTTTTATTGCAGGTATCTTCCTGTTGATGTAAAATGTGTCATGTTATTCTTCTGAACATACAAAACAATAAAATCATATCAATAATATCTTCCTCAAAGGTTGTTCCTCTATAGCTTTTAAATGTGAATTGACAGCTACTTGCCTTAAGTGCGTTGTAAGCTTCTCATTTTATTGTAGTCTCTGTAAATTACTCTCTTCCTTGTGTTGGTTTAAAACTTCTCTCTGGCAGATGTCCCTCTCCCTTTTTATTTTTTTTGGGGCTCAGCTTTCATAAGATTAAGTTGATAGTGACTGCTCTCTGTCGCTATGTCTCACTTGGTTGTGAAAAAAGCAAAGGAGCTGACGCTTTTTCAGAGCTTGTAAAGTCTTTGGTTCCTGTTCTTGATTGTTTTGCTTTCATTGTTGTTATGTCATTCCCTTCATATCCCTCACTCTGCCAAGAGCTGTGATCTGTGAGCTCTTGGTAGCCGTCTGGGGCTGAGTCATGGTGTCTTGCAGTTCATCCGAGTGCAGGAGCGAGCAGCTTGGTTCCCTGCATCCCTCTGCATCTGTGCTGCATCTGTTGTTAGGGGAGTAGCCAGCTCCATGGGGAAGGTGAGTGGTTTTCAAGCAGTGTTCTCTCATTGCCTGTGCTGTACAGTAAGCACAGATATTCTGGGAATTGCAGTCCTCAGGGGGTCATGTGAGTACATTGGAAGCAAGCCAGCTGGGAGAGCAGGTGGAAGAGATACCTATGGCTTCAGCATCAAGGCTGTTGAAGATGGGTCAGGATTCTGCAGGCTGTGCTGTGGAAGGATGGGAAGACACAGCAGTGCTGATGTGGCCTCAAGCACAGAGTGACAAGGCTGTTTGACAGGAGACAGCTGAGAGGTGAGGCTGAGAGGACAGAGCAAACAGCTGCTGTGTTTGACGTTCAGGGCATGTCTTGTTAGCAGTTAGCACATAAAGCCTGAGCTTTCCCGCTGGATCTGTGGGGTCCATAAGGGTTAAGGGTGGTCCCTGAAGGCACTGGGTACCTGGAATATTTTAGTACAGGCCAGTAGCACTGTGTTAATGTCCAGGTATTCCTACTGCCCAGCTTCAGGCTCTCCAATAGGCTAAACTAAGGAGCTAACCCGCTACGTATAGCTCCACTGGGAGACCACAGAGTGTTTCAGAGCAGAAACCTAGGTCAGGTACTTTAAATCTCTAGGAAAGAGCATCTTTCTGTTTGAGCTGCATGTAAGGTGCATATGTAAGTTGGGTGCCTAAGGTCCAAAAATATTGTATATACAGTTAAAATGGCTCCACAGATCTCTATTATTTACAAGCTCTCCAGCTGGATGTTTATTCTACTTGTTATTATCCTAAAGAATATGATAGTTTGGATCTGTGATTTAATCAATCTATGAAAACACTGCAGAATAAAGCAGGTCAGTAAATCTGAGGCCTCAGATTTTGAGATTTGGATGTTACATGAGAGAGATCCTCTGCCTAGTCAAGGTGCTAATCAGTCATGTAGGGATGATAATATCAGGATGTCATCAAGCATTTGGTAAAATTCTGTAGAGAAAATTGTGAAGGTGGTTGGGAGTCAGGATATGATGAAGGAATCCACAGTGCAAAAGAAGCCTGGAATTGAACTCTCTTAAGTCCCTTTGTAAATTAGGAATTTTGGGTCTAAGCATTTTACTGAAAATCAAAATCATGTGACTTCTTGAAAAACCCAGCTGCTTGGTAGGGAGAAAACAGATAAAAAGATTAAGCTAACAGTTACATTTGTCCATTGGAGTATTTTCCTATCTGTTAACTGGTTTGGGTTTTGTTGGGTTTTTGCTTTTGTGGAGGTTTTTTGTTTTGTTTTGTTTTTACTTTCTTGGTGACTCTCATTCTTCTGGAGTTATTAGACTGCCTTATGAATGAAACTTTATGTTGGTACTTGTGAATGAATTCCATTCCATCAAAGAGCAATTGACAGGCATTGGAAAGCAAGAGAGATGTTTTGGTTTGGTTTCCTTTGTTCTCCAGCTATTAAAATATTACTGGTCTCCTGCAGTCAGTCAATGCATGTAATTTGGGAGCTTTTGTCATTTGGGTGTTTTTTGCAGTGGTACAAGTGGTTTTGTACTCAAATTAACTGAAACATAAGAACAATGAAGAGTAGGTTCTATCTATAGCAACATAAATAAGATAGGGGTAATATAGTGTATAATATGCTGAGTTAAGGGATATGGTAGCAATGCTTGTAAAACTTAAGCCATCTGTTTCAAAAACTGAAGTGACTTCTTGCTAATAGTAACACAATATCCTGTCTATCCCAGCATCCTTGAACTTTCAAATTTATCTCTTGGTGTTATGACTGAATACGTACGATGTGATGAAAAGGCAGCTGTTCATGGGTAGCATTCTGCAGTGCAGGGTCAGGCAGTGGTTTAATGGCTGAGCTCTGACAAGGTGATCCTCTTCTCAGCATGTGCAGTGCCCCAGCAAAATGCAGCTGGTCCTTCTTTGCAGGGAAGCTGAAGCTTTAAGGGCCGCTGGAACCTGCTGCTATTTTGGTGCCCTACATTTATCTCTTCTGTAAAAACATTAAACAAAACTAACAAACAAGAAACCCCCACACCACAACCCAAATAAACAAAACTACAAGAAAAAGAGAAAAGATAATCATTAGAACAACAGATAATTCTTAAGTTCCAGGACTATTTGCTTAAACACATTTTGGCTAGCCCATTCTAGATAGATACAATATCTTATGCTACCTTTCTTCTCCCATAACCAATTACTGTATAATCACCTGTAATAGTTGTTAAGAATATTAAAGTGGAGTAAATGCAAAATGATTCCATGTTATTATTTTGCAGTGCCCTCAAGAATACCAGGATCTTTAGATATTAAAAAAAAAATAAAACCAGCTAGAGAGTTTATACGCTGCAAGCCAGCATCACTGGTAATTTCTAAAATAGATTGTAATGTATTTACCTGGGTTTTATTATACCAAAATGAGAGACAGAAAGCAAAACCAATCACCTGTGCCACTCAATATCCTCTTATTAATAATTTAAGTTGGTATAATAATAATAATAATAGATGCTTTTCCTGCTTACTGGGTAATTACTTAGAGAAAATTAGTGATGAGTGGCATTTTGTTGTCAGATTATTATCTAGTTATTTTGGCTACTGTTATTTTTCCTCTCTTTGCTTATCTTATGCTTTTCATAGTCATCAAATACTCAAGCTTACTTTTTAAAAAAATTTGTTGCTGCTTTCTAGAAGTGAAAATATGTTTTTTTCACACTTGAAATGTGAATAGTGTAATAGTTTAACCCACTTTTGCTGTTTAACTACTGCAAGAAAGAAAAAAAAAGACTGTCTTTCCAAGTTTCTGTACACTGTAAAGATCCATCATTGTACACATACAACTGATGATAATATAGTGTTGCTGTATTAGTTCCCTCTGATGAGTAATTAAATTCTCTTTTTATCCTTGATGTGGAAAGGCAAGCTAAATTTAGCTCTGTCTGTACCTGTAAATAAAATGAGCTAGGCCATTTGGGCCAGGTAGGCTGGCACAGGGGGGGTCGCCACTGTCCTTCCTGAAATTACACCATCCTCAGCACCCCCTCACACCCCCACGTCCAAGCAGTGACCCCTGACCTGTGCTGGCCCTGACCCTCCCCGGGATTTGTTTGGGAAACAGCAGCTGACATGAGCCAAAACTACTCAGCAGTATCTTAATGATCTACTACCACTCTTCATGGTGTGCCTAGGTCATTGTGGCTGCAGCACCTAGACAGATACTGTTGGAGTTTGTATGCATATAAACATGCACACATGCATACCCACAATGTCATAGGAGCTGTTTCATCTTTGTTAATTTTGGTTGGCCTGTAAATAATGAAAGTGTTTTCAACTGGCATCTCAAGGAGTGAAGTCTTTAAAGGGTAAGAATTTAACTGACTGAGGCTGTTGTGCTCATGTTTTCAAATCTTTACGCTAGGAGCAAATCTACTTCAGTATGATATTGTTTCCCTTGCAAAATATAGCACATCCATTTGCCTGACAATGAATAATTAAAAAATGTGTTCTCTGTTTGCAGAATGAGTATGAAAACTAATTGTGGGGCCAGGCCTGTGTTTGTTTACACACCTCACTAATGAGTTTGTTTGCTGTAAACTCGACAGCCCACTTCAAAACAAATCTCCGCCTTAATATATTGTATTAAAAAAGTGTGTCAGCTTAATTTTAAAACAACCTACCCCTCAGGGAGTGTTCTTCTGTTTCTTTTCTGTTATTAATTGCATCCATCTGCCAGAGCAGGTGCAAAGGCTTTAACTAAGTCCTGTCATTTTAGTACTACTTCTTGAATTTGCTCCATCTGTGCAATAACTTAAAAAACCCATATCTGTATCTACTTTTTGTTGTTTTTTACTATCCCCCTGTTCCTTCTGAGTGCATGATCTTAGTTCTTCCCAATCTTCCTCTGATAAAACAATCTTTAACTCCAACATCCTTTTTAATGTCTTGCCAAAGTGCAACTGGGTTTTCTTGTTTGACTGGATAGTTAGAACATTTTGTTCTTTTCCATTCAAATAACTCCTTTTTGCCAAAATTTTTAAGAATTTTTAGCTTGTGGTAAGAGGTTGTAAAATACTCCCAGGGACTTTTCATTGCCATCTTTCTCTGGAGTAGGAGTTGCACTTTGACAGGAAACAAGCCTGTGTCTATTCTGTGCTTCTGCAAGTCAAAATAAGCTCAATTAGTGGAGATTTGAACTTTATTGCTACCGGCTTTAATTGAAATAGTCAGATGAGACGCTGTCATAGAGGCTTTTTCATTCAGAAAAATGTTTTCAGTTGAGTAAGATAGCATCTTAAACAGGGGAATTATGCAGTGCTTAGGAAATCATAGCTTAGGCGTGATGATTTATTTGCTTAAATTTCTTCTTCTTCTTCATTGTTGCTTCCAATATTCTTGCTCATCCTTCTAAAACAAGACAACTTTTTGTACTGTTATCTGCTCGACTCCTTGACTGTGCATTTGTGGTGTATCTTGTGTTTCCTGTATGCTTCAAATTCTGCTGATATTTTGTTTGTGAGCAATGACAGGAACCTTTTGTCTTTGACTGGTAGAATAAACAAGCTGGGTTTTCTTTTCCCTCTGCTTACTTACCTTCATTTGAAATAAGTAATTTTTTTCCACACTGAAAAGTAAACCATGTATTTTATAAGGCAAGTCACTCTTTTAATAAAATGGAGTAATTTTTGGCCTTTTGCATTGGCCATTTTGTGACACAAACTGCATTTAGTATTTGTGATTATTTGTTGCATACTTCAGAGCATTCAGTTATTCTCAGATTGAGCTGATAAGATTTTTGCATCAGTTGTTCACTCTTCGGAATGCAATTGGTTGCTAATTTTATACTTCATCACAAGATATTTTTTTTTCCCCCAGAGGAAAATGAAAACCAGTGAATCAGACTTCTGGGGAGAGCAATAAAGGATTTTTGCCTTTTGAAAATATTCATTTTATTGCATCAAGAAGTCATATTTTGAACAACAGCAGATACTACATTGAAATGTGCTTTTACATTACTCAATTATGTTATGTGGAAGAGTATAACACTTCTTTCCATTAAGTTTCAGATTAAGGCATGTTGTGTCCAAGGAAGTATAAAGAGGTCAAAGTAAAACTAATAATGAAGTGAAGCTTGAATTAACCTCTTTGGCTGAATTTCTTTCATTTTTCTGTCAAGTTTTCAACGTATCCAGTTCTACATGGGTGCCCCCATTGTTTAGACAGTCAGCAGTTGTTCAGAAGAACATTGTGACCCTTGTATCAAGCTGCACAGAAGTAGTTTTAATTACTAGGAATGTGATTTTATTTCAGTTTGGGTTTTGGTTTTTTTGCACTGCAGATTTATTTCCCAGTGATTTTAGTTTGTTCAGTTACCATTCACTTGCTGGTAAATGCAAAACCAGCTATACTGGCTTACAAACCTGTTGTGCCAATATTTTCCTCTCTCCTTTCTGTTATTCTTGGCTTTTTAAAAGGGTCTGGTATTTTACAGCTTTTCTTGAAATAGTTCAGTACTGTAGGGACAACAAAAAATGTCTTCCTATGTAGTTCAGTTCTTCTCAAACTCTTACTTCATCAGAACTGACAATGAACACTCCAATACAATTTTTCTACATACCCACCAGTAATTGGTGCTGCTCATAAGTTTTATTGTGCTTTTCTGCAGGACTGTGTCACAGTGCTCACTTTTTAAGGAATGAAATATTTATGATTAAAGCCTTGTATCTCTCAACAGTATGATTTTGGCACCAGGTGCAGTACATGGTCGGTACTCAGTCTGCCACATTAAGTGAAAATTTCTCTTCAGTTTTTCTGTATGGATATGAATAAAAGGCAGTGCTGACAATATTACCTATATTGTCCCTAATTTTCAAGTTTGCCTTTTTTTATGCCTTTTTCTTTATGAGAAATAGTCCAAATGCTATTTTTCACAAGAAATATTGTTAATATTCTTATATGTCAGCAGTGGACAGCGTGTACTGCTTTACTCAGTCCTGGTAAAAAAGAATATCAGAAACCGAGTTATTAATATTTGGTGGTTTTATCCAAAATTTACAAAGGAAGTTTGGAGGAAGTAGGAAAGCCCTGTGTCTTGGAATTTTTTTGCATGTGCTTTCCTTTTACCTATAGGCAATCCATCCAGAATATTGAAAGGAAGGTGTGATCTGATTAAGTGTAAATTCATGAATCCTTGAAGAGACAGGCTGATCTCATAAAAGTAGATATTTGATAATTTCATAAAATTTACTGAATGTGAAGATTTCTCTTTTTGAAGGTTCATTAGGATGCAGACTTGCATGCTAATTCTAAAATCCTTGAATACTTTCTTCTGCTTGTGCCTGGTTTTCTGTAGCTGATTTTAACAAATACTTCATTTTTTCCGTAGGTACATGCCTTGGGCTGTTTATTTTTCATGTGTAGCATACTTAAATGTTGTCTGATTGAAGGAGAATAATATGGATTCATTAACTCCTCAGTTCTTCAATGCTGTGTAAATTGGCTTTGGACTTCTTCTCTCAGAGCCTCAGCAAGACTGTCCACACCCTGTTTGTGTGGATATAACATAATTGCCACTTTGCTGTCTGGCTTCACTGTCTAATACAGCTGAAGAGACTGTACAGCTTCCAAGGGGAAAAGTCCATATGCTGAAAGGATTGGTTGAAGCTTGGCTCAGCACATTCAAAAGACTCATCTCTCCATTTGTCTTAAAAGTCATCCTCTGAAGGAGATGATAGCTTGTCTGCTTTAAAGCAAATGTATTCAGAGAGCTTTTTTCTTTTGGTGACAAACAGAAGCAAAGTGTACTAATTTTGTCCCTTTTTTTGCTACAATCTCAATGCAACTTCTAGGGATGTGTGAGAATTCTTACTGCCTTTCTTCTTCATGACTCTGAGGTCAGCTAGAGCAGTGCACTTTGTATACCCTGAATAAAGGTACATTCTGCCACTCTTAAGCTCAAAGAAATCTCACTTGCAAGGTTTTCAACCCCATTTCATAATCTTGCACAGCCTCATCCCATAATAAAGTCTACACTAGAGTGGAGTGTCTGTTCCTGTACTAGTGCAGTATCTCCTGCCCATGTGGAATATCTACTTTAACTTACAGGCACTGAAATGATAGGTGGCTGTGACTTTTATAGAAACAGACAGATGTGCAATTTTAAAAAGCAGAGTATGGTAGGTACTGTGGTGTGTGTGACAGAATGCATGCCAGTTCAAATATTTGAAAAACGTGGAACACTTCGTGAAAGAAAAAAAACATAATGTGCATCTCTCTTTTTTTTTCCCCCCTTTGGTCAAAGCTGAAAATATTTCCTTGTGGGCTTACTTCATTTTACTCATTGACCTTCTATATTTATTTTTTTCCTTCCACTTGGCTAAATTATGCCATTTGGATTTTAACTCTATTTAACCTGATTATTGAGCTTCAAAGCCTGTGAAGAGGTGTAGTTGGTGGTGCCAAAAAGAAGAAATACAGCAGGTAAGCTACTCAGAAGTAAGCCAATTTGGACAGTAAATAAAACCTTTTTAAAACCTTCAAAGAATGTAGTGATTATATAAATGGAAAGTGTGCTCAATTGCACGTCCTCTTATGTTACCCTGTAAGGGCAGGACTAGCAGAAGGCTGTTATCTTCATATGCAGTTGTATCGATGACCCCTGAAGGAGGAGGAAAAGAATCAAAGATCAGGTAAAATAATCAGAAAGACCAATCAGAGAAAATATGCTGTAAACAGTAAGTTGAGATTGAAATCTGTTTAAAAATGTGGCTTGTGGCTGTAATTAAATGCCTTGGTTTCACTGACATTATGCAAACATCACCCTAGGATTTTATTTAAAGGGCTCTCATGTGTTCATGATTTTGGAGGAGTTGAGACTTGATGGTTAAATGAAATGTGTTTGCTACTTCACAGCAAGTGTTATCACACTTCCCAGAGTTTCTGAACCCTTCCTGGTATGTACCACGCCTAAAACAAAATGGTATTTACTAAGGTGTTAGTTTATGAAGATATTTATTTTTGTAAGAAAGAAATGTGTGTTCTTCACTGCCTATACAAGCAGCACTTGATCTATTCCCAATTACTTGCATAGCTTATCTGTCAGTCAGTTCAGCTTCTCTTACAAGATACTGTACGTTGATGCTCGCTCAAGCTTTCGGAATTTTCAGAAAATTTGAGCGGCTGCTCTGCTTGGCATTGCAGAAGTTGCAACTTCCTTTAAAAGAATGCTTGTCTGCTGAAGTAGTGAAACCTGACAGACTACTGGAAGCAGGGTCTGGAAAGGGAGTTTTGAGCTCAGAAACTTTGATATTCTTTGTGAATATTTGACTGTAATTCCTTCTTCTGCTGAGTAGAATGCAAAAATGTCATGAGACTTGTTTTTTGTTTTTTTTAATTGGGCATGCCAGCCAAAATTTAAAATATTAAAATACTCTCTATAAGCTGCTTATGAATAAGAAGTAGGATAAGAATTAGTCATAATTTTGGCAATGATTTAGAATCTAATCAATTAGCTGCAGTTACAGCTCTTCTCTGAAGTGGTGTATCCACAAACACAGTTATGTGAAACCTTGTTTGGATCTCGCTTGTGCAATATTATTGTATTTTAGTGGTATTTTAATATAATTTTGGACATAAAAATGTCAGATTAGGCCAAAAAAACAGTAGAAAAATACATTAGTGCTCTTTTAGGTGACATTACTACAGGCTTGTAGAAGGACGAGTAACATTAGGTAGATTTGGTTTTCATTCAGCCGGTGTTATTTTTCAGAATAACAAGCTTGTAAAGTCAACAGGAAAACCATTGGCACTAATTATGACTAATGTTTCAGTGTAGTGCATGAAGCATTTAAATACCATGTAGTCTGAGATATTTAATTTTACATGTTCTCAAAGCTTTTTTTTTTAATGGTGGTCTTATTTTTAAAGTATATTAAGCCTTTTTCAGGAGAAGTTTGAAATTAAAGTGACATCAATGGGACTGTCTTGGTTTAAACCAAAATGTAAAATGTGGCTCTCCAGATTATCTTCTTAACTATCAAGTTTACTTGGTTTTTGGATTAATATTTTCAGTTATGCTTAATCACTTTCTCTGTTTAGTGCCATATTCATTCTCTCATTTTTAATGTACTTATTATATAGGCTCAAGCTTCATCTTTGTCCAAGTGTGTTGCTAAAATAAAGGTAATTTTTCAAGGGTGGTTAGCAGCATAAATGTAAGAATGTATGTCTGCAAAATGTGCATGACTTTGCAGGAAATTGTTTGGGGTTTCTCTGTGTGTATATATATGTGTGTGTGTGAGGACCAGAAAAGCAAACTTAGGCAACTTCTCACATCTCGTTCATACTTTGCCCAGTTAGAGTGGATATGTTTGGTTTCCCAGGTTTTTCCACAGATGGGCTTACTTAAATGCAACTTGATTGTAGTTCTCAATGGATTTTGTTTTTAAAGTGGGCACTGGGGAGTGCCTAAAATAAAACTAGCCAGATTTCTCTGAATTTGTTCTCTTTTTGGCATGAAGTTTACCCATCCAGCCGAATGAATAAGTTTTATCTTTTCCATGTACCTCTGATGTAACAGAAAGAAATGGTCTTTTGAAGTCGTGACAGTCATAGTTATTACAAAAGGGTGAATGGGGGAGGAAAAGAAAAGAAACTAAGTAGGAACAAGTCTAGACCAACAGTGACTAGTAGTGTCATAAACCATGAAATGAAAGCAATGTATTTATAAAAGTTCATTGATAGAGCTCCTTGCTGGATGTTACACTGCCATGAGAACTCATGACTATATTCATCATTAAAATTAAGTTTTGGAAAACTCTCTTACAGACTTCAAACCATTGATGTTAATCAATATTGGAAATCAAAATCTTTACTCATCAAAAGATGAATAAACATTTTTTTCACAAATATACAAATCCTATGAAGATGGAAATCATCATTATGCAGAGTTTAACTTTTTTTTTAAAGTTAGGAGGTTTAGGTCTATCCTGAGGGTAGTGTATTCCTGTATTTTCCCAGTCTTCTCCGTAATGACTTCATATAATCATAGGATCATGCCTAATTTTTACACTGGTGAGAAAATACCTTGCTTAAAGTACATCTCATCTTCTTATATGAGAAGGAACTTTTCTTTTAAATTGCTCAGCTAACTAAGATCTTGAGTCTGTCAAATTCTCACTGGCATTCTTAGTTTGTCTTGTTCATTATTTTAGTAGAACATATTTTACATGACTATGCAAGAAACAAGAGAGAAATAATCGCCCATCATAGAAAACTTTTTCAAAATAATGGATGGTAGACATAGCAATAAGAATTAAACTGTTTGGAAGAGAACTTCAATAAAAATCTAAATCCACTTTGAAATATTGGAAAAGGCATAGAAGTAAGGTCTGCCCTTTGTTTCTGTCACTGTTGTTTTTTTCTTCTATGCCCTTTTCTTCTTGGCTCCCCAGAGGCCTTTACTTACAGTGCAATGGTGACATTGTGCATATCACAGAAAAGCAAATACAGTGGTTCAGTTGTAATCTTAGCTCCTACTGCCCACATAGATTCATGAGCTCTCTTCATTTAACCTTGCATGTTGGTAACCGGAAAACTTGGAAAGACAAATAAGATAGGAAAGGAAATTATGTACCATATTGGGCTTCTGTTAATCCTTCTTTTTCAAAGGTAACAAAAATATTTTACTCCACAAAAACCAGAGTTTAAATGGTGCCTGCCAGTTCCAGATGATGTTTCCTGGAGAAATGTTTTAGGGAAGATTTTGCTTCTACTCTGTCTTCCTGCTTAGCCTCCCTAATTTCTGATGTCAGTCATAGGTAGAAGTGCTGAGCTCTCTGTTCCCTGAACTAGATTATGAAATTGTACCCCCGATGAATAGGAGGTATTGTATTGATAATTCTGAATTGGAAACCAGAGACTTAACTGTGACTAAGGGCATTTCTGTGGGTAGGCTTGGCTCTGCGTTTTCATGGGGCTTTGGATTCGCTACCAGCCTATCTAATGAAAAAAAATAACCAGGAGAGCTGTTCTCACTTTTGAGTCATCTCACTTTTGGGTCATCTCACTTTTCTTGGGTGCAGCACTGCTGTGGACCTTTAGCTGCTGGAATGCATGCTGGTAGTGGACTGACAAGCAATGGTGTCAACCATGGTGTGAGAACTTCACTGTGCAAAACCTGCTGGCTTTGAGTATTTCAGATCAACTTGGTATAAGAAAACTGGCTGTTCAGGACAACTCAGATGGAAAATCTACTCTGGAAAAAGCATTCACTGTAGCATCCTGGGAATCGTCTCAATTCCCAGCACTCACTACTTTCTTTTTGTGGGTAATAAATGTTTTGAAAGTATATTGGTCTCTTCAGAGGGCATATATTTGTCTTCAGTGTTTTCTGGTGCCAGTGTGAGTTCTTCAGCATCAGAGGCACTGAAGGGTGTTTTTCACCTTTGTGGATGACCTTCTCATACAACTGAATATGCAAAGCTGAGATGTTGCATCACACAGAAGCATCCAGATCCACAGAATTCTGCTGGAGTGGTTAATGGGGGCATGTCCACTGTGGATTGTGATGAAACAGTTCCTTGCTATTGTGTGAGACTGGATATACCACTTTCTTCCTGGACTGAACCTGTTTACTGGGCACTTTAGGTATTGAAAAGAAATGCTATAAACATGAATGCAAACGTGAGTGTTGGAGTCTGGAAAATAAAGTTAGAAACAAATTTCCTTTGTGTTGAAGCCAAGGCCTATTGAAATTCATATAGTGTAACCATATTAACATGGTTATTACTAAAAATGGATTGTATAGTTATGTTGTTTCTAAGATCATTTCAAGCAGGTCTGTCTCCATGTCCTGATTGCATGACTTTGAAAGATCTTGTAAATGGGTTGCCACTAGGGTTCTTGTCTTATTTTCTTTCTTGCTATTTTCACTGGTTAGTTCAGTTGTAACCCTGTGATTTTTTTTTTTATTTTTTTTTAAACAAGGAACAAAAAAACGTGCTCTTACATCTGTTTGTGTCTGCAGTTATGCACTCTGGCCCTCTCCAAGGCCAGCACAGCCCTGACCATTGAGAGCTGCTCCAGAGAACTGTTTCTCTAAAACTCTGCAGTCTTCCACCAGCATGAGTTAAATATTTCTTGGAACAAAACTTCTCAGCTCATTTCAAAATTATTCCATTTATTTAATGAGTGTTGGGTCTTTGAACAAGCCACAGCTGATAAGAAAAATGTACAAAGCCTGAATACTTAGCATCATCTTGCTAGTCTGGTGCATATCTGTTCTTCAGCTCTGGAAAAACATGAGCTTCTTCTATTCACTTAGCTGTGGCAAAGTACATTTCCAAGAGAACTTTCTCACTTCCCACTGGCTGGCAAGAGGTCTCTCAAGTTGCTACCTCAGCACTGCTGCTCTGTGACAAAGATACATGAGCAGCTGGCTTTTGTGAGGAGGGAAGAAGCCCCTGATAAGTTAATTACATGCACATGCTTTCAGCTGGATGCCCCTGGAAGGCATTTGTGGGACACATTATCCCTGACAGGACCTGGCACCATATACAAGCAGACAGTGGGGAATGAGAGAGGTGCTTGTTTTCAATGGCACCTATAGATAAAGGGTAAAGCACATTCCCATGTTACAGGAATTCTGCAGTGTATGTTCCAGAGCTGTAAACTTTCTTAAAAGCTTTGGGATGCTTGCCTCTTGAAATCTGAACTTCAGTAAAAACTGAATGCAGGAACTAGCCAGCATTCACTTTTTCAGTTGTTTTTGCTGTTTATTTGTTCCTTCAAATGTTACATTTTGGGTGTTCTTTAACTTTTAACCTCCATGGGGTATACTGATGTTTTAATTGCCCAGCTTGCTTAATAGGAGGCCAAAAGAAGAAAGAGGAGAATGAGCTTGAACAGTAGGCATGAAGACAATAAATTTAGCTGACTTCTGGAATTGCAGCTGTAATGTTGTGGAATTTGATACAGATGGAAAATAGGAGTTGAAAAGCGCAAAATTTCCAGTTTGGGTGCCATTTTGAGTAGGCTGTGTGGGTGGTTGATGGTGCTAAATGCCCGGCAGGCAAGTAAAGGGAGAATCTCGTTCCAGCTAGTAACAGACAGCTAGAAGTGGAGGGGAAGGGGGCTGGGGTGGTGGTTTAAATGTCCCAGTGCAGCTGTTTTGTAATAAATCATTAATACTTGTGGCTAAAGCTCAGCTCATCAGTATTTGCTACTTCCTTGTCCATAGAATTCTTTTCTACAGTAGTTTCAGTACTATTTTTATGGTATCTCTGTTTAATGTCCTACTGTATGTAATGAGATGGTTCATGAGGCGCTGAAATTTTTTTTTTGGTCAGACTGCATGTCATATAGCAGGGCAACATCGGTTTTGACTGTTTTGTTCAGCTATCAGTCTTCAGCATGAAAGTGGCATTACTTTTAAGAGGGAAGTGCTGTTCCAGGACATGCAATACCAGTGTTAGTAGACATCTCTGCATCTGCTTTGGTTTTGGATTCTCAGTCCAAGTTCTGATGCTTTGTTTTGGCATCAGGCCCACGTCCAGGAGCAGATATTTTCATCTGGTGCAGATGCATTTCCTGTGTGTTCATGTGGCTCTCCTTAAAAAAACCAAAAAAAACCCATACAAAAAAAACCCCAAAAAAAACCCCTAAAAAAAAAATGCAGGAAACGATTCTTAATTTGAAAAAAAAAAAAAAAACCCAAAACCAAACCCGCTTTTTCTCCAGTAACTTTTAAGAGGCCTTGAGAGACCATGAAAATACTTAAGCTGTCTGGTACATTAACATCCAGAGGAAGGGGAAAGGACAAATTTATTCTGCTTGATAGTCACTAAGTATTTGAGAGTGTTCTTGTCTACCTGTCAGTTAAAGCAGGATTTGTTGTTCAAGATGGACTCATGCCCCTTTGACGACAGAAGTCCTTTGAAATGAATGGCCCAACATTTTTCTTCTCTCGTTAGGTTTTAGATGAAGCTGTAAAGGGTTTATTTATATGTTATAAAATTATAATAGTTCTGGTTCAGTTTTGAACTAAGTGGAGGTCCTTGGAAACAAAAAAAGTATCCCATAATGTTTCAGAAGGGGTGAAATGCAAAGCATTTCTAATGTGATGTGAACAATTTAACTCTGTCTTGTGTGTAGGAAATGGAGTATAATGGTTGTAATCACTTGGCTTTTATTGTTCAAATGAACCTTTTGTTAGTTTCCAGCTTTTAAGAGGAAGGTTGTAGTTCCTGCAATCCTGTCCTTTAGGAAAGATTACAAGAATCCCACACAGTTACATTTAAAAATCTGCTTTCAGCTACAGCCAGAAAATAAGGCTGTGCTATATGTAGTGCATAGCGAAAGTGGAAATGACTCAGTTCAACAAGTTCCCAAGTGTATTGGTGGTTCATTTCAGAGGGAATGACACTGCAATGCATGTGGTAATTATCTCCATGAAAGAAGCACACGGTCTTGTGAATGAAATTTAGAATTTAAGAGCAATGTTGAGTGTGAGGTAATAATTGGGAAGTCATTTGGGATGCAAAAGCAGTGAAAAGAGGATGGCTATTTTTACAGCTGGAAAGTATGAGTTGTTGTTCACAAATACTATTAATATCAAGTATTCCTTTCAATGAATTTTAAATTATAACTCTCAGGCCTGGAGGGGGAAGCTGTTTTTTGTTTTTTTTTTTTCCCCTTATCCTATAATTTTTAAAGGGTTTGAAATGCAGCTCTGGTGCTTGCAAGTTTTCCTGCTGCAGGTGGAAGAGAGACGTCATAGTGCTGATCTCCTCAACAGGTTGTGTTCTGAAATCATAGCCCAAACAAAGGGAAATGCACAGTTTTACCACCTCTCCCAGCTGCTGTCACAAGAAACACTGACTCAGACACACCTGTGAGTCAGAATTCCTGTAGGTTCCTTCCTACAGCCCGGTAGTAGTAATTTGCCTCCTACTTCACCTGTAACCTTTACTGTTCTCAACCTCTGCATTGTCTCTCTTCATGTGAGCACACAGCAGAAGTGAAACTAAGCTGTCTCTTACTGTCCTCTTCCAACCCATCTACTCTGAAAAGAGGGCAACCAGTCAGAAAAATACCCTGTTCCTCTGTGCTTGAGCACAACATTTAGGTAGACAGTAAATTATAAAAGGACTCTTTTTCTCTGAACTGATAAGTAACCAGGTCATAAGCTACATAAACAGGAACTGGACTGAAGAAAATCAAAGGTCATGAGGTTTCTTAAATGCAGTGGAGATTCTTACACAAGCTGCTTTGCTAAAGGATAGTAATGTGGTTTATTTAAATTAGGTTTCTTTCCTCTGGTTTCACAGACCTTGTGTTCTTCGTGGGGGTCTCTGTTTTTGCATTGCAGTTTTACTTTTCAGAACGTAATTTGCTGTTTATTTTTAACGTCCTCTTAAGAGCACTCACCCTCAGCTTATTATTTTCAAATGAGCCAACGATTTTTGATTCTTTTCTTTTTCGGTTGTCTGCCTTAGATCCTCTGAAGGGTCTGAGACAAGTGCTGAGTTACCTATTTTGCAGAGTTATTTCAAGTGGCATAACTGACAGAAGAGATAACTGCAGAAGAAAAATTGCATCTTTGCATTGATTATTGTAATGGTAGAATACCTAATTAGACATGCAGACAATAATCTCTAATAAGAGAAAAAAAAAGTCCACCCTGCAATATATTTAGGCATCAGTAAGAAATGAAATGAGTTAACAACAGGAGAAACAAATGGTCTGTGGTTAATTTGATCACTTCCTTTGTTACAAAAAGGCAACCATCAAGTTTTAGAAGGCTTATTCAGATGTGACGGGGACAACCCCTAAGCAACAGCAGCAGGAACATCCACTGCTAATCATTCTCCTTTGCCAGTTTTTATTCCAGTCCTGCAATTGCTCTGCTCACAAAAAGGAAATATGAAAGGTTGTTTTGTTTGAGCAAGGACGGTCAGACTAAGTGTTCAAAAGTATGACTCCTGCAGCTTCTTACAGGTTTAAATTTTCATTTAAAATATTCTGTAATAAAATGCAGCATAAGTAACATAACTAGCAAACCTTGTGCAGAAGTTGTCTTTTGCTTTCCTATTATTAAGCATAACCTGTATCAGGATGGGGAATACTGGAACAAGAAATAACTTTAAATGCTAAACACCTTTTGTTTTATGAGAATAGTGGGACAGAATCGGAGAATTTTAGGCAAGTTTTGGTTCCTTAGAATTCAACATGATTTGAATTCCGAGCTATACACACACAATTATATTTGAGGTGAAACCAGACTAAAAGAGGAATGTCTTATGGATCTGATTTTGAGTCAGATGAAGAGAGCAGAAAGCTTATAAAAACAAAAAACCCATTAATTTTATCATCTAACCTAAAATCTGGAAATGACAGTCTAAGAGCTTGGCCCTGGCAGATCTGAAACAACTCTGATCCTGTTTCAGGTCTGAGTTTGGCTGTTGTTGAAAATACAGATTAAGAGAGTGCATCTGTGGCATATTTTTCATATTAAATGGTTTATTCACAAATTGATAAGCAAAGTCATTATTTCCTTATCCCACATGCCAGGGCTTTTACGCCATGTGGACATTTCATTGCACATTAACTTTTGCACACAAAAATGTCCTGTTTAAATTTGTGAATTCACTACATAGAATTGTGAATTCACTATATATGACTGCTCTTTCTCCTTTTAACCAGTTGGAGCATCTCTGCAAGCATTTAGCAAAAGAATCTGAAACTTTGTTTTTTTCGTAAATATTTAACTCCTTGCAGTGTGTTGAAAATCTTAGCATTGCTCAGCAAACAGACCTTTGGGGTGTTCTGCTTAGGTTGAGAGACAGTCTGCCTGGGTTAGGTACTCATTCAGGACTCCTCACCTCCAAAAACCTGCCTTCCTGAGCAGTTGGTAGAGTCTTTGCTTACTTGGCATCATCAGCAGCATGCAAGAAATTTTGCAGCAAGTAATTGAAGCCCAATCACCAATGACCCACTCTGGACACACTCAAGAGAAACAGAGCAAATCTACCAAGTTTTCAAGGCAGAAGGACCAAAAGATTTAATATTAGGAATTCTGGAGCAAAAGTAGCTTCTGTAATACAACACAAGGTCCACTCATGAAGTGCTCTATCAGTAGATAGAAGCCACATCTGTATGATATTTAATGAAAGCTTTCAAAAAAGCCTCTTAATCTGATTGCTAACAAAATATCAGCACTTTTGCTAATGGTAAGAGGCTTTCAGTGTAGTATCTATGTGCTGCAGTAAGAAACATGCATTGGTCAGTAGCCTCTGTTATGTATAATTTGCTGTATTTCCATTTTGGGGCAGAATTTTGATCTTTACTCTGTTTAAGTCGTCTACTAGATATTTGTCTAATTTCCTCTTGTAGAATGTGAGACTCACTTTTGTATTTATTTTGTGCATGTGTGTGCATTTTTTGGTAATTTACTTTGGATGATGCTGACTGTGTCCAGTTACATCCAAATGGGCATCTCTGAGAGACTACTGGCATTTGCAGAAAATCATTTCTTAATCACCTAGTCTTACCTACAGTTAAAAGTAGTTTGGTTTGGTTTTTCTCAGGTTTTTTTTTGTTGCTTTTTGTTTTTTTTCATAAGGCATAAAAATCTGCTAGAACAACTACTCAAAAAGCATGAAACAGAACTAAACTCAGAGGAAGAAGCAGAGTGGTCATTACAGTATTTTTATCTCATGGGTTTTTGGGTTTTGTTTTGGGGGGTATTTTTTCAAGTTGTGTTTAATTTAAAGGCTAACATACAGAACCTCCAAGTGTAGATGGAAATATTGAGGGCAACTGACGTTAAGCTCATTAGCACTCTGTTGGGTTTGCATGGCTTGGTTTTTAGTAGTGGGGATGACCACAGAGGTGGTTTCTGTGACAAGCTGCTGGAAGCTTCCACCATGTCCAGCAGAGTCAATCCCTGATGGCTCCAAAGACAGACGTGCTGCTGGCCAAGGCTGGGCTGGTTGGAGATTGTGGTAACACCTCTGTGATAACATTTAAGAAGAAATCAAGGCAAAGGTTGGAGTGCAGTTTTAATTCCAGTCAGAGAAGAGAAGAGTGAGAACATGTGAGACAAACACCTGTGCAGACCCCAAGGCCAGTGCAGAAGGAGGGACAGGGGATGCTCCAGGCACTGGAGCTGGGATTCCCCTGCAGGCTGTGGTGAGGACCGTGGTGGAGCAGGTTGTTCCCTTGCAGCCCAGGGAGGTGCACCAGGAATGCAGAAATCCACCCCAGCCCGTGGAGGAGATCATGGCCAGTCCATGTGGATGCCTGGAGGAGGCTGTGACCCCGTGGGAGACCCATGGAGAGAGGGGCCCTGCTCCCAGGCTGGAGCAGCCTGTCCTTGGAGCACTGCACTCCATGGAAGGGTGACCCACACTGCAGCAGTTTTGGGAGGAATGCTCCCATGGGATGAACTCTGGTTGCAGCAGTTGCCAGAGAGTGAACTCTGTGGGAATGAGAAGAAGTCAGAGAAGTTCATGGAGAGCTGTCTCCTATGGGAGGGATCCCACAGTGCAGTGGAGGAAGGACTCCTCTCCCTGAGCAGCAGGAGAAGCCTCGGGTGATGAACTGACCATAACCCCCATTCCCTGTCTCCTGCTGGGGTAGGAGATAGAGCTGGGAAGGAGGGAAGGTGAGGGGAAGGTATTTTTAAAGGCTTATTTTACTTCTCATTATCCTGTTTTGACTTTGTTATTAATAAATTCACTTTACATCTCTTAGCTGAGCCTGGTTTGCCTGTGATGGTATTTAATGAGTGATGTCTGCTGGTCCTTATCTCAGCCCATGGACCCTTTGTTAAATTTTCTCTCCTCTGTCAGATGCAGAGGGGGTGAATGAATGGCTTTCATGGGTACCTGGCAACTGGCCTGGGTCAACTCATGACAAGTATCAAATCATTATCATCTATACACTCTTCTAAAGAACTTTTTCTGTCAAGTGAGTAATGAGTTTGCAAGAAATGTGCTAAGTGCAGCATAACCTATGAACATGGTTCAGTCAAAAAGAGGTATATTGTATTAAAGCATACATTTCACTTGGGTACTCATAAATATATTAATTTAGCAGATTATATTCCTTTAGTGACCTATTTGTAATAGTTTATCTTCTATGTTACTGTTGCTTGTGTTATTAATAGTCTGTCTCTACACCTGAGCTCATTGCCTCTGCTACAATGATTGAGAGTCTGCATCAACCAGCTGCAGAAGTGGGATTGATAACCCACTCTCTTTCTTCTCCTTTTCGGACATTTACCACTATAAAGTGAAAGTTTGGTAAGCACCTCGGATAGAAGTTTTTGACTGCCTTCTGGCCAGTCTACTTCCAAAGAAGCCTACCAGTGTCTGTAATCCACATTACATAGACCATTAATGAATGGAAGATTTCTTCTCAGAAGCAGGAAATGGTAGCAGCTGCAGAGGAACATATTTTTACTGTACTAGAGATTCAAAGCATGCTTTCAATGCCCAAACATATTTTCCTGGTTGTATTTCTAAAATTTATGTATGTGCTTTTGAAATGAGCTTGTGCATGTTTTCTCCGTGAATTGAGCCACCAAATACTTGGGTAAAACTGCTACCTGCTAGGAACTATTTCATCATGGATGTGTCATTTTCAGGATAGGTATTTGCAATTTTTCAAGCAAATATTTAAAATATTTTAAAACTCTTAATTGCTTTTAGAAATCTAATCTCTGTAAATGTGAGTTCGTGAATGATAGAAATGGGTAACAGTAGTCTACTGAAAGTAAGTGTAGCTCATATTTTAAAACATTTATAAATTATATATATGTGGTATTTTGGAAGCTCTGAAAACCTTAAAATATCTGACAACTGTGGAAATCTTATGGTTTCTTTAACCACGAATGCTGGTCAGTATTGCTCGTAAAGATTATAGTCATTGTACACTCATGTTCTAAAAAAACTCATCAGTCTGGCAAAGTGGCTTGACTTCTTTTGAAGGATGCCTGTGGTAAGTTTTCAAGAGGGCCTCAGGGTCCCTGTACAAGTAGGAGTTAGAAGCCCCTATTGCATCCTTTCTGTTAGGTTGTTTAAAGTCTTGGATGGGTATTACAAGCTAACAAGTTACAAAACAATTTAATATTATATACTCCAACTATGTGCATAAGCTTAGACTGGGCCACTTTGACACAGGAAACCACTGATGTGTTTGCAGGATTGACGTCTAGGGGAAACAAGAAAACTGGGAACATGCGGTGAACACAGCTCTAGCGCTTTGCTAGATTTTTCTTGTTAGAGATTAATATGTCAGCATGATTTACAGTGAATTGAGTGCTGCCAATGTCTCCTGGTCATCCAGTAAAACAAAGCCTGTGTGTGTCTGTATGACAGAGGTGAGTGAAGGAACTTTGCAGCCCATATCACCAAACCCAAAACTGCAACATGACAAGTAATTTCCGATGCTAAAGTCTTTGCTTCTTTTGAGGACTACATGCTGCATCAGTGTTATTTAGGCATAATAGGGCCTGGAAACCATAACTGATCCTTTTCCAATAAAAATGTCTCTTTGCCTCTTCTTTGTGAATGCCGTAAGGAAGTATGCTGTGTATAAAAGGACTTCCATGTTTAAGCAGGAAGAGAATAACAAGTTTGTATATAAGGACGGAATTAGCTGCAAACCTTCCTTTCCTCTCTTCCCTCCCTTCACTTTTTTAACTCTGTATCTGGCATCAAAATGACAGCAGGAAGAAACTCATATTTCTATGTAGTCACAAAAAGAGAATGAGAATTTGAGGCATTGGTGCATGTCCTTTGTATGTTAACAAGAAAAATATCAGGGTGATTTAGAATCTTTGTTCAGTCTTTACTGCTCTTCTGAGCACTGCTCACGTGAAGCTGCTAACAAAGGGCTTCTTTTTGTTTTGCTGAAGTATAATTTTTAATGCTGCTGACAGACTTGGTTGCTGAAATTCAACCTCTGGTTATTCACAGAGCAGATATAGCAGACAGCTGCTGTTGCATTTTCTTGAGAGTGTTCCAGAAGCTATACTTCTTCCAGACCTTCCAGACCTTTGGGGACCACTTACTGAGGAATGTGGAGAACTTGGTGTTGCTATTCACACAATCCTTGGACTATTTTTTAAGGTTATGTAAAATCTCCTGGCTGCATTGTCATAGCAGCCACCTCAACACTGACCACCAATTTTACATACAGCAACTTTTTCTGTCAGATTGGAACTAATGATCTGTGGGCAGGAATGCTTTGTATGCAAGTATTGATGTGCTTTTCTGAAAGCTAATTTTATTAGAATATAATTGGTGGTGACAGTCTAGGGAGGTAATTTCATGCTTAATTTTGACAGTGAAGTAAGGTTGCCCATTTCTCCCAAGTAAGGGTGGGAGTTGAGCTCATTAAGTTAGTTTTTTGTACTATAACAAACAAGTCAAAAATAGATTAATCCTCTTAAATGTGTACACTCTACAAGTCTTTAGTGCTTGTGATTGAAACTACAGCATAAACAAGTCACCAAGTACCTATCTATACCTGCATACATGTCAGCACTTTAACTTCTTTGCAATAAGTAGATGTGCAGTCACTTTGACTGTCAGCTGCTGAGGACTGGGAGACATTTAAATATTGTTACAGATATTAGCATATTTTTATACACTTTAGATCTAATTTTTCTACTTTTATTTAAACGCAGGTTCTTAAAATTTGGTCTTAATTAGATAGTGAACTGGTATTTATGCTTATGGTACTATGCAAATGTTTCATTTATTTAAGAAAATATGCAATTGAACCCATTTTACCAATATTTATGGATTTAAGAGGTCCTGGGGAATAACAGGTGAAGAAAGGGGAAATTAAGGTTTTACAGTAATCCTGTTCCTTCTTGAGCTCTTTCATTATTATCTATATTAGTCTATCATAAGTATCCTTGTATATATTCCAGCTCTTAATGACTCATTCTGAATATAAAAAATAAAACTTCCTTTTATGTAGACAACTGAGTAATTTCTGAAACTCTAAAGGGTTTGGAATTGTCCAGCAGTGTGGTTAATTTCCATGTGGTGTATATTTCTATTCCCCTTTTTTTTGGTGAATGAGTATGCTTTGGTTCCTCTGTAACATTTACAGGAAAAGGAAGCAATAATGCTATTAGTACTCTGAGCCTGGGTTTTTGTTTTGTTCCAGGCAGAGTTCCTAGCCTTGAGAGTGAGTATGTCACTTGGCAGCTTGAAAAGCTTTACCTCCTTGAAAAAGTAGTTACTTGCAGCACCCTAAAAGGAAATTGCTTCTTTCTTGTTGAGCAACAAGTTTTTGCTAATAGGGACTGTTATTCCTATACTCTGGAACATTAAAGTTTAACAACTTTTTACTTTTTTCACAGCACTTCTATTTATCTAGAGATGTTAGGCTGCTCCTAATCTGAAAATTTATGGATCAAGCTGCATCTGTAACAGAGTAGGAAGCAAATCAAACAACAGGAATTTTTTATCATTGCCTCTATAAAATGAAATAGTCAAGCCACGATGGAATTTCAAAGGTTCATTTCTAAGCTGTGTTAGGTTTTAGTTAGTGAAAGAACCTAGTGACTTACATTGCCACTTATTTATAGTACTTATTTACTCTACTAAACTTGCATAGGTACATTTTTATGTTAGACTGCCACTTCAATTCTAATTCAGTGTTTACAGTTTTCCAAGTTTGACTTTATTTTTAAAATGTATTTCAACCAGTATTGATAACAAAAATGCCTTGAAAATGAAAATTTTCTGTCAGAATACATTCCATCAATGTAATTAAAAAAATATATTAAAGATTTCATTTACTGAAATGTCATTCCATCTTTTAGTACAGCAGTTTTTGAGCAATATCCGTGCAACTATATTTCATTCTGAAGAGGTTCTTAAATCCTTTTTCTCTCTCCACCCTGTAATATTTCTTCTTTGCCCTAAACTCAAAGGATTTTAAAAAATAGATTAAAAATATTTTTTAAAACTTCCCCCTGAATCATCCTTTGTTGGACAATGACACCATAAGTCTGGTTTTCCCCATTTAAAAATTACTAAGGACCATATCATACTGTCCACTGCAAAGGACACTACAGCACTTTCAGAAACTGTGGCTAATTTGTGTGGCAAGAGGAAGGAAATTACAACCTATGAAGCATTCTCTCTTACTTAGTAGGAGTCATACCACATTTTCTCAGAGTAGGGAATCCCGTGTGACTTGGGAAAAAAAAAAAGTAGATTCTTGCCTATTTAT
The DNA here is from genome assembly GCF_009819885.2 of Catharus ustulatus. Lineage (NCBI taxonomy): Eukaryota > Metazoa > Chordata > Aves > Passeriformes > Turdidae > Catharus > Catharus ustulatus. The sequence continues at coordinate 18,641,531 of NC_046222.1, read as the reverse complement.
GCAAGAAGCAGCATTTTCTCTCCTAATTTTATTATATGTTTTTTAATGCCTGATGTAGTTACCTGTGCTCTGAGAAGCCAGTTAATTCCTGAATCTGATTATTAAAAATGGCAGCTTCAACCAAAACTCTGTGATAGCTGAGTTACCTAGGGCAGCCTAGAAATGTCTGTTCTGAAACAAAGAATTTTAACGCAGCATAGAGGTTGACATGGGATCTTGGAGGCTTTAAGAGCCAGGTGGGTACAGAGCCCATATTTCCTAAACAAGGTAAATTACAGGGCAGAAATTCTGTGATGCACATGATGTCCTAAGCCACAGTCTGGGTCTCAAACTCTGCTCTCAGCATGGCTGGCTCACCATGTTAGAAACCTACAGAAACGTGCTAAATGACGACTTCCATGCTTCACAACTCTTCGTGTCTAGTTTGTGGTAGTTTCAAAACAGCTTGCTTTGACAGAAATACCCTATATAAAGTAGCTCTGTGGCAATTCAGTGGATTTTTGGAAGTTATCTTGCCCTTGTATCTGCAGCCTCATGCACTCTTTCACTCCCTTTCTCCATCAAAAGGAGATATTATAAAGTTTGTAGGTTTTTATTTACTCATTTTTTACATCCTTTCTATTTTGATATGAACAATGTTTTTTCCTTGTGGAATGTGATTCAGCAGAGCAGAGCACCATTTCTTTAGCTTTAAAGTTGTTTAAATGGACTCTGAGTTAAAAAGAACTAGTTCCCACCCTGTCTCTATAAATAATTGCTTCAAGCCAAAAACTGATTTTCCTTTCTTGAAGGACCTCAGGGGAAGGATCCTTATTTATCCAGATGTGATACACAATTATCCAAAAATGCTCATTCTTCTCCCTCCTCAGCTGAGTTTAGTGCTACCTGATCATAAGACTTTCAGTATTCAGTACTGTACCACAGGCTGTCGTGTTTTGAGGGTGGCTGTGTTCCCCATAAATGATATAGGAATCCCGTTCTGTGACAACAAAATGGGATAAGTAGTGCCAAGCATTTAAATTGTTGCAGAATATGAGTCCTCAATTGTCCCCTCGATAACATAAATAAAATTTAGGCCATGCTAATTCGTGAGCCATTTTGCCTTGCCTTTCTTTTGCAGTCTGGTTGCTACTAAATGTTACTTATTTGGTGAAATACCCTAATAGAACACAATACTCTTTAAACGTTTTTTGGTTTTGTTTTTTTTTTTTCTATAAATCCACCAGCAGTTATTATGTCGATATGCACATTGGATCAAACAAATGGCTGCTTGAAGTGGTTGTTAAAGTCTCTATGATATCAGCAAATTACCTAAGTGTAACTTTGGGAAGTTTTTGCATGACTTCCAGGAGCTGGAGGGCAACTGAAGTAATAAGTGATTATGACTCATAAAGAATAAAAGGAGCTGAAGTGGGAAATTACGGGAAAGAGCATAAGCTCTGGCTTTTCCCTGCTGTGATTTCAGGGTTATTTTTATTAGAGACAAGGGAACTTTTGCATGCCTAGGGATAAGGCAAAATAAATAGGGACACAGATATCCTTAGAGAAAAAGTAAGTGAAGGAAGTAAGGAAGTAAGGCACTAATAATCTCCAAATTCTGGTGCAGGAAGAATCAGCAACTTGTTTTTATGCTTTTATTTCCACCCCCCCTTCTCTTTTCCACTGACACCACCGCTCCACTCCCCCTCCACCCCACCCCAATTCCCCTCAGTAATCAAGTGCGCTAAGGTTAGGGTGATCCGTACTGTTTTCAGGGTCTCAACAGCTGAAGTTACTATTAGAATGCAACCAAATTCTTCAAATTAGAGTTAGTGAAGGAGTTCAAGCTGTCCTCAGTAGGACTGGACTGTGAAACCTCCTATTTTAGTGTAACTGGGGTAAAAGGTGCAGTACATTATGAGCAGTGTCTTCCTGAGCCCTATGTTACTTGTAGAGAAATGTCTGCATATGCAGAAGCTGTCCTTGAAATTAGGATTAAAAAGACACTACTATCCTCAACAAAGCAAACATGGTAGTAACAAAAGGAAGCTAGATGTAACTTCTCATTAATATAACATGCCTTCCCTTCCACTATCTGCCAGATTTCAGAAAGCTCTTTTTGAGAGGGGCAGAACTCATAGCTGCTGAATTCAAGGTGGATGTTTGTGATGTGTATCTGTGGAGGCCTAACAGACAAGAAAGATTTGATCATCCAAACCATCAGACCAAAAAATAAAAATATATTTTACGGAACCTCATAAGATAAATCCTTGTGTTACAAAAGCTCTCTTCCTACTCCTCCCTGTGAAAGCAGCAACAAAGTCTGTAGGTACAGCTGCCCTGTGTGTCGCTTGTGTTAGCATATCTCATCCACACCCACAAAGGCACACAAAGCTATTTTGCTTTGTGCTGGAATAGTGCCATCCAGGAGTAGCAGCCAAAAGGAAAAATTCCTTTCAGCCACATTCATTGCCCTAAGTCAAAAACAAAGCAGAAGGATGCGCCTCTCTCTTTCACACTTGTGAAGCTGGAGAGAGCGCCAATATAAGCCATGGCTGATGCTCTGAAATGGTGCAAGCCCGTGTCACTATTTCAAATTCAGTGATGTAACCTGAGCATACATTAACTCATTTTCTTGTAAATTAAAGCTTTTAAAAGTAGTTTAAAGATTTTGGGCAATGGAGCTGGTGAAGGGTCAGGAGCACAAGTCCTACGCGGAGCAGCTGAGGGAGTTGGGGATGTTTATTCTGAAGAAAAGGAGGCTACAGGGGACCTTAACTCTCTCTACAGCCTCCTGAAATGTGATTGCCAGGTGAGGGTTGGCCTCTTCTCACAGGCAAATAGTGACAGCACAACTGGAAATGTGCTTAAGCTGCACCAAGGGAGGGTCAGTTTGGAGATCAGGAAGATCTTTCTTCCCTGAAAGGATTGTCAGGCATTGGAAAGTGTTGCCCAGGACAGTGGGGGAGTCACCATCCCTGGAAGTGTTAAGAAACAGCCAGACATGACACTTACTGCCATGGTTTTGTTGACAAGGTGGTGTTCAGTCAAAGGTCGGACATGATGATCTTGAAGATCTTTTCCAACCTTACTGATTCTATTATTTCCCATTGTGTTGTTGTACTTGTTATAAATTATAATTTCATATCTATGGCATGCTGCAGCTCAAAGTAACCTATATCTCAGGCACTATGCCTTTTTTGTTTACTTCCTTGTTTAGCTTTAAGAAGAAAACTGCTTACCTCAAGTTTTTAGGATCTGTACTTTTCACTCAAATCAAAGGTAGGAGACTCACTGATTTGAGGAAAGGGGCTTAAATTTATCCACATGGTTTACCAATGAAGAAACATGAGAGAAATGCATGCCCTTGTATCTGAAGAGAAGGCAAAAGAGCAGCTAATTTGAGGAATATGAAAACCAGTTGGGACAGGGAATTTTAAACTGTATCTGTACCTGGACACTGGCCACCTCAGCTTCTAGATCTAGATGAACAATAAACATTTCAGCTGCAGTCTAAAAGTAAGATGTGCTCAAGCCAGCCAAACTTCACATGCCCTGACAAATCAAAAATGCAAGCACATAATCAAATAAAAGCCATAGCTTTGATCCAGGTTCTTGGCCTGAATAATAGTGGTTCAGGACCTGGGAGCTTAAAAGTTTGTATGTGTATAATTGGTATGCAACCTAAATAAATACTGTAGCTGGAGGTCATGGAGTCAGATTTTAAAAGGTCCCTAATACAATGTCAGCTGTGCTTAATCATCTAATTTGGAAAATAATACACAGATACCACCGAGAATGTGAACATAGATGCTCAACATCACCTTTAAACACCAGTGAACCAAGATTTAGGGTAGATAAAGTAGGGGAGTTTGATTTGGAATGCTAATGAAGGGCCAACATTTGCGTATCAGGAAATGTAGCACTGGTGGTCAATAACACAAAATAGTAACAAAAAATGTAAGCTGATTTCAGAAATTAATTATAAAATATTTTAATTCATAAATTTAGAAAGCTGAAGTAGAATATTTCGCAGTAAGAACTATAAGAAGTAGCAAACCAGAGCTAGTATGTCTGTGATTTATGTAAGGCTCACTAAAAAAAATAAAATTGTTCTCTCCCATAACAAAATGAAAGCTACCTGCTTTTTGTTTACAGAGCTGTTAATTTTTAGGCTAAATGCAGTAAAGACAAAAGCCAAGAAAGTTAAAAAATTGTATTTATTCTCCAAGTAGTCACCATGTCACTAATGAGAATGAAACTGCAGATGCTTTTGTTCATTATTAGGCAAAAGATTTACAAATTTGGTTCAGCTTTAGACCTTTATGCCATTTCTAACTTCCTTGATATTCTTCTCTGAAACAAAATAAAATAACATATATTGAGTTTTTGTATCACAGGAATCATCCCTCTTGGTTTGATTTCTTGGATAAAACTGATCCTGTATTTTCCCAAGACCTGCATTTTGTTTTAAAATTTGTAAAACCATCCAAAGTCCAACACCAGTTAACACAGCTTCTACAATCAATGTGTCAGCTGAGGATCTGACCTCTCCTTTTCAAGCCAGACACTATGTCCCATATAACAGCACATTTTTGTACATAATCTGCCAGCTCGTTACAGCTTTTCTAGCACTGAGACTTGCCCAGAGGCCATGAAACAGCAGAGGCCACCACTGTAGCTTGAATGATGACTTCCATCTGGGCCCACTGCGGAAGGCAGAGAGTCAGATGCAGTCTTATTCCTCTTTTGCTCTGCATGGCTGTTCTGGAACATTCTAGGTGAGGTACAAAGGCAAACTAATCACTCTCTGAACTGTTTTGGGTAATGTAATGGAGTAACAAAGAAGTTATCCTATGGGTTGTAGCAGAAAGTTAGAAAGGAAGACTCAGAGAGAGCAGAACAAGAGAATTCAGAAGCAGTACGAGTGCTTGTCAAACTCATGCAAATATTAGTTATTCTCTTGGGAGAAAATCACAACAAAAGTTCAATGGTGGGGAGCATGCAAGCACATTTTGATTTAGAGGTGTTTTAGATCACCCCATGGTTCCACCTCTTGCTGATGTTACTCTAATGAAGGTTTATTCAAACTACCTCAATGCACTTCAGCAGCTAAGTGAATTTTAGTATGTTTGGTGATATACTCCCCACACCAGAAGAACTGCAAAACGCTTAAACTCAGCACTATATTTAGGCGAGAGTCAGTCTTTTTTTTTTCCACAATTGGCCTAGAATGCACCACGTTTGCAATAATCCACCACCTGCTCCTGTTTTCCTCAGTTTAATCTACCCCAAGTTCAGCTTTAGAAATTTATATAAATAGATTGGTGTCCCATTTCTACAGACTGTCTATTTGATATTTCAGATTTTTTCTTGTTTCTAACTTTAGTGAAATACTTTTCCTACTAACTTCCTTGCTGTTTCTTTCATTTTTCTCTAAGTAGATCTCTAGTTCTGCAGTATATGATTGCCAAGAATATTCCCAGTCCCAGAGCATTGATCTCAGAAGAGCAAATCTAAATGAGAGAAATGTCAAGAAAAAGAATTCTTATTAGTATTTTCTTTTTCTATTATTACTAGGCAAAGAAAAATCCACAACTATAATTTTGCTTTTAAGGGCTCTTATTTACCAGAGAGAGAATTTAGGCTCAAGGCAGATTTTCATTACAAAAATGGCTAGCAGAGATATGACTTCTAGGTTCCTTTTTGTAGCTATTTTGTAGTCAATTATGTCAACTGTAGCCACTAAGATCCTTTCCAGGGTTACTTATTTTGGCTGCAAAAGTTGATTAGTCAAGCTTGATTACGCTGAAGCCAAGGAGAAGAACCTATTCCACAAGGCATCCTGGCCCCACCCTTGTTCAGTGAAATCCACTGGGGCTGGATATCTGAGCTTTGACGCGTAGGAAGCTGCTTAGGAAATGTGAGAACTTGGGGATTGTTGACTCCAGTGGAATTTGAGGCTTAAGCTGGTTGTGTTGTGGGTTTCCTTCCACAGTGAAATGGACTCAGGGTGATTTATTCTTTCCCCATACTAAAGCAAGTAGGGACAAATATAGAGCAAATTCAAGTTTACAGGATGCTGAATTTTTGTCACGTTCTTTGCAATGTGCTTTCTGAACTCAGTGGTTAAGGGAGTTTATTATGTCATTGAACTACTCTCCCTGTTGGGTGAAAAGCTTGGGTATATTTTTGTTTTGCCAGTCTTTCTCTTATAAAGTATTGATTTTTCTATTTTTTTTAACAGTGCCAAGTAGGATTACCACATTTTCTTTTTGGTTTTATACTTTATAAGTCTAAACTATTAGATACATAATAAAAGACTGGCAAAAATATAAAATTATTCTTCTTTGAAATGATAAAGGAAGTTTAGAACATATAGTCAAAAAAAAAAGTGGCTAGTTGAAGTTAGACCTTGAAAAAAATGAGAGAGGTTTACTTTATAAGAATTTTATCTTGAAACACCTTAATTCTTAAAGTATCTAGTATTAAATGTTGTTTTATCATATTTCTTGTCCCTTGCTAATTTTGGAATATGCTGTTTGGAAGAGACAAATATTGATTTTGTTTGTTAAAGTTTTTTTTTTTTCAAAATTTGAACAATAATTAATTGGTATTGGAAAGAAAAAAAGTCATGATCACTGTTGTTGATGCTTTTGGTATTTTTAAATTTTTTTATGGAATGTAGAAGAGAGAGCATACTAAAATTTATTTTTACTTTCAAAGTATCAGATAATTGTATGTTTATCAGTGTAAACTTCTTGTACCATAACAGTTACTTCATTAGTAGTCAAACTGGTTTCATTGTTTTTAGATAAGCTGTTTTCAAAGATTTGGGGTTATAAGGATACCACATGCTTAATATCTTAAAAGCAAGCAAGAACCTCACCAACTGTGTCTTGAGCTGTGAGTGGCAATTCTTCTGGGGCAGTAGGTGACTTTCACATAGCTGCTTAGTTCTATAGGAGATGCAGCCTTTATTTACATTTCTTTCAGCTTGTGTAACTTTAAAAAAAAAGGTGCCATTAAAACATTAACACAAGGATAGTGACTTCAGTGGCCTAAAAATTACTGATTTCCAAGGAGTTCCAGTGACAAATCGTTTCTTTCATTTGAATGAATGAGGAGAAACTTGAGGAAAAATGCTGTGGTTTTGTTATATCAGATTGTGACAATGAGCATTGGTTAGAGGGAGTATTGTTTAATTAACATAATTTAAAGGGTAATAATCTAAGACTTTTATGTTTAGCTTGATCTATTGTATCAGTGTGTATTCAAGACATTGAAGTGCTTCTTTTTAAAATCCCTTTACTTTGTAGAGTACTCAGCCTCAAGGAGTGCTCATGCATAAAGAATTTGTGGTTAATTTCTAAAGCAGTTCTTAGGAATTAATGTGTACATGCAAATCCTTACAAGTAGAAATGAATTTGTTGTAGTAGTTTCTTTAGTTTTCATTTCTCTGGGATTAACTTCAGTAACAAGTTTCTGCATGTGTGGCCTTAGCAAAGATTTACAGTTCTTGCCTTGTCCTAAGAGCCACGTCAGTGAGAGGCAGGAGTCTTGGTAGAAAGGTGCTGCTTTGCAGAAAAATAAAGTGACCTGGTAGTATCAGTATAAATAAATGCTTCATAAATGACTTGCTAGCAATGTGTGCACAAAGGAAACTCAGAAGCTTGTCTTGGTTGCCCAAGGCTAATGCTGCTAGAGCAACACAAGTTCATGCACTGGGAAAACTAGGTAAGATTCTGGGATTGTGTGGATTTGCTTCCAGTGTTGCCATCCACCCAAGGTGGTGAGCATACAGTCTTGTTTCCATATCTATAATATGGAAATAATCATCCTCCCCATTGGTAATGCACATCTTATGATAAGTAGCTGCTTGTTATGTGGAACATCAGCTGCAACCTATTTTGATTTGTTGGTTTTGCTGTGACTGATCACAGCAGAAGCAGATGTTAGGTCCTAAGCAGAGGGAATAATTTAGGATATTCATCCTTTAGAACACTTTTTTAAGCCTGCGAGAACTGACAGTAGTAAATTCAAGCAGAGTTGCAGACCAATAGCAGATACTGGGATATGCTGTTCTGTACTTAGAGCAGATAGGTGCATTAGTCCCAGGATATCACGTTTCAAACCATTAAATAGACATAATGATATGATGTACTGGTGTAATTACAGCTAGTGACAGGAACAGAATTTGGAATCTGTGCCTGGACACTTACAAGGGCTGTGCCTGAGGCAGCTGAATAGAACCAGCTTCTTAAGGACTGTGATAGGTACATCAACTATCCCTTAATAACACCTTCGGTGGCTTCTGCTTCCTGCTGTTGCTGTTCTGTCAAGAAATGCTACTCTGGTTGTGTAGTGGTTCCATATTATTTTGTTCCAACCTGTTAAAATTCAGGTTTAGCAGTCTTTGCATTTGAAAATGGTAGTGGTCATAGTCTGTAGAGATAAATATTTGATCGAAAACCACATTTTCAGTCTTTTAAATACCAGCCAATGAGATGTTGCTCTTTTTGTTGGTTTTGGTTTTTTTTTTTTTTTAAGAGAAGGAAATAAGTCCCAAACAACAAAACAAAATCACACATGAATTCAGAACTTAACAGCACAGCTTTCCCATTACATGACAAAAACGGATATCAAAAATACAGTTGCATACTTGCTCCTGACATGGCACTTTTCCACTCCCAGGCCTGTAAAACTGTTCACTGCATTTTGTCTTTGGTGCTGAGCACATACTTTCAGTTTCAGTCATAAACTATATATTGACAAGAGGACTCAGAGTGTGCAGATCTGATGCTGAAATACCAGGTGGAACAATAATTTCTAGACTAATTAGATGTCATTTCCAATCATTCTCTTTTGGTTTCTCATTCCCACATTAGTTTTAAACCTGGAAGATGAACTTTCTTTACATGTAAGGACTGATTTGTAGGGATTTTGTGAATGACTGACTGGAGATTATTCTCCTATAGGAAATTCCCTCATCCTCTTTAAAATGGAACTGTTACCTAGCACTAGACACATGTGTGTGGGTTTGGTATAAAACTCAGGGGGATAATATTTTTGGATGCTTCCTTATATATGTGTGTGTATTCATGCTGCAGAAGGACTGGGGGGTGATTATTCATACTACTATTGTTTCTGCTGGCTTCAACTAAAGAGCAGCTGGTTCTACTAATGAATGTTTAAGGTGCCCATTTTTTCTCTCCAGTCTCATCTGTGCTGCAGGGGAATATATTCTGATGGGAACACTCCATGACAATTATTCATTAAATGAAAATGCAGTTCCAAAGGTAAAGTAACTGTTTTATTTCCTTAAAAAGGTCTTCTTCTGTTTCCTTCTATATCAGCCTCATGAAATATAGGGATGGACAATGACAGGAATCAAAACACCTTGAACTTTGGACAGATTCACATCTGAATAGGAATATGTAGTTTTCTGAATGCAGAGGGGGTTTGCAAAGATTACTTGGAATTCCTCTTAGCTTGACACTAGGAAAAGTCAGTGGTAAAACTCCTAGGCTTTAAGGGAAACATGGCTATGCCAACTTTTAACCTCAGTCATTCAGGTTTGAAATGACTTGTATAAGCAAATACATCTCCATCTGTATTAGCCACTTTTTCTTGGTCAGTGTATGTTGTTGAAATGAAACTATTCCTAAAAGCAGTTGACTGGCTGATGCATTAAAAACTGAAACTAATTTCTTTAAAGTCATCTTCTTGAAACTGTAACTTCTAGTAATTTAGAGGCTTTTGATTTATATCCTGTGAAAGGAACAGTTACTTACAAATGGTACATTACAAATTGTACATTCACACAAAATTTCACTGATTTTATTTAAAAAAACCCAAAAGCTCCACAAAAGCTGTAATAGCTTTAAAGAATAGATCACTGCTTTAAACTCTGCAGTAATTATAACTTCGTAAATTCACAAAATCTAGGTTAAGAAATAAACAGTCCAAATCTATGTCCAGATTGGAAAATATATGTTTTTTTGCCTGCCTTTTATTTATTGCATAATGCTTTCAAGCTTTTCTCCAGAAGACCTCTAATTCCTTCTAGTTTATAGGTATACAAAAGTGTTTAGTTTGGTGAATTTTTGCTAAATATTGTGTTGCTTCTAATAAAGGTTAGAAAATCCAGCGTGTCCTATACTTATTCCTTCCATTACAAATTCATTCAATAACTTTTGAGCTTTTCTCTTGCTTGCTCTTATGAGTCATATTATGGTAGCACCTGTAGGAAATCAAGTGCTGTGTTAGGACTTTGTACTCTAGGAGAACACCCTCTCAAAAGCTGCCTGCCAATTACAGTGTAGATTTACCTGCTGCAGGGAAGGCTACTCATTATTTTCTTCTCCTCTTTCTCCCAGCTGCTACCAAAAGCAAAGGATTTATTTATAATTTTCTTATCTTTAGCATTAAAAGACCCCCAAAACAAGATTTGTCACAAGGGATAGTATAGGCAGTACAAGGTCAGTGGATCAGACACAGATGTACCTGTAAGGAGGGGCTGGCCCTTCCTGCTGTGGCATGTATCCCACAGCAAATCATGGGTGAGAGCAATGACACCTTGGCCATCCATTTCTTGGGTATGTCTGATGGTGATGTAAAGTTTGAAAGAGACATTACCAGACTGATTAGCTCCCAAGAAATGTCTCTGAACAACTGCAGGTGGCACAAATAATGCTTTTATGTTTGAATGAATGCCCATGTGCTTTTCAGGTGTTTTTGGGTCAGCTTTAATTGTATGCAGCCCTTTTCCATTTTGCCCATTTTGACAGCCTTGGTAAAACCAAGAAAGCTAGAGGATCTATTTCAAGGTCTCTCCTGAAGTTTCTGTGCATCAACACAAGAGACACTAGGTGTTGAAGCTTTGCATTATCCATATCTTAACGCTTGGAAACAACTTTCATCTTTTTAAAGAATAAATTTTCAAGACAGATACCCTTTTAAGATAATAACACTGATGGGATAGAACCATACACATATTTTTCATGACCCCTTGTCTCTTCTTGAAATTACTGAAGAGGAGACCATGGGCTTCTATTACCTGTAATAAATCTGCAGGATCCATAGGCATCTGTACTGCTTTTATGAACCCACGTGCAATCACAAACTGAAATTAGAGAGGTAGCAGCACTGTGCTGTACAAACATCTCTCTTTTATAATTTTCAGAGCACTGTAAAAAATCCATGTAGCTGTGATGATCAGTGGTAATTTTACCTAGCCCTTTATTTTGCAGTTCAAACATGCATGAAATAGGTAAATACCTATTTTATGGGTCCATAAACTGAAGCTAAAAGAGGGAAAAAGCCCAAGCTAGCTCTACTAAAGCAAATGGGGACATTCTGTACTGCCTTTAGAGCAAATTGGATATTGTGAGCATCTTGCCTGAGGCCATGTAATAAATAGTTTATACAGGTAGGAGTGGAACAAAGGCACCATACTATTGTATAATAATGTTCTAACTGCTCAAAAGTATGGCATTAAATGTATCATTTGTTAATGTCATTTTAGCAACACTACCTACTGTGCATTTTTTCATGAAGCAAAACACATTTTAATTTTTTATTATTTTGGCTTTCTAGTATTTCAGAGATTCTTAAAAATATATGGTCAAATTTCATCCTTTTTACAGCTAGAAATTAGGTGTATCTATAGATGGAATAACGTATCATGCATTGTCACTGATGCATAAGAGAACAAAATTTGGCCCTATTGATTTCAAAACCTCCTAACTTCTCTTAACTGGATAAAATTTAATAACCATTTCTTTATTAGTGGTTTTAATGCTGAGCTATAGATTAGGATTAAAGAGTAAATTATTCCTGATTTACATAGTTCCATAAAGTAGATACTTAATTTTATAAAATAAACAAAAGCCAACACAACCCTAGTTTTTTGGGTTTTTTTAAAATTTGTATCTTTTCTCAGCTGGCTGCAATTTTTAAAGGAAAGGACTTTAGGTGGTAAGAGGGATTTTGTGTATGTTTTTGACAGCCAAAGTGGGTTGAGCTTTCTGTTCCATCTTTAGACTCCAGAGAGGTGCCTGAGGCAGCATGAGAAGAAGATGGAAAAAGAATCTTTCCAAAAAGATTCAGAAATCATTTTGATAAGTCTGTATTTCCTCGCTTGACTTGACAGTTTTATTTCTTGGTAGAGCCACTGGCTATTGCTGTCTTTGATTCTTCTAACTCAACATACTGCAGTAAAGCATTTAATACCTTACAGAATCTGAAATTGTTTTTACTACGGCAAAGCAGGGGGGTGGGGGAGCAGACAGCAAGGAGCAGCAAATATGGTGGATTTAGTAACAGCTGCAAATAACTCTGCAAGGGCTTTGAGTTTGGTTCCTGTTGGATCCCTGTGGTAATTCAGCTTCAGGCAACACAAGTCTAGAGAGGCAGTGACATGAAAGCCTCAAGGAGGAACAGGGACACAAGCTGAAGCAGGTTGAGCAGGAAGAAGATATACATGAAGCAAAAAAAAAATGAAGTATGATAATCTTCGTCTACATCAATATACCCGCTGAGTGTTTTGGTTTTGTTTTTTTTTTTTCCAAAGACGTGTAATTATTTCAGATGCATTTTCTGGCTTTTGACACCACGTGTCCTATTGGAGCTGTTCTTTTTCTGGTTGCACATTAGTGTGGGAAGTGTATCAGAGTTGCCAGACTATGTCCCCCTCTTTAAAAGTGGGTGAGAAGTATATGGATAGTTCTGGTTTGTGCAGAGGAGACAGAATGGAAAAACCCAAACAGTTGAATCATTAGCTTCAGTGTCTGTACATTCTGAAATCCTTCTTGTAAAACAAACAATCCTGCTCCCCTCCAAAAAGAAAAAAAGCCCCAAACCAAAAAAACAGCCACATATTAAAAAAACAAGCAAACAAAACAAAGAGCATAATCACCCCAAAACAAACATTTGGAAGTCTTAGGCCAGACAGAGATGGTTATGCTAGCCATGAATTTAATCATAAGCAAAAATAGTGCTGTTCTGTCACATAGTAACTATTTGTGCCTGCAATTGTTGTTCTCCCTATTAATAGAGGTTTGCCCTCTTAAGTGGAGATAATGAAAGTAGCCTTTTGTTGTTTTCTGTACTCTTACTGGAATTTATATATGGGAAAATTTGATGGAAGAGGAATGTGCCCACTAGGCTTTGGGATTTTAAACAATCAAGAGTAAAATTTATTTTATTTTTCCATCAGCACTGTATTATTCAAGAGATTGGAAAAATGAGGAGGTGCACCAAGCTGGCTCTGGGCAGAACAGTGGCACTACTGGCTTTATGGATATTGCTCACATGCAGCTTAAATTTGGACAACAGCAATTTTGACAATGATACCTGGAATGGGAAAGGAGCTCAAGCAGCACTGCGCTAGTGGAATGGTATCACTGACACAGCTGGTTTCAATACCAGACCATTCTTATTTTCTTATTCTGTATGTTGAGGGGAGAAATACTGGATATGTCCAAAGCTTTCTGAGGAGTTGCTGCTGTTTCTGACCCTGCTGTCTCATTTGCATAGTGCTCTAAGAGCTCTGGCAGACCTCTTAACAAGCCTTATGACAGGATGGGAGAGGAAAGAAAATGAAATTCTTGAAACAGCAGAACAGGCAGAGGGAGAAAGCCTGGGAGGAAAAAGGAAGAACAAATATGCCATTTGGGGATTTTGGAGACAAATTGCCCTCCAAGAGAGGTGGTACTCAGCACACGGTTTGCACAGTTACTCAGAACTGAGAACTCTTTTGGAACTGCAAGCCTAAGTCGTATGCCTGTGCATACAACATGCCTGCCCTGCTGCACTTGCACCTACTTAGGAGATCACTATGTCATCTATGTTTAAAATACAAAAATTATGCAGTGAGTCACCACTGCCAAATAACTGTAAGTTTTGAAATCAGCCCATATCTGCTCAATAGGTCATTCTGTTTTAACTCAGACCTAATGTACCACACAAAGACATGGCAACACTTCTGGCTTAAAGGCAGTTGTCCGTTAGGTAGATCTAGCTATGGGTTTAAATCCAAGCCTACACTACTACGGAAGTAAATAGCTCTGGATTTCTCTGTGTCTTGGTAAATCTTTAATTTGGTTAATGAAGGAAGAATGAGGAAACTACAGGCCCCTCTGTAATGTAGGAGTTTTGACTTGTAAGTATGCTAGAAATCAAGAGGATACAAACTTGTGGTTGATTCCTGTTTTGTGGCCTCTCACCAATTCTCTTGGAAATATCCATAGACTCTTCTGCAAAGATCCTGGCAATTACAAGCTGCTGAGACTATAAGAAACGGAATCCCTGTAATTAGTCCCCAAGTCACCAGGTACCCTAAATGCATGTAATAGCCAAACTTTAGATATTAAAATTCTTGCTATTATTTATTGCTGTCCCTGTGTACATATGTGACACAGGGTATGACAGAAGAGCTCGCCCAAGAAAATGAATTCTGAGAAGTGCTAGAATAAAACTATGGGTGCTTCCCTGGTATCTTAGAGCAAACATAACTTTTGAGAAGAAAGCATACTTTTCTTTTAGAATAGATCTTTGCTCTCAGCAGTAAGAGAGAATATATAAAGTCTATAACAGCCCAGGGGCTTAATAACCAGTTTTGGTACAGCAGGCTTGTAAGTGGTGGGGAGTGGCTGGGGGGAGCATTCTACTGCCTTTGTTCCTTCCCTCTTTCAGAGTTGTAACTTTGGAAAATGAAAAAAAAAATTCTCTTTGCTGTAATACTTTTTATATTGGCACTGTTTGGCAAGAGTAATCTTCATTTACCTGCTTCATGCACCAGTGAAGTTCTTCATGGCAGTGTGTGTGTGTAATTACAAAATACTTCTGAAATCTTCAGTGCCCATTGCTGTGATACAGAGGAGAATTTGTGAGCTTAAAAAGTGTAAGAAAGGGTAGAACCCTACTACATTAATTAGAGAATTTGTCATTCAGGATCAAAGGCAAAAAACAGGTAGCAGAAGGGTGAAAAGCTTTTCCTCTGGGATGCCAAAGTGAATGAAACTTAATTTGAATCTCTTGATCAAAGTAATAATTTTCAGATTATTTCAGCCGTCTGTACTGTGCAAGGCTTGATATCCCATCTAACCATGTTTTGGTTCTGAAGAGGTCTTGAATTTCTGCCCACAGAAAACTGTCTGAACAAGAGGGCTTCAAGGTACTCAGAAGTGATGATTGTCCTGCAGGCTGTCCTGGCAAAAAAGGACCAAAATAGAGACAGAAAATGAATGGTTTGTGGCTTCGAGCAGGGGAAGTAGAGTGAGAAGTGATAGAAAGGGATTAATACAGAAGTTTGGGGAAGTGTTGATGCAACCTCTGTTATAGATACTTGTTTTAAGTACTAAAGCCTTGGAAGGCTAGGGGGAACTTAGAAAGGGTGGGTGGAGGAAAGAGGACTTACTGGGTTTTGTGGACAATGCCTCAGTCCTTATTCCTCATGACCTTCACACTTCCTTGTCCTGTCACATCTTTTTAGATAAAATTATTAAATTAATATTACCCAACTGCTTCAGGAATTAAATACTGCTAAAGCAGGGGAATCAAGAGTGGTAGTGACATGCTCACACCTATTCATCCGGCAGGAGAGTGTGACTACGAGTCTTTCAGCCACTGCAAAGCAACAGGTGTTTTGGGGTGCTCATGAAGGCTGACTAATATAAACTTTCCAAAAACCTATGAGTGTGTCTGTGCCCATAATTCAAGTTAAAGATTCATTATGAGAGATCTGGTATATTCTGTATTCAGTTTTTTCCCCACCCACAGTGCTACAGCCTCTGCTGCTTAGAAAATGAGAGTGGTAGGTGAAATGGAAGAGACATTTGTTACACCTGACACCTAGTTCATTTTTCACATCTGAAAGTCACATGCACTTTTTGAGTACTGTGTTCTTTGAAAGGTAATTCCTCAGCTAAGCTATTTTAATAACTTCTTCCCACTAATTAACTGCCATGCCCACCTTAATGTTTTGTACATATACTTGGAGGTAACAAGTTACACTCTGCGCTCTGAGTAGTAGTACTTGGAAATGTCTGTTTTATACAAGGCACAGACAGTGTTGTGTGAACGCTGATGAAAGGTGCTAAAGATGTAAAGCAAAGAACCTTTTCAATACTGAATAATACCCTGTTTTCCTGTCAATGAAAATGTTTGCATTTTTTATCTGGACAAGCAATCTAAAAGTAGGAAGAAGTAACAGAGGAGGCCTTTTTCATACCACTGAAAGACGCCTCACGTTCCTGGCCTTGATTTTCATGGGAACTTTAAGCAGCCTGGTATCTGCAGAGAGGTGAATGAAGCAAGGCACAAACAGCTGAGAAGGCTTCTGGAGAGCATTCATGATAACTTCCTAAGGGCCCTGATGAAGGGTCACTGTTTGCTGAGCCTGACCCTTATAAGTGAGCAAGAACTTTCAAAGACTGTGAAGGTAGCAGTAATCTTGGCTGCACTGAGCACAGGACGCAGGAGTTCAAGCTCCTGAGAAAAATGAAACAAGACATGTAGCAAGATTACAACCCCTGGGCTTTAGAAGAGCAGAGTTTGACCTCTTTAGGAGTCTCCTTGGAAGAATGCTTTGGGGAGTCCAAGAGAGCTGCTTGGGTGCTTTGTTGCTGTTTGCCTCTTAAGGATTGCATCCTCCAAGTCCAAAAGTAGTTCAACCCAACATGCAGGAAACTTAAGCAAAGGGGGTAGGAGATAGGAGACTTGTGTGAATGAACAATGATCTTCTGATGAAACTAGATGGTCAAATGACCTAGGAGGAGTATAACCAAATGTGTAGGGACAGGGTTGGAATGCCAGAACCAATGCAGCTAACCAATCTAGCAAGGTGTTTAAAAGTAACGAGGGCTTCCTACAGGTCTATCAGCAGCCCAGAAAGACCAAGAAAAACATGGGGTCAGTGCTGAATGGGATAGGGGACTTGATGACTGATGGCATGGAAAAGAATGATATGCTCATGCCTTCTTTGCTTTGATTTCTACTAGCAATACTTGTCTTCACAATGGCCCTGAGACCAGTGGGAAAGTCTAGAGGAAGGAAAACTTAGCTTTGGGGATGAGAATCCAGTTAGGCAATTTTAAATGACCCTTGTAAAGCACAAATAAATGTGTCTGGATGCAATAGACCCATGTACGCAGAGTAAATTGGCTGATGCCATTGTATCTTTGGAATTTTGTGCTATCTTTTGATCTTTGGAAGATTGTGCTGAGAGGGGAAGGTTCCTGAGGACTGGAAATTAGTAAATGATGTGCCTGTCTTCAGAAAAAAATGAAGGAAGAATGGAGAAACTACAGGCCAGTTAACTTTACCTTGACCTCTGGGAAGGTATGAAGTGAATAATTCTGGAAACCATTTCCAAACACAGCAAGAATAAATAGAGGGTTGGAATAGTCAGCATGGATTTATGAAGGGGAGATTATTCCTGAATTGTATTATAGCCTTCTGCATGAAATGAGGGATTGTGGTTGGTGATGGTGTGATGCAAGCAGATGATCAGTGGATGCTTATCTTCACTTTAGTAATGCTTTCAACATTGTCTTACAAGACATCCTTATAGACAAACTGATGAAGGATGAACCAGATAAGTGAGTAAATAGGGAGATAAACTGAAATCTGCTTGAACTGTAAGGCTCAAAGGCTTGTGGACAAAAGCATAAAGTTCCAGCTGGATATGAGTCACTTGTGGTGTACCCTAAAGGTTGATACTGTTTAATATCTCCATTAATCATGTGGATGATAGAGCAGAATGTACCCTCAGGAAGTCACAGATCATACAAAACTGGGAGGAATTCTTGATAGACAAGATAATTGTGTTTCCTTTCAGAGAGACCTTGACAGACTGAGTAAGGTAAACAGCACTGTGGGTTGCATTGGAAGAGTGTCACAAGCAGGCTGAAGGAGGTGATCCTTTCTCTCTACCCAGCCCTTGTGAGACCACTGCTGGAGTGCTGTGTCCTTTTCTGTGTCCCCCAGTAAAAGAGAGACATGGACATACAGCAGTGAGTCTCCTGAAGGTCCCCTATGCTGAGACTAAGGCATCAGTCATGTAAGGACAAGATGCAAAAGTTGGGTTCATTTAACTTGTGTGTACCTGATCATTGTGCACAAATACCTCTTGAAGGCAGCAAAGAAGATGGAGGCAGATTCTTCACAGTGGTGTCCTGTGAAAGGCCAAGAGGGTGTGAACTGTAATATAGCTGATCTCATTTGAGCCCAACAGAAATAACCCAGCTCGTTTTCTGACAGAGTGGCTCTCCACTGGCTTAGCTCCCCGCAGTTTGTGGAGTCTGCATCCTCAAAGATGTCCTGTGTCCAGTTAAACTTCCTCTTAAGCAAAGTTAACTGTGTTTACTCTTCTTCAGTCAAGGAGGTAGGACTAGAAAATTTCTAGATGAACTTCAATGTTCAATGACTTTTTTTGTTTTGGTTTGGTTTTTTTGGGGTTTTTGTGTGTGTGTGTGTGTACGTGTGTATGTGTGTGTGTGTGAGTGTGTGTGTGTGTGTGTGTACGTGTGTGTGTGTGTGTCTGTGAAACTGAAATATGACCACTGCAGGAACCAGAATCCCATTGGAGTCTCATGAAAATGATACTAAATTATAGCATTTGAGCATAAAATTATAAATACAACAAAGCAATGTGTTTTCCTTACTTTTAACAAGAACAGGTGTCCTGATTTTTCTTTCAATTGCTGTGTCCCAATGTGTGCCTGTGAATTAACTGAATAGTTTACAGAGTTGGCAGCACTGCAAACACTTTGAGGCGAAGAGATAAAAAAATCCCACCCCATCAGATCTACCCTACCTATATCAGGGATTTTTTTCTGATCTAGCTTGTAGCTACAGGGTAGAAATTCTTATTATGAGCTCTTTCAAGATAGAAAGAGAAGTTTTTAAAAAATGGATAAAACAATACAGCAAATGGTTAAAATGGTTAAAACAAAGTATAGCACAGAAGGCTAACTGTTATAATATATTTTAAAAAACCTTTTTTTTTTTATTTGCTTGTCATAGACCAACAACAGTTTGAAATGCACATGACACTAATATCAACTGACATGCTAACATTTCACTCTACATGGTCAAACTGGTGATGCTTGTTTTGGGTCTAGTCCCTGGGACTCTTTCCTGTGTGTATAGCTTCTGTTATAGGAGATAGGAAATGGTTAGTTGGGCAGCTAGCCCATACTGCTGGGTTATAAGTGCTCAGACACATGTAGACAGATATTTCTGCATCTATGGGGGCTGAGATGGGGAAAGGAAGTGGTGTTGGAGCCAAACCTCTTCTGTATGACTCCATGAAATCAAAGACAAGCAACAAAATATGACTCTTTTATTGTCTGGTTCCGTTTAATGTGGGACTCTTCTGTGTATCCAGGCAGGGATCACTGGGCTTTGCTTTTATTTTTTAACATCTTGAAATAGTAATAGTAATATCTGTGTTTTGGAATAGGTTTTAGATAGGTCAGAGTATGCACTAATAAATTTAGGGCACTCATATTTGGTTCCTTCTTCTGCTGCAGACTTTCAGCTTTGCATTTTCCAACTCTCACAAATGTGATCTCTTCTTACATTCCCTTCCTGTTCATTGTCCTAATTTGGAACCTCCTATAGGTGTAAGGTAAAAAGGGGAAACTGAATAGTGGACATGTCGTGTCATGGGAAAAGTTCATGTCTCCACCACTGTCCCCAGCACTTTGGCTCTAAGAAATTTCATCCCCACATCAAGTTTAAATATGCATGCAAAGTTAATTTTTCTTGTTACCCCATCATCTGGCTATTGATTTGTTTGATTCTTGCTACTTTTTGTTCAGGCAGTTCTGATCAGCTGGAACAAGAAGACACATCTTCAAGTCTGAGAGGAACACCTATCCTCTCCACATCTAAATTTAGGGAACTACAACGTAAGAGTGAAGTTATATATTTAGTAACACTGTTTGGGTGACTAATGCATGGTTACATATAGGAAATTCCCAGTTATCCAAAACTCCATTTATAGACAGTCTCTGTAATTCCATCTTCTCTTGACTGCTGATCATTTGACCTCAACTTTATCCAAATACCCTGGATAAACCAAATGTGGTTTGGCAGCCAGGCTTCTGTTATATTTAAGCTTGATTCATAGCGTGGCAGTGGTCCGGTAGTGACACATATCCACTTTTCCATAACGTACTCAAAAACCTGTGGATAAAGCATGACTGCATAAAAGCTAGGACTGCTTTGCTTCAAATTACAGTGGTAGGAGAAAAGAAAGAATTTTTAAGATCACACAAAAACACATTTTGAGATTACTCAGTACGAAGGGCTGCGATGAAGGGAGATGTCTCCTTCCCTAGTGCTCAGGAAGCCTCTTTGGCACAGAAATGCCCCTTTCAAGCATGAGAAGAAACCCAGGGAAGGAAAGATGTTCCCATGTTGGGCAAATACAGAGGTACACATATCAAAGCAGGTGTCAGGAGCAGGGAGGCTGGTGGAAGAAAAGCAAGGGGAATAAAAACCAGGCCTCAGAGATGGGGAAAAAAAATTCTGAGTCCCCAAGAGGACTTTACAACACAAAAACCCCAAGGAACTGATGGCTAGGAAGGGAATACTCCTGAAAACAAGGGATCCTTCCTACCAGTAGACATGCATATTTGGTATACAATCTCTATATTGAGATTTTTTATATGTATCTATTTAGTGTTTTGAGTGTATTGTTCTATTAAAGCCTCATCTCCACATTTCTAAACCCTTGTGGTGTATTTTGATGAGTTCAGCTTGCAGGAGAGGTTCAGCAAGGTTCACTAAAGTTCTCAGTGATGATAGCAATTTTAAAATAGGTTTGCCAGAATTCCTTTCCAAAGAAAATATAATTTTTAAAGTTTGTGGGGCTTTTTGTTTGATTTAGAATTGATTTTTCTCTTATCTGAAGCAGAGATACAAAATTCTGTGAGTATTTGAAATTTGAATACTTTCAGACTAAAACCCTTGTGGAACCTCATCTGTAGCCTAGAATAAATTTCCACAAACAAGTAAATGATTGAGAACTTTTGGGAAGTACTCTTTTTCCATGGAAAGTTACCATTGTCAGTTAATGAGAAGATCCTGCCTTTCTAAAAGTTTTATTGACTTACTGGATTTTTTCTTCCTGCTAAAGAAATTCCTGGTGATGACAAATTGTCTTTGTATGAAGTGTGAACCAGAATCCCTCTGACCAGTTGTGGTTAGCAAAATTCCCACACTCTTTTTGCAATATCAGTGTTTGCCAGGAAATTCAGTCCAAAATTCTGTTTACATTAGGTATGCTTTGCCTAATGAACTTACTCTCCTAGTTCCTCCATATTGTCAATTCTATCTTTAATGGAATCTAATATAGTTTATTTTATATGATCTGAAAACTTAGACAATATTTTTTTATTTTTATTTTTTAAAGTAAATACAGATTAAGAAAGCTCAGATTCAGACTGTATCTTCACTTTATAACTTCATAGCTATGACAGTTCACATCATTTAATGCTATACAGCCTCAAGTGTTTCTTTAGTCGGTGATACCAAATGTATCATTTGGGTAATTGGAATAG
Source organism: Catharus ustulatus (assembly GCF_009819885.2). Classification (NCBI taxonomy): domain Eukaryota; kingdom Metazoa; phylum Chordata; class Aves; order Passeriformes; family Turdidae; genus Catharus; species Catharus ustulatus. The sequence continues at coordinate 18,619,977 of NC_046222.1, read as the reverse complement.
ATAACCTGAGTCTTTTTCCAGCCCTGCAGTTGAGAATGAACACTTGGGATGGGGTTTAATGTCAAGATTTCTGATTAATTCCAGAGCAAATGGATTAATACCTAAAACTGACTGCTGGATCTTTGGTCTGTCAAGGACATGGTTGGAGAAGTCTCATTGTCTTGCTTGGTTAGTGAGTGGCTTTAGAGAAGTCCTTCCACTTCTCTTTTTCCACTTGCAATCTGTAAAAGATGATAATGGTTACTGAATCTTTTAGGTTTATTGTGAAAATTAATGTGCTAATAATGTTAAAGCCCTCTAGCTCAACAAAAGATACTTCAGATTATTTCCCCCCCACTTCTTGTTAATGATCTAAGAGAAGTTTGAACTAATGAGTAAGAGGTGAAAATACATCTCCCATTTTTATTTCCAAGAAACATCCACCACTTCCAATCATAAAAAAGAAGCACAGATTGTCTGACAGGGTTTCCAACACTGGCTATGAATGATTCTTACTGAAACTGCTGAATCATTCTGCACAAGGTTTTACGTTTTTAAAAACCCACATGTTCAGTAAATCACTCTGAAACTCCAATCTTTCTCAAATTAATAAATGAGTTTTATCAGACCATTAATTTAGGCTTTTAAAAATTTTATGCAGACTCTTTAGACTTGTGTGAAGAATTCAATATGCTTGGTCATCCAGCATTGATTTTAAAATTCAAAAGTATCGGCCTGAGCTTTAACAGCACCTCATTGGTTTGAACCTCTTTTAGCTTAAAGGCCTTAATTTGCTTTAACTGATACATGTTTAGGGAGGAAAATTTACAGTCTCAAGGAAACGTGGTGAAAGGCAACAGAATTGTACAATGGCTTTAGGAAACAAAGGATGTGGCTAAAGGAAGATAAAGTGGATTTGGACACAGTTCAGCTGGAAGAGACCCAGATCAAAAGAAACAAGTACAGTAATTTCACGACTACAAGGTGCACCGGATAATAAAGCTCACTTCCGGGTATCAGCAAATTTCAGAACTTTTCCATATATAACGCACACCGGACTATAGGGCGCACTTTTTTTTTTGCAGTGAGGATTCGCATGCAACAAAGTAATGAATTAGTAACAGAATCGCAGGATCGCGGGGTTTACTGGCAGGTGCTCAATTTGCAAACATTTTTCACAGATTGGCGTAGCCTTTAAACGCAGCCCCAAGCGCCCTCCCCATACGCGGGCCCCGGCATTCCCACCTGCCCCTGGCACCGGCTGGTGCGGCTCGGCTTATGACTCGCACTTCCAGGTTGGCAAATTTCCAAACTTTGTCCATTTATAAGGCACACCGGATTATAAAGCACACTTCAGGGTTTCGATCAAAAGTTTAGTCAAAAGGGTACTCCTTATAGTCATGAAATTACTGTATATATGATGCTCCCAATAGCCAAACAAGTATGGATGATGCTCTCAAAAGCCACAGGTGATATGAATATCTTGCTATCATTTGTGCCTTTGGAAATCTAAAGCCTTGGTTCTTCTCTTGAATTCAACAGCAAATCTCTTGATTACTTTGTTGGAGAAAAATCATACTTTAATCATTCCAGGTCCTATGGTATCTTGGTCCATTCTTCAAAGTAGTGGGCTGATGCCTTACAGACTAATGTTTTTAATGTTACTAGAGTTGATTACTTGTGTCTTTTTAGGGGCAGATACCTGTAGTGTTTTCTGCTAGGGAACCACTGGTTTGGAGAATAAGTAGTCTTTTTCCTGGCCCAAAACACAAGAAGGAAGACCAGTGTTTAAAACTTGCAGCTTCTTTCAGATATTTCACAATCTCATTAAGGTATATCTGCTCAGCAAATTTATATAATTTGCTTTTTAAATCCCTCTGGAATTTACATGTTCCAGGACTAACCTGTGCTTTCCACTATCTACTTTGACCTTTGTGGAAGCAGTAATATTGAGTATACTCGTAGTAGCCTGGTTTGTTACTGTACTGAAAGAGAATAGCATGGTCACAGAAATGGTATAGCATGGTTGAATCTTGAAACAAAGCCTCTCGTTGAATTTTGTTGTTCATATAAATCACTATTATCTTTTGTTGGTTGAAAACAGAGTGATCTCTTCCTAGACGGAAACTCTGTTACATACAATGAAATGCTGTACTAAGAGCACTGGAAGAATTAACTCTCATTGCTGTTTTCTTTTCTGTGCATGACATTATACAATGCTGAATTTCTGCACAAACATTTCCATATAATCTGTTTCTTGCTTTTCTAGCATCCTGTCCTGACCAAGGGAATGAAATGTTTGTGAAATCTGATGTGTTTTGCAATCAAAGAGGAGATGGGTAACTGGTCCTAAGTCATCATAGACATAATGGTGGGTCTTTGGAAGCTGAGTTCTAAGAGCAGGTGGCCTAATTTGCTTTCACAGTGCTGATAGAGAAAGCTGACAGTGGTTGCTGCCACTGCCATCTTTCACTTGTATGGAAAACTCTGGGATCACATTCATATAGGCTAATATCTCACCCTTATTCTCTGGGAAATCAGATGCAATTTCTAGTTCTTTTTTTCTGTTTGATGGTGTCAGTCTAGTGAACAATTTAAATACAATTATGTTTTGTGGTTTTTTAGTTCAGGCCAGCACTTAAACCATCTGAAACCCCCTTCTTACTTACTCTGCAACTGGATATCACTGAATCATGTAATCAATCAGGCTGGAAATGACTTTTGAGATCATCAAGTCCAGCCCATGACCAAACACCCCTTGTCAACTACACCATGACAGTGAGTGCCATGTCCAGCCTTTTCCCAAACACCTTCCAGGGAAAATGACTCCAGCACCTCCCTGAGAAGTTCATTTTGAAATGTCTTTTTATAGACAGCCCAGATTAAAATCCCAGTATGAATTTTCACATTATGTATTCCCTCTGTTTTACTTCTCCTCCATACTTCCCCAAGTAAATTTCCAACCTTTCAAAACCTTCACATTTTTAACGTTTGTTCCCCTTATTTTGACAGAGATGATAATTTATGGTGGTTCTTGCTACAATAACTGGCATGTATAATCAAATTTCAGACTAATAATAGTAAAATATCACTTTGTTTCATACTTTTCATCTGTCAATATTTGTAGACTTTCTCATAAATGTGAAAATAATACCTGTGCAGGCAAACTGTGCAGTCTTCTGGTGAGCCATTGTTTCATTAACTTGGGCGCAGGGGGGAGGGTAGAGTTTGAGAACGGCAGTAGCTGTATGACAATTCTAAGGGGAAAATAATTTTTTTTTTTAAGTGAATGTTCCTCTTTTACCACGCTACATAACACTCTGATTTATGGTAGGTGCTAAGTAAAGTTTGGTCTACAGACATATCATGGACCAGTTTTGAACGGCACTTGCAGGAAACATCATGGCAATAGATGAGATCACCTCTGAGATCTGGTGACTTGTGGGACTTAGGTCAAGGTCTCCTTCTGCCAGACTACACTGCAATTTTTGAATTTTCAGGCAGCTTCCCAGGTGACCTGTGCTGGGGTGGTGTTTCCTCCCCGTTGGACAGCAACAGTGAGAGCTGCTTTGTGTGGAGGTCTGTGATGCTGGAGATCCAGTAAATTCAACTTGCTCCCCAAGAGGGCTTTGGGAGGGTCATAGACCATCTCCAGTACTTTGTCCTATTCAAAAGTCTGTACAGAAAATCATTACAGATCAATCTTCCTAAGGTCTCAGAATCCTGACCCCTCTTATCAGCAGAGTGTGAACAAAAACTTCAAAGTGTTGATGATAGAAAGAAATTGGATTTGTGCCTGGATAGGACTAGACTAGCTTTCAGGAGGCAATGGAAATGTACCTGCCAGGAGGAAAAAGGTCATTTGTTCAAAGGTAGAATTCCTGTGATGTACTTAACTGGGTGAAAGTTGTTTCTTTGAATTGCCTTTTGTATTCAAGGTACTGCAGACTGCTGCACAATAGTGAATCAGAACTGCAACACCTATGTAAGCAAATGTAGCTCCAATTATACATTTGGCAAAAACCTGCATCCTGTCTACAACAAGTTGAAAGTGTTATGAAACACAGAAATGATTGATTTTGGACTAGAATGTATTGCCCTCCAAAATTGTCATGCAGACTTAAATATCTATCTAGAGCCAGTAGCAAGCATCAAATTCTCCTAATCTTTCCTGAACATGTGCCTTTATTAGATAAAAGTTTATTATTAATGCCAAATTTATTGCAATAAAATATTCCAGCTAAATCTGAACCCACAGCAGCCCACCACTTTATGTTTCTTATGTATTCTTCCAAAAATATTAATAATTTAATATGTATTCTTTGGTAAGACAGCTTCACAAAATCATGCAAAATTGTCCAGAGAATATTACTTACATTGGATTGTAAGTGAATAGGTGTTGTAGGAAAAAGCAAAATTTAGACAATTAACTATTCACATGATAATGTGAATTTCTTTCAAATTTGTCAGCTAGAGATTTTTTTAAACAAAAGTCTTCCAACCCACTGCTTGAGTAGAGTTAGCCAGGCCTATTTTTTTTTTACACCAGCATAGACAGATACTAGATATTTTCTGTAGCTCTATCCTTGCTGTGTCTCCACACTGTACCCTCTTAATGACTCTACTGAAATGAGTTAGTGATGTTGGTCAAGACAGAAATCTGAGGCAAAGTATGGCTGGTTTTTATCTACTGGTTATGACCCTCCTCCCTTCTGGCTGGCAGAGCCCAATGCAGAGTGGGGCCATGGCTTTACTTACCTTTGAAAAATAAATTACAGTTTTGTCTATAATCTGGTCAAAAGCTTGCACTAGTCCTAACCTTAACTGTTAGCGTGGAAAAGGCTTCTTGCCAAGCCATTGTAATAACAGCAAAAAAACTGAATTAATAACCTCAACTGTTACTCTTGAGCACTTCAGAGAAATGCATTAGTTAATTACTAACTATTATTACTGCCAGCTGGTACCTGGTTAAGTCTGCAGTTTACTTTGCAACAGCCTGCTGTCGAATAATTCTTTTGTTCCATGGTAGGCAGATGTTCTCCTTAAATCTGAGAAACTCTGTATATGGAGGTAAACACACTGGTTGTTTTTGGAGGGAAGTTCTTTTGTAACCCTTATTTCTCAGCATATTTCCCATTCTCCCGCTATCTGTGAATTTAGTGCTCCATTCTATTCTTGCCTTCCAGTACCTACAGACTGCATAACAGAGGCTCCAGGAGTTGCTTCATACTCTTGCAGAGGTGGGCCCTGTAGGAACATCTCTTATCTTACAGTCTCCAACACATTAATTAATTCGTTCCTTCGTGCTTCACTAAATGCTGAAAATGCAAAACCTGATTCTTAGCTATACCTCTACCACATAGGAGCTCTGGTTTACTTATTTCAGTAACCATCACAACATCCATGCCTTTCATCTGAAGGATATCATTGTGATAAAAAGCTGATATGAGTAATAATTTATCCAGTTTAGTGGTCAAGTTGAGTTGGAAGAAAATAATTTCAAAGGATACCAAAGCATACTATCTACCACAAGCTAAAATGCTTTGTTGTTTCTTCTAGATTGCATAAGATCAGTTTCTTCTTACTTAGAAATTTTATTTGTGGTTTTAAAACACGTTTTGATTTATGATTTTTTGTCCTGATGGAATTCTCTATGGGAATTGCTATTGTAAATTTCAAATAGACATCTTCAAATGACAATTTTACTTATTTCCATAATATATGATAAAAACATTTGCTTGGTTTCATTATCCTGTCTTATTGCAAGTATTTATACAATCTTCATACCAGGCATGTTTATGAACTAGTTAGAAATTACTTGGACTCAAAAGCAGTTGCATTCTACTGAATGAATGCAATATAAATGAGGCCTCTCTCAAATTAAGAACTGCTTTTCACCTTTCTGCTGACAATCCCATAGAAATAAAGTTTGTCATACCACATCGTCTCTTAACCTTATAGAAATTTATGCACTTTATATTTAATTCGTAGTAAATTAAACATTTTGTAATACAGCAGTTGCTAAATTATTTTAATGATATAGCACATCCATAATGATAATAAAAAAAAATGTAAATATATTTCATACAAAACTTCAGAGAAAGGTGAGGGGCAATGGCAAAGTAAATCCACAAGTGTTTTTAGAATGAAATAGCAGAGATTTTTGCTTCCAATTTTGTGCGAAATATAAAAAAAACCAGAAACAAGAACTTTTCTTAGTATCTTCCTCCCTTCTCTGCCTCCCCTCGCAGAGAACCTCAAAGCAGTAAATTGCTTTCTAGTTTTAGATAAACAAAGTCCTGATGGATTACACAGTGGCAAGTAGAACAGGGAATACATTGAAGTTTTAGCTTTAAAAACAGACCCAAGCAAGCAAATCTGATCTCTATGGCTTTAAAGTTGTGTGTGTGTGTGTTAAGGGATTCTGAGTTGGTATTGGATTGCTAAATTGTTCATAATTGAGCATTTATGAACACTTGGTATATACGGAGTTTTTGATTTATGAAATGGGCCCAGTGGTCAAAAGATATATGATTCGTTTCAGTAATATATTTGTCTGGTGGCACCTGATCTATTAATCAAGAGAGTGATTTTCCAGTCAGGCAAGTGCTTTGCGAGTAAGGCTGATTTATAAGCGTAGAAAATAATGGATAGTTCATGTGCCTGATTTATAAGTAACATTACTGTCATACAGATGGTTTGAAACGCAATACTTTATATGTTGGATGTAAATATCTATTTTATTAATAAAAATGGACTGATTTATGTGACTGATTTGTAAATCTTTAGTCTAGATTTTAGCAGAAGTCATGCTCAAGTTATTTCCCAAACAGGCTATTTTCCATGGCCCAAATTTTGTAATCACGGTTTCGCTTATTGACATTTACTTTGCATTCTTCTCACTTCATGTTCTTACCAAGATGAATTACTTTCTTTGTCCTTTTTAGGGTACTGCCTTGATGAATGTTGTCAATGAGTGATTTTCTATCACTTCACACCTTCTCTCCTAGTGATGCTTTCTGCACAGCCTTCATATTTACCAATAATTTCTGACCTCTGTTTATGTCTGGATGCCACTTCAAGAGCATCTAGTGCTTTTTCTTAGTAGCCACATACAAATTACAGCAAACAAACTAATGAATGGATAGAAACTGTAGCCAAAGGTTGATAATACTTCAAAATCTGTTAGTGGCTTGGGAATTTGGGCTAATAACCAAGTACTTTGAGATAGTAAGCTTTCAGCTGCGTAATTAAATTGAATAAATTTGTTCAATCTGAGATCAAAAGGAAAAGGTGCCCGTAAGGTGGATCTTTCTGCAGTTTTTAATCAGTATTGGATTATATCTAAAATGTATGTGTAGTAGTTAATCTTTTTTTTTTTCCTTCTTCATACTATTCCTCTGTTGAGGACCGTCACACGTTTTTTTATTTAAGTCTGTACTCTCCAATATATCCTTTTCATCAGTGGAATTCTTGAATAAAGAGCAAAATTCTTAGCTTTTTATTTCAAAAAAACCCACAAAACCAAACAAAAATCCCCAAAAACCTTACAAAAAACAAAACAGCTTTTAACTGAAAATGATACAGCAAATTTGAGTCCATTTTTGGGATAGCTTCAAAAATATTAGTAATTTGGAAGCCTACAAGCAGTACTTTACACAAACAGTGCCTGATTGAGCTATTCATGGTGGGAATTCAGATCCTTGTTGAAATGCTTACTATTGGTCATCTGGCTTTGTTTGCTGTTTAATGGTTTAATCTTCACACAGTCTCAACAAACAGCTACTTAAATGAGTTGTGATTACAGTCATGACAAACATAGGCAGAAACTACAACTCAGACTTGCTGACTGGTTGGGGAATACTGTCAGGAAGAGGAGGGTGAGTGAGTTTGGAGCAGCATTGGATTGCTGGAGATGCAGCATTGCAGCAGTATCTTGATGCACTGACAGCCCTTCCCTCACTTTGCAAGGCAACTGTCAAGGAGAAAGAGGAACAGGTCAAGGATATGAGTAACCCAGATCACTTTCACATTGAAGTTAGGGACGCATGGAGATGCAGCATGCCATGAGAGAGAAAACTGGAGCTATGACCCCTTCAGTCAGTGGTTAAATTCTTGACTGTTTGACAGACATCCCAGTTAATATACAGCTTATTGGGAATTTATAGCACAAAGAAGCTGAGGCAAGATCAAGCAAAATTGTCCTGGAATAAAGCCAGATGGAAAAGGTCAGGAATATCTAGCATTGTAGGGGCTGTCATACAATCGTGTCATGACTATTGGTCATATCCCTGACCTGTAGACTTTCAGTGGATAAGATAAATGGATGTGGATGGAGAAGAATTCTGAAAGTCCACAGCAATGCAGTGACTGGGCCAAAGCCAGAGAGAGTGAGAATGAAACACAAATATCTCAGTTCTGTGATTAATGGATGTTCAAAGATTTTTAGTTAAAACTCTCTTCATGTTCTCCTTTTCTAGTCTTCAGTCACTTCAATTTGAACAACATGAACCACAATAAACTGTAGAGGGTTTTGTGTGGCAGAAACTTTAAGCAGACCTTATGTTAATTAGAATAAGCTAGAGTAGCTTTCAGATCCTGTAAAGAGCATCATTTTTATGATCAAATTCATGTTGAAGAGATTCACTAACAGCACATTAACTCACCGTAAAAGATCTGATAAAGTTTAGATGAGCTGCACAATTGACTATATTTCTTGGAACATTAATTATGATTTAAACATTAATAAGCTTACAACTGTTACTTTGAGAATAAAAGGACAATTTCAAATGACAAAACATTAGGTTTTTATGGATTGTGCTTCATTTACACTACCATATTTTTAAGTTATTGTGAGATTACATAATGTAACTTCAATTTATAGCTGGCTGGAAAATGGAGAGTTTTTGTATACTGAAAATTTGCAGCTGGAGAAAATATTTAGCAATCATTTTCTCAAATTCTGTGTTTAAGAAACTCGCTCTGCACTGTGAAACCTGGAGAGAAATATTTTAGTCTGACTGAAATCTGAAGATGTGGTTTCACAAATCACAGAAAAGTGGAGTTTGGTACCAAACTGCTCTCCAGCAATAGCACATAGAAGGAGTTCTGTTATCTTGAAAGCCCTGATAAGCTCGTGGTTTGGGCTTTCTCTCTGAACTGCAATATTCATGGCTTTGTTTTCTACCTTGGCCTCCCCCTTATCTGTCCTTTCACACATATGCAGAAGCCCTATCTACTGACTCAGGCAGAAGGAATGGGCAAATAGCATCAAGCTATAGTTTTAAGACCTAGTGAAGTAGATTTGGTGAAGAGAATTTGTGTGCAGTTAGCTCAAATAATACCTTTTCTATTTGATTTTTAAAAACTATTTTAGTCAATTTTGAAACACTAGAATATTTTTTGTGTGTGTTTCTGGGCATATTCTGTATTTTCACCTTTTCTCTTAAGAGTAGCACCTTTTCTCTTTCAAGTTTCTGTTCTAATCCATCAAAAAAAACCAAAAAACCCTCAGAATTTCTTATAGGATAAGAGCAATGATTGACAACAATTTTCACCTCCAGCTGTTTTACAAATGTTTGAGTAGGCAAAAGGCTTTGAATTCACACGTTGAGTTAGAGCTGTAGTGCCTATATAGTTACCCTTAAGGTCCTCATCAGTACCTGTAGTAGGTTTATTTGGACAATATTTTGGATTCTCAGCTAGTGTAAGCCATTGCTGACTGAAGCCTCCCAGCAGCTCTGTTAATTTCACTGCTGTTTCCTTCTCTTTCATCCTTTACATACACAACCATTTTAATGGTATTATGTAATTGCCTAAGCACTTCTCTCAATTTCTCACTTTTTAACATTTCTAGAAATAAATATGGACACAGTACATGTGACTGTCATGTCTTGCTTCCCTTTCCTTAAAAGGTTTAAATCCCATTGTCACATTGTGAATATAGCCTATGAATTCATCATAACTACCAGAATGTTCCTCACAGCTGTAACTCTTACATTCTGCTCCAGCACTGTTTGTCATGAGCCTTTTTTAAGATGAAATTGATGAAAAACATCACTGGACAAATTACTCACCCCTGAGTGTGTGTGTCTGTGTGCATCTAGGACTTGGGAGGAGAGACCTTTTGGAAATATCTACTGTTGGCAAGCCATAAAATTTCCTACCAGGACAAGGAATCTTACAAATGTGACTAACAAGTGAGCATGTTTGTACAGTGCGTCACCAAGAGGTACACTCTTGTTTTATGTGAGCTTGCTTCCTCTGTCATGGAAACATTGTCCCTATACTATTAATTCTTTTTCTGATTACTAGATCTTTGTGATTAGGCCCTCTTTTTAAAGTAGAGTACTGCAGTAAAAGTCTCAGTTGTGATCTCTTGGAATATTAAGGTAGATAATGCAGCTCTGTGGTAACAAACGTACTGGCTTTGGTAAAGAGCACAGAACCACTGGAAAGAAACAAAGCTGGCAGAGTGCTAACCAAGATGTAATTCCATATGTGTCCTCTCATTTGAGGGCTTAATTTCCTTCCTGCACTTGAATCAGCAGGTATGGAGATCCATGAAAGTAAATCATGAATACTGGGACAGAAATGAACAGTTGAAGCTCCAGGGTTTGGCTCCTATCTGAGGCCAAACACAGAACCCTGCCTCGTTTCTCTATTTTACCTGCATGGTTTGCCCATTTTTCCTCGACACATTTGCTTGCATTTTGAACATCAAGCTGAGTGCATTAGCAGCAGGATACATTGCATTATTAAACTGCATCACAGTTACTGGGATCCAAGCCCCAAGCTCTTCAGTGGCCACCCAGGAATTGCACATTGCTGAAAGAGAATAATGACCAATGGAGTTTAAATAACATGGCTATTGGGCTACAGTGTTGGCAATTCCAAATTCATTTCTGACAAAACTGAACCTCAAACAGTGTTGAAATACTGAACTGTGTTGACCTGCAATGGAAGTCACATATTTAAATATTCAGAGAAATATTAGGAGCATTCTTTGAAAATTCAGTGACTATAGCAGTTAAACTCTACTGTGAAAAACAAAATACCTAACATATTAAAGCACTATTTGCCATTTGAAGGGTTTTGGTGTACAGAACAGTGAACTGTTACTGCAGCTGAAGTTGCCTTAGAGCTCAATTGCAGGTTTTGGTGTAGGGTCCTGGAAGAGGTCTGTGGGAGGCTTTAGCTTCCTCAGGTGCTTACACTAGCCCTCTGCTGGAGACTGCCAACCCCACAGTGTGCTCAGCACAGTGTTCTCATGCATAACTCAGACAACTTAAAAATGAGGAGTTCGACCTCAGATGCCAAAGCATGAAATGACACCATTGAGATGCATTCATGTATTTCTTCCTGTTGTTCTCCAAGGATGACTCCTGGGTAAAATGTTATAAATGTCAAGAGCATGATTTCCTGGAGCTCAGCTCTTAAATCCATCCTTAGTTTCATTTTAGTTACAACTCCCTGGCTTTTTTTATAGCACAGTCTGAAGAACTGAGATACTGAGTCTGTGAGATGACAAACTTGAGAAGAGCTTGAATAAGATTGTTGTATTATTTTTTATGTTATATTTGAACTTTTTTGTTTCTAAAAAAACCTGAATTTTACTTTGGTTGGTTGTTATAAAATAGAAAAAGGATGGTTGACTTGTTAGCATAACATTTGGAAAGCATTTAGGTCTTTCAGTGACTTCAGTCCCACATTTGAGTGACTAAGAGCTGCATTGCCATGAATTTGCTGTAGATGCACATTTCATGACTCGTGTAAACTACCAGAATATATCTGATTAGAGGCAAATGTTATTGTTTTTGGAGAGCTGAAAGTCCAACTGATGCTTTGTTTGCGTGTGCCAGTCAGCAGAATAAGGAGAGTGTCAATGTCCCAGCAGATCTACTTGGGTCCAAATGTTGTGCCTGCTGCATCCTTTGTTGGTGTTGTGCTAGGGAATTGAAAAGGAGTAAGGGCCAGAACCATTGCTTAAAGAATTTCTAGTGATGTCTGTTATGTCATTAAATACCAGTGTTTTGGAGAAATCAGATTTTCCTCCTCTACTCTGTAATATTAGAATTGGTAGAAGTCAAATAGCTGGCTTGCATCTTACCTTTTACTATTTGACTAGACTACTGTCTGTAATAAAATTCACCTTCAAGCATGACTCATGGTTTGTAGAAGAATGATGAACTTTAGTAACCACCATAATAAACCTCCTGCTTTTCATGCCCGCAGGTGTGCATATATAGGTTATACTTCCTGTCCCCTGGCCAGGAACCTGAGCTGGGTTCAATATTATATAGCTGCTGTGGCCCTGAAAAGATTTATGTGTTTGCTCACTTTTACTTTTATAATATTGCTGAATATATTTAGAAAGACATGCTCTTCACTTAAGGAAATGAAGCAGCAGCTGTTGCTTGGAATGAAAAATTTGTTCAGCTGAGGCCAAAGCAACATCCTAAAATAGTGGAATACCTTCAGCTGTTAATACAACAGTAACCTATCAAAGCTGATAACACAGTTTTGTGATTCCCAGTGAATTTTAGTGTTACACATTTTTTACTGTGCCAAAACCTGAGAGCAGACACTCTCGATCACTGAAGCTGGAAAAAGTGGTGAGTGGCTGACTGGTGCCAAGATAAAACATCTGTAGGATAAAAACCCACCACTAAAATCTGTGCATTTGGATAGTAATTTGCTTAAACAGCTCATATTTTTGTCAACAAAACCCTCAAGAATGTTTATCCTTAATTGCAACAACATAAATGTTGATAATCAAGGACTTCAGGAAAAATTTACAGAAATGACAGTGTTCTCTAACTAAATTATTAAACACCACATTACTTTCATGAATCCCAACGAGCTTCTGTACTTATGTGCCTAGGAATTTCTTGGCACTGATTACAGGAAAAATAATTCTTAGTGAGAAGGTGACAACTGTGATTTTGAAATCCAGACCACTGAAAAATTAGTGACTCTATTTCCTGGCATTTGCTTAAGGGGAAAAATAGTGTTACTGAAGATATTTTACATTAGATTGAATTGAAAGTAAAGAGAGCAGGATACCACTACAGCACTAATGGGGGAGGAGGTTGGGTCTGAGCTGGGGACATCCTATCCCTTCTTCATTACATGAGGCAGATTGTGCTCTGCTGGAGGGCTGTGCCATAAGTCTGCTTGTAAATCCCTGGCAGCTGTAAATAAAAGGAGAGAGAGAATTACAACATCTACTGGTAAATGCTTAATATTTTACCAGCTCATCTTTCCAAAAATAAGATTTAGGACATGCATGGGGTATGAGCTGCTTTTCTGGGAGCAAGTAGGGAGAGAGGGAGGGGTAAACTTGGTCCTTTGTGTGTTGTGTGATGTTGAGGTATGGGAGAAGGGAAGAGAGATGACATCTGGTGCTGATCTCAAACACCCACGCAATGAGATGAATAGATCATCACTCCATCCCCAATTCCTGTTTACTAGGAATCCCAGTTCTTTTCTGGAATTGTGTCACCATGCAGAAAAAATCAGTATGCAAGCCAGGTTGCTTTACTCATTGTGCTTTTTGGGTTTTTTTTTTGAATACAAAAAGGGAAGAAGCAGAAATCATTTAATATAATTTAAACATAGATGGAAGAAAATAAAAGTTAAAACCCATTGTCCTCGAGTGGCAACTCATCTTTTTATCACATGCTTAGCTTTCTTTGTAGATTAAAAGCCAGAAGAGAATTTGTCTATGCTGGTCGTTGTTTCTTTATTCCTGATACATAACTTAGAATTTTCTCCATGGCATATCTGTGGGAATTAGCTATTAAGTGCTCTTTGAAGTCTTGGTCTCTAGATGAATGTTTTTGAAAAATGGCAGGCTTTCCAGTATATTTCTAAGGAAAACAAGAACAACTTTATTTTAACCTCTGAATCTTTCACAACCAAAGACTGTAACTTGAGGTGTTTCACTTGCCTGATCTTGTTGACAACCTAATGTTTTCAAGTGTAATTGAGCAGGTAGGAATGACTACTGCTCTACCTTGCATTACTTGCTTGAGGTTTAGTTTTCTTCTGCAAGTTTAGTGCATTATGGGGGAGGGTGTTAGGTGTTCTCAGTCATCTGGAGCTGGAGCTGGAGATTGATTTTCTCAGAAACTTAGAACAGTGCCCTTTTAGCCCATTTATTCTCACTGGGCATTTGTCTAGTTGTTTTTCTTTGCCTCAGCATGCTAACCTTAATTTTATCAGTCAAATTTAATTCTCCTTTTTTTTAGACTTCTCTTTTGCTTTTTTTCTCAGGATCATTTTGAATTCTATTTACGTCCTCCAGCACTCTGGCAATTACTTCCAGATTGGTGTACCTGCAAAATTAATAATCTTACTGTCTTTTCATCAGCCAGTTTATTAAAGAAAGCATCAAATAGTCCTGTACTTAGGATAGGCCCCTGTGGAATCTTGTGGAAGGTATGCCAAAGATGGTTTCAGAATCAGTTCCCATAATGAACTATACATATTGGCTAATAAACCTTTTAAAATTACTTTTTATATTGCTTTGGGAGCTCTAATGTGTGGTTTCCTCATAAATTTTGTGGCATAGTGTACTACCTTAACAATTAGCTCTTGAGCTTGCTTGACTGAAGAAGTTTACTTGGGTTTTTATTTCTTCTAGGAAGACAACCAGCTGTAAGTGTTGCAAGGCCCTTTTGGCCATAGGGCACTGTCAGTGAAGGGAAGGATTGAAGAAGCATGCTGCTAGATGCAAGAGGGACAATGAAATCAGAAAATGCATTAATGTCTGCAATTATACATGCTGGAGTCCAGAGGGTAAGAAGATTAGGCTGATTTATGCTCACCTGGTTCCATAGGCTGGTCATGATAAAAACCTTCCTGACCCTTCTTGGATAGCTTGTATGTGGACTGAACTTGGAATAGCTGATAGACAGAGGGATCTTCCTCTTACCTTAGCAGCGGTTTAATGCTAATAGCTTTTCTTCAGTAAGTTCCAGTAGTTGTTGTGGACAGAAATAGACGCTATTTTCCATTTTTTAATTGCTGTGCTTAGACAAACTCAAGGGAATGTGTTGTCAGGGGCCTCAGAGACACAAAAATAGTCACCTTGTAGAGCTCATCCAAGCAACCAACTCATGCAGATGCTGTAAAAGGAGGCAGAACATATTCTTAAAGATAGAGGACATCTTATGTAGTAAGTTCACCCAGTCCTGTGCCATATAGGGTCCCTGGTTAGGGCCTGAAAGGATCACTGAAAATTTTATCTATTAAGCTGGGCTTGCTGCCATGTGATTGTTAATACCTGGACCTAAGCTGGTCCAACCACTCTGGGTTTGTGCACAGTGCTTTAATAATTTTTGCATTTCCTGGGTTTCCAGAGTAGTCCACAGTACTCTAGTTTGTCTGGAATCAGTGGGATACCCTTGCTCATACATGCTGACACTGTTGCATCCCTTCAGGCAAAGGCAGGCTTCAAAGCTTACTTGCTGCTGACATCTTGCTTCTTAACTGAAAGCTGATATTTTGGCACACTCAGAAGTTTGGTACCCTGGGTGTTGTCTTAAGTACAAATCTGAAGAGATGCTGGAAAAACAAAGATTTTGTTTTGTCTTTATTTTTGAATATGGTGTCAGGGTGCAGAACAAGCTCTGTGTGTGGATTCAGCCACGTTCCAGTCTTGCCCTCAAAACACACAAAAGAGTGCTAATTCTGCATTTTATTAAAAGTCCTGAGACCCCTGCTAATGAAAACTGTATCTGCTGTCTATCTGCAAGTGGTGTCCTTAAGAAGTGAGTCTCTGTTCACATCATCCAAGCTGGTAGGACTGAGCAAGAAGCCTTGCATAGGTTTGGCTGGATTGAGAGAAAGAATTGTGATGTGCTTTAGGCAAACAGCAAACCTTCTGAAGTCACACAGCCCTCAACAGGTGTGCTCACAGGCTGAAGGATTTTGCACTTCATGGATCATGGTCCTTAGTGGGCCCTAAATCCTGCTGAGCCAGACTCAGTTGACTTTGCAGGCCTTGTCTTGACAATGAAATTCCCTGTTGCCACTAAACTCAAAGAGGATTTAGCCACAGGATATCAAACAAGCAACAGCCTCTTATGATTGCATGCCTTTTTTATTTTTATTTTTTTTTACTGACCTGTTTCTCTATCACGTTTATATTTAATAAGTGCGTTAATAAATAAGTATTTGATAAGAATATTTTTCTAGGAAGAAGCATCTCTGGCACCAACAGTGGAAAAGCACCAGTACAGGCATAATGATACATTCCTGCATTTGAAAAATGTCCTCCTGTGTGCAGTTTAAGACCAGCACTTAGTGAAGCCAGTTTTCATATCAGTAGACCACCATGGCTATAAGGGAAATTTAGTACCTCTAATTAGAGAAAATACTGCCTTTCTCTGCAAGCCTGTCCTTAGTAATTGAAGAATAATGTGTTAAACCATTATGGTCATTAAATATATGAAGAGGAGGGTACACTTATTTCAGTTTGGCTTTTAAAAAATGGCTCATTAATAATTTAAAACCCTTTGCTTCAGGGTTTTTTAAACACCTAACTAAAAATTAGACTCCTAATTACATGTTAATAGTACAGTGGCAAAATGGGAGGGAAGAACAGAATCATAATTACTCATTCTCCCTGGCCTTATTTCAGCAAGTCATTTAAACACGTGGTTTAAAACCTTCAGTAGTAAGAGAAGAAAAGGACTACAGGCACTCAGTAACATAAAAACTGCAACCACAGGAAAAATGAAACTGCAGTGTGCAAATGCTGTTCTATAGTGCTTGCTGTCAGAAATGTCTGAAGGGTTGAGGTTCTGTTTCAAGAGAGACTTTGAATTTGGAATGAAACCAAAATTGGAGAGAATTTCTTTTCCAAAGCAAAACAGAAATAAGCATACTATTCTGCATGAGTACAGAGATTCATTGTCAAGAGAGTCACAATAGTTCATTTTGAAAGGTGTCAGGAGAAGGCTGTCAGGTGCAGTGGCCTACTTCCATCATAGATATCCATATGTGCTTTTTTGGAAAAGCTTGTGATCATGAGATTTGGTCCTGGACAAATGTACTGAATTGCCTAAGATGTAGTGATTGACAGGTACTAGTGGAAAGGATTCATGCTTTTTAAGTAGGTTTTCTAATGCAGTGTTCTTTTCTATGAAAGAGTGACAGCTTTTGCTGTTATGTTTCTAATGAATGTACTGAGTACTGGTGAAGCAGTTTACTGCTTTGACTCACTCCTGGTGGCAAAAATATAGCATTTTAACAGCTTGTAAAGAGCTAGAGAAACTTCTAAATGGGCTTAGACTAACTGGCCACACCAACATTTCTTCTGTCATCAATGTTCGTATTTCTGCTCAGTTTTCTTCACTGTGCCAGATGCCCAGAAGAAAAAAAAAATTCTAACATCAAAGATAGTAGAAAATGAGAGCACACCCTGTTTCAACTCCTCCTCTGACATGTTGTTTTTCTGTTTGTATAAATACCAGATCATGCTAGCGCTGCCTTAGCATAGAGGGAAGATAATACAGACCTGTGATGTGTCTGCATATTTCTGGTCACTTAATGACTGACAACTACTGAAAAATACTGCAGGTTTTACAGGCTTTAGAATTTGAATGGATGAATCTGTGATTGATTCAGGGTTGCCACTCTTTTGTCTCAGATACCAGCAAGTCTCAGCTTTCTACTTTAAGAGAGATTTTTTTCTTACTATTGTTCATGAACACTAGATGGATTGATTGAATGCTTTCTCACTCTGGGAACAAAATGGCAATAGGTTCTATATTGTCCTATAGCAACAAAACATTTGTAGGCTTGTACTCTTTTTCATGTGAAAGAGAGAACCTATCATCAGATACTCCCTTTGCTTGATTCCTTTTGTAAGGTTACTTATTCTGGTCTCCAAAGAGTTGAAAATTTTCCCTGGCTTGTGCAGTTTGTGATGATCTTGTTCCACGTTTATGGCATGTTCTGCTTTCAACAACAGTCAAAGGAGAATACAATCGTTCTCTGTAATTCACAAAGGTATTGGCAGATTAAAGCTTTCAGCCACACAGACAGTGCCTCATTTTACTGCCACAATGATAAATCTTCTCTTGCAATAGAGGACATCACAAGAAAGAAATAGAAGAGGTGGAACAGAGAGCAAGACTTGCTTCTCTCTCCTTGAGGGTGGAATGGTGAAGCTGTTAAATGGTGCTGGAGGGAGAAAAACCCATTACCCCAGCAGATTCCATTGCCTCATACATAGACTGTTCGGGGTGGATCACAACCCACAATTTTGGTGCTTTGTATAAGCAAAGGCCATGGAAGTATGACCATGTCTCAGTCCATAACAATTTATGAGCCTGGACTACAGCATTTTCATCAATAGAAGGGCAGATCTCACTCATAAATTAGGTGAATGCCTCTATCACTGGGAATTTTGGGACTGAGGCAGTAACTAAAATCAAGAGCCTTTTTCTTTGTGTGTGTTGGGTTTGGATTTGGGTTTGGTAGGGGTTTTTGTTTTGTTTTGTGTTTTTGTTTTGGTTTGGATTTTCTGTAGTCTTCCAAAAGATACTGCTGTTATTTAAGCTTAGCTCAGCTCTGTGGACAGTGGCTTCCATGGGTTTGGGCCCCCATCAGCTGTGATGTGGGGCTGCAATGGGGCGTGTATCAGAGCTGTCAGTAATGAATGTACAGAGATCATCCTTGACAGCTGTTTCCCTGTGCTGCACACCTGGGTGAGCAGGGATGTGCAGTGTGCTCCCTGTGAGGACAGGGCATGCTGATAATGCCGTGTGTCTTCCGGGGCTGCTGCATCTTCTCCACAGTGCAACAGGAAGGCAGTGTCTGAGGAGCAATTGCTAAGTAATTCAGAGAGCCACAAAGCAACTGGACTGGATCCCAAGACTTACTTAGTGAATACACAGCAAAACTGCTCCAAGGATTTCTAGACAATGCATGTGATTAATAATGATGTGTTCTTTTAAGGTTTTTCTGTTTAAAGCAAATAAAATGAGAAATGCTTTTCTGGGTGAAGCAAAGTAGTCTTATATCCGTATTGAATTCAGTCAAATAATTGCAGATCCTGTTTTTTAATATCTTGAATGAAGCAGTAATTTTCTCTTTGATCGTGACAAGGGAGAGGACCAGTGGGGAGAGTTAATCGTTACTGAAGGCAAGTTATTGCTTTCCTTCGTGTTTCTTCCCTTCCTTGGTTACCTAGACTGAGCTGAGACCTTCTTACACACTATATCCACTTGCATAACAAACAAGAAATTCAACAGAAAGATATGCTGTAATTTCAGAAAATAAGTGAAAAAACTATTTAAGGAGAAAAGAAACTGCTCTCCATGTCAAATTACATTTCTTACACAGAAATAAGTATAGCCCAATTTTATGCATACATTTATCTGTACTTTTTTACTGGCCAATCTTTGCAAACAAAGGCCTAGATCTTCCAAAAAGGTGAGGCCCACACAGAATATTTACCTTTATTGGTATGAAGGCAGCAGAAGTAAATGTAAGCCAAAAATAAAAAAATCTTTTTTCTTGGGATTCAGAGGAGCTTTGACTGTGTCTTTCACTAAAATGATAGAGCGGCCTGATTTTTTCCCCCTGTGGTTTTTAGAGTATTTTTTACCTCTACAACCTTGAAAGCATTGTACAAAAATGAATATGAATAAATGGAGTAGTCTTAGAGATGGTGGAAAGCAAGAACACACAGATGAGTTATTGCATGTCCCATCTTAGCCAGTCAATACCAGAGCAGAGAACTGAAACCAGATGTTTTGATTTCACCTTGAAGTGTATGACACTGTCTCTGGTGAAACCCTTAAACTCATCTGTGGCTTTGCCAAGAGAAGAATAGCTGCTTCCCTAGTATTTACCCTTCTGTAAATGACCTAGGTTACAGGGAATTCTTGCCATTGAGAATTTAAAGATAGACAAAATTATGGGTAGAGACCCAGGCAATGGATCTAACTCTTAACTTTTAGGATGTGGAATTTTGGATAGATTTTTATAGGATTTAGAACTGTAGTACACTTGTATTTACAATGGTATTTCCAATTCACTTCAAAGAATCTGTAGAAGTGATATGGAGACCTGTGAGTTAAAACAGAGGACAATCAGCTACAGAAAGTCTCTAAATTTTCTCCTCCTTTTAATCCTTACATTACTATTGGAAGTAGAGATGCAGACAATCTATTTTCAAATAGTTCCAATTATTGACATATCTCTGATTAACCTTTACTATAACAAGTGTTTATGTATTCAGAATTTTATGATCACACAAAAAAGTTAAGTTATTAACAACAATATATAATTGTGAAATTATAGTGCTGTGGTTTCTATAGTGAAACCCAGCTTCTCCATCCTGTGTTGGTTGTGCAATGGGGTCTTGAGCCTGGTAATCTCCAAAGAGCTCACTCCTGATAAGAGAGGCTATCCAATGTCCTATGGCAGGCTGTAGGCAAGCCATGCTGCAAAACAGCATCAGTGTGCTACAGCACCCAACAGCCTGCTCTGGGAGAAACTGAGTTAAAATGGAAACCCTCCGAGTGATATGAATGCATGTAGGAACTTCTGCTGCCCAGTGCTCCCCCAGCTCAGCTAACATTAACATGTATGTCAGTGATATGCTAAGGGGATATATGTGAAGAAATAGACTTTATCTAGCAGCAAACAGAAATAGAAAGGGAGGGAGGAAATTTAGAAAAACTCTAAGCTCTGTTCTCCTCTCAACCAGAGGGTGAAATGCAATGCCCTGGTTTCAATTCTTATAGCAGCAAAACTTAAGACATCCAATTTTTGTTTAATCTCTTCTGCTTCTGAAATAACTTAAAACCAAATAAAAACCCACTCAATAACTGTTTGTCTTGTAAGACTTTCCACACTTCATGAATGTGGCCTTGTGGAAGTCACCAGTGACTCTGTTGAATGCCAACTTAGGTATCATTACGCACCATCAGGCATGTGAAGCAGCAATATCGTCAGGTCTTTGGATTTTTGTGCTGGTTTGAATGAAGCCTCAGGTCTCATAACTGTTGTCATAATCTGATAATCATTTCTACTTTTGAGAAACTGATATTCCAATCCGCAGGTGAAGTAGAGATAAAAGTTTCTCCCATTTTCCAGTATTCGAAAGCTAAAAGAAAATTAAGAATGTGAGAGTCATGATTTAGAATTCCAGGGACCGAACTTGAGTGTTTGGGTTTTGGCAATATTGAAGCAGCCTTACAGCAAGATGACTGATTACATTGACTACAGGGAATTCCTCCTTCTACTTTGTGCAAGGCTTCTCGTGGAGGGTTGTGTTAAAGAGCACCCATACATTTTGTGTGCTACAAGGCTGGGCCTTGTCTGGAAGAGATCTGGTGTAATGAACAATATACAGTAATTTCACGAATACAAGCCGCACCATTCTGACTACGGTTTGGCTCCCAAACCGGAAATGCGGCTAATACTCAGGAGCAGCTAATATGTGAATAATTTTCTGACATTTACAACCTCAGAAGTGCCAGGCAGAGTGCCGAGCCGAGCAGCTGCAAAGCTGGCATTTCGCGATTGTTACAAATTGTTACTCTGTTGCGCCGTGGGTGGAGCCTGGATCCCTGCAGGCAGCACATGGGGCGGGGAGAGAGGAGGGAGAGCTCCCTCCTTCCCTCCTCTGCCGCAGCCCAGGGGAGAGACGGGGGGGCCCCGCGCTGCCATTGCCAAGCCCAGTGGCAGCGGTGGCCGGCCCCGAGCGGCGGCGCTGAGCGGCAGCGCCGAGCTGGGCCACCTGGCCCCATCGGCAGCCCCGAGCAGGCCGAGCCTCCACAACCTTAGCTCAGCCAGTAAACCCCGCCCGGTCACCATTCTGTTACTAATTGGCAACTTTGTTGCACGTGGATCCTCGCTGTGAACAACAGAGCGGCTTATACTCGGGTGCGGCTTATTTATGGACAAAACCCGAAATGTTTGCCAACACCCAGAGATGCAGCTTATACTCAGTGCGGCTTGTATTCGTGAATTTACTGTACTTCTACACAGCTGGAAGTTGGAGGGTATGTTCTGTTTGACTCGTTGCCTTATGAAGAGTCAAGCTGATTTTAATCTAGGTTAACTGGAGTATCCTTGAGAGAAATCTCAGGGAGTGGAAAAAGCTGTTGGCCTTGCAGTTTGCATATTGTGCTGTGAATTTTTTTTTATTTTTCCTGAAGAAAACACCCGCTCTCAGATCAGCCCAGGTAGAAAATAACCATTTCCAGAGGCTGATTGCTCTGAGAACAAGCAGTAGTTTGCTTGAGAAGAAGGGAAAGAATAGATCTGCTGCCTCCTTAATATTGCAATTTACAGCTGACTTCACTGTCCTTTGTGTGAGAAGAGAGTCCTCTGATAGTCCTCTGAATTCACTGGGATCAAGGTTGCCTGCAAGAGATTTCTTCAGGCTGCAGGCTGTTAAAATGAAATTGCTGAGGTCTCCTTTTACAGCTGAACAGAGAGTCCTGCTTCTCTTTTGCCTCAGGCAGTAGGTAATAAGTCTGTGCAGGAAAGAAAGTATAATCTATTTTTCTGATATTTAGTGGTGAAAATGGCCAGGGATAAGGGCTTTACTGTGCTGGACACTGGTAAATTAATCTCTGCCCTGCACAGCCCCCGTTCATAAAGACTCAAGAGGTGTTAGTACAAAACTATAAGTACAGGAAAGCTGGGTTCATCTTTGCATAAATTAATATCACAGTGATCTTAATTGAGCACAAGGGAGGCACGGATCTAAGCAGTGCCAGCAGACACTAATCCATCAGCATCGAGGCAGCTGTAGATGTGTGTGACTCTGGCTCAGCTGTGGCAGGGTGCACACACATCAGTGTTACATTCTGCCCCTGCAGAACCACAGAGGAATACACAATTCCACAGAGGAATTTCACAACCATAAGGCGCACCAGACTATAAGGCGCATCCCCCGGGAGTCGGCAAAATTTGCAACTTTGTAGATCATATAAGGGCCACAGGACTATAAGGCGCACTTTTTTTGCCGCGAAGATCCATGCCGTGTGCAACAAGGTAACAAATAGTAACGGAAACCTGCGATTGCGGAGTTTACTGGCTGGTGCACAATTTGGAAACATTTTTCACAGATCGACATAGGCTTGCAAAGGGAGCCCCAGGTGCCCTCCCCGTGCAGTGGGCCCTGGCACTCCCACCTGCCCCCGGTGCCAGCAGGCGTGGCTCAGCGCAGCTGTGGGGCCGCCTCCCCCTTGCCGCAATGCTGTTCCCCCTCACCGCTCCGCAGAGCCACTGTGCCGTTCCCTTGCTCGACTTGGCGCTCCTGCCATGTTGTTCCCCCTTGCGGCTCCGTTGTTCCACCATGTTGTTCCCCCTCGCGGCTCCACGCAGCCGGCCTGCCGCCCGTCCCTCACTCAACTCAGTGGCACTGCCGCTTTTTGCCCCTTTCTGGTGGCTGCACGGGCTGTGCCGCCGCCGTTGCCATTTTCCCGCAGCCACAGGGGATGCGCCACCATTTTCCCGTGGCCGGCGGCGCTTTACTCCCCCTGTACCTGGCCGCGCTTCACTCCCCTCGCGGCCGGCAGTGCCCAGTGGCTCTTCACTCCCCCCACGGCTGGCAGCGCCTGGCCGCTCTTCGCTCCCCCTGCGCCAGGGCCAGGGCTGGCGCTGGCTCCCTCCCTCCCCGCACAGCTCCTGCCGGCCGTAGCCACCCGCTCCCGCCCCTCCTCGCGACTCAGCACTCCCGCAGCACTGCCCCCCTCCTTTGCGGCTCACACTTCCAGGGTGGCAAATGTCACAACTTTGTACGTCATATAAGGAGCACCGGACTATAAGGCGCACTTCTGGGTTTGGGGGAAAATTTTAGTCAAAAGGGTGCGCCTTATAATAGTGAAATTACTGTAGTAGTTGCTACTGTCCCAGACCCCCTTTCCTCCTCCTTTACTCCCCCTCTTCCTCTTTTTCTCTTTTCTTTCTCTTGAAGACGTAGTCTGCCACTTTTGTCTGCTAGGTCAGAAAGGTTTGAGGCAGAGAACTGGTTCTCTTAGAGATAGAAAATTTCTGTTAGTACATGGCTGAGGGAGGGGTCAAGGCCAGCTGGCTCACTTTTAACCTTTCCTACCTGTCTCTTCAGGTGGAACAACACCCTGCACAGGCAGCTTCCCAAAGGCATCCGACCCCATCAGGACATTTGCTCCAGTGATCTAAATTAGCCTTGCCCTTTAAGTTCACTAAATTGCAGGAATAGCAGGCGAACTAACCAGCTCCTCATGTCTTCTCAGCTTGCCCAGTTTTCAGAGGGACTTTGGTGTGGCTGAGAACTTTCCACATTTCCAGACTGCTTTCTTCCACTGCTCTGCTATGCAATCCATGTTTCCGCCTCACTTCAATCCATGTTTCTGAGTTCTCAGGGAGAGAGTTTTCAAATGAGATGCTTGTATCCCTTTACTGAGCTGGAGAGGGGCCTGACAACGCAGTAGGTTTGACATACTTACAGCCTGAAGTCCAGTTGCTGGTGGAACTTTTAAACTGTATAAACTTTCTGTGGACTGATTCTCTGTGAGCAACTCTGGGGAAATATTTGTTTGCCCAGCATTTAAAGCAACAGATTCTAATTCCAACACCAAGATGTTGACATAGTAATACAGAGGAAAAAATTATTTTCGTTTTTGAGAGGAGTGGAGAGAAGGAATGAGAGACAGGTAGATGCTGGGGCATGAAAAGTCAGGCAGAAAAGAAAGTGTAATAGCTTGTGAGGAAGGGATTTTGAAACAAAAAAAGAGTATTGATGAAATCCATATTCACTTAAAAATGTTCACTGCAGAACTGCTTTCTGCTAAAATCTAGTGTCAGGCATTGTTGCATTCAGGACAAAACTGAAGTCACTGTGGAGTGACTTGAGAGGAAGACCAGGGCTGGGTGTTGTTCTGATGAGTTTAAAGCCTGCTTGGTCTAAGAAACCAAATATCTAAGGCAGCAAAACCCCACTTCCTTCTCTTCAACAAGGATAGCCTTTTTTCTTTTTTCCCCCCCTAAATTTAGTAACTGTAAGCTAACTTTATCAACCTAAAAATGAGGAGAACTTGCTTAGTAGTTTAAATTCTCCTTAAAGTTTACAAGATGTGAAACCATTTCCTCCCTCTTATTGGTTTCAAGGCCTGCATTCCCTCACCTCCTTCAAACACTTGTGAAAACTGTTGATGGGGAAGGTAAGAATTGATTTGAGCCTACTGGTGTAGAAAGTCAAATTTATCCATCTTGATTTTTCTCCTGCTTTGACCAGCTGGTGGAAAATTGCTTTTTGCTCCTAGGAAAGACAAGAACTACACCATCTGGGGAAAAAAAATAGTATGTGTTCATGTTTATTGGAGACACCAGAGAGATGTTAGCTATTCGGCTGCTGTAACTTTTATTTGCAAGTTTTACTTCAAAGATTTAGACATGTGGGCTTGAAGGATTCCTCCACTCAGAAGCACTTGAACTGAATTGATTCATAGACTTGATTGCTAATGTAAGTTTTTTGCATGTGTCCTATGGATAGGAATTTCCCAAGTCCTCTTACAGGACTCTTTTGTGATCTTCCTGCAGTCAACTCGTGCAAGGCCTATTTTTAGGTAGTTTTAATGCCACTGCACTTAAAACACTGGGCAGAAGTGAGAGGGATTCTTCAAATCTGAAGTGAAACAATTTGCCAATTTTGTCCATATTTTTCACAGGGAATTGAAATCTTAGGTTGTAACCAGTTGCAATAATTTTCTCATCATGAGGCAGTGGCCAAACTTAGTGACTTTCCCTGGTGTGTGCACGCTCTTGCTGACTGCAAGTGTGGTCTTCTAATGCATCCCATTCCATGGTGCTACTTCTCATCTTTTTCTCTACTGTGTCATAATGTTTCTTTGAGGGGTTAAATACCTACTGCTTACCAGAAAGGAGGCTTCTTGAATTTCACCAGTGCCTTGACAATGAGGCCACAGGACATGGGAGAAAATGAGAATATTTGTTTGGTTTGTGTCAGTGGGTTTGGTGTGAGATGTTGGCCTGCAAAGAAAGCCCTGGAGGACTAGGGAGGTTGAAGAGCCAGGATATAAAGAACACAGGACAAAATTAAATTAAGTGCTGTGATGAAGGGTGCAAATTTTTATATTTTTATATTTTATTGCAAGCTAATCAGAGACTTCTCTGAGGACCAACCTGAAAGAAAAGAAGGGGGAAAATCACTATTTAAACTGAATGAACTTTCAGTTCAGTAATATTGACTACTGACTGTATTGTAGGGTAGAGATACAAAGCAAGTTCTTCCAGGGAATAGAGGTTAATTTTGCCACTTTTCCCTGTAATGAAGAGAACATATCAAATTTTGTATGTTCATTTTTGGTCTCCATTTTCTGAAAAGGAATTTCAGATGACATGGAGCTTGGGCTAAGAGGAGAGTTCTAGTTCAGCTAGAAGAATATGTTCCAAGAGTATGACCCACTGCTCTGTTCCAAGAGTATGACCCCTTCCCACTCTGAGGTTTAACAAGTTGAAAAAAGATTGACATTTCAAAAAAGAAAAAAGGGAAACAGTATAAGTTACTAATTGACACCTATAGTGGCAGCTTGAGTATAGACATAATGGGAAGAATTAATAGAGCTTTTTCAGTGTTCAGCTTTTCAGTAAAAGTGAGCCACATTTTCAAAGTAATAGTGTTTATTTTGCCACACCTATGAAGAGAGGTTATACCTGTCATCGGGAAAATGAAAATACACTTTCTGGTGTGCATCAGCTAGACACTTTTAGAAAATAAAGCATGTATTTTGACTCTAATCCCTATAAACTTAGTTACCTCTCTAAAAGCTTAGAAACAGAGAGAAGCAACACATTTGAAAAGGTTTCCATAATAATTTTTAAAAGAGGTTTCATAAATAAGCAAGAATTGGAGCTGACATCTACCTATATTCAGAGGAAACTGAACCTTATTTATTTTCAACTTTGTATAAACTACCACACCAGCCAAAAGTCATTAGAAGATGCAGGCATATCCTTCTGGGGCTCTGTCAGCTATCTGGGGAAGAAAAAAAGGTAAGAAAGTAAGCATATGAATTTATAATCCTTTGTTTTCTGGGTTTTCCGTGAAATCAAAATACAGCTGTATGTTTATATGTGCATACTAAAGATGAGTAGGTGTATGATGCAGATTTGTGCCTTTTTTTCTGCCCAGATGTGAGCATGAAAAGAGGAATAGTGCTATGGGCAGACTTTGCATGCAAATCTCAGTTCCAGAACTCAGTCATCACATCTGTTCTACAGCTGTTCTCTACTTTTTAGGAAGCTCTCACTCGGCTTGAGAAAGCAGATATGGAAATGAGCTGAACACTCACATTTGAGAGCATGACTGGAAGTGTTTTGGAGTGTCACTCTTCATTTGTGAGCTCTCACATAGGTAATGTGGCCATTCCCAAACTCCTGAGAGATTTTACAGTCCCATCCTTTGTGTCCCCTCAGAACTGCCATAAGCAGTGGTCGCCTAGATTTACATGCTGTGCACTGGTGTAAGTGAGGCCTTAGAGGTGCATTTTCAAGTCTGTTTTCAGGTTTTTGAAATCAGCTGGTCTTGTTTTATGTCTTCTAAACACACAGTATCTGTAGATAATTAACTCATTGTTGAAGGACAGTTGTTATGGAAAGGCTAGAAGGCACATTCCTCCCTCAGGCTGGGTCTGACATGAGCTCTGCCCAAGTCGCATCAGGCCATCACATAATTTATTTTTAATATACTGAGTGCGTTGCCTTGGGGTCACATTATTGCCAGAAAACCTGAGGTGATTTATGTCATGTCTGTACAATTTCCACACACAAGCTTGCTGCAGACACACTGCAAAGTCAGGGTCATCAGCAAGGGAAAAGGAGACTCCTCATAAGGCAATGTGTCTCTCAGGCTTCCTCCGCTGAGTTATGAATTACAGGGACGCAGAAGAATTGAGGATTGTCTTACAGTAATTTGTAGAGGTTTGCCCTTCAAAGCCATCTCCTGAAATATCAGGCAGTAAAACTTGCCTTCCAGGAGTGTTGGCAATTTTCCTCAAGCCTAGGGCTCTCAGCCTGTGGGTGCAGGAGTTAACTTCAAACAGGGGGTACAGGCGACAAAACCAAGGAGACTGAACCCCCCCAGTGGAGCTCTGCCTGATGGAAGCCAGGAAGAACCACAGCCCAGAGCAAGGCTCGGGATTCAACAACTCAGGTCTCACTTGAGGGATACCCTGTGATTCCAGAGCACCAAGTGTTGCTGGCACGGGCTGTCCTGGAGTGCCCCTCCTTTATTTCAACCTTAGACTTTAAAAGGAATCAAAATCAAAACAAACAAACAAAACCCCCTCATCTTACCAAAACAAAAGTAAACATTCTTAAAAATAACTTGTGTGTGTTTAAGTAGAAGGAAGTATTTTGGGAATCATGGATTTGCAGAAGGCAAGTACAGGTGTAGGGCAGCATGGGAGGTGTGAAGAAGATCCTAATGGATCAGAAAAGCCTTAGTGACCAAATAAGCCTGTTTTAATCAAAGACCATATGCCGTGAGAAGAGTTTGGGTGAGCTGGGAGAAACAGAGAACTTGTATCTAAGTTTGCATCAGAAAGGCATTTGTGCGTAGAAATGAGGACAGATTTGAGACAAATGAGACAGTGAAGCTGAGTTTCCCTAATTGAAGGTTCAGTAGTTGAATTTATCAGAAACGTTCTTCCTCTTCCCCCTTTCACTGGTTTGTCTATTTTGTACCTTTTGACCAAAGCAAAAAAGTCCTCAATTGTAGCATTCAGCCAGCTACCCTCTCTCATTTTTAATTAATTTGCCAGATTTTGAGAGACCATAACCAGACCATAAATAATGATAATCTCTTTCTGGAACATCCTGAGGGGTTTACAAACAAATACTGTAAAGTGCTAGGGGATTCCTAATGAATGCAAGGACTTCCTGATGGCTTTCCTCAGAAAGAACACAATGAGGAAAATGGCTTGTGTATGGTTCTAATTGCACTAAAGGCCTTCAGAAAATATCTTGAAGTAGGCTCTTCTGAGTTGTATTTTTGAAGGTCTCATCTCCCTCATCTGTAGCAAAACTCATTCAGTTGGGCAGTTATGACAGGAAGAAATGTTTAATGTTCATATCTTTATTTTCTCAGCATCACTCTGACACTCAGTCTGTAAAAGAAATACTGGCTTTACAAGGATCTAGAGGCATAATGCCCTGAGAATTTAGTTTTTCAGTTTCAAAAAACATGCACGCAGAATTCCAAAGCCAAAATCTTCATATTTCAAAGGTTTTTGTATGTAAGGAGGACAAGAAAATAGCCAGAAAATAATTTTAGTATTGACAAAACCCAGCAGATGGGTTCATTATTCCTATTATGTTCTTCTGTCAGACTTCCATGGTAATAGTTCTCAGAGTACAGATAATAGCAGGGTCATTGCATGACTGTGTTTCTGTGAACTAATGGCACCTGTGATGTATTGTTTTTAAACCTGCTTTATTAAGTTTATTCTCCTGAGCCAGATTCTCAGATGCTGAAAACAATTGTATCCTTTGTAGAGTATCTAACCCTTGTTATAGATTTTTTTAAGTCAGAAAAAAAAATCAAAGCTAGTTGGACTGGAATTTGTGTATTCCTTGATCTAAATTACTGATTTGTGCACTCTTCTACTTTCACTTTGCCCCTCTGGACAACTGAGGTTACAAATTCCAACCACACTTGACTAGACAACAATCAAGTATGTCCCATTCTGGGTACAAAACCAAGAACAGAAAGGATTGGTGCTGCCTTAGATAGCAATCTAAGCATCACCAAGGAAGCAATGAAAGGTGATATGACTATAGCCAGCTTACAGTGCAAAAATAAATTATTTCAGCCAGTTACCACTCTATTATAATTTACCAGGCTGGGAATTTATAATATTGTTGTCACAGAAACTCAAAGTGAAAAGAACACAGTTGTGAAAAAAGACTAACTTGGCTATTGCCAAGGGTTCTAGGTGGGAGCTGTATCAGGGAAATGGGCTTATGTCACCCATGTGGATATAGATTATTGTCTTTTCTACCTAGCTGAAATAATGGCATTCATTTGTGCCAAGTTATTAGTAGCTTGTACTCTGTTTGAAGGTGTTACATGGTGACCACAAGTACCAATGTCTGTGTGTGACAGGTGAAGGGTGCAGCCCTGGCCCACAGAAGGCAATGGTGAGTTCTGAAGGGTGCTGGCAGTGACAGGATGTTAAATGAATCAGTGAGCAACAGGCTGAGAAGTTTGGACTAGAGCCTAGGTTGCTTCACTCCTCCTCCCTGGGGCTTCCTGTTTGGAGAGTTTGCTTCTTACCAAGGGCTCAGATCGCAAATGCCTCATTGAAGTGCGTGTTGTAGTAGGCAAATTTTCAAGTGGGACAAGCACCATGACCTAGACTGTTGTTTGTGTGTGCTCCAGAGTGATCAAAAGGAGGTGTAGGAGGGATGCAGATAATGTGCTGGGTGACCTTCACTGAGGGGCTTAACGTCATTGCATCTCTGTTTCCAGTAATGGGAAATGAAGATTGCTACACACATCTCTAAAACTGCTGTTTAAGTTTCTGGATGTGATCCATTATTTAAATGTAGAAGATGGCTCTAAATGCTTCTGACATTTTGAGATGATGTGTCAGATTTACACTGCACATCTAGTTCAGGGAAAGGGAGTCAAAGCATGTTTAGTGAAATGGTCACCCTGATCTGATGCTAAGTAAGAAATTTCATTCAAAATTAATTGAACTTTTAAATGCCCTGCTCTTAGAAGTGATTGGGCACTTCTTTGCAACTCCATACTTAAAACATTAAAATTGACTTCTGCAGTTTTGCGTATAATGACCTACAATGAGTTTTTTCACAGTACTGAGAGGGGAAAATGTACATATCTCAGCTTATTCTTCTGCATGGTGTGAGATTCAAAATGATGAGACCAAGAATGTTTAAATCTTTCTCACCCTTCAACTGCCTTCCTCAAGCATGTTTTGGTCAAAGAGGTGGTTTTATGCTTTTAATGAGATGAAGCATATCCTAACAGTGGACAGTGGTACAGGCAGGAAAAATAGGTTGGTCTGTGGTCCAGTACAGGTACAGACTCCAAACTCTACCATCTCTTGGTTTGTTTTGCTTTTGAAATTTCATTTAAAAATGGAGAAGCAGATGGTGTATTGTAAGCCAGCAGCAAAACAGCCAGAATCATGGAAGCAAAATCTATAAAATGAACCTCAGAATAATGGAAGCCCAGTTGTCTGGAAATGTTTGAAAATTGCTGGCTTTTAAGTGCCTATTTAATGGAACAGGATATATTTGGTTATACTGCATCAATTTCATGTTGGGATATTGCTTATTATGAAGATGAAAGTTGGCTGCTCCTTTTTCTCTTTACAGCTTTTGTTTAGTTCTACATGAAGTCTCATTTAGAATTGCAGGAGGTCTGTGTCTGGATCTGAACCCTGTTGAGCTGGGTGCTGCACTTTGTACAAAAGCTGTGCTATTTTTGAAAGAGCTTGTGATCTAAATGATTAGTAGGAGGTAGGAGTGTCTTCATTTTCTGCAGCCTTGTATAGTTGTTGATGTTTACATAGAGAAGATAGAAAATGCCAACAGATTTCAATTAATTAGCAAATTGTGATATTTTAGTGAGCTTTTCCCCAGCATCATGGAAATAAGAAGGACGTGAAGGGCAGTGGGAGCAATGTTTCATATCTGAAGTGCAGGGTGAGATTTTAGTTTTGCAGCACAGGAAAACAAGAAATGTGAGGATGTGATCATACCATGTTATCCTGCTATTCAGTTACTTAGTGCCATTACAGCCTGACTACTGCAGGCTGTGATTTTTGTCAGCTGTTAAACTGAGTTTAACTTCATCTTTGGATGAGGGGTTACCCAGGGAAACTCACAGGGAAGCTAGTAATGAGCTGTTGATAGGAAATGTTCATCTCTTTCAGGACTGACAACTTGGTGACAACCAGTGACAAAAGGCTGTTGAACACAAGTCCTGGGACCTGGCATGGCAGGTGAGCTGTGTGTGAGCTCTGACTGCAGAGGTGGCGTCTGTGTGGATGAAGAGAGCAAACAGGGCTCTCAGCTCTGCTGATTGTATTCCCAACAGCCTGCAGGGCATTCTGGAGGGAGGCAAATCCTTTCTCATACCATGTGCTTCCCATTACACCCAGGACCACTATGGTAGAGACAGGGTTGTCTGCTACAACTTTTACCTAATTTCACCGTTGTCTTTCCTCCCATCCCTAAGTGAATTTTCCATCTGCTGCTTATGCCAGCAGACACTCCTCCAGTAAACATCCATGTCCAGCACGGACATGGATGATGAAAGTAGTTCTGCACTTGGGATTTCCCTTTAGGCAAACCTCCCTTTTCACTAGCCAAAAGCTTCACCCTAATAGACTGGCATTTACTTTCCCTGGAGAAACCACTCTGTGCCTTTGAAGCATTGAGGCCCGAGGCTCAATGGAAATGAAGAAGAGGCAAAAGATGATGGACAGAAGCAGTGTTTTTTGTTTTTCAAATAATTGGGGCAGAGAGGTAGGCCCTTTACTGTTTTTCATTTAAAGTCTTTGTGTGCAACTGTGTTCTCTTCTGATTTTTCAGGGTAAATATAAGGGTAAATATAAATATAAATATAAATATAAATATAAATATAAATATAAATATAAAGGTAAAGGTAAATATAAAATGGAAAACATTTTTCAGGAGCTGATCCTGTGCAAATGGCCAGCATGGAGTGACGGTGTACTTAGGCAGTATTAGTGTGCATGCTCCTGCTTTTCCAGTGTGTACTCAGATTGTGCCAAGGCAAAGTTATTGCTTGTACTTGGGTTATCAGGTGCCCTGTTTTAGTTCATACAGCTTTTTCTCAGGCTGTTTTTTCAGAGGATACAGTAAAGTTGTCAAGGTTCATTTTCATCAGGGTTGAACTCATTTATGTGAAGGTATAATTTGTGAGGCAATTATTCATTATACAAGTTGCTCACACTGTCCTAATAAATTTGGCCCTAACAGGGAGCATAGTTAAAAAGAATCTGAACATAGGCTGAAAAAAATTAAACTTTTGCCATTCCTTCCTAATGGACTGTGAACATATTAGTTATTGCTATAGAATGAGTTTGCTGTTCATGCTGGGGTAAAAGTGTCCCTTAAATGTAAGACCTGCAAGCTCATTTTTTAGGAATTAATAGTCAGCTTTGTCTGGTGCAGTCTGTAGCAGCATTTTACTTAATGGCAGATTTTTCCTTGGGTTATGGGGGATTGTCTACCAGCCTGTGCATTTCTTCCCTATTCATAGCCTGCTCATAGGGATAGAAATGAATGTCTGAAGCAATAGGAGTGAAAAGGCCAAGGCAGACTTTGGGCATGGCCTGTGTTGCAGACATGCACTTGCCTGTGCATGGACTTTTTGAAAGCATATTACAGAGACATTATCTTTTGAGGAGATAAAACACTGTAGTTTCTGTTATCTGCATTCTTTACTGCCACACTAAGTCAGAGTGACAAAACTGTGCACCCAGTTTCTAATGAGGCCTCAAAGTTTGCCTGGTGGGTAGAGGTTGGCTGCTGGATTATAGGGTTTGTCAGCTTAAATGACAGATAAAATCCATATGCCTACCAAAGGGGGCAAGAGGGGAAAGCACAACTATTTAGTTTCCTAAGAAGTGAGTATCCAGAAATTTCATTTCCCACTCTGTCAGTGGCTCAGCACATGTTCTTAGTACAGTCATAAGGTTAACACTTCAAAGAATGTCCATTCGTTTTGAAGGTCTCAACATCTGAAAAATCTTTCTTTTTTCTTGGGAGTGCTGTGACCTTTTAAAAGTGCTATTGGAACAAAAGGTATCAAAGCAGCTTGTACTTTACTTATGGAGAGATTTGCAGTTAGTAATCCCCATGATTTCCAAAATTAATAGCCATTTTTGAGAATGTTGCCTTTATCTTCTGTGAGTCTGTTTTCATCCTGTACAATGGACATAGTCATGCCTTATACTTTACACAGGTATTACAGTGTGTGATTAGTGAACAGAAATGCTTCATGATCCCCGAATGATTAAATTTCCAGATAAAATTCAAGGTGGTTTTAGCACTCTCAATAGCTTTGATGGCCTTGTTCTTCAGTAATTGCTCCAGTCTCCGTTCTCAAGAATAATCATGCAGCAGATTTTGCTGAAGGAAGGTGTGTGTATTAGTGGTGCTTAGACCAGGACAGTACCCCTGGCTCGTACTCACTGTCCTGTAGGGATGCACTGGAAGCTGGGGGGGGTCACAGGGTCACATTGTGAACAGTAGTTCCTTGTTCTGCCCTGGCACCAAGTGTAGCTGTAAGTCCCCTTAATGCTGGGTCAATGCCTTGAGCTCCTATTTCCTGTGTGCTTCATGGAAGTGTTTGCTACTGGATCATAATCTGCTCCTACTGTTCTGTCACACATGTTGATGTTCCAGCCACAGAGCTGAAAAGGAGAAAAGTAATTATCTTAACATTGTTTTTCAATCTGTTTCATTGGAATTTCTCCAACTTAACCAATCAATAGTGAATGTATTGTACAGAAATGTATTAATAATAAAATCTTATTATATTTGTTGATTCTATAAAAATATTTTTTAAATCTTGTTCCTTTGCTTATAAATTTAGGTATAGTCTTGAGTACTTGGCTAGCTGTTAATTTTTCAAATTAGTGGCATAAGCCAGAGGACTTAGGGGCCAGAGTCTGACTGGACATCTTTCTTTTCTTTTGCAGTGAAGCTACATTACTGCATTTGATTATTCTCTTATACCAGTATTCATAAGATCAAAATCAAGCCTACCCTGAAGTTCATTCTCCCCAGGATAATGCTTTTGACTAGAATCTGACTTGTGCAAAAGGAGGATGTCTGTGTGAGCAGAAACCCAAATACAACTGGAAATACTTCCATGGAAACGGAGGGAGCAGAAAGGCCAGTGTTACATTTAGCAAATGCATGTGTCTGCTGAGATGTTAGTTTTCTTACAAGTTGAAACTATTTTCTGCAGCCATTTTTTTTAAGTTCTTGTGGAAAAAAGTGGTGTCTTGAGTCATTCTACTGTTTATCACCATCCAAATCAAAGGGCACAGAATTAGGTTTGTTTTTTCACAGAGAAGATTGATGCTGACACACAGTTGTCCTTTCCTCCTCCTCAGCACATCAAGACTGAATATTTTGCAGATTATAAGCTTGGTCCTGGTGAGGGATCTGAAATAAAACTTCTATTGTCTCAAGTGTTTTGGTGTTTGCTCTAAAGAAATAATCCACCTTCATTGTTTATTTTTTCTTCTGCAGAAGAGGAGGGGGATGGGGAAGTCATCCATTTGCAATCTTAGTTTTAAAATTCTAAAAGAAAGCAGGCCCCAAATCCACTCAAAAACTGTGTTCATTGGCAGGCTAGAATCAGGGACAGTGTATACTTCGGAATCAGTTTATCTCAAAAATTGTACAGACTGGAAAAAAATTAGTGATGATGTTGACTACTTTAAAGTAAATAATATTTTTAATACATCTGCATCAACACAAACACTTACTTCTAAGAAGACCATAACAATACTATTTAAATTCCTTTTTGTAATCTACTCATTCTTTCATCTTTTGTTCTTATCCTTCAGTGGTTTGTGTTGGATATGAGGAACCACTGAAACACTGCTGTGCTGATATGAAAGGCTAAAGAAAGTTACCTCAGAGACAGGGTGTGCGCTCAGAGTTTTTGCACACAAGGCAAATTTAGCTAAAACCATGACAAATCTTTTGCAAGGTAGCCCAATGAGCTGTGGTATATAT
Organism: Catharus ustulatus; assembly: GCF_009819885.2. Lineage (NCBI taxonomy): Eukaryota > Metazoa > Chordata > Aves > Passeriformes > Turdidae > Catharus > Catharus ustulatus. The sequence goes on along the minus strand of NC_046222.1, from coordinate 18,584,205 downwards.
ATTGCACAAGTTAAGGCTTCAACCATGGTGTCTACAATGAAATATTGATGGTTTAGAGACAGTGGGAGAGATGGCTTCAGAAAAGACTGGGTACTCTATTATCTATGGCCCTAAAACTATTGCTAACCCACAACGTTGCTATTGTGATTTATGTAATGATAGAGCAACAAGAGAGAGCAGTAATGGGGTGTTTATGTGTGTCTGTGTGTATGTGTGTGTCTGTGGCCCCCCTAAATTTCCAGGCAGTTAATTCTATTTCATCTGGTGTGTAGACATATTTGCAAAGACAGGCAGTATTAAGTGCTGAGGAAGGAGCTGTGGCACATGAAGAGACACTTGTTGGAATGTATTTATATGCATGCACATACATAAAACAAACAAAAATTGACAATGTACTTGCAATTAAATCAGAAAGATATTCAGTGTTAAGATTCCCACAGCATCTGCTCATAGGCATGAAAAAGCTCATTTTCTCTGCAACTTCTCATCTCCTTTTTTTCTCTTGACTTGCTCTTTATTTTTAGTCCTTTAGAAGCTTCCTAGTGCAGGAGAATTAAAGCCCAAAAAGCAGGATTGCCTAACTGGAAAAGCCATAGCATTGTTATGATTAACTTGGCTTGAGTAGGAAATCTGCCCTCAGAGTAGTAATGCTATCAGTAGTTGATTTCTGTGGATGGGGATGGGATCCCTGAACAAAGCATGCAGATTGCAGGGGCTCTTCATTCTTCTGTGTTATGTGGTCTCATGTAGGGAATATCGATGCCCCATCATCTCCAAAGACAGAATCTGTTTAGCTGGGGAAAGCAGTGAGAGGCCTGCACAGCAAAAGAGAGAACTTTAAAGCCTGGAGGGGAAAGAAGGCTCCTGAGGAAATCCCCAGTCAGGAGGCTGTCTTTATGACATTTCATTCTTTGCAGCTCTCTCACGAGTCTCACTGGATTGGCTGCTCTCTGCTCAAATTCCTGCGGCACGTTTCAATCTATTCTTTCTTAATTTCCTCAAGCAGGCTGGTGTATTTTCTTGTTTACTTAAATCTTTGTCTCTCCATCTCAGGGTGAGATTTTTTTCCTCTCTGTAGCTGTTAAGTTACGCACAAGGTCGGATGATTACTCAGAACTTCCTGGAAAGCCTCTTGTTTGTTTTAGACAAAAATACTCAGGAAGTTCCTCAGCTCTTCCAGCAGAGCTGTACTGGCAGTGGCCTGCCAATCCTCCTGCATTTTTTGGAAGATGTGCTAAAATAATTTTTAGTACAGTATTAAACTCAGGGTGTGTCAGCATTGTCCCACATATTTCAAATGCAGAGACTATTTTCAAGATCTCCTGCACTTCATTTAAAAGAAAAATGTCTCCTCACTCACTTTGATGGCAGCGTGACTGTCAGGCTTTTTGGTGTTCCCCACCAACCCTGCCATCTTCAGATTAGAATGTTCCACTCCAGGCACAAATTCGATGCTTTTTGCAACTCATCTTCCCCTTCTACACAGAGGCTTTCAGTCTTACTCAGTTGGTGAGGCCTCGCCCTGCTTCAAACACTTCCTGCAGGCACAGACTCAAGGAGCTAAAAGTAAGTGTATTAAAGAATATAAAAGGAATGGGAAAATAAAACCAAACACAAACTCGAATGGCTTGGCACACAGATTCTCTTTAGGCTCACAGCCCCTGGTGGCTCATTTCAAAGCACTTGAATCTATACAATCGGAATATGTCCTGTGATGTTGGGTGATGGAACAATCGTTTTAATGTATTTATATCTTGATACTATATATGCTTCTCTTACAACCCTCTCTGAGCAGAAACAAGTAAGGGAGCACTGAGGGGCTGTATTTGTGTGTGAAGATTTAATTCTCCAAAGAGCTATCACACTGTGGGAGAATGAAAGACAGACGGCAGCTCCTTCCTGACTCCAACCTCTGAGTCCTTCACACCTACGCCATGAGATGTTCGTGGGAAGGAGGTCTACAAGCTGTTGAATTCAGCTGTTACCTTGGAAATGACAACTCTGTAAATAAGGCCAATATGAAAGTGCTAGTGATGTGGCTAAATTAGTTCAGAGACTACTGGTGCATGAGAGCACTTGCAATACAGTTTTTAATCATAAGTTCTGCTGGCATCTTAGCTTCAGCTACCATCAATTGTGCAACACTTAAAAAATCAATTCTGAGAGCTCCACAGAAGGGACCTGTAGTGACTTGGACTCCATGAGCTGGTCAAATATTGCTATTGTAGACTAGATAATTTTGCAGTCAATTCTTTAGTTTGCAGCATGTGCCTGCATTCCTTCTCCAGGAAAAAAAGGTGGGAGGACAGGAAGCTTTTGTTGATGGGACCTGTGCTCAGCAACAGAAGGATTCAGAGGTCAGAATGACCTTGGGCTGTTACCTTTCTGGCAGCCCTGAACCTCATTGGGGCTTAGGCATCTGAAGGAACAGGGTGAATCTCAAAATAGACTAATAATTTCCATGAAAAAACTTAAAATAAAATAAAACCACAAAACTCAGAAACACCATGGAATACCTGCACCTGTGCTACATGAACTATTGTTCTTCAACCATGTGAATCTTGCTACCAAACAACATTTTGTGGTACTTAATCCAAATGCTTTGGGGCTGAATTGCTTTCCAAATTACCAAGACTTTCTATTTCATCTTTTTGGCAAGTCCATAGTTGTATATTCTGTAGATATGCCAGTCATTTGTTTGGGTCTTTTCCTTCACAGAAAGGAGGGTACTGCCAGAAGACAGAGCAAGGAAAAATAACTTTGTGTTGAGCTCAATGAATGCAGTTCAGATGGTACTGGAAGAGTGAAGTTTTATCTGTTTTTCCTCTTGACATGCCAAGAAGGTCTTTGCAGTAAGGAGTAGGCAAAATGTAAGTGCAATTTATCATTCTGTTGTTTTATTGTATCAGGAAGCTGGGAAACTTGGTTTTGTGAGTGGCTGTTGCTAATTCTAGATCCCCGTCTTTTCTCATTAAAAGCAGGTTTTGGCAATTTGTTCCAAAGTGTCATGAAATACTGAGTTATAGTGAAGCTGTGGTTTACTTCCTCTGACAAAGGATTAGTCAAGGCTGAAATGATGAGAACTGGTAGCACTTTGTGCTCTGCTCGAAGGTCATCAAAACTGGGTCATACTGGTGCTCATGTAGAGCTTCCCTGGCTCACTGCACATGAAGTCGAGTTCAGACCCATCTTGGGAATTGTCTTTAGCATTGAAATTGCAACCTTTAGATTGTAGTTGTAATTTAAATAAGATAATTCTGTATTATTGCAACAGGAAAAAAAATTTACATATCCTCTGTCTTTATGAAAGATTGGTGCCAAATTATAGTAAATTATATCTGTTTTGAAACTGGATCCAAGCCCCACAAATATGTTCACAAAGTTTGTGAAGATTGTAACTAGTTAACACTTTACTTGCATAAAAAGAGAAAAACTTCAACCTTTTAGTGCAAAATTTAAACATTATTTTTGTTGGAAAAGTTCTAAAAATTTTTGATGTTAGACATTATAACATTTCTTCATTCTTACAGGTGGAAGAGCATAACATCTTTCTCTAGTTCAGCTTTTTAGCCTTAATGTTTCTGAAATTGAGAGATTAATGTTATTTTGGATCCTGAATCAGAAACTGGCCAGACATTAGCATTCAAACAGGACAGCAATTTTTTAATAACAAGAAATTATGTTTAGACCAGGCAAGTAAACTCTGCAGAAAGGAGCAGATTACATCCTTGAGGAAAATAGACAGTAGTTGTGGATGCTTATATTTTGCTATGCTGATTCTAATTGTTGCATCCATGGTTTCTAGGAGTTCAGGAGTCAGTTATGTACAGGCATTCACAGGCTTTGGCATTTAGTAGGACAGGAAGAAGTCTGCCAGCTGATTTCCCATGGACTGCTCCACAGACACATGCTGGAAATTTACAACATCAAATCTAGTAATATGGATTGGTTTCAAACCAACAGACCAGAGAAAAAAAGTGATTTGCTTTCCTTTACTAGTTCCCTTAATTCTTTCAACTCTGACATTCTCTTTTGCCTAGGCTTGATTATATTTGTCATGCAATGCATTGGTGGCTAAATGAATATGCATGAAGTGTGCAGCACTTGTTTAGCAACTGAGCAATCGGTTATGAAAATTGCCTGCTGGAAACATTTTCTACCTAGGTGGCTCTGCTTATGCTGTGTTTTGTTGTTTTTAACTTGCATCCCCTCCCCAATTTAATTCTGAGTAAGTGATCCTACTAATAGGTATGAAGTCAATTTGTAAAAGCAATTTGTTCATTGTACCTGAAAATCAATAAGGATGGATTGTTTGTTCAATAAATCTTGTAGTCATCCACTCTGTAGTTTAACCTAACAAACACTACTAGTAGTTTGTCTAACACTAGGCTGACTCTTCTTTACCTGGGTGTATATTTTTTGAGATTGTCAGTGTATTGCCTTCCTTAGGCACAACTTCTTTCTGCACACAGTCTGTGGACATTCCTGCAAATAACAGCAGCTCAGTGTTTCCATGCGTAGTAACCACTCATCTTCAAGTTCCTGGAAAAATAACAAGAGGGCAATGAAGGAGGCCAGAACAAATTACAACTGGGAATGCATGACTATATCTGTGGATATTATTTTCCTGCTGTTCTGCCATTCCTTGCGTTTCACACAGTCTTATGCTTTTTAAGACAGGGAAAAACTCAATGAGACAGAAGGATAATGGTAAATGCCTTACAGCTTTGGTGATAGAAGTATGATATTCTTTGATTCAGATTTCAAGTGATTTGTTTGGCTTATATATGAACTATCATCCAGTTTGTTTCTTTAGAAGACTCAGGTTATGAAAGAGGCATTGCTGAATGTTTTTTTGGTTTTTTTTTTGTTGTAATGGATAGTCTAAAGCTTCCCAGAAAGTCTTGGAAGCACAGGAGTTCACTACTGATAGTGACAGCCATGTGTTTTATAATCTTTCCTAGGCAGTACATCAGTCTAGGGTGAAAGGAATTCATTACAAGTATCTCAAGGAGTGGCTATCCAAGTCTCACTTTGCCAGCAGAAGCTTGGTAGTATTTACTTAATAGCAATTCACCTCAGGAGACTCCATTTTGTAGATTTGAAGTTAGTGCTTTCTATATCAATAACCTTCAGGGTAAGCACAGAATAACATTTCTCTTACTGCTCTTTTCTGCTACTGGTGGGGAAGCTCTGCCAGTAATGCAGAAGGGTAGCTAGGACCCCCTGGCTCAGATGGCTCAGCTAGCAAGGACCATTTGTGATGTCTGTCTCAGGTCTCTAAGCACTAGACCAAGTTATTTTACACTCACTGTGAAACCCTCTGTCAGAAAAAGATCATTCTGAATTACCACCAATTGATTAAAAAGGGTAAGGTTTGTGTGCCATAACCTCATATTAAAAGGAGGAATGTGGCAGTTCAAAGCAGAGGGAGTGCTAGCTTTGCTTCTGATAATATATGGAAAAGTTTAAAAAAAACATCAATACTGAGCTTTATTTAGAGAGGCAGGAGAGCAGAGATATGTGCCTAATTCTAACATTTAATCTCACCTTGCTTCCAGATTTGTAGTCTTTGTGCTTTACTCTGTCAAGTATCATGCAAGGACTAGATTTTACAAAACCACAGATGAGCTACAAGGGGTGGGTTCTGCAACCCTTTTCTGTGTGATTCAGAATTTTGGAAATCTAGCAGTTGCTTAATACTTCCTAAAATAATGATTTATAAAATAATGATTTACAGCTTCCTGTAGTTATTCATCTTTGTCTTCATTTTCACACTGTGAATCTTCAGATCTCAAGGAGATGTAACTGAGGGCAGTTCTTTATTCTTGGACTATTCTGGCAGGGATACTATGTTGTCAAACAGCTGATTTCACTGGTAGAGGGAAAGAGAAGCTCTAAATTTATTGCGTGGGCTTTTTAACAGAGACTTGCCAGCCTAATCTTGTGAAACTAAGACATTTGATTAATTCTGCCATTCAGTGGAACTGCCTTATCTACTCTGTTTGACATTTCAGTTCAGTCGAATTTGCCCAAAAGGATGGGGAGGGAGGGGGAGATAAAGGGGGGCGGGGGAGGGGTAGCTGAAATTCAAACAAAATTTAGCAAAAACAAGTAATTGTCAAGATGCAGCAGCCACTATTAGTTGCACTGGTAAGAAGAGCAAGCAGCAGGTATCATTGATGTAAAGGAAGAGGGGTCTGCAGCCCTTGCTGGGCTCACTGAAGACAGACAAAGCAGAGCAGGTCTGAAATGGCATTTGTTTTGGTGCTGTTGCCCTGCAGAGTCGGTGGGCATGACAAGAGCAAGAGAGGGCTGGATGTTCTGAGCTGAGATCCTCCAGCAGAGCCACCTCTCAGCCAGAGGTGCTGATGCACAGCCTGCTGGAACTGCTGCCTTCCAAACACTTCCTCACCAGGGTTTCCTTTGTTCACGTGCAAGTGTCCTTGGCCAACCCTGTTAAAGTTTCAAGAGGGCTTTTTGAGGTTGGTTTGTTATCAGAGACGCTTTCTTGTTAGCCCTCTCGTGGAAAGTGGGTAAGGGATTTTAAAGCCCTTTCCCGTCTGGACGGCAGTTGTTTGAATCACCAGTTCTTACCCACCCTGTGGAAGAACCTCTTTCATTGTTTCCATGACCCAGAATTGAAGCTTAGTTCTATTTGACATACCTACAATTATTACCAAGGACTTTTATGGCAGAATACGAATTAGAAACTTTGCATTTCTACAGGAAGGCGTTTCTTGTGTGTTTGGTTCAACATCCAGTATCTGGAGTTGTACGAGCAAAGAACAAAACTATCAATTTGTGAATTATCTTTTCCATCAAAACACACTGTATTTCCTTTGGAGTAAAGCCCAAACATTTATTTTTCTGTTCTTCAATTTTTTTATTTTTTTTTTTTAGTTTAAAGTCTTGGGATTTTTTAAAATTTATATCAAAAAGCTGTGGCAAATCTAGATGACACTACCTCTTGTGGGTTTTTGTTTGTTTGGCCAAAGTTAGAGGATCAAGGTAGAAAAAGAAGCAACATCATTTCTTCATTATTTTAAGAAATGTAAGTTAAACTTTAAGAATAACAGAACGAATGGGGACTCTCCTAGTCATAGGCTCTGTTTGTATTCCCCTCCATACCTGATCTGACACCACAGTTGCCACTATTTCTTGAGAAAATATGGATTTAAAGTAATTTAATTATTTGTTTATAGATCCTAAGAGCAAGGAGTACCATCCTTAGAGGAAGTATAACCTGGCAGTAAGCCAACATGCCCTACAATGAAGTGTAGTCCCAAAACACCTCAATAATTTTTCGTAAGGTATTATACCAACACTACCACCTACAGGAGTTCAGCAAAAGGGATACAGCCTTTTACAAAATGCAAAATAGAACAGAAATCAAGGGGTTTTTTTGAGTATGGTCTGATCTTCCTCAATATCCAGCATTTTGGGGAATATCCTCAGCTATATCAGTAACCATTAAGACACAAGTCTTGCCTCATGAATCCAAACATCTCTGTAGAGGACCATGCTTTGTGAAAGGCAGCTCTTGTTGCATTTTAACCCACTGTACTAGAAATTTAAATTCTCTTGTTCATCAAGTCTGAAGTGTGAGCATGTATGATTAAAACTTAAACCTCACAAACATCCAAGAGGCCAATCTGCACAAAAACTTGGCTTAGATTAATGTGCACGTTTCTATTTTTGGTTTATGTATAGGTATACAGCAGTACCAGTATTTTAGCCTGTGTGGAAGTTGTATTGCTTGCACAGATGTTGTATATATTTCATTGCTTTTTAGTAAACTGCTATTAGGCCAGCACAAACAGATTTCTCTGAAAATAGATGGAGGCTATTGAAAAGAAAATACATTATTACTTGTGGTATCTCTCAGTCTACTGGACTTTGAGGGATTCTGTTTCCAGTCACCCACTATCAGTGCTTACAGTATTTCAAATTATTTACCCAAAGAAAGGAAATTGTGAAGCTGTAGCTTTGCAAAGTATTTACACTGAATAAATGTCAAATTACATTTCCTCATTTTATCACTTTCTTGTCAGTCATTGCCAAGCTGAGGGAGATGATCCATAAATAGCAGACAAGTTTAATTTTGAATCAATAAAAGAAAGGAGTGCTAAACGTTTTTTGTCCTGAGTAGTAAGGCATTTAAAATTGTGCTCAAGCTCAATGGGTTTCAGTGAAGCTTAGGTACAGAAAAGCAATAGGCATAGTTGCTTAGCACCCGATGGACCCACTTTTCAATAAAATGCACCAAAATGCCAATTACATGATGACTATGCAATTTATCAGTAAGAAATAAATGTATTGAGAGTTGCCATGACTTCTACTCCTTGTTGCCTTATATCCTCATTGGCATTTTAATTTCCTCTGACAGGTAAAAAAAGCTAAAGTTTCAGAAGTGATACCTATGAGATTTGTTACAAATGCCCCATGTTTGTGTATTTATATTCCCCAAACTTGCTAGGAGTTTCATTTTGGCTTTGACAAGAGTATTTCAAGCTTAGTCCATCAGGGGTGTCATCTCTGGAGTCAGTCGGAGCATATCAAGTTTTTGGCCTGAGTAAGAGAACATTTAGGGCAAGATTCCTGGTTGGCATGTTGACTATGGAGTGGAGAGGCCAGCCTCAGAAGCTTTCCTTGCAGCTCCTGCAAAGTGGCTGCTGTAGTAGCTGGCTGCATTTCCCCGGTGGCTGAGGGGTTTTCAGTGCAGGCACTGATCAGAAAGAACATTCTGTTTAATAAAAGGAGGTGGAGGCACCTGGGAAAACAGGTCAAGAAAGCAATTGATTTCAAGTTAATCCATAACTTCAATGCTCTCTTTTCTTTAGCTTTTTGAGGTTAACTATGATGCTTTCAGATGTGTATTCTAGTTAAGGAGATAAATTAAGAACTTTTTAAAAACATGTGAACTGTGGAAGGAGGCAACAAAAATCTGTGGAGGACTCAGGCAGCAAAACTCAGGGGCTGAGCTTAGATGCATAGGCAAATCTCATAATAAAACATTGAAATAGAGAAGTAAAACTGACTTGCCCTGAACTGTTGAACAATATTTCCTGTCAGTTCTGAAAAAGGCACTGACACCAAGCAATACAATGTAAGGTTACTGATGGTCATCATATCTATAAAGGAGTCTGAAAAGCTGCAGTTGACTGTAGGACATTGCAGAAACAAGTTTTCAAGCTACATGCAAAAGTATTGTTGTGAGATATCAGAGGAGCTCTCAGGAGACTCTGCTATGAACTCCAAGTAGTAGTGTTTGAGAAGCTTGTCTTAATTAAAATTTCAGACAGAAGCAGACAAAAAAACCCCAAAACCCCAAACAACCAAAACCCAAAGGTGTGAAAGAGAAAGAAAACCGCTGAAACAATTGTGTCTGCAAAGTCAGACATCCAGAAGGTCACAGTTCTTGGTTCTTCCCTGAGGTCCCTTGGGTGTTTAAACCTAGTATTTTCACAATCTTCTCTATATTAAACCTTGTAAACCGCTTAAGACACTTAAAATGAACAGTGCCAATGTCGATTTATCTGTCCTTGGTGTTAGATGTTAAGCTTCAGGTTGACAGATCTTACTTCATGTTATAACCTGGATTGAAAAGTTTTGATGTGAAAAATATAAAAATTAATAGGTTTACACAAAATAATTAAAATTGAGCAGTAGAATAGTAATAATTATAATCTTGGAGACTCATAATTAAAGTTTACCATTGTCTGAAAATTATCTCTGCTTTTCCCATGATAGGGAAAGTATGGCTTTTAAGGCAAAGGGATAACTAACTCATTCTCTTGGGCCTTTGACCAAATAATGTGTTGTGAATCTGAACTACCCACAAACAGACATCACACACTACATGATGCTACTGAAATAATTTTTATACCTTTTTTCTTGAGAGTATTTGACTTGAGCAAGTTATTCTATTAGTATGGTGCAAGTTTTCAAAGCACATAATGACCCTGGCCTTTGTGTCAGTGCTTAACAGAAGTGGCATGTTTTGCTGCTTTGGAGAAGCCAGCTGACACATTCTGCATCTGGTCAGATGTTTGCAGGATCAGGACTGAGTCGGCTTCTTTTTCTTTTTATTTTTTTTTTTCTTTTGCCTGTTACCATAATTAAAAGGATGGAATAGCAGCTCTATGCATGCTTTACCTTTTCATAAAAAAAAGAAATAGAGCTGCCAGTCCTTCTCAATCTCCCTCTATTTAAATTCTAAGAATGAGGTAATCAAATCCACAGTTTCCTTAAGATGCCTAAAACTGACTTTAAAACTGAATATCAAACACCCCCCATCCTAAACACATTGTGTGCTATTTAGTCTACTTGCAAATCTAAAAGCACTATATTAATTTTGTTGACCTCTACACCCGCACTGAACTTGTAGGTGGGGCCTTACAAAGTTTGTTTTTCCTTCTGTGCTGATGGAAAACCGATCTGTTGGCCGGCCTTAATGCCTCAGCATGATTTTGCAGCTGAATCTCAGCTACCAGCCAGGGACTTCAAAAGAACCCAGAATAGATCTGACAGACTGTCTGCCTGAGGGATGCCCAGTGCCCCTCTTACAAGATCCATTACACTGAAGTGTCCTAAATGTGACACTGTTGTCCTTTCTTGTAGCACTTTGTCTGTTTGCTAAGCAATGCTAGAACTCTGAGTTGGCTTCCTAATGATGGACAAAATCAGTAAGGGAGAGTCTGAGTGATAGTAATGTATATTTTGTGTGTACACTAAGGAAGTGTTCCTGGAAAAGGAGTGTTCACAAAAAATTGCAAACACTTTCTCAGTAACACGAACTCCAAATTGTTCGTAGGGAGTGAGTCTGGCTTAAGAACTGACTCAACACTGTGAATTTTGAGAGCATTCTAATTCTCAAGCAGTTTACACACCTTCATCTTCAAAGTTCACTGTTTCTGTGTAAAGCTTCAAGTAATATAGGTGAGCAGCAAAATAGTAGCTTTTCCTAAGTTTTCCCAGCAAAGACCCCCTTCATACATACAGCTGGCATTGACATTAAGCAGTGGCTTGGTGGGCACAGAGTAAGACCTTGCCCTCATCTACTCCACAGAAACAATCTGTACACACCCCGATTCTCAGCAACCAGCAGAAAGAAAGCTGGGGCAGTCTGGCCCTGCCTGGGCAGAAGCTGGGGGACCCTTGACTTGCTACAACTAAAAGCTCCATGTGATCAGTTGATCGCCAGCTGTTGGTGCATGTGCACACACATGGCAGAAATCAAATGGATCTGCAGCCTGAATTTTGTGAGTGGCAATGAAAAAGGCTCAAGTGCCTGATTAAAGAGTTACAAGATGGTTCATGACCACACTGTTTGGTTCATGACCACACTGTTTGTTTTAACAAAATTGCTGAGTTTTGATAGCTTCATTTTAAAATTGTGAACTCCATTTACTAGTGGTGGGGTTTGGTGAGGGTGTTATTTTCATCAGCTTTACATCTCTGTGAGGACAATTACCTGTACATGGCTAAGTTAAATTCCAATTTACACAAGAGTGAGGTCAGAATCAGGTAGTCTCTGTGAGTTAAATGGTGTAAATAGTTACTATTTGCTGTTTTTAAGTCATATGAGCCATATGAATATACTGACTGTGGTGCTGTATGTGGCAATTAGGGAGATCTTTAGCCCTGTTTATCTGCTGATGCTAAGAGAATGCAGAAAGAATTAAAAGGTAGTTTGAAATGGCACTAATTTGCTTGTTCCTCATCATTGCAGCTCATAAAGATGTTGATTTGCATACTGGATGTATTCCTGATTTGTATTTTAAGGTTATTTCATTTCCTGTTATGCTTGCAATGCAAATTACCTTTGTATAGGAAAGAATATTCTACCCTCTGAAAGAAGGCTAGAAAATATTTTGGAAGGGCAGGCTGCAGGTAATATTTTACAATAGCTATGTTTTTTCTAATCTCATTTTTTATTGTCAGTTAAAGTGAAAGCTCATCTTAAACCCCAATGTGTAGCTCTCTGCTGCACCCACCACAGCAAACTCTTCCAACAGCAGCTGAATTCTGCTGAATTATTTCAGTTAAGTCTTTCACAAGACCAGAACCAAGCAGGAGAAAAATCCATTAAATCAGTCTCACCAAAGTGTATGTCACCTGAGGAAAGAGCGTAGGATCAGACTAGGTAGAGTTACAAGTGTTTGGGGAAAAAAATATCAATCCACCAAACTGGGAATGAAACCGTGCAGGCAATCTAAGTTGTAATTATTACTCTCCTCTTAACTATAATGATGTTGGGATTTATGTAGCACTTTTCATATGTGAATTGCTCATCAGATTGCTAATTGTCTCATAACATAGACAATTCCTTGCCTGAATGTGGCTGCAAAAGAGTGCAAGGATCTTTCAACAATGTCACATACAGGCAGCTATTACAATTTTCATTTTGTGTTCTAAAGAGATTATGCTTTTACACCACACACCATACATCTCTATCTGTGTGCCTGCCTAACAATGTCAGAGCACTTTCATCCAAATATCACAGAGCTCTAGAGGTCTAAAAGATCCAATTTTCCCAAATATTTTAGGGAAATAGAAGACTAAATTCAGGAAAGAGACTCAATTACTATTTCCACTGCAGGGAAGCCTGCAATGCTTCCTGTTTTCCATGGGATGCCAGAGAGTTTTTCTCTCTGTACTTGCTACAGACAAATAAACATCAGGAAACTCTGTGGTCATTTTTCACCTCCTTACACATGAGAGAATCCAATCGCAAGATAAAGTGTGATAGGAAATCAGATTTCATTGCTTGAGGAATGGTGGAGTAAGAGTTAAATCTGGATTTTAAAAACACAACGATTTTGAAGAAGCTCTCCCCCTGTGAAAAAACAGAGAGAGGGAAGGAGACAGAATTCAGCCTCCAGTTTTTCAAACTTGAAGTAAATTGCTCTCCTTGTCATCCAAAATATGGTCATGAAAGGAACTAAGGCTCTGGAAAAATTAGCTGAAAAGACATTTTTCTCCTGGAACATGCTATTTAACTGCAACACATTCTAATTTCAGTGCAACTGGATGTAAAGAAATTGTAAAGCACATGTCAGTAAGTCTGTGTCTTGTTTGCTTTGACATTTTTCTTTAGTTTGCAATATATTTTGCATTATATTATACAGTAAGAAAAACATATAGGGAAAACTTCTAAATTTAATCAAAGCAGAACTTTTTGAAAAGCTCAAAGGGCATCAATTTAGATTTCAAGAAAAAATGAGTTTTTCTTTCAGATTCAGAAGAAAAATAAAATTCAGAAAGCTCTAATTTCCTGTAGACTACAATTTTAGTTTCTAATTGCAACTACTATCAACCATTATGACTCTAAGGAGTCTCCTTCCTGAGCATTCTATCAAGAAACATGTCTAATTATTTCTAAATAATTTATATTTAATGATGAAGGTCTAGCAAACTTTCTAGACTAAAGACTAACGTCTTTTTTTCTGTCTCTGTGTTTGTGTGTTTTCTCATGCCACTGGACATGAGCTGAAAAGGCTTTTTCCATAGCTAAAAAGTATATGCTAAAGGGGAAAGAAATGTGTATAAGGGAACAGTTGCTAAATACTGGGAATGCAGTCATAGACCCAAGTATAGGATGACTAATCAATTTTTTAAAATTTTTTTCTTCTGAATTAAACATATGCTTTGATAGTAATGTCACTGTTACCAGGATTTTTTTTCTCAGTACAATTCAAAGAGTACAAATCCATTATTTTCTTCCTTTAGATTTTTTTAATAGAGGTGTAACAATGAGGAATTCTTATGACCAGAGTAAGAGACCAAAAATGTTGACATGGAATTTTTAATTATTTTTCTTATTTTTTTTTTTTAATAGTGCATTTTGAAAATTTCGATGGCAGAAGCAACAGTAACTAAATCCACACTAAAAGCTATTTTAAAACTGCAAAATCTTGAACAGGATGAAGTTTTCTTTGATTTAGATTCACGTTTATATCACAAAGTAGTGATAGTGGCGCTGCAAGCCTCATTAATCTTCTAAAAATCACTTTTAAATAAAGTGATTACTTTTTCTTGAAGCTTTAGAAACCAGGGGCAATGATACCAACTTGCTCAATTTTTGTAGTATCACATGAAAACTGAAAAAATGAATAAATAAAGATGTGCTGAACTTCTCTACTAGGAAAGGATACTTTTCCACAGAAAATGGTTAGGCTCTGTTCAATGTCTTTAGCACTGAAGGAAGATAATGTGCTGTTATGGGGAAATAATCTTATATTTGCCCAAAGTTTATGTAAGAAAATATATTTAAACCAAGTGGAAGCTTATTTTTTATGAACCTGTGGTTGAGGATTTTCTCCATTTAGGAGAAAGTGTGAGAATGGAATGAGAAAAATAATAACCTGTGGAACTGTAAATTGTCCTGGGGATTTCTTTCTCCCAGGTATCACATTAGTGCCAGAGGCTCCAATTTTTTTTCCTTTTTGTTTTCCTAGGCTATTCCTGTAAGCATCTCTGGTTACCCAGTTTTGGGGGAGAAATCAAGCTAAAATAAAGCAAGATGGTGCTGAGACTAGGCAGTAACTCTGCACACTTAACTGTAGTTATTTAGAAATTACCAAGGCAGTTGCACGAGTGTGGTCTGGCAAGGTGCAGCAGCAGCCACTGGCACAGGAGAGGCAGTTTGTGCTGTGGGTGTGAAGGGGGCTGGCTCACTTTTTCCACCTGTGAGCTGTGGAGAGCTGCGTGGGACACTGCCAGTCTGGTCTGACTTGAGTAACAATACCTGGAAACTGTGAGATCTGCTTTGGTACAAACCCCACACTCGTTACTTTATTAGTCACCCAGGGCTGGATTGCACATGGGAGTCTTGTGCAGTGGTAGGTTGGAGGTGCTTCATGGTGCATGTTGACTTGACCCTGAAAGGAATCGGGTGCTGTGGCCCTAATTTACCCTAACACATCCATAAGTTTAATTTTCAACTCCACTCACTGCTGGATGGGAAGGTTAAGGACCCTACATAAAACTTCAGTAGACCTGTAAATATAGAGGAAAAGTGGAATTTTGCTAGCTAGACATCTGAGAGCAGCTGAACTTCTAGATGCCTTTCTGAACCAGAAACATAGACTAATAAAATATTTTGCACCTGCATATTTACTGTCTTGACCTCTTCTGTCACCATCCAGCTTTTCTCACCTCTCTTAGTATTTTTCATCAAGGAAGGAATATTATAATTCGGTTGCAGCTTCCTACCCTACCCAGAAGCATGAAGGAAGTGCGAGTTTTACATGTGAAAACACACTGCACTGATGGTGGGACAAGTGTCAGTGGTGGTGTGAGAGCAGTGAGGTAAGGTGGCTCATTGCATGGCTGGAGAGGTGGACACCTTGTGAATTGATGCTGGAGATTCATCACCTTACTCCCAGCGCTGGGCAGCATGCTCTGTGCAAATCTGGTCATAAATAATTATTAATAGTAATCCACTGTAGCTACAGAGTTCAGATGTCAATATTAATGAAGTGAAACTACCAGCAGCTTTCGCTGTGAATTAAGTGTTGACCATGCCAGTTGATGTAAATCAGTTGTGAATAGTAGTGAGGTCAGATGCATGCAAATGAAAAAGATCTTTCTCAGCTATTGCCTATGGCTTTTTTGCCAGTTATCTCATTGCTTCCTAATATTTACCTTTTGTCACCATCCAGTTGGTAGGTAGAGTGGTACAGATGGGTCTGAGTAAGAGGTCATGTGCCAAAAATTGCTGTTCCTGCTTGCTTTTGGAAAAGGATCAGTATCATCAAGAGCGTGCTCTGCAGTGAGGCAACAGTGCTGGGTGGCATATTGGTGAGACAGAAATTGCATATAAATTAGTTGAAGTGGGTTATTTTCTGGGTAGTTTGAACGTGTGAAAATGTGGATGTCTGTGGATACACAGTTCAAGAAGCATAGGGAATTCCTGTAATAAAAAAAGAAATTATCTAACTCGTTTTTACTAGGCAGTTTGTCAAAATCCGCAGCAATCTGGGGTAAAATGAAAGATTAATGTTAGAATCAGGCATTTCCTTGCATATAATCCCTCTTACTTACAATGAATATTCATGATGGCCTTGTTCATAATTCAATCTTATTTTCCAGCCAGCCCTTATCAGAGGGCATTTTGGTTTTTTCTTCCCATAAGATTTCCTTGGGGCCACATTTCCTGTGAGTGTGCTGGCTATCTTCCTGAGAACTGGAGAGAGTCATGGTTGGGATTAGACTATGCTACTCCTGCAGTAGAAGTAATGGTGGGAACTGAGAAATTTGGTACAGGAGCTGCATCTTTCTTACTCCATCATGTAAATCATGTAATACTCTATGGCTTTGTGCTGCTTTGTTCTCTGTTCCTTTGATGATTTCCTGTTTCACTTTCTGCTCTCTTTTATGATTCATGTACAGCCTTGTCTCAGGCAGTGGTAGACTTTATAGATTGTGCTATGGCTACATGAACACAGTGGGAGCAGTCTTAAATGGGAGGTGAGACTCCTGGGGAGCTTTGTTACAACCTGTTCTGTGGGATTGCAGGCTCAACAAGGTCCATTCACCCAGAGAAAGCAGATGCAACAACAAACAGATGGAAAAAAAAAGATCTTGAGAAACCGGTCAGATAGATAATTAAACCAAATGATTGGGTGATTTTCCCAGGTTAACTGTGGGTGAGTGTGTGCCTGTATGATTTGAAGAGCTGCTGTTGTCAGCTAAGGCTTCAGGGATCTGGAAATTTGTACTTTGCTGTCCAGTGCTCACCTTTCCAAGGGCACAGTAGCACATCTGACCTGCTCTTTTTGCAAAATGATGCTTTTTTTTCAAAGACATACATTTCCATCACCAGTTGCTGACTATAGAAAACTATTTCACTTTTGATTGCAAGTGTATTCAACTAGTACAAAATTCATCCCTTCTAGATATGTTGCACTGTGCAGCAACTTGATGTTTATATATTGATGTATTGTATATTGGGCTTTTGCTTTTTCTCGGGATGAAATTCTAGAAGGAAATGCTGGTGAAACACACCACTACCTACACAAGCTCCTTACTGAAATTTGGGTGAAATCCTCATTCTCAGCAGTTCTCCTCCCCAGAATCTCTTCTGTTCACCCTCTGTGGAGAGCCTGACAAGCTGTAAGAAGGCTGACTGGACTTCTGCCCTTTGGGCAAGTGGATTCCCCAGAAAGTTTGCCTTTTTTCCTCAAGAGTTTTTCTCTTGTGTCTTGAATGTGTGTGTATGTGTGTGTTTACAGAAGGAAAGGGAGCTCTTTTGTGTCTGTCCTTGTACCAGAAGACACTACTGCTCACTGTGGAGAGCAACCTTCAGTCAGTCTAAACCTGGAAACAAGAGCACTCAGTGTTTTTTTTAAAAGCACTGTATTTTGAAGAACTTGACACACCAACCAACTGGGAGGAGAAAAACCTGGGGGATGCATATTGTTCTTAGAGTAGTTATTTTTGAGGGTTTGAATTCTGTCCTCAGCCATAAGGTAGGACTGCTTGAGGTGCACAGAAGCCAACTTTGGCAAAGTTTCTTTGTCAAATAGTGTTAGAAATGCCAATTCAAGTCTATAAGATTTCCCTTTCCTCAGAAAAAAAAAATCAAACACAGCCACCATCTCCTTAATCATCCTTGCTATTGATCTTTAGAACATGGCTTTGAACGCCACCATCAGAGGCATCACAGACAAAAGCATTTTCTCATTTTTTCACAAAGGAGATTTTTAACAAAAAGTTAAAAGTCTGAAAGAAATGTTTAAAGATACTGTCATTTCATTTGAATTGGCTCAGTTATGGCAAAAGGTTCTTCATTTTATGAGATTATAATTTCTATTTTAAGGATCAATTGAGCTTTTGAGACTCTGGCCCTCGAAGAAAGTATCGCCCCAGGAAGCATTGTTCAAGGCTATGTACCTTACAAAAGCTTTGGGATCCCTAAAGCTTTGGGATCTGCAAATCACCAATCCACATTAAGTGACACTGTCTGTTAAACTGATGATTTCCTGAATTTAGCAGAGTCAGATACATCAGGACAAACCTGCATGTTGGTCTGGAACGTCCCACATAGACCTCACAGAATCAATCAGGTCAGAAAAGACTGGAGATAATCAAATCCAACCTATGACCTAACACCATCTTATCAGCTAAACCACAGCACTGAGTGCCACATCCAGTCTTAAACTCCTCCAGGGACAGTGACTCCACCACCTTCCTGGGCACCCCATTCCAATGCCCAGTCGCCCTTTCTGTAAAGAATGTTTCTCTAAGGTCCAGCCTAAACTTCTCCTGGTGCAGCTTGAGATTTGACGCCAAATGCCATGGTTCATGAAGCACAGTACAGGAGCCAGTGTGATACCCAGAAGAGGTTATCTTTTTGTTCTCCTCTTCCTGGGACAGCATAGAAATTGCATCAGTTCTTGGCATAAATTAGAGCATCCAAGAAGTTTTGTTTATTTCACATCAGCTGGAACAGTACCCTGTGCTTTGTTCTCAAATACTCCATGTTCAAACTCATCTCCATCTCCTACCACAGCTAGTGCAGCTGTTCTGAACCTATACTGCCTGAGGATCCTTTTGTGGCAGGAAGACCCTTCTCTTGTGATAGGACATAGCAGTAGTACAGAGAGAAAGAGTGTGGGGTAAGGGTATGACCCTTCAGGTATGGTTATATGCTGTACTTCAAGTAGGTGCCTCAACCTTTATGGGGTGCATTGGAATCAATGATGTATGTATATATGGACTTCTGCTCCTCTTCCTAAATTTAGTATATTTGATTATTGTGACTTTATAGATTTCTTTTTTCAATTAAAAGAATGATTATCGACCCAGACAACGACTGTGCTTTGAGAGTTTGCTTGATGGCTGGTGTGGTCCTTTGGCTTTGCATAAAGCATCTTTTTCCAAGGTCTTTTGAACTAGCCTCCTTGCTGCAAAAGCTCAGGATTCAGGCAGCTGGTTCCCCCTGCCCTAATCTTGTTTCTGAATATTTCAATTAGTGTTTGTCTGAACCATTTTTTCATAGTGAATTGTCTCAAATGATTCTGTAGAGCCCCACAGCCTTGGAAATCACTTTCATTTTTGTAAGGGATTGCCCAGAGAGAGCAAGAGCAAACAAGGGAAGAGACCCTTTCCTTCAGAACTTTCCCAAGTTGAGCTGAGTGTTAGCTGCCAAAGCACGTAATTTTAAGAACCTACAGAAACAATCAAAGCCTAGTTTGACTTTATACTTAGATCCCAACCTTGCTAACAGCAGACTCAGGCATGAACGCCACATGTTGTTGTGCTAAAGAATTTGCTCGGGAGCTGCATTTCTATGCACTGACCCCTAAAAAATTCACTAGAGATCCCATCTGCTTCCTGCTGTGACAACATAACATCGTCTGAGGGAGCAAGGAGATGAGCTTACATTTCCTTGTCAGCACTTGAAAGCTGTCAGAGGAGACATGTGGAGCGATATTCGGGTCACATCTTGTAGTTCCATTCTCCTACACAAGATCAAGAAAGGTCTTTATGTATGGATAAAAGTCTGAAAAACCCCACCAATAAATTATTAACTGAGATTTCCCATTGACAGTACCTAAAAGAATTCTGCATTACCTCCATGGATGTGTAATTAAATTATAAATGGTGTGCTCTGCACTCTTCTTTAAGGACTATGTTTGGGAACAACTAAGGCTAGTCCAGAATATGTCAAAACTATCCTGATAAGTTTGGAAGCAGTGTAGACCTACTACGGTAGCTTTCTGTTGCCACACCACCTATTTAATGCAGCAGCATGGAACTCTGCATGGGTTAATTGAACTCAGGTTTAGACCCGTGGTTCACTCTGCTGTGGCTGCAGTGGTGAGGTCCTGAGCTAATTACTGTAAAGGGAGCAACATCATGCTGCTGCAGCCACTGAAGTGCAGGCTCACCTTGAGAGAAGCTTGGCCAGAGGACATGTAATAAAGAATTTATTAATCAAGTTTTTGTCCATCTGGTTAAAAACTCTAACAGCTGTGATGTGGAGAAATTAGGCTTATTACAAGCTGATTTCATTTAGGATACAAGTAAGTGGGAGCTCTGAGGTCTTACAACTTCAGGACAACATATTCCTGTGAAGGCAGAAACATGATCATCTGTTGTGCCCTGTTTTGCTCCTCTTTAAGTTCTCAAACTCACAAAGGAAAGGGATTTTAAATCCTATGAGGTATGATTTATAAGCATTTCAATAAGTTTTATTAATAGAAAAGATTTTAAAATGTATGTAATTAAACATATTCCTATGCATCAAATGTTTACTTGTCCTAATCTTACTTCCATAACTATGTTTTTCCATTACTATAGCCATGCTGGTAATCCTAAGAACAGAGTCTTGGTCTGTTGTGAAGTGCTTTGCACTCTGATGGACTGTTGTAATTGATTGCCAAACTAATTTTGTTTCTTTCCATGAAAAAGATAAATTACAAAACCAACCCTTTAATAAACAAAACCCTCTTTCTTCTGTAGCCTTCTGTAGCAGGAACCTTTTTTCTACATGGGCCTCTAGAGAGAAAACAGAGCCAGCAGCTGATTGACATTGTGTAGGAATAATGACCCCAAAGGGTAAAATGTGAAGCTGTCTTACCAAAATTTGCCAGTAGCACTGTCATCCACAAAAGACTTACCAGGGAGGAAGTGCTAGGAGCATTTCGTTTCCTGTTCCCTTTAGGAGATGCAGTGGTAGATGTATAAACAGTTTGGTTTTGCTGGAGTTTTTCTTGTCATGCAAACACTGCCAACCCCAAATTCCATATGGTGCCTGGGAAGCAGAAGTATTTATACTAGGCTGAAAGTCTCTGCATTGACCATGACTCTCTGCCACTTCTAGATCTTGCTGACTGTTAAAGAGCCCAGAATGTTTCAACTACCAACTGCAGGACTGATAGCCTTTTCATAATCCAAGTATTTTAACTTTAGGTATTCTTTAAGCCACAGGAGCTGATGATTTCACTTAAGAAAAACCTTGGAGTTTTTCATGGAAGAGAAGAAAAAGAAGAGAAACTCAAGAAAAATATAGTAGAACTGTAATTGTTCTAAACGAGAATGTTTTCCAAGAGACATCAGTGTCTTTTGAGGCATACTCAATTTTAGCAGAACCCTTTGGAATGTGCTTTGTTGTGAGATTGCAGTTTTATTGAGGTCATTGTCCGAAAATTAAGATAAGCCAGACAAATTTTTCCTTTGGTTTCCTTTACATTATTTTCCAGTATTCTTCACTCAGATTGCTTCATTAGGCAGGTTATTTTGTCATAAGCACTCGTCTCTGAAGGATTTAGTAGCAAAGCAGGAGCTTTCTGCAGAAGGAAAGTTAGTGAAATAAATGCTTTTTCTTACTTGCCTGTGTCCTTTAAATCTATAACAGAGAGGAATTCAGAAGTATGAGACATCACTTAAAACAGAAACAATCAGTATCTGCACCTTATTAAAAACCATGCTATTTTGAAACTTCCTAGCTAGACACTCACTTGTGTAATTTGTGCATCAAAATATTATGGTATGTTAGGTTCCAAAAGGAGAAAGCCTACAGCAGTCACCTGATATGACTCCACCAGAGACAAGGAGAGAAGAGGTGTTTCTGGTGGTTGCTGTGGGAAGGTGAGCGTGTACAAGTGCCCCATTGCTACTCTAAAAGTTTGCAATTATCTATGGAGACATCCTGTAGCAGGGGAGATCAGAAATGCACTTACTGGGAGGCTGAAGGAAACACATGCAGAGAAAATGATTCACTCTCAAAGTCTCTGACTGATATAAGCTGGGAAGAGTGGTGGGTGTTTTTCTTATCAGGGTCACTACAGCCTATTGAAGGCACAGTGTACCCGCATGCACAAATATTCAAGAACATCCAGTTATCCTGTGCCTGTTGCTCTTCTCTGTCTTTCACCTAAAACTGCCAAGGCAGTTGTCAGTGCCACTGCAGGCTGTGAACCACTTTGAAGACAGCAGAGGAAGCTTTGAACATGGCTCATCTCCCCAGGGCAGTGTGTTGAAGGTTTGATGCATTCCTGGCAGCTGCCTTGCTGGAGAGACACAGGGTGTTTTCCTCATAGCTGGAGTTTCTCAAGGACTGTGGCTTCATGCCAGGTCACTGTGCTGGAGTTTTGATAAGAAGAGAGAAAGCCAGATCAGCATTTGCCCAGATGGGATTGAGTCTCTTTCCAACTGGAAATCATAGTGTTATTCATGGATGCAGCCAAGATCAAACTTACTGTTTTCTGAAGAATTCAGGACTACTTCTAAGCTAGAGATTGATCTGGTATTGCTGTGTTCGTGCTGCAGGGCTCTAAAAGCTCATGCTTTTTTTCATATTGTAGAGCTACTGCTATCTGATATGTAATCCAAGTCAAGCAGTTACATAGCTAAGCTTAGTCACTGGGATAGAAAGATGCCAAATCTAACAGGCTGGGCAAGTCTAAAAGCTGTGTCTTTGTTTTGATTTTATTTTGAAAACTGAATTACTGATAAGTGCAAGAAATCTGTGGATAAGAGTGGGTTTAGAAACTGTCTATACTGAAAAAAAAGACATAGTGTAACTAATTCAACCATGTCCTTGTCAATAGAGGCTTTATATTCCCATGTGGGAGAGTCTTGCTGATTGTTCCAGTCATTTGCTAATTTTGTTGACAACAATTATGCTTGCTAGCTAGCGAGGTGTTTAACTAAAACATTTCCAACTGTCAGATGCCCAACAACTGATACTTTCCAACATCTTTTCTTCTTGGAGAAATGATCCATGTAGAGGGTTTAAAAGAGTGGAGTAACTCAGTCTGGAGAATAAAGTATTGTGTCAGAAAGGATGGGGGCAAAGTAACTTTTCATATATGCTGTTATAAAGAGAAAAAGAATATTTTTCTCACACAGTCTAGCCTAGGTAGAGCAGGAAAAATTGGGCCTCAATTACACTATGAAAATCTAATTTAGCTGTTGAGAAAAAACTTCTAATAACAAGTGAATCACCAAAATAGACCAGCTGTGAAGGTTATGGAGTCACTGTCAGAAGTTTTTAAGAACAGGTCAGAGAAACATCAGAAAAAAGTGAAGTTAAGGTGAATTTGGGACTGATTAGTTGTCTTCAAATCACTTTCGGCAGTTTTTCAATGGCTTGTAGCTTGGCATGACAAGAGTGGAATAAAAGGGAACATTTTTGTTACATTAATGGACCATAACAGCAATTTTTCAACAAAAAATACTGTGAGAGGTACTATCTTGATCTAATCAATGCTATTTAATAAATATCTAAACAAAGCACATATAGGTTTGTGGGTTTAGGGAGAGGAGAGGAGCAGAGTGGCATATTGGAGGGGGAGAGAACAGAGCCTGTAATGTACTAAGCCCATCGTTCCAATTTAGAGAAAAGTCACATCTTGTCTGGCTTTCCTCTTAAATTATAGGAGGGAAAAATACCACCAGCACCACAAACCTAAACAATCTTCCAAGCTTCCAGTTCTATTCCATGGCAGAAACAGAAGAAAAGAGAATGTCAGAACTTTGCCCTATCACAAATTGGCCAGAGGGAAACAGGTATGTTGTGTCCACAGAAGATGCCACAAGGATTCCTTAATTTTTAAACACATGTCCATGCAAATACAAGAGAGAGTTCAGAATAAAGCCA
The DNA here is from genome assembly GCF_009819885.2 of Catharus ustulatus. Classification (NCBI taxonomy): domain Eukaryota; kingdom Metazoa; phylum Chordata; class Aves; order Passeriformes; family Turdidae; genus Catharus; species Catharus ustulatus. The sequence continues at coordinate 18,560,588 of NC_046222.1, read as the reverse complement.
TTTAGCCTTGATCCACATTGCTTATGTGGTATTTCACAATAGGGTTGTGAGCTATTTGGGGGGCCTTTTGCACTAGTGGGATCTCCCCCCTCTAAAAAATTCTCATTGATCTTTTCTTTTAATATACTTTCCTGAAATACATGCTTTTAAATGTAGAGTATTCAGCAGTGACTTTTTGCTCATTTGCCTTTTAAGCTTTCTCTGCAAGTCTCATTGGCATTTCTCCCAAAAAGATGTTAAAATTATATCATAGAGGAAACCAGTTAAAGGCTTACTGGAAAAGAGCTGATCTCTTTTCTTTAATTTTGGTATATGCCTATGTAATCATAATCTCTTGGTTGCAAAATTAAAGTACATCCATAGAAAACTATCTTCACTAAAATACAAGGCATCATAACCAACCCAATGCCTTACCCAGTACTTGAGCTGATATTTTTCTGTTGGTGTTCAAGAAACCCTACTGGGAAAATTGGAAGAAAAAAAATGCATTTTGGTATTTTTGGTGGCAAAATATACTACTTCATTTTTTTGTCTCGAAGTTTCTGTAAGGAAATACCAGATCTCATGACTGCTGCAGTCAGGGCCCCATGCTGTAAGTGATCCTGACAGTAAACAGCTGGTGTGATCTTATCACATGTGTTTGTGTAACAACAAAAAATGCCTCCCTTGATATTCATATAGATATTCCCCTGGACTTCCACTGCCTCCCAAGAACAACTCATGCAACCCTGACGTGCCTTGAACTGATAGCAACATGTGGTAAAGCAAAAAATTACACTCTTGATTAACTTCTTAGCTAATAAAATGCAAACTTGTTAGCTTACATTTACGTCTGAGAGAAGCCATAAATATTGCCTCTAAATTGAACCAAGCTGTCTTCAGATCAGGAGGCTGAAATGTGACCTGTTTTGCATGCAGGGGTTTTGGGACAGTGTCTGCTGAGGGAGGTCTGGCATCTGGACATACTATTGTTTCCACTGCCTGAGAGCTTTCCTCTTATAGACTGAGTAACCTCAGCCTTGAACTCTGTTTATACCACAGGAGTCAAGTTCTCTGTGACTCACGGAGCCTTTGGCAAACAAAAATATTGAGCCTTTTTTGAAGGGTGAAGAGGCTTCAGAGCAATGCAGAGCTGAGAGACACTCAGGAGAAAAGGAGAGGAGAAAACTTTGGGAGAGAGCTGCTCACATGGGCCTCAGGTAAAAGTCAGAGAATCTTAGATATTTTTCAGCAGTAGGATGAAGTGCAGGAAGACAGAGGGTAATCTTTAGAGCAGGGGTGAAAATTCATAAATAAACCCCTGGGGTTGACTGGGCAGAAGAGAGTTTCCAGGTGCCTGGTCCTTTAATCAAGACCATCCATGTCAGACTTTCTGTGTCTGGATCTGGCCTGCTCTCAGAGGCCACAGAAGGATGCTGAAGCTCCTCAGACTGTGCTTCCACTTCTCCAAGTCTACTCATTAGATGTCAGACAGGTCCCAATGAATTATATAAGACAGATTTTAAGTGTAAGAATCACCACTTGAAATTGCTTGTTGTCTACCCCATCTCCTCCCCCTCAAAACCAGTAAAAACTATAGAAAACTCATAGGAAAGATAGCATTAAAAAATATTTTCTGCAATTAAAATAATTTTTTCAATATTTATGTGACCCAAGTCATTAAATCTATGAAAAGCTGGTCATTTGCTCTAATCAGACTGTCCTGTAAATAGGGAGAATGGGTGAAAAGTAAGTTCCTAGAAGAGTGCAGATCAGAATTGTGCTGTGGAAACACAGAGAAATAGAAAGCAGTAAATCAGTACAATCTTGGGCACTCAGGTTCTTGATCAAAGCTTGTTGCCATCTGATGTGAAAAGAGAAGGGAGGACACAGGGTATCAGCCAAGTGGTGAAGGGCAACCTGTGGTTTCACAGAGGTGTGGGAGGTGTGTCTGTCACAGCCCAAGGGATTTGTGCCTGCTTATCCAGGGAATGACACAGGAGATTCCCCTTCTACCTTCCCTGGCCTAGGACATCCCTGGGAGTTTCACAGGTCCCTTAACACAACTGCCATGAGTCCTAGGGAAGCTCATCTCCACTATTCAGAGGCAACCAAACAGGAAAAAGCTATCAGTGGAGAAAGTGTTAGAGTCCCTGACAGTCACCTTTTCCTTGGAAGCCCCTGCAGAGCAGAGGCTGGGAGAGATGCCTTCTCTGCCTGAAATAGCTGCAATGTCCTCACCTCAGAGTACCATTTTGCCTAAAAGATGTGTGGGGCATGCAGAGGACAGTCAGTCTTGTTGTGGGGAGGAACATAGAGAGGGGACAAAGGACAAAGTAGAGGCTGACAAAGCTCCCATTTGGAGGATGCTAAAGGTCGTGTGGATGTGTGTGCTGGAGACATCACAGCTCTCTGAAAGAGCTGGTGAGGTGTGTCAGCTTTCCTCTGCTATCTTTCCACTGATAGGAAATGTTTCCATTGGGTAGTGTCCCAGAACTACTGTGTCAGTTTAGCAGCTCCTGTACGGAGGTTACGTCCCTTTCCTCTTTCATAAGAAAAATTAAACAAATGGTATTACAGGCCTATGAAAAAAGTGCTGTAATATCAGAATATTTTGGAAGAAAGTAGATCTGAGATAAGGCTATCTCGAAATAGGCCAGAATTGGTGTTGACTGTGAAATTCATGTGCTCATGCAACCAATTAACACAATATGATATTAGTAATAGTATTGTCAGAATAGTTTCAGTCTAGCTTATCTAGCAAATCCAGCCAGAGCTGTATAAACCTGGTCTTCCTTGTCATGCCATTGAATAACAAGCACTGAGTGGTTGACATCTGTTCATATGCTTACTGTGTTTCATGCTGATTAGTTTTTTCCACAGGTAGGGAAAATAAAGTCCTATATTAACCAGGGCTTATTGGGGCTCCGTGGCAGAGCTCTGTACAAGATAATAGAAAGTAATTTACTGACAGAGTCCTATTCTCAGTCACAGCAGTTGGTTGACGTTTTAGTTTATATTCACTGAGGGTATGGCTGTGTGACCTGGTTTGGCACTCTTGTCCTATATTTACACTAGCATAAGCCAGCTGGAAATCACCAAGGGTGTGGGGTGTGGCTCCTTACAGGGAACACTCTGACACCCATGTTGGTTAAGATTTTTTGTTTGGAGAAGTGAACACATTCACAGGCAGAATGGTACAGAGAATTAAGAGTTGCCTTTTGGCAGGAAAGCTGCTATTACCACAAATCAACATGATTTATATACCAATTCTTTTTTTAGTGTCATCTCTGAGTTGCAATGACATTATTTGAGCTGAGAATTTCCTGAGGACAGCATGGACATGTTCTGAAATGTAAGATTACTTTTCTTTTGTGTTCAATTAAGTTGGTTTAAAAATATATATATTTTTAGTCTTGGGACAGAGAAAATAATCTTGGTGTATGTGCTTTTTTCATACACCAGCTAAGATGGTCTTTCATTCTCAGTAATTCAGTCACATAATTTCACTGTCATTAACCGAACAAATTATTTGTCTTCAAATGAAATCTAAAAAAGAGGCTGAAAATAGGGTTTGCTTGGAAGAAATTCAGTCTTTTTTTTTTTCTGAGCTGTGGACTTTAAAGTATGAGCCACGCTTTTATTGTGTCCACACTGCCTTGCTGGAATTGGAGACATACCTGTATCACCTTCTACCTAAGACTGGAAGCATCACTTAGAGGAGAGAAGGCAGCCTATTTGCTGCACTGATTCTATTACAGGGTGAAGATGGTGGAGAGCCTCATATCTGGCTTAAGCTCTGGTTCATTTAGAAGCCCAGCTCAAAGGCTGATGGTACTGCAATAGCTGAGATCTGCTGGTGTGTGTCAGAGCTTACAGATATTCCTTTATTGATCTGTAACAAGACCTCTTGCTCCTGATATTCCCTGAGCCTAAGGTGGTCGGTTGAATTGATCAATTCCATCCCCAGCTCCTCTCTCAAAGCTTAGTTTGGGTTCAGATGCACATGTTGTGGCGTGGAATTGTGAGCACCTTGAATGCAGCTGCTGAGGTAATTGGCTCTTGAAATTTAAATTGCATCTTCCCCTGTTCTACACTTTGCCCAAGTGCCATTCAAAAACCTGCACAAGATTACAATACAGTTTCAGATAGTGTTTCTGGAAGCCCCTGATGCTCTGATACAGGCACATCAGAGGAAATTCAGCACACAGCAACACAGATGATTAGGGAAGCTGACATGAATGCTTACAAGGCAAGTTGAAAATGTGTTATGCACCTAACTTGGCTAAGCAGCAGCTGGCTCAAGTGCCAGGTGAAGACAAATGAGAGGAATCAGTGTGGGCATGTGAAATGATACAAATCCGGAGGTAGGAAGCATTTTAGCTGAATAGCAGCCAGTGTTATGAAGAGAAAGATCTAGCTGATCAGCAAGTCCCAACACTTTTCATAACAGGAATTTCTAGCATCTCAGTCTCCTCTCCTGGGAGGAACAGGCTGGAAAAAGAAAACAGGCTAAATAAGAAGGGCAGACAGGTTGCAACCCAGCCTATTCCAGGTTGTATAATTTATGTATTAGATATAGGATGATTTTCAAAGAAAAACGTGGAAAGTCCATGAAATATAGACAGGCTAGTATGCCAATGAATGCTCCACAGAGGTCAATTAGGAAACTGTAGAAGGATGTATTAAAATGTTTACTAGGACTTGTTCTATTTCTAAATGGTAACATTTATGCCAAACACACTTAGCAAACAAAAAGAAGTTAAAAATAAAATCCTAAAGCATAATGATTTCCAGTTGTATTTACTTTCCATCTCATGTCAATGATCAGACTAAAGTTGGCAGTTTTTATCTGTCTTAATCCATGGGTCAGTTAATGAACCAGTCTTAAATTGCAGGGCTAGGTTTGTGCCACATGGATTTCTCTCCAGTGAACAATTCCTATGACAGAATTGGCAATTTTTAAAAATTTCCTTTCTGATTTTTTAAAATTATTTTGGGTATATGCAGCCAATTGATCTTTCCAAGATAATCAAATTATCAGGGTACCTAGGTCGTAGGAAGACAAGAGTAATATTAATCCAAAGAACACCATAGGTGCATATTCTATATTTAGTCTTGTCCAGCTGTTGCTTTCAGTCTGTGCAGGTCCCACAACACTGTGATATTGTGTGTAAAAGTATGTCCAATTGACAGTTGTCTTGTAGTATCTTTTGCCTTTGTTCTAGTACCTAGGGATATTGCCAGTCTAGCAATGTCCATACTTGCTCTTTTCAGCCTCTCTGAATTTCAATGTTGCAAAATTACAGGTAATTTACAAACCACATGTACAGCTGTATAGAAGCCTAAAATAAAATTGTTACTGTGCTTGTCAAGTTGTGATAATGTGATTATGTGCCCAAGAGACAAGGAACTAGACATGTTTTTGCCTTTTGTACACTTATAATATCTAGTGCTATTTGTTTCATTTTCCTGCTTAAAAACCAATGATATTAGGAGAGGTGTACTTTCTTTCCCCCCCCCCATTTCTAAAATACTTTTTGGGCAACCCTGCTGTAGTAATGATTTGTGCTGACTAACAGATTAGCATTTTTTTATGAGTTTCAGAAAGCATTTGTTTCTATATCTGCAATTTTGTGGATTCTGTTAACACAATCATTTAAAAGTTAAAACAAATAAATTTAGCAGCAGGAACATTACCTCTAGAACTCTGTCTGGCTAACATCAGTCACACAAGTCTGGAGAAAATCTGTCAACAGAAGAGCAAAGAGTTAACTTCAGTGGATGTTTGTGTGTTTGTTCCTATTGAAAACAGTAGCTGTATGGAAGTAATAGAGCAGCACTTGGCCTTAAGCCTTTCTCAACAGCCAAAAAGTGCTGCATTATCTGGATTTTCTCTTGCAGACTTTCTCCCTCCAGGAGAAAACTCTATGTACTGGATGTTCTTGAAATTAATTCATAATACCGCTTACAGCCTCGTAATTAACCCATCTTGCCTAAAATGAGAGTCTTCCTAAAACATACTTAACCTTGCTGGGATGATGGTGTTTAAAACCCAGCTGTGGTAGAAAGCTCTGATCTGAAGCACTGTAATAAGCAGAGAATTTGTATAGGAAACCTATGAGATGAAAACTATGTGATAGATGAGAGAGAGGAGGCTAAAATCAGATTAAGAAAGTTCATTTCCTTGCCCTGTCTTCCTGTTTGTCTTAGTCTTTTTTCAGGGGGGTGGGATGAGGTGGCACCTACCATGCAGGGCTCAATTTGAAGACTTAAATCCCTAAATAGATGTCAAGGGAATTGATCCTTGCCTGGGAAATAGTTCCAAATATATTCATCAAAGAGGCGGGTGAGAAGAGACTGGGGTGTTTTGTTTGGTTGGTCTGTTTTATTTTGTGGGGTTTCAAACATCTTTTGAACAGTCTGAGTGGGGACTTTATTATTAATATTTTGCACTTCATCCCATGCCACTTGCACATATGTTTTTGAAATAAGAGAGATGAAGTAAAACTGTTTTAATCTTTTCCTTTCCTGCAGTGCATTTAGATGAAAGAGTCTGCAGTAATCACCATTAGGCATCTGGCTACCTCCACAGAGCAGGCACATGCCTGATTTTGCTTGTTCTCCAAAAATATTCTTGGATTTTCCCCTCTGCCTTTAAAGATGTTGTGTTTACAGCACTGTGCCTCGAGCTCTGTTTATTGAATTTCATGCTAGGGTGAGTGAGAGGGGGTTAATATACTCTTTCTTGTTTGTCTCTCTCTATGCTCTTCCCTGAGCTGCACAGCTGGCAGTAGCTGGAATGTCCAATACTGCTGCTGCACATTCACATCTGATGAAGGACTGGAAGCAGGTATTCCTGGGGAACACTGACCACTCTGTCCTTGTAGGTTATCTTTGTTACCAGCAGCTAACAAGGAGGACTGATGCAAAGGCCATTTACAAATCTGTATTAAAACTGGGGAAGGGGCAAGTTCTGCTCTCTGTTCAGTGTGTATATATGCAGAAGAGCTAAGCCAGCGTGTCTAAAAGGAGGACATGCCATGGATTTAGTTTTAACAAGGTTATTTTCTATGTGGAACTCTGAAGTGTGGTCTCTTCTTTCTGAATTTTGTTCTTATAACTTTAAAACTCTGGTGAGAATATTGAAGGACTTTTGCCTTGATTTATTGTTCCCTTTAAGTTGTTTAGTTTTAAATGAGTTGGGAGATTAAGAGCACACTTATAGGAGGTTAATTGTGGTGACTTCTGTGGCCTGTGTGGCTCCGCATTGCTGGCTCTTATTTCAGCTCTGCTCACTGGCTGTAGCTTGGATTCAGAATGTTAAGACTGTGCTTGGGAAGAGCTTAGGATTGAATAGGATGAGCTTGCTTGGTCCTGGATGTGGATGATTTGCCACATCACCAGGATCAGAAAGGTCAAACCTGCTTTACCCAGCTGTCAGTTTTCAGGCTCCACCTCAGCAAGTTCCTGAGGCTGCTCATCCTCATCCCTGGTGCATGCTCATGTATAAACAACAGAGTGAGCAAGTTTGACCTGGAGAACAACTCCCAACCTGGCTTGACTTGCAGTGTAAACATGCATTCAGAGGCGTTTTGAGAAACAACAATCCATACTCAGAATGGCTTCAGAAACTGCAGAAACTTGTACCAACTTTAAATACGGGTCTTAACACACACTGGCTAAATATGAAGTCATTGACAGGAAGAGTGTGGCATGCAAAGAATGTGTTTCCAGTTGAGGTTAGACTGATTAGGAGTAATTTAAGATCAATAATTATGTATTCAAGTAGCTAATTAATAAAATATTTAGGAATAGGAACACACAAAATGCCTAAAGGTGCGAATATAAACTTCTTTAGATATTTATAACATTGCAAAAAAAATCCAACCCACAGACACCCTACGCCCATCTTTGAAGTTTAACTGTCTCTGTACATCTGGGCCCCCAGATATTCCAGAAATGGGAGCTGTATAAATGTCCTGCAAACTAACATATTGCTAGGTAAGAGAAGATTAGAGAGTTGGAAAAAAATTGAGATAGCTCAATAGTGAAATTGTAGTTGTGAATTTCTGTCTGATGGGTTCTTCTTCACTAGCCAGTGATGTAGGAAGAGCATCTTTATGGTGTCCTGTCAATGACAAAAGACACTGGGCTATGAGAGATGTCATGAAAGTATTAAAATCTCCTGGGTGCCAAACAAAATACAGAAGAGAAAAAAAGATTTAAAAACTCTCCTGAAAACACTTTCCTCACCCCCCTGCCCCTCAGTTGAGAAAGTTACTTTTTCAACACTCTGACATTTATCAAATGAAGAAACTACCGATTTATCATCTATGTGTTATTTTTCTTTAATAGTGTTCTAGGACACTAAAGTTAGCACATAGCATCTTGTGTGAAAAAAACTCAGCCCACTACAGAATTCAAGAAAACTGCCTGTATTTTAATTTATTTAAAGTAAGTTAATTTATTTAAAGTAAGTAAAGTTACCATATTTGTGGATTTTGCTTTTAGTTTTTTTCTTTTTTTTCTTGTGTAAAAAGCCAACATAAGAGCAGAATAAAAATGTTTGTATTTTTATGTTGGAACATATCCATGTTTGTAATGTATTTCAAAGCTGAAAGAATAATGAAGTTTCATTTAGATTTCATTTAGCTAAAAATATGTTCACTAAGTTCTGTAAAATTAGAGTTGTCCCAAAAGGCTGCAGCAGCGGGAGAGGCATCTTTAAGAGTTCTACAGACACCTGTCACTAAGTCAATGGCAAAAGAAAGATAAACCTCATTTTCTGGTGAGCGTATGCACCTCTTCTTGTGCACATAAGTAGTTTGACATGAACCAGCAGACAGCTCCCAGGCAGCAAAGATGGAGATGCCAACATCCAGCAACTCTGATGTGAGGAACCAATGTGCCATACTTACCTTAGTTTTAGTACTGCATCTGTGGAGTGGTACCTAGGTAACTCACTTTGCAAAAATGTGACCTGATCTGCCTTCTCTTATAATTTGCCTGTGTAAGAGGGTCACTGCTGTTTCATTACTTGTTCAGTTTTTGTATGATGTAGTCATAATGTGACTACAGTCATGTAAGTGGTTTTGGGAGGGCAGGGACATATCTATACAAAGAGATTTAAGTGCTTGTGCAGTTTTACACTTGTGCAGGTTAACATGCCTCATTTCAGCTCAGAGTTGCATTTCAGTTCATGAGATGTTCACAAGTACAGATGACTCAATTCAACTGGCAACATTTTCTGATTTTGGGTTTTTTTTATGTTCCATTTCACTGTGTGCAAGTGCTGCTGAAGGAGTATTGTGTAGGTGGAATTACTTAAAGGTTAGTAAGGGTGATGTCACCTAATGGGACTGTTTGTTTGGACTCAATATGATAGCTAAGCAGTAAAGTATGTCTGATTTCTTTCTTGAAGCAAAATTGATGTGAAAAACTTCTCAAAATATGGAGTAGTTCACATAACACATGGAAAAGATTAACAGTAAGAGAACAGTTCTGATATCAGAGAAACAATTTTACGCACAAAATTATATGTACAAAACAAAGCCCAACACATTGTTTACCCACCCTTACTCAAATGGTTTGCTCCCAAGAATAATTGCATTAAGGTATTTTGGGTTTTTTCTAAATTAAAAAGGAATTAAGATGCTTTCAATTAATTAGTGCCCTAACTACTAAAAAAAAGTGATGGTGAATCCATCAGAGACCTAAAAAAAAAGAGTTAATCTTTCCTTGTAGGTATGTAACCTCTTTGCTCTTTTTATGTGTCAGTATAATTTTTAGGACACATCCCTTAATCAGGCCCAAACAAGTGTCTCTTCGGGGACATATACAAAAATAGCAGGGATTAGTGTTTTTTTCTCTTTACTGAAGGTTTAAGTAAGATGGAAGAGAAGAAGAACAGAAAGATGTGAAAGAATAAAGTAGACAGAAAGTTGAAAAAAGAGGAAGGGGAGAGGTAGGTGAGAAAGAAGACATGAGTATGAAGGAAGGAAAATAGTCTGAGAGGAAGGAACTGAGAAGCCTCAAGGGAAGTAATCTTTGACATTGAGAAAGTTATCATTTTCAGTATGATTATTCTGGGACTAGTATCTGAGGCTGAGAGAGCCCCAAGTGCGTGAGCTGAGATGTTCTGTGGTTGGGTTTCTCATGAGGGGTGGGTATTGATGTGTGCAGGATACTCCCCTCAGCTGGTGAAATACACGTCAGAAGTGTGCAGGTTGTACCAAACATGTGTCTCAAGCTACTGGAAACCACTTGCTGCCAAAGTTCCTTTATATTCTGAAAATGACCAACTGGAAACAATAATACACTCTGATGCAAAACTGAATAAATCCTCTCCATCAAAGTAATCTTACTGCTAGGCTGTGGAAGTGAGATGAGGAGAAAAACCTCCCAAACTAGCTCAAGAAAATACAGTTTTTATTTTTCCAAATTCAAATAGAAGTTTTCTTTATTCTTGATAAGGCTGGATTATTTTCCCAGGCAACATGCTATTAAAGTGAGCTGCCACTCCACTGTCTACTGCTTCCATCCAGATCAAAGTCTCTGAGGTACTCTGACAACAGCCTGGGTTTTTTTACCTGGGAGTGAAATGATAGGACACAACTACATTTCAGGGGATCAGAGAAGAGAAATAAAATATTGAATGTATCTATGCAAAGTTACACAAAAACTGCAAATTTTTAGCAGTCCAGTGAACAAACACTTTGACAGGACAAGGCAAGAGCATTTCTGGCAAGATTCAATTTAGGATGAGCAACTTTTACCAGAGGTTAATCACCAAATTGGTCAAAATATCTTTGCTACTTTCCACACCATGTTTGCGCACCAAGACTTTGTGATTCAGCGCAGAATATTTAAAAACTCTTGACACAAGGCCACATTTGCAGAATCATTTCCTTGGGTATAATCACTGTTGCAGTCATGCTCTCAATTCACACATGGTGTCCGAGGTGGCAGAGTAACAGTGAAGCTGGTGTATATGAAAATTGATGTTTTTCCATGCTTTGCTCGTCATTTTTTAATAGCCATGCTGATATGTTGATTTGCTGACTACTGGCATCTACCTCTGGCTCGGGGTGGGAGGGACAGTGCAGATCTGCTCATCTCTGAAGAAAGATGGGATATGCATTTCAGGGGACCAGAACCATTTCACTGCTCTGAGGTGCACTAAAATCATGCTCTTTTGCTACATCCCTGTGACTTCCTCTCCCTGGCTTAGCTGCTCATGGTTTTTTGCATGAACCTATCTCTGTGTGACTCTGGACAAATTTTTATTTTTCCCAAGATGCCTATAAAGTACCAAGGTAATATACAAGATAATTTGCTTTATTAAAAACAGGTCTTTATCCCCTTTTTTAACTGGTGAGGGCATTTCCCTTACAAACATAGTTTTCCAGGCATCTCAAATTGTAATCTAAGATTTTAGTGATATATCGTGAAAATAAATTTTTTGTCTCGAAGTTACAGAGTATTCATCATTACTAAAAGGAAAATAGCTTCAATTTTTTTTCCCTTAACTGTTTAAGGTTTAAGCCTTTTTTTTTTTTTTCCCTATTCTTCGGAATTTGCAGTATATGTGGCACGGGTAAATGGAAGTTAGATATCCTAGTAACCAGTGGAGAGGGTGTCCAGAGTCATTTTTTGTTTCTGATGGGACTGCTGGGAATTCTCCCACTTACTTGTCATAAAAAGTCTTGTGCAGTTCCCCTCTTCCTTTAGGCTTTAATCCAGCAAAACACTTCCAACGCTGAGTGGTCTCATTTGCTTTCAGTAACAATATTCACAGACTTAACATAAAGCATGTGTTGGAGTGCTTTCCTGGGTCAGGGACTGCTTTACTTGAGCTGCATATCAAGTCTGCTTGTATGCTATTCTAGAAGTTTCATAAACCCACAGTATCAGTTCTTCATTGTGCTTAGTATTTTCGTACAATACGTGTGTGTAGAAGATCATAGATTAATGAAAACCTGTGAACAGACACACAGATGTGCACCTCGCTGTGCTCCTTAGAGCTGAGGTATTCAGGGAGTCATTTGTCATACAGCTATGTTTGTGGAGAACAAACTGCATTTTTTTTCTCCAATGCACTGTGTTTCATTTTGAGATTTCAGAATGACAGCTTAGGGAAATAATCAATAAGGTTATTAAAATAGCCAGACTTTGCCTGCAATTGTTCAGGTTGGGTAAAGTGATTAATAGTGAATTTCCCATTGAAAGAACCAACTGGAGACCAACATTACAGCAATTTCACGATTATAAGCCGCACCATTTTGACTAAAATTTTGGTCCGAACCCGAAGTGCGGCTTATAATCAGGTATGGGTTATATATGGACAAAGAACAAAAAGTTGCTGTTTTAGTTTGGAGGACAGGTGTCTGCTAAAAAAGGCAGGAGCTTCTCTTTGAAATGGAGAATGTAAACCCCCTCCCTCCAAATTACTGTAATTTTGAAATCAAGGGGCTTTCAGGCAAAAATATGGGAATTAGGAATAACAGTTCTTTTCTAGGGAAATTAAAATAGAAATACAGTACTACAAAGGAACAAACTCCAAACCCTGACAAAGTCAGAGTACAACCTGACACCCCGTCAGGCAGGGTGTTGGTAGCAGTCCCATTAAATGGTGGCTGCATCCTCCTGCAGTGACAGATGTGATTCAGTTGGAGCAGTGCTCCTGTACAAGGTGCAGTTTCCCTCCGGAGGTCCAGTGGTGATGTGGAGAAATCTGGTTTTCCTCTGGAGTCCAGTGGAGAAAGGGGCTCCCTTAGTGTCCCAAAACCTCTGTTTTTATCTTGGTAAGAAATGTTGGGCTCTTCCCCCTGATGCCTGGTTTGCAGAGGTCTTACCATCTACGTTATTTTTTTATTTTAAAAAATATTTTTAAAGTTGTCGTATCTTTACAAAGGGTTGAGAAAATAACTTTGGAATGAAGAGACAGGTTTGGGCAGCTCTCACTCGTGTCAGTGGTAAGTTAAGGGCATCCCTCATTTGACTCCATCACCTCTCCCTGCAGCATCTGGAGCTCTGTCCACACAGGACATGATGTGGCTGGCTGCCAACAACCACAGCAGCCCTGCCCCGGGCAGGTTTCTGCCCTGCAAGGACCTCTGAGTGTTTTTGCCTCCTCAGATTCTGGGTATCCATCCCTGCACACCTGAGGGCGTAGCCCAGGGTGGTTTGTGCCCAGGCATGCTGAAAGCACGTCCAGGCTGCAGCTTGAGGATTAAGGCAAGGTGAATAGCAGAGGTATTGGGAGGCACCCACCAAGAAGAGCTAGAGCTGTAACTCCTGCCCCTGTCAGCAGATGTGGCTCCTGTGTGCCCATGGTCCATGTGCCACTTCCCAAACACCAGAACAAACCACAGACACACCTTGTGCTCCAGAGGGGAGGTTAAGGATCCATGTGACACAGACAGGGAATTAGTCTCAAGGTCAAGTGTTCCCTGAGTCATTTGAGGTGGTAACCTATGCTGATCTCACCTTCTATTTTTGCCATTTATTAGTGATATTCTAATGAGAATTGACAACTCTGGTGTGATATTCGAGATATCTTAGATTTGAAAAGAGTTACCTGGAAATAATTAGCTGACAAAGAGACTTCAGCTAAGATATCACTTAGACAGAAAAACCCTCACCAAAATCCTGGACACAAAGTGATTTTCATACCATGTGTATTGTGCTGACTGCATTTTAAACTACCTCATAGAAAAAATTTCCCACTAAAATAACAAAACCAAAACCATCCTTATTGATTGTTAAACATTTGTCTTAAAAGTCTAAATTTTCTATTTTATCAACAACTATTTTGGTTTTCAGTTGAGAGCTTAGCTGAAACTCAAACCTGAAAATTCTGTTCCAGTTCTCAGTTCTATAGATATTTTGATTTTTATACTGTATGTTTCAGTGGTCACAGTTCTTCAGTGGGGAAGACATAATCCCTATTTTGCACATTTGAAAAAATGCTTTGTCCTCACAATTTCCAAAATAGAAAAACCATTTTTAAACCAGGTTTTTCTTTTCTTGAAATTGCCTATACAAATCAGACAGATTAAAAAAACAATTTTTTTTTAAAATCATGATTTAACTCAAAGTGCCATTTAGAGGTGGGACCCTACCCTGCATAATGACAGTGCAGCTGTGGTGTCTTGTTCTGCAGGAAACTGAAATAGAATCAGCCTCTACTTCCTGCAAAACCTCCTGTGCTCTCTAGGGCACCATAATCAGAAGTCTTGTCTAAGCAGCCTTCACCAGCCACTAAACCAATTCTAGTTCTGTCTTAATATAGAAAGAATAGTTATTTTGCATACTGCTGGGCATGGTGCTGGTGACCCAAAAGATGGTGATGTGCTACTGACTTCTTTTGAGACATGAAGTTTGATCATTTGTGTCAACTGAGGTGATGGGGGAGACAGTTTCAAAATGTGTTACTGTGGTTAAAATCCTAGTTTTACTAAGTTTGTTCTTGTTTAATTTTCCAGTAATTGTATTTTTCACTGCTTTTTGGGGTAAGGACAGTGTCAAAGTGATCCAATACAGGATCTTCATAGTCTTCTCTTGTTTTGTAATGTGCTATCTTTGGCAAAGAGAATTATGTCTTATTCCTTCATGGTTGATGAAATGTGATTTGCAAGGTTCTTCTAGCATCTTTCTGAATTTGAGATCTTTGTTTTCTTTCTAACTCAAACTAACAAATCCATTCCAAAATTTTATCTCTACTGGCATCTCCCAGAAAGGGACAAACTTTGTGAGGGTGAAGGTGCCACAATAAGACAGAGTTGAGCTGCACATTTAATGTCATTAATGCATTACATGTTTAGCCAAAGTAGTGCGAGGAATGATGGCAGATGCTCATGTAAGATTCAGCTGGGGAGGCTGTGTGGGACCCTGGGTCTTGGTGCAGAAGACTGTCTTGGCCTCTGTTAAGACAAAGAAAATAGTGTGTTAATTAATACAGTTTAGTCACTGATTTTTAGACAGCATTTTTGCATTCATCTCAGATGTGGTTTGAAGTTTTTGCTTCAGAATCGGTTGAGTAGCTGCCCATGGTCTGTCAAACATATCTCAAAGATGTTAAACCTTATCTCTGCATTGAGACAAAAATAAAAATACGTTTCCTTTCAGTCCCATCTCAGCTAGCTGGGTATTTGCCTCAGGCTTCTCATCATTACCCACATAAATTACTGCCTCTAGCCCAGTGATTAGTGTGAGCACTCCCTATACCAAACAGTAAGAGAACATTAGCTAAGTTTGGTGAACCACCCAGTTAACATTTTAAGCTAACTTGGTGGTTTTTTCTGAGGTGGATTAGCAGTTCCTGTGAGGCAGATCTCCCAGCAGAACAGTGTATGTTTGTGACACACACTGTGTAACTTCGAGGGAGTGATTTCCAGCAGCAGATAATAACAAATTGGAAATAGTGGGGAAGAGGAGATGCGTTTGTCAGTGTTGTTACCTGAAGGGTGGCCAAATATCTGCGGTCCCCAGATCCCATCTTGATTTGTGTAAGAAGGGAGATAAGAGGTGCTGGGAGGAGACAGAGATGGGATGTGCAGAAAAATACAGATTTATTTGTGAGGGTGTTTTCACATGATCTCTGTCTTGCACCCACATAAGTGTTCCATTTTCTGTGTGCCTCTGCCTTGAAGTATTCCTCCTGCCTCTTCATCTTACTGACCCTTGTATCTGCAGCAGCTGAAGTAGCAGCTCTTCCTAGCTGATGCCTTCCCTGATAGCCACCTACTTTAAATCAACCCCAGAAAGTGTCTGAGAATTTTGCCTCTGCTGTTCTTCCTCTCTCCTCTATACATCACCTCCAACTCTATCGATGTTGGGAGTCCAATGAGCTAAAGCCAGATGTTTGAAACAGAGATAAGAAGACAGAGGTTGTTTATGTTAAACAGGGGTATATATTTAAAAATTTTTTAAAGATATTTTTTCTCTTAGTTGTCCTGCCACTTTAAGGTGGGAAGTTTATTTACTTTTAAAGAGAATAGCCGCCCTTCCATTGGGTATGCCTGCAAAGCACTGCAAACCCTTTGTTACTCTTCACACTTCAGCCATTCTAATGTTATTTCATTCTGAGGTCAAGGGGTGTGCTGGGACAAAAAATTTTCTCATTGACAATTTAAAGAGGATCTGAGAAATACATGCATTCTCAGCTGTCTCAGCATAACCCCAGATTATCTGAAGATTTGTGAGAAAGACTGAACAGAGATACAAACACAGGGGAAGAAAGTAAGCCTCCTACAACTGATTGTTGCTTTCCTTGAGTCAGATAGATGAAAATCATGCCCATGTCATGTCTATATCATATCTGATCTAGCTAAAGCTTTGAAGAGTTGATACTCTAGTGTTAACCTTAACCTGACTGACAGAATCTTTCCTGGAGTTGACATGAGCAAATATATCACGAGGAAAATAAGTTAATCACTCTGGTGAGCTTCATTAGTACCATCATGGGCAAAAATGAGATTGGATCTCCCACACTAACCAGGAATCCATTATGCTGCTCCTGTGGAGGGTTGTGCTTGAGGGAAGAACAGATAAGAACAAAGCAAGTGGATTTAGAGGGTGAAAAAATGTTGATACTAAGGGAATTCAGGGGAGAACAATTAATGGGACAGATGACTGTGTTCTCTATTCTCAAAATAAAAGTAGATTTGCTCTCTGAATTCACAAAGTAAATGACCCTGAGATTTTTCTGGTTTGCGCTACATTTCCCCCAACAAATCAAGATAAATTTATAAGAACCTCTGGAAACAGTAGAAACTCCTAGAGGAAGTTTGAGCCCTGACCTTTTCTCAAACTGTCTGTATAGATCTGATCACTGCTGTATTTGCAGAGCATACAGAGCAAAGCCACTCTTTCCTGCACATCACCAATAACAGCTGCCTCAGTGCACGTGTAGGTCTACAGTGACTATGCAGACCAGTGACTTTGTACACCAAAGAGCACAACCTGATAAGAAAGTCAGATTAGTTGTATGGCCTCTAGACAAGACCTACCTAACATTTTCTAGCCAAAGCATTTCAAAAAGGTACTGCCGTTACATACAAGCTGTGGGGGCTGGAAGGTTCATGGCAGGCTGAAAAGAGAAGATCTGGTTTCCAAATATCTTGGGTAGTTGCTGGTCACCTGAGCTTGGCACAACAGCCTTCTCTTTCTTGTGTCCTAGAGCACAGTGCTCTGTAGCCTCCAGAAGTTGCACACTGGTGGGTGGTAATGGAAGCTCTGCTGAACTCCAGCTGGTTTTTTGGGTTTTTTCCTCATGAAATGCCTGGGTGAAAAGCATTCCCATTATCTTGGCTGTATATTTTTGGTTCTGTCATTTGTAACATGTTCTGAATATCCCTTTTTCAGGGGAAACCTTTCTATTAAAACCACAAATAAAACACATGTGCTGGGTCACTAGGCACTTGTAGGAAAAAGTGGAGACTGATATATTATGTATTGGAGGGTGACAATCTAATAGAGGCTGTAGCATGCAGATATATGGTTAGGTGAACTACAGATCCTTGTTGGAAGCAAAAACAGTGAAAGATGAGGACTCTAGAAAAGTGAAAGCAGTCACATAGGAGTTATTTACCAGTGAGAAATGGGATTTGTATATTGTCATGCTTTTTTTTGCCTTAATACTGGTTTTAGAGCCTTCTTGAGAGTGGGGAAGGAAGAAGATGTAACATGAAATTAATCTGATCATATGTCAAAATGTTTAAATGAAGAAAAATATATGGAAGTCTGCCTGAATCATCAAAAAATTTGATGGACTGGGTTTTCCTCTATGACTAAGGAGTTATATCTCATGACTGTCAGATGAGAAATAGCCTATTGTTCTTTGTTGAAAACTGGAAACAAAGAGATAACCCCATTTCTGAGCTTTTTTATTTTCTTGGGATATTAATGCTCAATATAATATATAATTACTTCAGCTGCCCAGGACTCTCAGGGCTTTTTTAGCTTATAGAATGAGTTGATATAATTATCAGTATTGAAAGAGGTCTTACTCTTGCTTTAAACCCTATAGAGGGCTCAGGGGAGAAGCACATACATAGCACATGCAGCTGAACAACCCTGTCTGTCATTAGCTGAAAAAGCCCCATTTTATTCCAAGTCTAGAGGGATCTCTGACTGCAATGACTTTGGGACAGTCAGTTTAGGCACTGAAATCTGAACTCTTCACTCTGTGTATGTGTCTCTGGGTTAAGGATCTGCTTTTCAAATATATGTATTCAATTTTTTTTGCGAGTATTGCCAACACAAGTAGGTCACTGGTGGAAGTAGAGGACTTCTTGCTTCACCAGAAAATTTTCCAAGCTTCTGCCTCCTTGTTGTAAATTGGGTATTGATGCCTTTTCTCACACACAGTGAAGTCAGATACCCCCATGGAGAGTCTGAAGCATTGTTTATTGATACACACTCTATGGAGAAAGCTGCATTGCTATTTCACATTCTCTCTGTTAAACTGGGACTGGATTTTCCAGTCATGCCCACATGTATGCCTGTGTTCTGGACCCCACCAATAAGGAGTCATCTTCCTCCACCTGTTGGTGAAGCAGCAGGAAGAGAGCTTATGAGTGATTTTTAGTAGAAATGGCATCTTCCATACATATCAGACATATGGGTGAATAAGCTGTGACTAATACTGATTTTGTTGTGTGATATCAGAGGTAATGCAATTGCATACAGAGCATTGTGAGTGAAGATGTTACATCAGGTATTTCAATTTTGTCTTCTACAGCATCAATAGTAAGGCACATGTGCTGATTATTAACTGTGGTGTTACTTGTACACCAGGATTGTGAATGCTAATGAACCTCTCTGTTGTCCACAATAGAACTGATGCTTGATATGAATCTGAATCACCTTTCTTCTTTATCTCTCCTACAAGAAGTTTTTTGATCAGGAGAATTAAAACCTGGCTCTACTGCTGTTAAAGATCATGAGACGTCCAGAAGCATATTTAGAAAAGTTTACTGAAGGACTATGTGAAGGTAGGATTCATGAGAGTAGCAAGGTAGGAAGAGATGAAGGAATTTAAAAAAGGACACATCCTCTCACCTACTGCAGAGAGAACTGCTTCCTATCTTCTGACTGATAGGGCAAAAATCTCATGATGTAATAAAATATTCCAGAAATGCAGGACAAGAGCACTTTTCTGAGGTGGTGGACGTAGACCTGACTTGACTGAATGTTGCTAGTGTTTGCCAACAAACTGTGAAGTGGTTAGCAAATCTGGGGTACAGGGAAGGGGCAACACTAGCAAATAAAAAGGTGTTTGCATTTGTCAAGCAACCAAAGACTTATGAGGAAAACAAAGCTAGGGAATACAGTCAGGAATACTTGAAAAGCATTCCTTTGTTGAAAAGCATTTGGTGATCATTGGTATTGATGCATAAAAATAAAGATACTGGGATTTTTAATTTTCAACCATCAGGTAGTACTTCTTTCTTCTGACTTCACAATTTTTTACTGTTTTTTTTTCTTTTATATCCACACTTATTATTTCTAAAGGGAAAGCAGTAGCTGCCTAAAGCTAAGGAAGCTGTTTACATTTCTCTACATTCCTGATGTTAGTTAATATTTAGAGGAGCCATTCTTGAGGCTCCAGAGGAGCCTATATTTGTTCTATATTTGAACATAGAGCTTTCTGCCAAATACATCTGGCAGAAAGGTTACCAATATATTTGGTTTTGAAGACAAGCACCTGCTTGAGGTTGAAATGTTGACATTAAGTATCTTTGCATGTGGTGTGTTTGCAGCTCTGCTTTATACACAGTGCATTCATGTAATTGTGCTGGTAAATATTTCTTCACTCTCTGTCCTGGAGTCCAAAATTGTTTAGCTGCAGAAAAGGGAGAATTAGCAATAGCAGTGCACTCTTCTGTTCCAGCAGTGATAAACATTTGACTGTCATTATGTTCAGCTTGGACTGTTTTGTAAATACTCTGAGCTCTCCATATGTGAGTAGTCATCACTATAGTAATCCAGGTTCGTCTTGCAAACCTTTATCCATAAAATTAAACCCACAGGCCTTAATGGGACAAAATGTGTGAGGAAAGGGTACCAACAGGCATAGCTGAAGAAACAGGCCCTTAGAGAATGATGTAGCATTTAGAGTCTGAGATAATAAAGTGTGGCACAAATATCTTACTAATAGAAGGTAATGTGTTATGAAAATTAAAGTGCCACTCCTGGAGTACTGGACTGTGTGATACAGAATTGTTGGGATATGCAGTGGCAACAAACATATGCTTTTCAGATGGAGTCAAACTACATCTTGAAAAACTTTAAGTATTTCAGTTTTCATAGTTTTTCTTTAAAATCATATGTTAGGCAATGAGCATGAAGCAGCTGTCATACTCCTGATGGAAATAAAATCTCTACATTTGTATTCAAAGCTCACTGTGCCTGTCCTGGTACTAAGAGAAGATAGAAACAGGTCAGTCAAAAACATCTGTTACTTATGGTGCATTAAAAAGCACTTGTTCTAAATACAAGGTTAGATTTCAGCCTAATTTGGAAGTTTCTAAAGCTTTCAAAGTTAAGGTTTTTACTGAGGCTTAGGTTCATCCCTTACAAAAGATGCATAATTGAGGTTAAGTTTTCAGGGATGAGTTCTAAAGCCTCCGTAAAACATCCCAATACCTTCATGAATCAAAATAGCTCTGTTGCCCACTGAAATGATAGACTCATTCACAAATGTAACCCTAGATATTTCACTTTACAAGGATTGGAAGAAGAGTGTAAGTTGACTGGATGAACTGTTCAACTACAAATAATTCAGCTGCCTGCATTAGCAGTCAAGGGCTGTAGGTCTCTGTAGCGAGACCTCATCTGCAGAGTGCTTGCCCTGAGGAAGCCTGTCAGATCCCAGAAGAACTGCTTTCAGACTGATAGGTAGCCATTGTTAGTCCTTGATCATTTAATCTGTCCTCCTGCACAGATGGGTGAGGGCTGGGGGAACAGGATGGGAGCGGTGGTACCCATGTGCTGGGCATGGGTCATTAAAGTCAGCATTAGCAGATGATGCAGGGCTCAGGTGTCTTCTTGGTGGGATACAGAAGTAAATTATTTATACAAATAAATAGTCTTCCAAGACAATTAGCAGCCATAAAATGAAGTGTGGTGTATGCTGGTCTGTCTCTCTCCCTTGCTTGCAGAGCCAAACTCTTTAAACAGGGGTGTAAGCGGGTCAGTTGTTTATTGGCCCTGCCAAATCAGAAATTGTACTTTGGCTCAGTGGGAACAGATTGGTTGTGACTGCAATCATCCTTGCCACCCCTCTCTAGTGTATTCCTTTGGATAATGAACCTTGGATGATGTAAATTAACTCAGCTCCTCTGACAGCATTGCTGGTGTCTCTTCAACAGCTGTGCTGTTAGCATGGATATGTATGGATTAATGGAATCTTCATATCTCCTGCATGGTTGTCATTGTGTGCAGCAACGGGGAACAACAACATCCTGGATCATGGCATCTTTGATACTCTTGTTTCTGAATGAAGAGGGACTCATGCAAACCAGCTCTGGTGTCTTTGCAGTGCTCAGTGTGCTCCATTTCACAGGCACTAATGCCTGGAGGCAAGTTTTGTCCTTGAACAGGATGGGGATGCAGAGATGGGGTTGCACTTGTGGTAATCCACCCTGTGCATGCTGGAGAGTGTTGTTTGATGAGCTGCATGGAGTCAGCCAGCACCAGCTCTGAGCCTGAGCTGGGTCCACACAGAGCAGCATGGCATGTCTGCACCACGCTCCACCTCTTCTCAGGTGCCTTTCCATATGGACATAACCAAACTGTTCCCACGTCTGCACCAGCTCTGCATGCACTTAGGGCCACATATACACAATTTGATGCCTGAAATAATAAACCAGGCTGGACATTAACTGCCTCAGCAGGCTTTGCATCCTCCACACAGACTCTATTTCCATATGCACAGAGTCTGCTACATGCCTTTGGAGCACTAAATCTGTGTCCATACTAGAAAATAATACAAATGCAGTCATACCAGTTAACATTACACGACCGTGGTCTGTTCAGTTTTCAAAAGTGGAACGAGACTTTTAGATACATGTATTCAGTTGCATTTTTGCTGCTGTGCTTCCTGATGTCCTGGTCAAAATTTGGGCTGAAAGTAGTAGGCTCTCTTTTGAGGCAGAGAGGAGGGTATAAAGAGTAGCTTCTTCCAAGAACTGCCTTTAGAATTCCAATTTAAAGAAAAACTTTTCCAAAGCCCACTTCAGTCTTTTTCCTCTGTGAGAAGAGCACTTTACCCCCTCCCTGTGCATCATACATGAGCAAAAGTGGCCTATTTTTTCTGGCAGAAAGGTACTTGTTTTCTTAGAGTTGATTTTGTTTCCCATGTGCATTTAACTGCTCTGTGGAATGTTGTGAAAGGGGCTTTTCTTGAGCGTGTCTGTCCTCTGTCAAAGGGCTGCTAGAGGTTTAGGCTGCCTGCATTATCGCAGCAGTGATTTTATGTCACTAAATAACAAGCTATCAGCACACCCTTGCCTTTGGGGTTTGCCACACTTTGTGTGTCAGTGTGTATATGTGCTTTTTTGCTAAGTCTCATCTCTCCCAGCCTATAGTCTGGTCATTTAAAGGGAAGTTCGCAAACAGCATAATAATGCTGGGGATCACAAAAGAGGGACCTAATGGCTGCAGCTGCTATTGTAAACCTGATTTCCACAGGCTCAGCAGGGCTTGGCATAGCAGAGGCAAGTTCGGTGAAAGGGACCCTGCTGCAGCAGCTGTGCCCAAGCAGTTGGATTTTTGTTGTCAGCCTGGAATGGAAGCTGGGCTGGGCAAGCTCCTGACTGCCTCCTGCAATGCGCTGAGTGGCCTTGGCCCCAGTGAGAGCCTCATGTGCTAGAGCTGAATTAAATGGATGGTGTTACCTTGCAGGAGGCCTGCATAAGCTTAAGGATCCAGGTGAGCACTGGGGAAGTTTCAGGGGTTTGCCCTCCAAGAGAGGACATCCCAGCTCCAAAGACAGTAGAGGAGAATGGAAGCATTCATTTAATGCCAAGCTCTGTGCTTCTGTGGGAGCTGAAGGAAACCTCCTTTAGAGTGAGAGCTTGCCTGTGCCAACTCAAAATTGATAGTGTTCTCCTGGGGCTTCTTTCAAACATGTGATTTTCTTAATGAGAGAAGAACCTCCTTGTACCCCATATGCTTTCTGTGTACCTGCTACTGCTGTCCCAACCAGTATTTCTCCTTTTTGTATATAATCTCCCTTGATGCCTTCTATTTGCTGTCGGGGCCAGGGCTAGATTCAAGCTCTCAGTAGCTTCCAGAAAATACTGAATGGACTATGGAGGGACTAAAAAGTTTTCCTTTGTGTTCTTCTGTCCCTCTTCCCCCGTGTTATTGCTGTACTCTCCATGAAATGTGAGAGAGTGTGCAGTCCCAGTGTATGGATCTCCTCCCTAAAATAAACATTAAAGTTGTTTGAAAGTACCTGTGACATTGAGAATGAAAAGGGAGGCCCAGTTCTTCTCCAATAATGTCTTGGATTTCTGTGCAATCACATGATTCTATCCTTGTAGGTGTTCTGGCCATGCTGTGACATTTCATGTTGAAGAAGAAAATTTTCTTGAGACATTTTGACAACCAGAAACTAGCACTTCCCTGGACTTACATGGGTTAGGATGTACTGGTGGCTTTCCTTTCCTCTTTTCTGATATGCATAGCTCTCAAAATGTAACACAGTGCATTTGTATATCAGACATACCAAGAGCTATCTAGTGCCCTTTGTTAGACGATTTAGGCCCAGTGTTGTGATTTAGATCTCTTCCCATTTCAGGCAAATTTGAAATTGCCTTAAGGATAATTAAGTCCTTATAAACTGGCATGAGCAAGGAGAAAATCTATCCAAATGCTTCCTGGAGTGTGGGAAATGAGAGGAAGATTTGGCAATTGCATAAGCTAACTAATCATTTAGCACAAACACACTGCCCTGCCAATGTGCATTCCTGTATTTACAGACAACCCACAGCATATGGCATTTTTTGCCTGGCAGGTGGTATGTGTGAGGCTCAGGTTATTGCAGAAGAGGACAAGGAACCCCGAATAGAAGGTGCAAACCTATAGGAAGTAGGTAAGGATGTTTACATAATTAAGAGATTGCTTTTAAAATAAAAATACTGGAGTTGTTCTATAGCAAGGGTTCTGAATTACAGAGCAGAACCTGCTGTGGTTCCTGTGCCCTGTGTTGTGCATTATTTGAACACCCCACAACTTGTATGCCTTTGTCCTGGTCACACATTTTGCCTTTCCTTGCACTGCTGGTGTAAGCAATATCTTTCTTAGTGCATTGATCTGTCCAAGCAAAGTTGGTATCGTATAGAAAAGCACTAAAATTGTAAAAAATATAAATATATTTAAAACTCTGTCCTTATGTGACTTTCTGTGGGTCTCCAAGGAAGCCTTCCGCAGGGGAGGATCAGAACCTGATTCTGCTGAGTTGCAGGGGACTATTTACATGTGCCAAAGGCACGGAGTGCATTTGCCAGCACTGAGCGAAGGAGTCCGGCAGGGGATTGATTTGCTTGGTGGCTGAGTCCTACCAGTCCAGCCTTACAACAGGAAAAACCACTCTCTTGCCCAGTTCAAGCCAGAGACTCTGTAATGCTACTGCTCCTCATGCAGAAAATGAACAGCAGTTGCCCTGTGCTGCTGGCCATGCATCCTCCTCCCTGCAGGTAGCAAGCTGGAACAAAGGCAAAGCTCCACTCCACTTCTTAAGGACTTGCACTGTGAGGCATTGACTCGTTTCCACAGAGAACTGAGTGCTTTCAGCTCTCCTTAAAGTCAAGTCAACTGTCACTAAATCAGACTCTTAGTCCTTCTGGTGGAAGGGCAACTTGAAGTAAGGCAGTATGGCTTGGTGAGGAAGGAAGTGCAGAAATGTTGTATTTAATCCAAAAAGTATTTAAGGCCTTTCACTGAAAACACAGCTGGGGGTTTGTGAAGGGAGCAGCACTTTTCTTTCCTCCCTAAAATCCTTTTTTTTTTAATAATGTGTGTGTGTGTGAAAATTTGAAAACATTTAAAGGAAATTAAACATCTTTTTAAAATGTATATCTATACAAATCTGATTAAAAGCTTCTACTCACTAATTGCAATTACCAATAATTCTTAATTTTAAAAATCTCAAGCACTTAAAAAAGTTTAAAAGTTTTCTTTCAGGTTGTTTTTTGTCTGGCAGTACTAATGTGATCAAATCAGTTCAGCTTAGCTTCAGTTAAGAAAATAAATGTGTGGAGACTCCCAATAATGTTACCTGTCAATAGCAGGATTGTATGATTCTGCCATTTAATTCTGTGTTTGCTCTTGGTGAGGCTGATAATTTCATCACCCTCCCTCAAGTTGCATTTCATTCTCCATAAATCCTTTAGTGCCTCTTTAAGCCCCTTGTATTGGAGCACTTTGTCTTCTGGAACGTCCTGGTTTGATCTGTCATTATGGTGGCATGTCACATTCAGTTACTGTATGTGTCTCACTAGGTGCAATGCAATGCTGGCTGCCAACATAACTGATTGTGAATGAGTCTTGCTCCTGGGGCAGTTTGCTGGAAAACTCAGCTGAGAATGAGCTCTGGTTTCAGAGTATGTGCTCTTTGAACTGTATTGGCATCAGAGAAATACTTCATTATAGAGAGATATAATAGAACTGTGGGTTGCCAAACTCCTGCCCAGCTCCCATATTTTCCACACCCATAGCTGTGACTGCCTTAACTTTCTGCTCTGTTTATGCTTGCTCTCTTCAAGCCAGTGTCCCATTTCTGCTGTCTGAAATGGCTCCTGCTGTCTTCTTACCTGCTCTGGTCCTTCCCCTCTCACTTCCACTTCTTGCTCCATGTGCTCCCAGTGCCATGCCTCCCCATAATGCTATCAGTGCTTTTTTACCACTCTGCTGCTGCCCCTGCCCAGCACTGCTGCTCGGACTAAGCGAGCAAGCCCAGCAGAGCAGGTTCAGCTTGATTTGATGCCCTGCTCTCAGCTCTAGTGTGCTTCATCTGTTGGTGATGTGAGCACAGCTCCACTTGCAGCTTCTGCAGCTTCTAGCACAGACATTTCATTCTGTGCCAAGCATGTCAGTGTGACAGCCAAATTTAGCATGCCAGTCACTGATAGAGCTTCCCCTGACACAGCTCACCAGAGAGAGTGGGAAATTGTGGCAAAAAATACTCTGTTATGTTGAATGAGAGATTGATAGTTCCATTAATAAAGCCATTGCTAGCAAATAACACCTCTGTATACAGAGAGACTGGATTGCCCTTCACAACCATCTGCCCCTTCTTTGTCTCTTTTCTGTGCTGTCTTTGAGCGTTTTTCTGTAACATCTATTTGGAACACTTCTGCTTTATTGGTTCCAGGCTTATGAAAGTTGAGTTCTCTCTCCAAACAGGAGGAATTACACGTTGCTGTAATCCTGCTCTATACCACAAAAGGTTTAGAGTTTTAAATTTTAGCTTTCTAAGTTCACTTTTGGTAGTCTGAACCACCATAAATGATATACAGGTAGTCTGAATGATACAAACCATGCCTGATGTAAATCTTGCTCATGTGAGCAGTCCTCTCTTTTCTGCCTGAGTGGCATCATAAGCAGTGTTGTCACCTGAAGTATCATCCTTTGCATCTGAAACAGCAGTGCATGAAATGAAGGTTGTTGTTTGCAGATGATCTTCAGAGTCAGGTCACACTGCCAGCTCCATCACCTGTCACACTGTGAGATGCTTCTCTCCCCTCTCCCTGCCCTCAGCTTCACACTGTGGGGTTATATACAATAGCACACTTTTCATTTTCTTCCACCCCAGTTTCTCAACCAACAGAGTGCTTTTGAAATACATTTGTGAGACCATTTTCTCTGAAACCACAGTTGATAAAAAGAAGTGGTTTCTAATGGAAATGGAAAATTTTGCCTTATCATTCCCTTATCCTCTCAGGATCTGCAGCCTAAAGAGAGACATTTAATATGCAATGCTGTGAAAAAAGTAGAAGAGCTACAGTCATGTAGCTCATTTATTTTAAAGATATTCTCTGCCTTTTTAACAGCTAGATGTGATGCTGTTAATAAACACAAAGAAGCCAGGAGAAGCTGAAGTCTAGGGAGAACCAAGACCTATCCTGAACTTTGGCTGGACATACCCCCGTGCCTCGTATGGATGTGCACCTTCCTTTCCCTTCACTGTCTTCTCAAATGCAAGAGTGCTTTTACTTAAGATTTAATTTTTAAAATATTCTTTGGCTCCAAGCATATAGAAATGGTTCTGAAAGGGAAGCATGAAAATTTGAAAAGGGCTTCCTTTAATTTCCTCTACATCAGCTACTAGCTCCTTTTCTTAGGAACTTATTACTGAGTACAGACCTGCCTGAGAACTGAAACACTAATTTTTTTTTGTGTGTATATGAACCACCATGCTCTGCATTGTATATCTGATTATGGTTTTATGCAGATATCATCATTTCCAAGTCTTTTCTCTGAAAAAGGAGCCCACCAAAGTACTAAGTACCTGCAAGAGAGTAGGACCATTAGTTAAGAGTTTTGTGCAAGTACATTTTGACCCTGAAGCTATACAGTTTTAAAAATAGTGTTCCTTGTGTCTATTCCAGGAGATGCAACAATAGCTGTGAGGAACAGACTAATGGCTTAACTTCCTGCATGTGCCTACACACTAAGTGTTATATCAGTACTGATAATTCTCAAGGTCATGGGCATTTTCTGTTCTGAGCTTAGTCTGCTTTTGCTACCCAAGTGGCATGACAGCTGTGTGCATGTGTGCTATGAGTGCAAATGGATTCAAAGCACACTGTGCACCTGATTTTCAAGGGCAAAGCTGAAACTAAGTCCTCTCCCTGTTTTGCTTTTCACTTAGAAGGACAAAAAAACAGAGAGAAAAACTGGGGTGGGGGGTAAATTGACAGTTGAGCTTTGTTATTGCATTATTTGCTATAATAAAACCATAATACTAACGGCAAGTATCTTTGGAAATATTAAATTACCCCTTTCATCAAAGGCATTTGACACAAAAATAAAGGAAAAACCAAAGGGATGTGAGATGCAATGGACAACTGTTACAAATAAACAGGCTTGGGGGCCGTGGATGGACTCAACTTTTAACATCACTATGGTATTAGATCTGTACAAGCCTACTATGCCATTATGACCTTTTAAAATTTCCATAGATTAGTTCTGTTTGTTTAGGTTTTATGATTTGTTTGAGGATGGCATGGTTTGAGAGTTATTAGGTGGAAAAGCCCTGGGAGTGACAGATGTGATAGAGAAGTATGTGATAAGAGGAAGGTTTTACTGTGACTGTTTTTTCCCTCTTTTAAGTGGAATGACTGTAATTAAAAGTGGGTAAGTATGATTTTTAAAAGAGGGAAGGTTTTCAAGTGTACACTCACATACAATTGCTTTTTAGAATGCTTGACCCCTTTTCTCTTACCACAACAGATTTATTTCCTAAAAAGCTTTAGTTCCGAGGAAGGAAAGTGTTATAGACACTCCTGCCAGCATCTATCGGTCTGTGAATCCTGGTGTGAATATTTATGTGTTTGAATCAGAAAATGGGAGGGCTGCCTGTGGCCTGGGAATCATTTGGTCAGGAAGCAGATGGCTCTGTGGCAGCAAGGAGCACACCATGCGAGTTCCTGGGACCACTCAGGAATGCTGTCTGAGCAATGCTCGTCACAAGCACTGAATATGTTGTGCAGTCTGGGGGAGAAGTATGTCCATATAAACGAGTTTTTCAGTATCTCTGCATCTCTAAGTTGGACTGTTTCATTACATCAATTGATATGCAAAGTCAGCCATGTGTTCTGAATATTTAGCCAGGTGCCAGTTAGGTTGGATGCAACAAATATAGCAAACTCCATGTGTGGAATTTTTGTTGAGAACTAAGTGGTACATGTTCTAGATTTAAAAAAAAAAAAACAACAAAAAAAAAAAAACCAAAAGTTTTGTTCTCTACTTAATGACAACACTGTTAGATTATTCTGGCCATTTCAGTAGTTGGTTTGTCCCATGTTCCAGTCCCAGGGACCAGAAGTTCAGGTTTCCTTCATAAATGTTGCCTCAAATTGGAAACCCATTCTGTTCTGGCATGCAGCTGTACAGTTACAGAACTGTACAGTTCTGCCAGACTGGAACTGTCTGTTACAGTTATGGCAGACCCAATTTTGCTATCACCAAAACTTACCTTACAGTAGATATTTGGCATCAGCCACTTGCATTATATGTTATGTTTTAACCTCTTCAGCTTTAGATAGCCCCAGACATGCTTCTGGATTCTTTTAGATCCAAAATAATTAATAGATTAGTTATCATTAAAATATGCATGTATATGATAATGCTTTTGCTAGAGACTAAGCATGGCATTTTTAAATCTAAAATCAAGATAGAGAATAGACAAAGAAATGCTTCCCTTTATTTAAATGCATTTTTAAGAGCAAATCAGTTGTCTTGTGCTGTGTCAGCATTGGAATGTTAAAATTCAAGCATGTCCTTCAAATAAGATACTGTTTTCTTTGTAGGTGATCATGCAATTCAATGCATCTTTCACAGATTGAAATTGCATAAACACAAAATTATTGTAAAGGAAGGACTGGGCCCAAAGTGCTATTTTTAGTGAGTATTTTGAGTGCTGTGAGGGTATTTTCTCACATAATAATAATGATGGTGATTGGAACTTGCTTGCCCTAAGCTGGTTTCCATCATTCATTCATCTATAAATTGAGTTTGAATGCAGATTGAACTCTGGGTGGAGAATTATTTCACACAGTTTTTCCTCTTCTGATCTTGTATTCAATTGAGCTGGTGAAATGCCCTGCTTACATTTCCAAGGTTTTTCCTTCAACACTGACTTTGACTAAAAAACTGAAGAATGCTTTGTTGCTTTCTTTCAACCAAAAATAGTTTTCTCAATCTTTATAATGCCTGTTAAATTTAAGACAAATGGAATTATTACTCCATTTTTAATATTGTATACAAGGGGAGTGAAAGTTTTTCTATAGTTTCTCCAGGCAGGTTTGGAGTCCATATTCCTGGGACATGGATAAGTAAAAAAAAAATGATTGCAAGCCCACAGACTGAGCACTGAACCAGCCTCCTCCTTCTCCCATCAATGTCATCACCACTTTCAGAAAAACAACTAGTCCTGTAGTTTTCCCAGTGTAAAAGATCGTGTTCCCTGGATCCACCCAGGATCTATGGCACCAGCCCTTCCCTTAAGATGCCTTTTATGTGTCATGGATAGAGAAGATTTAAATGTTCTCCAGATGATTCTGGGCATACTTCAGTCCCCAGGTCCTTCAGTGAACCTTACCCCAGAACCAAGCAGAGCAAAGGACTGCATCATAAAATGTTGTGTCAAGAGTAGCTGTGTTGATACCCTCCCTCCTTTTTGCCCTCAAGAGAAGGGCAAAAATTGGAATCTTAAAAACAACCATTCATGCTTTGGATGAATGTCATGGAGTACTTAAGGGTTTTGCACATTTCAAATGTTTTGCGGATTGCAAAATTCCCTATGATGGTCTGGGAAGGGCTCTGTCACTTCAATTTTCCTCTGCCATGATTTTGGCTAGGATTACTCTGTAAAACTGTAACAGATTTGAATTAGAAAAATGGGTACCTGAGTTCTCACCAGGGAATGTAGCAGGACCTCAGTATTTTCTTTTGGGGCAGCTGTAATGCCTTTTTTTTGCCCTGAGTTGGCTGCACTAGAAAATAAATGTTTTTATGGTCAGATCTTTGATAGGAAAGAGCCCTCAGTTTGTTGTCTAGCAGTGGTTTGTGTGTGAAGTTCAGTTTCACAGTGTCTGTTTTCAGCTTCTTGGAACTCTAATGACTTTAAGATATGCGTCAACCAGAAATTGTATCCCTTCTTGTGGAAATTTGGTATTTTTTCACCTTCTACCTATGGCTATGATCTTGCACCATTGAGCAATCTACAGAACCTGAACTCCTTGACTTTGCTTTTAATTATCCTGCCTGATGAAACAGGAGACCATTATTTAATTATTTCTCCCCCCCATACCTTTGACTATTATTTTATGCAGCATCCTTCTTTCCCTTTAGATGTCCTGGATTCCTGGTCTGAAGAGTTTTAATCCTACAACCCTAATTACTTGATTTTAACGGGTTTTACATTTGGTGTTTCAAATTATCTGGTTAATAAGTGACAAATTACTATTACTACTGAAGACCAATTTTCATGATATAATATTGTGCAATTAAATGTAGGAACAGCTATGATACAGCACTCACTGGCAAGAAACATTGCTTTGTCCCAAAAGAGACACAGTCCAGAGGCCTGGATGCCAAACCAGACCTCCTACATTCTACATATTGTATTTTACACAGCCATGTATAAAAGTGATGTTGGTTAGGAATACACCAATAGTTCTTGATTGTGTCCCAGTTGGAGTGATATTTTGTTGAGGGTGCAGTTCCAAACATCCTCAGTCATTGTATGCAGCATACTCCTGCCTGATCCCAAATCCCTGCATATCTTAATGCAATCGGGAAATGATGGATTAGCACTTTCACATGCTATGCCAACCTGATGAATTGTGTGGTAATTTCGTTCCCAAATTGCCCATTTGTTTAGAAAACAACTTTAGTCACTGTGTTACCAAGGAAGACATTGATTTTCTTCCTTTTCTTTTATTCAAGCTAGAAGTAAAGAGAAGTCCTGGGGAATTGGCTTTGCCTAAGTTGATGTATTGGGTCTGGCTGGGCAGGAGATAACTTTCTTCATACCAACCTCTATGAGTCTGCCTTTAAAATTTGTGGCTAAAACAGTGTTGATAACCCACCAGTGTTTTGGCTATGGCTAACCAGTGTTTGCACAGTGTCACAGCTTGTGTTTTCCTGCTCCACCAAGGAGTAGGCTGGTGGTTGGGATGGGTCAGCAGGTCAGCCAACCTGAATCGACCAGAGGGATATCCTATACCATATAACAACATGTTCAACAATAAAAGCTGGGGTAGAGCAAGAAGGAGGTGAGTGCTTTCTCTTCCAAGGTGGCCATTGCTCATGCTTGGTCATCAGTCTGCTGGTGGGAGTTGCTGAGTTATTGCCTTTCAATTGCTGCTTAATTTCTTCTTTCCTTCAGGTATTTTACAGTCTTTATCTTGACCTCTGAGTTTACTGGCTTTTGTCCTTCATATTTTGTCCCCCATCCCAATGAACGGGCTGGGGTGAGTTAGAGGCTCTGTGGTTGCTTGGCTCCTGGCCAGTGTCAATCCACCACGGTAAAAACTTTTTAATTCTCCTCTACATAAGAAACTGCCAACAATACATTCCAAGATGCTCAGCCTGGCTCTCCGGTCAGGCCTGTTCCTTACCCTCCATTTCCCAGTAGAGGCCAGTCCAGTGCTTGTTGTATCCCTTCATCTTTCTGATGGCAAAATCCTGTTCTGCATTCAGTATTGAGGAGAGTTCAATCAGATTTCTGTTTACTTGCTACACTAAAATCAGCATTTTGCTAGCTGTATCAGTCGTGGAGTCCTTAAATAAATTTTTTTAAGGGACAGAATGTGACTTGTGATAATATAAACAAATTATTTTTGAGTGCTGTGGGGATATGGTGGTTCCTGGCTGCCAGGTTAGAAGGGCTGTAAGCTAGAACTTGATAGAAGTACTCCAGCCATATACCATCTGCATTTCTTTTAATGACAAAAATAATCACCAGTTTCCTGCACTGCTGTCAAAAAGCTGAGCCAACATGCCGATCTGGGAGTGTGATCTGGAGTTCTGGTCTGGCTACATCAGCTGTGCTTTTCAGTCAGTTCCAGAAGCAGACTCTGAAATATTGGTGAGGTTTGACCCAGGAAAAGTACAGATGTTGCAGTGTGTTGCAAGTACTTTGGCAGTCAGAAAGATTCAGTCCAGTCCTTGGACCTTTTCCTGTTTGTCTCATATGACGTTTGTGCCATGGAGCAGAAGCAAAAGTAGGCAATCCAACAGAAGTAGGATTTTTCCCCATAGAAACATTCATACAGTTGGACAGAGTCTCTAATGGCTCTTAGTATTTACTCTCCTAACATTTGCACTACTAAACAGAAAAGATATTTGATTGCAACAGTGGATCCTTGAAACAGAGACAATGGTTATAGCTGAGATTAGGGTTCTTAGGGGCCCACAGAAATTTATTGGCATTCTCTTTGCTCATTTTTCTCTCAAATGTACTGACAAACCACTTCTAGTCTTTGTTGACTCTGAGGTGACCTGGTCTGATGCTCTGACAACCATTACAGTAGTAAACTTAGAATCCTGTGTTGCTATTTTAGGGTGAGATTCATGCACACAATTTATCTTTCAGGGAGGAGTTCAGTCAGCTGGAGAGCCTACCTTGGGTGAACTTGGGTAAGCCTTTCTCTACATTTATGCTGTTTTTTATCAGAAGTGGTTTAGCACTGAGGTAAAGGAGCCAATGAAATTGTTTCAACATCTGGCCAAACCAGTCTGTTAAGTGCATTCCACAAGCTTTACATTAACACTAGAAACTTCACTGCTGTGCTTTCTTATGATAGATGTGTATGGGGGTAGCCATAATTCCACCTGCTGCACTAGTCTTGGTGGTATTAAACCATAGAGAAAGCATCAATCTTTTCCCTTGCACTTTATTTGTTCAAGGCCTTGTCAGTATGAGACATTAGTTTTATGCAGAATATCATGAAATGTAGGAGTTAATGAGATTGGCTACATATAAACATAATTTTGGGAACATCCAGGGGTATAAAGACTGTAGTAAAGAATGGATGAGATAAAGTGATAGTGTATTATGATGTTAATAGGACTATTTCATCTTGAGAACAGCAAAATTCTGCTGAAACAAACCTTACCAAAGTCAGTGACAAACATCTCTTCCCAAATGCAAATGCTTCACTCAGACCTGACCTCCAGCAGTTCCAACAAGGTATGGTTCATAATTTCTGCTTGTGTTGCTCTGTGGAATTTGTGAGTGCTGATCTTGACCTTGGATTTGCTGTTAAGCTTAGGAATAGACAAAATATTTAGCACATAGAAATGGAAATCTCTTTTAGCAATCCCTTTTTTAGATGTCTACATTATTTAAATAAAGAACTGAGAAATTTAAGTTTACCTGTGTTGCAGACAGTGAGATGATTCTTACGAGTCTTTTGCAAAAAAATTGAGATCCAGCACGAGAGGATGTACCTTACTTCTATTCATCTGTAGCACTGAAATGAAACATGGGGGAAATGCTTTTATGAAAAGCAATACTCTCATCATTTTAAAAAATTAAATTTAAAAAATCATCCAATTGTGTCACTTGCATCAATCCATGACTATGAAGCTTTTTGCAGAAACACTGGTGCTGGAGATATCATATCTCTAGCTCTGCTATTTCTTGGTCTCTAGTGACTCCTTAGTACTCTCCAGAACTTGGCTACCAAACCTTTGTACAGAAAAAAATGGACAGCTTTCCATCACTTAATTCGTGATTTCTCATTACCACCTTCTATAAAAAGGTTCCCTTATCTCGTCTTCCCCTTGAGTCCAAAGTCTTGAGTGCCTTAGAGAATAATTTCAATATTCTGCAATCATTATACATTATTCCTTCAATTTGTCTCAGGTACTCTGAATTTTTATTCAATATAGTCTATAATAACTTGGACTTAGTATTTTTTTTTTTATATTGCACAGAATAATGTGCCAGCACAGCACTACAAGAGAGTTGTGTAATTACTGTAGTGATCGGTGAAGGATGGCAAACTAGGCTCATGTATGCACTGTGCTCCCTCTTCAGTAACAGGAGAAAGGTGTAGATAACAGCCTGCATGCAGAAAGCAACATTCACACCCCATTCAAATACTACAATGGGACTTTAGATGGTAACATGCAGAGGTACCTACTGGACTTGAAATCTGTTGAACTATTTTGTTGCATTTTCAACAAAATTTCTTAACTTGTGCTTTCACTGTACTATAAAATTTTGTTCTGTATGTTCCATGACAACTTTAGATCCAGAGACCTGTGCTATCTCTTTTCAGATAAGCTTCATGGAGGAGTCAGGTTCAGGAGCAGTTTTGCAGCTGCCAGGGGCAGGGAACAATATTCCTTTAAAACCACCATGAGATTCAGTCTCTTCTGCTCCTCACACAAGGTATATTTCCTAATGCTCAGGTCATAAATAAATAACAATGTCTACATTAAAACAACAGCAGCACTACACACAGCTATCCTCCCTAGAGCAGCTGAGGAAGAACTAACCATTTATCAAACAGGATTAACATGTTATTTAGCTGAATATACTAATGGAAAGGTGAATGGAGAAGAGCAATGCCTGTTTGCCAAAGGGGCTCTTGGGCACTCACTCACTTTGGACTTGGTTGCTATGTGCATTTCATGTTAGAGAATCCAGCAGTCTCATCATGGCAAGTTTAGAAGTTGGCCTGCCTGCTGTGGCTATGCTGGTTTTTAGGGCAGCTCTGAGGTCTCAAGAGTCCCTCCACTGGCACAGTTTGAATGCAAGAAGGGCTGGAGCACACCCAGGAGAGCATGCATGAGCTCCTCTGGAGGCTCCACTTGCACAGGCTGGCACATACAGGCAGGACATGGAGCATGCAGTGCCCACAGGCTGTTGGGAACTTCTCCACTGTGCTAGGGGTGTAAACATGCTTTTTGTCAAGGACACCAGGGGATGTTCAACAAAGGAAAAGGTCTTGGAGTATTGTGGAGCAGCTTTCCCAGCACAGAGAGTACAGGCTGGCCTGATTCATTTACCCTGGTTCTGGAAATACTGGGCTAACTTCTTCAAGATGACACATCTCCTGAATGTCAATCTTAGAGGTCAAATCACAAAAATGTCCAGTAAGCTGAAGATTCCCTTGGGGATACTGCAGTGGTAGGGAATAGACCAAAGTGAGGCAATTTCTAGGGTGGGGAAATCATAAAGAGTTGCTTTGTATTCTCACAAATGGAGCTAAACCCAGAGCTTATTAACTGCAGCTGGAAAACTAGTTCAGAATAGCAACATGTCCTTTAGTTAAAGCATATATCATCTATGTTAAAAACAGGTCTCATAGTTCTTCTTTAATGTTCTCCAGGCTGTTGTGATTAGTTCAAAGTACATCATCCTGTAGGCATTAATTTCCTGTGTCTACATAAAGACACATCTTTTTAATAGCTCTAAGTGTCCTTATTGCACATCCCCATGGCACTGAAAGGCCTTCTGTTCAACTTTCTTGGGCCTCCCAAACTGCCCTCAGTTTGCTGGTGGGTTTTACCTCCTTATACCCTTTGGGAACAACAGAACAGTACACTAAAGGAAGAGGCTTAGCCAAATAAACACCCACAGGGTTAAAATGTAAAATGTTACAAATCTATATTAAGCATCAGATGACTCTGGTCTTGTCCCCAGGTTTGGTTTAAATTTGCAGAGGAGCCCAAGCCTCTGCATGTTGCCCTCTGGCAAGAAATCCACTCCTTTTTAAAGCTGAAGAGCTCTCTTTTGTTTAAACATCCCCATCCCTGTTGGGTTGAGTGGAGAACACTGCTGCTTTGACTGACACTATCTCAGCCTCAGTATTTAAGCCCTCACCTTTAGTGTGTTTTTGCAGAGGATGTCCAAAGACAAACCCATTCTGTTAGCTGAAGGCCCATTGCTTCCTACAACAGAGCATGGGAGAGATTCTTGATTGCTCAATCTCACATTTCTGAGCAACCCAGCCAGTGTCTAGTGTTCCTACTTAATGGATTATTTAGTTCCCCAAAAATACAGGGTACAGATAGCATCCACAGAGACATGTGAAATTCATAGCAACTGTATGAACAATTTTCTCCAAAGTACTGCTGTCTGCAAGTGGCAGTTAGTTAGTGGAGGCTCATTTGATTCACACATTGCTCTGCTGGCAGCGTAAAGCAGCTCTGCTTTAGTCATATAATGTTATGGTGAAAGAAGTGAACCTACTTCTGCTCTAGAACTCAGCCCTGTTGCCTTGTTCACCCTGCACTATCTCTATTCAGAAGACTTCAGAGATGCACCTGGTTACTTCCCCTGCTGTGCTACACTGCTGTTTGCTGGAAGGGACTGAGAGAAATTTCCTGAAATTGCTTAAATTTCCTGGGAATGAACCTTTGGAATAGTTCTGCAATTCTGATTGTATGCAACTGTGTTTTGCCTGCATTCCCTCCAGTAGGGTGTTTGGGTAGCCAGGAGAATAAATTACACTCGCTTGAATTCTGACCCCTGGCTTCTTGGCTATCACAAACTTGTCTTTTAACCATTGTCAGGCTTTAAGCAAAAGACTCTTTGTTTGGATGGGATCCATTCCTGAGACAGCAGTTCAGTTTTGTTGGCTTTGCTGTGAACACAGGTAGATTTTTCCTGCTTCCCTTAAACTGATTTTAGCCAGATCCTGTCTGTCCTCTTTAGGAGGAAAATGACAGAGTGTAAAAGAGCAGTCATACTAGAAAGCAAAGATGGGAAAGGGCAATCTCAACTTGTAAATGCAAGGGTTTGTGTAGTGCATTTTGTGGTGTGGAGGAGAATTCTCAGAATTCTGCCCGTGAAGAATCAGCTTCACTGCAGATTTTATTAAGTTGTACATTTTTGTTGTGGTAGATGGATTTTGCAGAAAATTTCCACATACTGGGTGGGATAATGATTGCTTTATACCACAACTTACTTTTGAAACATAAGCCTAGCTTTAGTATTTGTCTCTGTAGCTCTTAAGAGCTTAAGACATTGATTTGTCTGCTCAGGCTGATTACCAGAACTAAGAGATAGCCTAAATTTTCTATGTCTCTGTCTGAACAAAAGTAGCCTGACCTAATAACATTTCCTCATTTGTCTACATATTAACTCTAGAGTTACATTGGCTTTTTGTGCTTAGCCTCAGGATGTAAAAATTGCTTCCTTTCCCATGTGTTTGGTAGAGCAAAATACAGTTTGACAAATATCTTCCTTGTTTAGAAGTTCTGAGAACTGAGGGTCAAATATACTTCCCAAGACAGATTCCTTGTGCCTTCCTTTCTGCTATCTTTCTACCTGTCCCCTCCATGTCCTGATGTTTAAAGGGAGCTTATTCATTTTACTATTTTCCAAGCTGTGCAGGAGAGGAGCATGTAGCTGTGGCAAACCTCAGAGTTGCTGAAGTTGTGTGGAAGGCAAACTGCAATGTAAAGCCCAGTCTCAGCACCAAAGGCCCCAGGGAAGCTGCAGAGCCATGTGGGGAGAGTTATGGTTTGCTTCTGATGTGCCTGTCCAGGGAGGGTTGAGGTCTCTAGGAAGCAGAGGAAAGTATCCATCTGTCTAATGTTCCCATGAGGTGGAGCAGTGCTATTTCTGTTTTACAGATGACAAATGGATCTCTTCAAAGGCTAGCTCCAGTCACTGAAAACCAAAAAGCTGGGCTGCTTTGTCTGAAGGAGCCTCCCTGCTTCCACAAGCTGTAGGAAAAACAAAGATTTGCTTAACTAAAGGCAACCTTTGGTTAATCTCCCCCACTTTCATCCTCCCCCAAAGAGAATTTTTCTAGGTCATGCAGGAATGATTAATAGTACCTTGGAGCAAGGAATGTCTCCCACTCCTTATAATTTCCAGGCTGGCATGCTGGCCACTCGACCATCTTTCCTGACTATTGTTCAGCTTCATGTAACCATTAAATAAAGTTTTCATGTGGATATTTATGTAGAGTGCCTATGGTACTTCAACAGAAGCTGGCAGTAAAGTCTATCTTGAATCACTCTGTTACCACTGACTCCAGACTTCTTTAGATAATGGTTGATAAAGTTCAAAACATTAATTTCCACCAATAAACAGGAACTGGAAGCCTAGGGAGTTAATAGGGCTTTTTCATCTCAGCCTAACTCTCTGATCTAATTTCAGATAGCAGGAAATATGCCAACTTCAGCCGCTAATTAGAGTTACTCTTTGGAGATTATTTGTAGCAGACCTCCAAGCTTCTTATAACAAAAATGCTCTGACAGTCCTGCCAGCATGAATATGTTAGCTGTTCGTAGTGTAGAGGCCAGTTGAATTATGCAATGAGTTGCTACAAAGTGTTTTAAAATATATCAGGCTTCACAAAAAGTAATTTTTATCTGGAAACCATGGTTTTCTAATTCCTCAGGAACAGTAAGTGTGGCAACATTGCCAATTTTGTCTCTTTTCTTACAGGTGCTGAAAGTTTTTAAATAATAAAGAATGAGGTGGTATTAGTGATTGTATTTTATTTTTCATATTTTCTTTGATCCTTTTCTGGAGAGTGCTCTTGGTACCATATTCTGCTGAACTCTGGTTATATTCACCCAGGCTTCTACTCTACTCTAGAATGCATCTTGCTCTGAGAGAAAACAAGGTACTCTTTCATCATGACAAACGAATCTCTTCTTGGGGGACTGGCTCTTGATACCCTCACAGTGAGCTGCATAGTGTAGCTATGTTTGCTGTCCAGCAGAAGGAAGAGATACAGAATCTTACCCAGAGAAATGAAGAATATGAATGTGTGTGGACCAGAGGTGTGATTATAAGATTCATTCTATTAATATTCTATTCTATTCTATTCTATTCTATTCTATTCTATTCTATTCTATTCTATTCTATTCTATTCTATTCTATTCTATTCTATTCTATATTCTAATAATACTCTTGTAGCACTCATATTTTATCCTTTAACCTCGCCTTTCATTCAAGGTTGAGCTCTTTTATGTGCAGTTTCTGTACCATTTAGGTAATAGTGGTCATAAAGCAGTTTATAAAATTAACCAATCCTTGCATTTACCCCTTTGAGAAATTCCCTGAGCTTTCTGGCAGGTGTAAAGTGATGAGCCAGTGAGAACAGCACCAAGATTAGAATCACATCCCCACTTCTACTGCTGCCCATTGCTCATCCACAAAGATGGAAAAATGTGCCATTAGTGATTGTAGCTCCTCCTAAATCAGTAGGATTTCTAAAGAGCTTTCTACAGAGCACTGCTGAGGAACACAGAGGGCTTCTGGGGCAGTGGGAGAAACAGAAACCCACAGGAGAAAGGGAACACTCATGTCCTAGGCCTTTGTGGTTTCAATGTGGGGTTTTTCATCACTTTGAAAAAGGTGTCAGAACACCTTGGGTGCTTTATTTCTAGATACTTCCTCTTCCTTTGCCTTCTCTAAACTAGATTCCCTGGCCACTCTACAGCTTCCAGGATGATTTTCACATCACTAATGATGAGAATTAGAGTCCACAGGTAATTCAGAAAAATGAGGATATAAACTGACAACTGCAATATGATTGATTATCAGAAAATATGTTTAAAGAAAAATATTTTTACTTTCAGGCTCTTGACTGTGGAAATACTTAAGTTAGGTGAAAAACAACTTTTCTAGCAAAGGCACTTTGTGGAAAATGTCATCCAGCCCAGGCCTGTGCCTCCTTTATATTCCTTCTTTAAAGTAGTAGTTTGTTGTTTTGTTTTGGGTTTTTTCCTACCTGAACCTTTCATTTAAGATTCAGGTCTTGTTTCACCTGGAAATCTATGGATGACTGGAGAAGTAGAAGAATGACAGAGAAAGCATGCAAGTGAAACCAAATTAACATGAGAGGTGAAATTGGTTTTATTTTGATTCTCCATTGCCACTCAACTGTATGGCCATTTAAACATTCATGATATGCTAGCATTGATATCAAATGAGACAGGGATTCTGAGCTGGTAGTGTTTTCTTGCTCTACCTGGTAAATTTAGGGGCAGATTCAGAAGAAGTGGGTTGTGTCTTTGTGGCAGAACAGTTTAAAGTCACGGTCCCTTTCCTCAGTGAAATGAATTTACAAGAGCTAAGAATCCCCAAAGCTGAAATCCCCTACTGAGCTCATATGCCCTCTTCCTCTGAGCTGTTTCAGTGATCAGGCTGTCTGCCAACTCCTTTGTGTCAGTCAGGCAGCTACAGGTGATCTTTAAGTATTTAAGCATTGCTTCAGTAGCTGTCATCTCTGTCCTGCCCCATATATTTATTTAGCCTGGTGGTCCATGCTGGAGGATATCTGAGGAGCTGTGAATCCCTCTGTGAGTTGTGGATGGATCCAAGTCTGCAAATTACTATGTAAAACAGAAGGCAGTGGAGTATCTGGCCCTTTGTTCTTTTTTAATTAACCTCTCTAGGAAAAAATACCTCAGAGAAAGTGATTTCCATCCTGACCTTTAATGCAATGATGAAGGAACTGACAATCTAAGGGGAACTGCAGAAGCACAACGGAGATAAATACTGATACTCCTGAATTATCAAACAGGGGAAAAAAAAGAAAATAAAAAGCAACAAGTAGAAGGATGTAACTTTATTTTGTTTTAATTCTTATGAAGGATATGATGTCCACTCCTTTAGTTCACTTTAAGGCAGATATGCAGCAAAACTGAAGAATGAAAAGTTTTCCATTTCTTCATTGGCAGAAGTACACATCAGCACAGATGGAAATGTAGCTGTGGGAAGTGTAAGGTAGGGAGCTCAACTTGCAGAGCTCAGAGGTACAATGCCACCTGCCAAAGCTGTGTCCCAGCACTATGATTGCCCTGCAGCATGGACAGAAGAAGTGGGGAGAATGTGTGGGGTGAATTATATCTTTGTGCAGAAGGTGCTTATGTACAACATAAGACTCCATGGTGCTCCCAAAGGAAACACAGGAAATTTAAGGAAATTTTTTCTTGGTCTCTCAGAGAAGACATCAGGGCAAACAATTTCTTTGAAAGAAGGGTAAGTGGGTGGTTTGGCCAGCAGCAATGTTTTGGTTTTGTCTACTGTAGGGAATTGCTTTTTTCCCAAAATCCCCCAGCTAACTTAATTTAGAGCAGATTTAAGTTACACTAGGGGTAATGTGTTAAGTGAGTGCCAGGACTGTGGAGGTGAACTTCAGCAACAATCTGTATTGGGTATTGCGTATAATGTGGATCCTGGTTTAATTCATTAGAAATTTAGTGTAAGGAGCCATAATTTTCACAGTGTGAAATGAAAAAGGGGGAAATGAAAAGCAGTGAGCAGAGCAGGGTAAAATAGTAGGTAGCATGTACATGAGTGACAGTTTCATCTTACTGCTTTTAGCTATCATGTTTGATGTCCTTCTCTTTTTGCACACAAACTTGTGTGGCTACACATTTTTTTACTGTTGTATTCCAGAGCGCATATATCAGTACACATGATCTGTCTGACCTATTAAATGGCCTCCCTGAACTGCTATAAGCATAGGCATAGTGATGGGTAGGTGCTCTGGGATCACTCAAAGGTGTTACCTACTATTAGAATTAATGTGTTTAAGTCATTAGTATATATAGGATTTCCTTCCAAGTATCTGGACAGCCTGGTATTTCAAAATTAAGCTTTTGTGCTGCAGGATATTTATCACATCTTAGTTTTCAGAAAGTGGTGAGCTCACTGAGTGGGAATTGAAAAGAGTTTATAAAAGAAGATGGGAGGACCTCAGCTTTGCAGTCTTTAATTTTCAAAGCCAAAGTTATGGGCGTGAAATGCCCAATTGTAGGTCAAGCCCTGCTGCGTCCAAAAATGTCCCGTGGGAGCAGCAAACCCCTCAGATCAGATCCAAAACTACTGCTAGTTTAAAAGCCAGTTGGAGATATGCAGTGTACAGAAATGCAGGGGTACTGAAGTGCTCCATTTTTCACTATGTGCTCCTACGTAAAAAGAGAAATTGCATGAAACAGTGACTGTAAAACATGGGCATGGATTTGAGCATTAACATCCAATTAGAGACGGGGAAAAGCAGCTCTCAGGTACATGCCTGCTTGGCATTTTATCTAAATGTACAGTAATTTCATGTTATAAGGCGCACTGGACTATAAGGCGCACTTTTTTTTTGCCATGAAGATCCGTGCTGCACACAACAAAGTAACAAATTAGTAACAGAATCGCGCGATCGCGGGGTTTACTGGCAGGTGCTCAATTTGCAAACATTTTTCACAGATTGGCGTAGCCATTAAATGCAGCCCCAGGCGCCCTCCCTGTGCCATGGGCCCCGGCACTCCCGACCACCCCCGGCGCCGGCTGGTGCGGCTGGCGCGGCTGTCATGGCTCAGCGCTCCCGTGTGGCTGCCCCTCGCAGCTCAGCTCACAGCTCGCACTTCCAGGTTGGCAAATTTCTGAACTTTGTCCATATATAAGGTGCACCGGATTATAAGGCGCGCTTCTGGGTTTCAATCAAAATTTTAGTCAAAAGGGTGCTCCTTATAGTCGTGAAATTACTGTAACTTGCAATGGCTCAGTTCTGTGTCCTTTTGTATGAAAACCCTGAAAATTCGACTCTTCTGTCTTGTCTTGCTAGAATATAGGAAAACAGACGTTTCCAAGTGCTCTTCTAAACCTTGAGTGGGGGAGTGAATTGCTTACTGGTCCCCACAGCCTGGAATGAGGAAGGTGAAGCCTTGTGGCAAGGCTGGCTCACTGAGCTGACCTCACAGCTCTGCCCAGGGTAGCTGCAGCCCATGTTCAGCCCTGCCTGATGGGATGCTGAGAGCAGCACTGGGCTGCAGCCCCTGCTCTGGGTCAGACCTGAGTTCTCCCTGAGCTCAGCTCAGGTGATGCATCACTGCAGGTGTGAAGTTCTGCTGCAGAGCACTCCTACCCCGATGATGGGCTGGCACCTTGAGACCTCAACAGCAGCAGCTAAGCACAACAACCTGTGGGGAATGATAAGCTAAAGCCATCATTTATTACAATTTCCTCTGAAATCGGCTGTGCCCTGACTGCTGCTCATGCTGTACTTCTGTGTTATCTGCCTTCCCAGACAGGAGAATGCAGCAAATGCAAAACCCCAGCTCTGTTAAGATCTTAGTCGAGCTCACACATTTAAAATATCTGGAAGAGACAATCTCAAGCTTCGAGGCTTTATGTTAGTACTTAACAGAGGGCTTTGAAGCCTGTTGTTATACCCAGGGTTCAAACCAAGAGAGAGCAAATTGGATAAATTGAGATTATTCAGGAAAGTTCTTAGGTTGTTTAAATTATGGGCACCATCCTGTACTGTCCAAATGTACAGCATTAATGGCCCTTAGAGAACAAAAATCAATAGCTAATGAAAATACTTAATTTTCTATGCAGATCGCTTGTACTCATGCTAAGCCTTGGGATTTTGAAAGCATCTTACCCCTCACATCCTGAAAGACACATTTGAATTCTGAATAACTTAAATGTTTTATTCACTGTGGTTTCATTATAACTTAATCACTACAGATAAAATTTTTGTTTCAACTACATTTTATTCAAATTTTATACCAAAGACGGAAACATGGTAGTTTCTTTTAACAATAAAAAATGTCTTATCCCTTGGGGAGCAGTTAAGCAAACCTTCACCAGTATAAGATTGGACTCAAAATGTTAAGCTCTTCCAGTCCTGTTCACTGTCCAGTGAAGGGGCTTTTTCCCAGTCTCTTTCTGACTTTTACATAACTAAACCCAAAAATATTTAAATGTTACCTCTGAAGCCCTGTGAGAAGTGGTTCCCTGGCCTTCTGATGCAAGAAGTATTTATCAGTACCAGAGGTGAAGCAGAGGGCTGTGGATGCTGAAATCCAATAGTACAGTGTGAGCTCTGCATCTGAATCAGCACATGAACTTCTAAAGTCACTTTGACACAGCTTCTCAAAGCCATGGAGCTGCCAGCAAATTCTGCCTATTCCAGTAATGCATTTGCTGAACACTCTCACACCTGCTCCCAGAGTTAAACCAGCTTTGCCTGCAATATTCTTGTGTAACTGTGTAGCTGCATTTCTTTCAGAGATTTTCTTGACCTAGGAAAATAGGTTGCAAATGAAGGGTAAACAAAACTGGAGATGCAGCACTCAGCTTTTTATATTGCAAGAATTTTAAATGTTAAGCCAGTTGAAGGTGACAGATACAGCAACCTGGCATCCAAGAAGTTTGAAATACCTAAGTTCATATAATGCAATTGCAGCAAGCCTGTCTGACATTGTTGTTTTCACTGGTTTCAATATTCTGCATTCTTCACCACTACTAAGCAAAACTTACTCCTGTACAGCGGATGGTTGCAGCT
Organism: Catharus ustulatus; assembly: GCF_009819885.2. Lineage (NCBI taxonomy): Eukaryota > Metazoa > Chordata > Aves > Passeriformes > Turdidae > Catharus > Catharus ustulatus. The sequence goes on along the minus strand of NC_046222.1, from coordinate 18,515,592 downwards.
TTATGAAGTGTCATGTTCTGCAGTTTAAGAAGATACATAAGGACTCTGTATAAGGCTCCATCTCTAGTACAGCTGTGGTTGCAGTCTTACACTTTCAAAGTTTGTAGGAATAAGGACCTTGGGGTTTCGTTTTCCAGCTCCCATACATGCTAGTGCAGACACACATAAATATAAATATGCACATATTTATTGTTTTACTGACTGCTCAATAAGGGACAGTAGCACTTGAGGCATGGAATTTGTTTTAGTCATGTGAAAATTAGACACATAGTCTAAACTGCATATAAATAGTCAGGGCTTCTGTACTCAGTTGGGACAGACAGTCACCTGCAGGAGATTATCCATCCCTTGAAGTTTAATCAGGGGATGATTACTTAAGACTGGATTTGTGTCTTTCTGGTCATTAAAACTGGATGGAGTGAATCCCATCCCAAGTGGCTAAGGAAACTGCCCAATGAAGTTGTCTAAATACCTTTAGCTCTTATCACCATTCCTTAATATTCCATATGATGATATGCAGCATTTCAGAGTACATAAACTATAAGCAGGGACAATACAGAGACAGTGTCCAAATATGCAGGACTTGGATAAGGAATGTTAAAATACACCTGGAATTGAATCTGACGAAGGACAGGAAGGGCAACAAGAAAGACTTCTACCAGTAGATCAGCAGTGAAATAAAAAATAGAGAAAACATGGTCCCATTGTTATATGGGAAAAGGCCTTTTGACAAAGAATATTATAAGACTGAGGTTAATATTTAGTTTGTCTTGCCTTCAGGAGTCCCAAGTTGTTGAAACCATTGGAGCAAGGAAGACGACTCTTGCTGAAGGAGGATCGGGTTAGGGAACATTTAAACAACCTGGACATACATAAGTCCATAGGAGCTGAGAAAATGTTCACATGAGTGCTGAGGGGTGGCTCCCCTCAGAATGTGAGCAGTGTTCCCTTGGGCATTGTGGGTTACGTTAGGAAGAGTGTCACAAGCAGGTTGGAGGAGGTGACATTTCCCCCTACCCAGCCTTGGTGAGATCCCATCTGCACTGCTGTGTCTGTTTCTGGGTTCCCTGGTACAAGGGAGATACGGAGATACTGGAGGTGAGTTCACTGAAGGTCCTCTAAGATGACTTAGGGCCTGCAGTAATGTGAAGAGAAGCTGTAAAAGTTGAGATTATTTAACCTTGTGTTTATTTTAATCAATGTGAGAAGGAAAAAAATCACAGCCAAACTCTTCTAAGTGGTGCTCCGTGAAACGACAAAAAACAATGGTCACAAACTAAAATACAATAAATTTAATTTAAATATTAGAAAAAGGCTTTTCCATTGTTATTGTACACAAGAACAAATTCTCCAGAATTTGTGGAGTCTCCGTTATTGGAGATACTCAAAACTCAACTGGAAATGGTCTTGAATGACATTTTCCAGTTTACCCTTCTTTCAGCAGGAGAGTTAGACTACACAATCTTAGGTGCTTGCCAGCTTCAGCTGTTCTGTGAGTCTGTGATTGTGGAAAGGTTTAGGAGTTTTCAGAATTGAAGCCAAACTTTCTTTGTCTCTCTTATCATTAACAAAACAGTAAGAGCTCTCTTCTGCAGACACTTTACTTCTGAAAGTAGGAGAATGTGAAATCCACAGAAATTTTGTAGAAATGCAAAATATGTAATTTTTGCCTTATTATTAACATGTAATTAATTTAATTTTGTTTAATGACAAAGGAATAAATAGCTCCTCAATGTGTATAGTTAATGCACAAAGAAAACACATAAAAACTGTTATGGGATAGCAGCTTCACAAAGGAACATCTGTTATAGGAAATGACCTGCATAAAGTCATTGCAAATCCATTATTCACTAACTGACTACCTATTGAGAACTAAATGACACAAATGCATTATACCCACTGGCTTTTCATCTCTAGCAAAGTGGGCTCAATCCCTAATAAGGCACCAGGAGAAAAGGAGTCTCTTCGGCCTCTGTTCCAAATCCCCTGTTATGCACCATATAAATTAGCACATTAGCAGGCTTGCCCCGAGGGAGAAGAAGGGCTAGGACAGCAGGTGTGTCACACAGCATAATTGAGATGCAGCAGTAGAGCAGGCTGGTGCTTTTGTACAGTGCCAGGCTGTTTCACACCACCTCTATTGATCTGTAACTTTCATGAGCTCTATGCTGGCTCCTAATTCTAAAAGTCCTGTCTTCTGCTACATCAAGGGAGCCCTTCAAGGGAAAAAAAAAAAAAAACACTGAAATTTATGGTTGAATAGGCTAAGTAATATGGGATCCTCAGGTATGAAAATGTCTGTCAATGAATAATTTGGAGTGCACAATGGCTCTGAAAACAATTGAACGCCAGTCTGTATTTTTTTCTCATCAAAGGCTACTCGGCCTCTTGTGAAGACTTATGCTGTGAGTGAGAGGAGAAAGAGGAACTGTCAGGGATTAGCATGTTATTGTGCAGAGAGGGTGGATTTTATTCTGTTGGTGTAGATCTGTCAAATGGAGTGAAAGAGTGCAGTGAGTCTGAGGAAGGGAAGGATTTCTGTGAGCAATATTAATAATGAAAAGAAATGTAATCTTAGCAGCACAGAGCAGACAAAAGAGTCTTGAAACTTTCAAAATTCTGAGACCCATTCCCCTATTTCACAGATCAACCCATTACAGTACTGAGTATTCCTGTCTTGTAGGACATTTGTTATTCCTACACAACGGCAGTGAGGAGCAGCCAGAGGAATTCCTGTGAGCCACAGCAGGCAGCTTGCATTTCCCAACCAGCCATGCTAATGCAAGATGCCATCAGCTCCAGGGTAGACAGCACTAAATACCTGTTTGATTCAAAGTTCAAGGCTCTCATACCACATATATTTACCTGATAAAGCACCAGAGCAATGTGGTTACTGCCATAAAGCACAGGGAGAGGGTTTCCTGGGAACTGTATGGATTCAGAATCACATTTCTAAGGCTCAGCTGAAATATTCCTGTTGACAATGCAAGGTTGATGTGATGAAGTGAAGCAATGATAAGAGCAGCAGAAACATTTTGTTTGTTCTTACCAGGAGTTATTTGCAAACCTGCCAAACTGGAATAGTCTCCCCCCACCCCCCTTTCTTTTGCTTAGCAATTAGAAAACTCTTATTAGTGCATAACTCTTTTTCCTTGTTGATGATTAATAGACTGTCTCCCAAAACTCTGGATTAAATTGATGTGTTCACTGCTTTAATCTTGGGGAAGCAAATTATTCTTTCCTGACATTCTGATGACTTTACCAGTATGACACAAAGAATTATATTGGCAGAAGGATGCAGGTGAAGTCCAAAAGCAGAGATCCCAATTAGCTGTTGTGGAATAAATCCCAGCTGCCCTTCAGCCTTTCAAACATGATACATTGGATTCCATATACTCTAGCTTTGGATCGGAAAATGTAAAATGAAAGCAGATATTGAAAATGCATGGATGACTGGAAGTACTGGAGAATATTCATTAAGATGGTCCTAAATTTAGCTCTGCATTTGCTATGAGTTCATGACAACAAGAATTCTCTTTCACAGAAAAATGTCAGTGTATTGCTCTTTGTCTCCTGAGACAGAATCAAAGGGAGACCTTCTCAATTTATTCACATGAAGAGTGAAAAATGTCATGTGAATTCACATGACAAGAGAGAGGAAATATGAGAAAATTGAAGATTAGGAAACATAGGTTAGTCCAGAACAAATTTGCTATCATTTAGGTGCATGTTGAAGAAAGCAGAATGATTCTCTGATTTCAATCTTCAGTCTCCACTGAAAGTCCAGACACAAGTTTTGGAAATCATTTGTGCCTAATTCTGAGAAAGTCTCTGTTTCAACTAATTAATATTATCAGACTAATAATAAATAAATGCATAAATTATTACTATCAGCCTTACATAATATTGAGAATTTCAAGATCTCAGTCTCTGAATAACTTCAGGCATTATGATTGAAAATGCCATTGTTGGGGTCTTGTTTCTTTGGTGTATGGGGATGTTTTTCCATCTGCAGAGAGAGTTACACAGAAGCTTTTCACAAGGTTGTGGAAAACTCTGACCCTTTTCATAGTTCTTAGAGGCCCAGTCTGGACATCTCTTCTGTGAAAGTGCATGTGTGTGTGTAGCACTAATGTCTGACGGTATTGCTGCCTTCAGTAGAAATTTCAGGTAAGGAATTTTGCTATCTAAACCAAAGTCTGTTTTCTTGCCTTACATCAAGTTTTACAGTGCAAGTATCTCTTGGTAATGCAGCAGCAAAAAATAATTTCCTGTGCAATGAGCCAACAGCTTCACTGAGTCACATCCCTCTGTTAATATCTTGATTTGAAGAAAATAGGGAATTTGAAATATGGAAAGGCAGCTTTTCACTCCTGAATTTAAGACTAGTTTTGTTTATCAAGAACCATGGGGTCAATATTTTTTAATAGTAAGAACTGGATCTGATAATATGGATGCTATAGAAAGATTAGAATTTAATTTGACACAAATGTGTCGATGCTATAGCATCAAGCTGACATTATAGATTAGTAATCATTCTGCAGCACATATCATATGAAATTCTTACTTTGCACATGATCACCATAATAGTTATATGCCATCAGTCCCACGACAGTTTTGAAGGAGGCATATGACTTGGTGGGCTGCTAACACAGAAGGAAATCACATCATCAGAGAAAGACTTTGAGACACATATAATCCCATTTTACCCTTTGGCAGAACCTTAAATAAGGTCTGAGATGGTCTTAAATAAGACTAAGATCGTTCATTGACTTTGAACACTTCCTTTGAGCAGAGGAGCATTTCAACCTCATACAATTGTTGCTATCAAAGTTAGTTCTTACAAAACAACTGCTTCATTGTTTTATCCAACATATTAGTGTTATCTGTAGCACAGTAATGGGAACTGCTGCAATGTCTTAGAGATCACAAACATCATTCTTTGACCTAAGGTAATATAAGATTGCTCTTTCCATAAATCCTTAGGTGGTGTAGGTGCAGAAATCCTATTGATGGTCATAACATCAAAGAAAATCATCCACTGTGTCCTTCTGCCTTAAGGCAGGATAAGCAATACATCAATTATTTCTGTCAAATACTGTCTAATCTGTTTTTAAAGAACCCTAATGAGGGAGACCCCAACATTTTCCTAGGCAATCTATTGCTGTAATTACCCATCCTTACACTGAGTTCTCAGTGGGGGTAAGAGAGTATTTAAAAATAAAGGAGAATTGAGGAAGCAAGGGTCACATAAGCCCCTCCAACTGAAGTTTCTAAAAGCAAGATTTTTTTAATGTGGGTCATCACATAAAGGATATTTGAGGACAGTGAGATGATGTAGTATCCAGGGATAAAATGTTTCCTGTGAAAACCAGAAAAGGCATCTTTCTTATTTTTCCATCCCACAAACTGGCATTTTACATTACTGGAAAAGCCTAGGAATGCAGAAGAAAATGTATTCTTTGATCACAGTCCTAACAGTAAACCAATCTAACAGAGAATTGGAATCGTAGATGCATTAGGAATGTCACTCATGGCTAGATTAAAGCGGAAGCTCTTGAACAATTTTCTCCTTCACATCAGAGCAAAAAACTTATCTCCCAGAAAAATCGAAACAAGGAAAAAATATTCGTCTTGACTGCTTTGTAACCTAATTCTGTGTTATAGGCCAAGTTGTGAGGAGGGTGTTTACAGCAATGAGGTACTAATGTATTCACTGGAAGCCAAAGTGGTCTCTGAAAAATACTGAAGTACAAAAGCAATTACCATTAATCATGATACACAAGGAAAGTAGAATTATCATGAGGTAATAATGCCTTCTGAAATAGCACATTACCACCTAGGATAAAAGAGCAGCTTCTGCATTGCTATTGCTGCTCCCTGGTGAATGCTTATGACGTCCTTTTTTTGAATGTTTTGCTGTCCAGGTGGGTTCTGACCTTAGTAAAGAGCATGGTTCTCCAACAGAGAAAGCTCATTTTCCATAATAATGAAGAACATAGTTATTGCAACCTCTGGGCATGCAAAATGGAAATATTTGCTTAAAGCCTTCAAATAGGCTTTTGCAGGGTAGATGATGGCTTCTGCCCAAGTGAAATTCAGCTACTGTGCAGAAAAGCAGTGCCAGCTGTCTGTGTCTCTGTACCTTCAGCACCAATCATGAGGAATTGCCCGAGTGCAACTCACAGTCACTTCTAGCACAAAGGAAGGAAGGTGGAGTCAACCTGAGGCAGCAGAATTCACAAAAGCCTTAGTCAAAGAAGGAGGGTCCTTTATCTGATGATGAGGCAAGGACTATCAAGGGAAAATGATCTGGCACCTAACCAGCAGTACCTGATGCACCTACAATAATTGCCATGGGCAGGAGCAGCATTGCCTTGTAGGCAAGTCCAGTGTCACTGATGAGATGAGCTGCTAAGCAATTTGCCCTGACAGCAACAGCCTCTCCTGTACCTGCTCTGTATATTTTGTCAAAATAACAGGGGAATATTCCGATGTGCCACTCAAGTGGAAATGAGCTGTTACAGAGAAGGCACAGGACATAACAAACAACAAGCTGTGAACTTGAAATCTGCCTTAACTTTTTTAAATCCCTAGGTCTCAGAGAAAAAACAACTCTTTTGGGCACTGCTAGCAGTGTTACTTAAATCCTTTACAGATGATGGTGTGCTCCTTCACGGACTTCAGTGCACCACTTAAGGGAAAGCTCATACTATCCCTTCAAGTACTCTTCCGAGAGAAGTGCCTCTAGGCAAATTCTTTTAACCTGTTTTTTGGTAATTTGTGTGTCTATTGATTTCAAGCCCATTATATTAAGGCAGGATGGTCTATCTAGTCAGGAGCAGCTGCAGATGAGTGACTGTCTGACATGCTGTTAGCTATGGTGGAACAACTTGGGAATAATTTTAAATTTTTAGCTTTCTGCTTAGACCTCCAGATTCCAACACTTGAACTAGGGAGAGTTTCTTTTGCAAAAAGAATTGTGCATTTCAGTGCTGTGGAGCTGGGGAGAGAAAAAATAAAAAAACCATCTTTCCTTCAGGAGATTCATTGTGTACATAAATTTCTTGCACTTCTACTTATCTCAGCAATTGCATCCTTATGTTTATACAAACACCTTTTACTTCAAGGAACCATTTCAGATTTCAATTTTCTCTGAAATTCAAGTTTACCGGAATGAGAACAGCAACTGTGTTTAACATCTCACCAAAAACACTTCTAGAATAAATATTTTATTGCATGAAATGAAGAACTTCCTGCATGACAAGTGTAAAACACAACAGAGATTTTTTTAGATGCTATAGCTTTAAGCAAATTGAGAATTCAGAAAAGTAGGGATATTGGTTAGAATTTTTTCAGCACATTCTCCTGTATTTAATATAATAGATCCTAGAAGTTTGCTTCTTCTTTGATTTACTGATAAAGGTATTTCTCCTTACTTTTTCAGCCTTTGACAATGTTCATATGAAAAACAGACTATTGGTAGAGACCCAAAAGGAATGTTGTGTTCACCTGAAACTGGCTTTGTTATGGTTTTGCATTGACTTTTGGAAAACATTGTTTTCTTAAGTTCCTGTAAATTTCATTAAATTATACTTATTCAGACTTAGAAAGGTGGCTTAATTTTGTACTTAATTTTTGTATACTGAGCTATTGCATTTGGGTTTGTCAGACATACTTGTGTTAACTTCCTTTCCTTAATTTCAATGTTGTTCCATGTGTGGGTGTTTGTGTGTGCCTAACTGGAGATAACAGCAAAACACAAAACTGCTTACAGAAGAAAAAAAAGAATGAATACTTTGTTCATAATCAGAAAGCAGATTATTTGTTCCCAACAAGGTTTCAAGTGAATTCAGCCTAATATTCCTCCAAAGCTGCAACAGTCCTTGAAAATCTTTCACTTCAAATATTTAATACTAAGTAATAATTTAGACATGACAATTCAAGAGTACAAATTAACTTTGCATGACTTCTCTTTAAGGATTAACTGATTTCAAAGCTTTCATAGTTGCTGAAACTTTCAGGTGCAGCCAACACATTCCTGACCCATTTAAAGAGAAACTTGAGATGCTTCTTATTGGATGAAACAGCCAAATATGTGTGATTTGCAAAAAGTTCTGCTATATTTAGATTTGATTTATTCTCACTGTTTAGTTCTCTTTTTATAAAAAAAAAATGACAAAATTATCATCTCTGGGAATGAGGTCATTAGGGAAAGGTTCTCAGTAGTCTCCTGTGGTCTGAAACTATCTGTTATTTAAGTTTTGTATATTTCTCTAGAGTATTAATTTTCATTCATCCATTTAATTTATTTGCATTTAGGTTTTGGCAGTTGTGTTATGCATTGTGTAAACACAGAATATGAATTAATTCCTCCCCTCTGGTACAGGGTACATGTGAATTTTTTAATATTAAAATTCCTGTTCTTTCTGAGCACACAGTGTAAAGATCAGGATATTTATAGATCACAACTAAGCTGCTCTTTCCTGCACTTTTTGATTAGTAAATTGAGGAGAATGAACCCAGTTCCAACAGCTGTGAGGCAGGCATCTTATCCTTGGAGGCAGGGACATCAGACCCCTGCAGACCACTGACTTATCCAGGGTTTCTTAGGGTGTTTCCTGCCGCTCTGGCAGCAGTAACCCCTGGACCAACCAACACTCCTCTCACTGAATGGGTGGAGATTCCCATGTAAAAAGTATGAGTTTCCAGTCCTCCTTGCTTTGAGTGGACACATTCTCTGGCAGTATCTCTGCTAAAAGCACTTCGAAGGAGGTGATCAAAGTGATTAAATCTCTGATATTTAGCCCCAAAACCTGTGACTGGAGACCGTATTGTTTTAGGGCTACAATTTAGCACTGCATTTTGTGCTAATGCCCTTCATGGTTTAGAGCTACAAATTGCACATTTCAGCTGCTGCTAACTGGGGGTAGCGTGTAGCACTTGGAGTCTGGACAGAAGGGATGTCCCAAGGTCTTGCAGCAAATGGATGCCTGAAGCATTAAAATAGGGAGATTCACTAGATAAAGCTGTGGCTAAGGGGAAATGGGCTAATAGCCAATGCATTCTGCTAAGGCAGTGGAGCTGAAAGAGAAACAAGGCTGGAAAGGTCGATTAGCTGTCTCTGTGGTGGGGGAGGAGAAGGTAGCAGGAGGATCTGTGCTTTGGCTTGAGTCCATGTGGGTCTCTGGAGAGAAATGGGAGCAAAGGAGCTGTTCTGTGGATGAGGACACAGCTGGCTGGGGTGAGACCTTACTAAAAATAAGGGAAAAAAAACCTGAAAGGTTTCTGATTTGTTTCTGCTGCTTTTTAGGGATCTGCAGTATCTGTGCAGAGTAAGAATGAAGAAAGCAACACTTAGGAGAAACTTTGAAAGGGAGCTCTCGTTTAACCAAGAAGCTTGTTCAGTAACTCATAGTTTCTACTGGTGGTTTCAGGCACAAGCCAGTTTTTGGAGATTTTTATCTTCACACTCCTTCTCCTATCAGATCCACAAGTACTACATGAAAAATGTTTAATTTATACCACTACAAATACTGCAGAAAATCTGTTTATTTCCTGGGAATAATAATAATGAAGTTATAGGGAGTGTGATATTAGTTGCTGTCCAAATACATCAATATGTCATTCCCTAAATGGTGTTCTAGGCAAATGCACTGGTCTTTCTTTTGACACTTTCCTTCCCCCTCTGCAGAATGCTGAGTGAGGGTTCTCTGCTATGCATTTCCTTTATCTTTAAGTTGGTCAGATCTAGAGAAACTGACGGAGAGATGAGAGGCCAAGTCTTGCTCAAGTAAAAATACGTATGAAACGTGGTATTTATATCACCTTGTGGATTCTTTCCCAGATGGCATTCTGTGGTGTCTACTCTCAGAGTTTCAGTTAAGGGCAGGTTAGGGTCAATTGTCATAGGTAATAAATAGTGGAATTACTGAGGAGAGCAGAAAGACTGAGGATGCATTTGACTGCAGTTTGGTGAATTTGTTTCATTTAAGACATGGCAACTGAGTTGTCTTCAGCAAAGCCTTTTTCAAACTTTTCCATGTGATTGCTTGGCTGAATAAAGCATTGCATCAAGCTGTAACAGCAGTGATGCTGAGTTTTGTGCTGAGTCATTATGAGTCTTGATTCTGACAGAGACTGAACTCTATGGTGTGCTCACTTGAAAAACTACAGTTTGCAGGATAAATGCGGCTTTCAAAGCAAGGCACTTTTGTATTTGATTTGTTTGTATATATGCCTGGGCTGCATGCATAAAGAATGAGGAGTCATGAGCACTTTAGGGATGGCAGTGGCATAAGAGGAAAAGATAACATCTTCATATTTGCAGGTCTAGGGTGCCAGAGAACAGAAGCAATGGGTGACAATATGCTCTTACTACTGAGTTAGGATTGGAGATTTACAGCAGTTGTAGTCAGACACTGATAATAAAAATCATTTGGATGGCTCTGTGAACTAATCTTTGGGCTACCTGGTGCAAAGCTAGGGTCAGCCAGGAGAAAGTTCCTGGCAATTGGTGAAAGGAAGAATTTCCACATTTTGTGGAATTTGCTTAGTAATGCTTCTGGACTTCTTGCTTGTTTGACATTGCAAAATGTCTGGCAGGGTTCTTGTGATACAAGCACACTGTCAGTAAGAGCCCCAAATGGATGCAGGTTCAAAACCATTTTAGCAGTGAGAGGGAATGGCGCTGTCACAGTTTCAGACTGTCAGCACTGTCCCCTCTGGACAGTAGCATTACTGTTGGGGAATTGAGGCCTTCCTCGATACTTTCCTTTGGAAGAGAAAGGCAAGGCTGCTAGCAGAGCTTAGAGCCAAGCTGAGAGCCAGGCGTGCAAGCAGCCAGAGGCTGGGAGCTGTGAGCTGCTCCAGCGACATGAGAATGCCTGGGGCATGTCAGCATGGCATGAGCATGCCTGCAGCCACATGGCTCCTGCTGTGCCTGTGCCCAGCTGGGTGCTCACTGCACAGCCTCCCAGTGTGCCCCAGAGCCCACCACACAAGGATGCCTCAACACCTTTCTGCTGAACCTTCTTCAGCCTGCACGTGGAGGACGTAAGTCACAGCTGATTTTAATTCTGCTTTTTATTTTTTTAAAACATGAAAGCAAAACAATAGCTTACCAGCTGACTAATTTCTAAGATAATTTTTCCTGGAGTCTTTTTTTACTGGAGAAAGACTAGGGAATATTCTTATGGATCAAGTTGTAGAGGTTGTTCCCTTTACAGTGAGAACAGGGAAAATGGTATATGAGATAAGACTGAGAGATGTAGATGACTGAATGGTCAAAGCTGGTGCTGACAGGCAACTGGAGGAGGCAGGTTAAGAAATATAGGAAAAAGGAGGTAAGACATCTAGACTGTGCAAAATCCTCCATTCTTGATGGAGAAAGATCAGTGGGCACTGTGCTGAAACAAGCCTCTCCTGCCTGCATATCTTGTTTCCCAGGAACTTAAATGAGAAATCAGTTGAGAAGGATTTCTTGTAAGTTTATCAGTGCATTGTATAGAGTGCTGTTTCTGCAGTCAGTGCAACCTGTTGTAATGTATCTCATTACTTCCACATAGAACACGAACAGCAGTCATTTCCAGAAATGAGAGCACTCTGTATAATTATGTGGAATGAGTTATGCATAATATATACATGCTTCAAAAATAAAGATTATCTGCTCTGCAGATGTCAGTCAATATTAACTGACTGAGTGCAGGAATCTGTCCAGTGGTAAGCAAACAGGAATTGAAACAGAGGTAAAGGTGAAGATCTTGTAGTGAAAGATGGGAAAGAACAGCCAAAAACTAATTTAAGTGAGAATTTTTTTTGTCTTTTGGTGAGACATTTGTCCTACAAATAGGACATTATGTATAAAGGCGCCATAATTGAGAGAGAGATTTGAAGTTGGGGAAAAGGAGAGGAAACAATATCTACTCGTCAGAGCTGGGTGGCACACAAAAAACACATGCAAGGAAGCCTCATTTATTGAACTTAGCAAAACTTTCAGGTGAGAGAACTTGTAAATGTGTAGAGATAGAAGCAGGGGGAAATAAATCCAAAGGTGATCAGAAAGACAATCCTTAAACACAAGTGCTGTCTTGCCACCATGTAACCTTTGAAAAATCATTTTTGTCTCAGATTTTGAAGGGAGGGTACTAGCCAGTCTCTTGCACTGCACCATGAGCCCTGCCTCAAATCCTGTTATGCATCCTGCTGTCCCAGTGTACCTGCCCCACAATGACAGCTGGCCCTTAGAGAGGGGTATATATATTGATTTATGTAGCAGACATAGCACCAGCACCAGATCATGTGGCTTGACAGATAGGGATTGTATAAAACCGAGGGTAAAGCCCCTTCCCCATAATGACTTTTTTTTCTATTTTGGCAATTCTTTATGCCTACTTTGTGTTTTGCATGCTATGTACTTTGTTTTTAATAATGGTATTGAAGGGATAAATACTGCCTTGTTAAGAGAATGTTTGTTCTTGAATTGCTTTAGACATCTATGCTTGTGACTAGATGATGAAATAAAAAGGCCAACCTAGTAGCTTTACTACAGCTCAGAAACAGGGTGATGCTCAGATGGGTGTCCAGAATGGCTGAACCCATGGTTTTTGTTTGTTTTTTTTTTTAATGATGTGGTCAAAGCCAGGCTGGGTCTACTAGAGATTGACTGGAGTATAAGCTTGGCACCTCTTTGCTCTCTTAACAGGTCAGCAGTTTGTGAAACCTTACCTGGAGGTATCTTGGATAGGGCTGGTCCTTGTTTGGAGTTCAGGTGTATTGCATTTGTTCTCAGATCTAATTACTGTCATAAATTAGCCTCTCTGCTTCCCTTATGGACAATTATTCTCTTCTGCTTTGTACTTGTTACGATAAGGTAGTTGTTGTTGAACTTCTCTCAGTTACTTGTAAATTGCTCCCCTTTTTTCCTAAACACTCTAGTATTTGGTTGCAGTACTTATACTGGATGATTTCTGCCTTCTTCCCTCCTGTGCAAAACAGCACATAGCAGCCTTTTCAAAAGCATGAAGATTTTTAAGTAATTCTGTAACTATTTGCATTTGGACATCAGAAGACACATGAAAGTGAATTTTATATTTCTTCTGTAAGGGCTTCAGCCACACTGACAAACAATGTCTCAGGTGTTTGAGAGAGCTCTTGCAGATTTCAGCAATTGGACTTGGATAATTTAACAATGTCATTACGTTTCAGACCGTCAGCATTTTCCTCAGGTATGTTTTCTCTCTCACAGTACTACTGAAGACATCAGTTTACACTGTTGCTGGTAAATCTGTTCTAGTCTCTGAAATAAGATCCACGCATACTCTGACTGGAACTACTTCTGGAGCTGCCCTGAGTCACCCTCCCAGTAAAGGCTTTTTGCAGTTCTAGGAGGGTTTTCAAAAAACTTGCCCCTGTTCCATGCTAGCCTAGCCAAGTGACACTTAGCTTAGACTGGAAAGTCTTTCTAAGAAAACTGTGCCATCTCTTTAATGATCTTTTCCCTTTCTCCTGAGCACCCACCAGTCTGTGCTCATCATAGGGCACAGTTTTCCAGCTGTGACTCCATCAGCACTGCATTTCTCATTCAATGATATTGTTAGTCATCACTGGTTGCAGTACAGAGGGCAAATGGACTGAATTTTCCAGTTCAAATAGTTTTAGTCTTATATTGAGGCTGGCATGTAGTGTGCACTCTATAAAGAACCAGGCTCAAGAGTTCATTATCAAACTTAGCTCCTTCTTCCAGCTAAACACCCCTGGATAAACTGAATTCTGTGCTTTGCCATTTTGCTGTTGCATATTAATATAGATTCCTCTGTGGGGGCCAAGAAATTGAAATTCACTGAATGTAGTTAAACTGCTTCTTCCGTGATTATAATGAGAGGGACCTGGTGAGATCACAGGAAAGCAAGCCACACATACAGGGCATTTTCCGCAGTTTATATTAAAAAATTTAAATAGCTGCAGAAAAATAGGATGTTTGGGAGATTAAAAGTGTGCATTATTTCCTTTATGGCATTACTTCTTCTGAACTGGCAGTAGCATTGCACTATTTTCTCTGCAGGACACCAAACAGAGATTGGGAAAGTGGATGTCTACTCCTTAAGGCAATTTGTTTAAACAATGCTGTTAAAACACAGCTCGGAATTATGTTTAATATGAGTGAGAAATTGGAACCATTTGAAAAGGCAGAGGGAGGATTTTCCAGAACCTGTCATTTTCCATGTTTTCCTTTTGCATTAACCATGTTTCCTCCTCCTGGCAGGAAAGGCACTCACAGGTTGTTAAACCACACCCTGGTTTTTACCTGACCATGCAAGGAGTGGCTGCCTCAGTATAAGGACTTGTTTTACTCTCTCTGTTGTATAAGTTTCAGTTCAAAATCCACAGGACTGTTCTTATCTCAGCATTGACTGGTTTTTAGCTTGCACAGGAGAGAGCAGCACCTGAATAGGCTGAGTAGCAAGTTCATAATCCAGAGCTGTATAAGCAGACCAATAGACCACCAGAAGTGTTTCCATACACAAGCTGGTTCACATTCAGTGTACACCTTATCCTTGTCTCACGATATGTAACGCTGCCTAATTTATATGGGATGGGATACTTTTTTCTACCCAAGAAGCTGGGAGGATAGTCAGGAAAAAACAGTATATTTCATTTGTTTTAAAGAAGGAAAGCCACTCGGGTGATTTTTTTCTGGTGCCTAGTTTTCACAAAAATAATTGAGGGCCGTCATTAATTTCTTATTGAAACCACAACAATGTTCTTTGCTTTAGTTTAACAGAATGCTGGCATATAGTTGAAATGATTTCTGATTTGGTTTTTTCTTGTCTTGTACTGAAGTAATATACTACTTGTAAAAGGCAAAATACAGGAGAGGGAATCATGTGAGCAGGTACTCTTGCAAATAAACTGAATTTCATTTTGCTTGCTGTGAGAAGGTGCAAGCAGTTTACAACACTCATGGTAGCAGAGGAAAGGCTGGAAAAACAATAAAACACATCCTCACCATTCCAAAAAATGTCTATCTTGGATATGCTGAATGTTATGAAAAAAAATCTTAAAAATCATTTCCTCAGTACTGTTCATCCACACAAGCCAGCTGCAAACTAATTTTGCCCTGCAACAGGAAAGGCTTCCAGAGTAAGAATTCTGACAGGAATGTGACTATGGGAGGTTGTTTGTCCCTGCATTGAATGTCTGTGTTCAATGCCCAGTATGGGTTCTCCTGTTGGAACAATAACTGTCAGGACTGGCATAGGTGTGTTTGATCCTGTGAGACAGTAGAGAGGTGCGTTAGGCAACCTGTTAAACCTCTAAATCCCTATTATTTATAAGCCTCCTTAATTATTGCCCATGAGGGGCTGGAGCACTTTCTCTGGCCACTTTAGACCCAGTCCAAGCTCTCAAGAAAACAGTAGGAACTCATGTCTGACGAGCCAGTTGATGGCGCAGGTGTCTTGGTTTGAAAGATAGGTGTCTGCTAAGAGAGGCAGGAACCTTTCTTGAATAGGACAATGTAAACCCCTTCCTTCCAAATTATTATAATTTTGAAATTAAGGGGCTCTCTGGCAAGTATATGGGAATAGGAATAACAGTTCTTGACTAGGAAAAATTAAAATAGAAATACAGTATTACAAAGAATAAACCCAAAACACTGACAGAGTCAGGATACAACCTGACACCCTGTCAGGCAGGGTGTTGGTAGCAGTCCCATTAAATGGTGGCTGCATCCTCCTGCAGTGACAGATGTGATTCAGTTGAAGCAGTGCTCCTGTAGAAGGTGCAGTTTTCCTCCAAAGGTCCAGTGATGATGCAGAAAGGTCCAGTTTTCCTCTGGAATCCAGTGGAAGAAAGGCTGCTCTGATGTTCCAAATCTCAGTTTTTATCTAGGTAGGAAAGCTTTGGCTCCTCTCCCTGGGTGGAGCATCTCCCAGTGGGATGATGTAATTTTATCAGTCATGCAGTGGGACTCAGTGGCCTATTAACAGAAGGTATCTCCCTGGAGGAAGGATGGGTTGTGGAAAAGATAAAGATGACTGTCCCACCTGGTTTTAACAGACAGTGAGAGAATGCGTACTGCTGGTTACATCCTGCCCTGCAACCCAAGACAACAGGGAAGTTCAGTTGTACTGAATGGCAACACCTTTCTCCTGGTGTGCCCCAGCCTGGCCCATCTTGTCTGACCTCTAACTTTTGCCTTGTTTTTGATACCAGGAGCTAGAATTCACGACTGCCCCTCTACAGGGTGGCTCTGCATAGTGTCTTTCAATTTTCTCTCTCATGACTGTGTGAGTGGGGTAGAGTTACAGCCTGAAGCTTAATTCAAGCTGTAGAAAGACCTTTCCTGGGAATCAAAGGACTTGCATTTAAATGTTAGTATATGTGATGTGGTGTCTATAGTTGCTGGTAACACAATTTGTTTTTGTCCTGATTTATATGTTTAGGAAGCCTAATTTACAAAACTATAAAAAACAGTCAATAGTCTTCAGTCAATAGAGGCACAATTGTTTGCTATATTCAGTATTTTGGTTGTTCTGCTTATCATGTTTGAGCAGGTCTGAGCTCTAACTCTACCATCCATTAAAACTACACAGACTCGTAGCTTTGAAGATGGCTACAATATCCTTTGCCTCCTGTCCTAAAGCACTGGATTAATGAATATACAGAGGACATGAATATCAGACAGATTTTCTAAGAAATGTGGAAGATATTAGAGGTTTTTACTTGACACATCATAAATGCTTAAAAAATAAGTTTTTTGTGAAAATAATCCTGATGAGCATGTTTGTCATGTCTCTTCAAATCATACAAAAGCTTTTATACCCTGTGGGCTTTCAAGCCTTTCTCTATTAAATACTCTGTAGCCTGTACTGAAGTAATCTGCAACATGAGGATTTTGAGTGTAGTTAAAATAATTGCTTCTTACATGATCCTGTAACTGAATATAAAGTTATGCTGGCACTACTGCTTTTTGGCTTTTTTTTTCCTCCTCAGACTTCTTTATCCCTCTTTCTATTTTATTGTTCAGTTACCTGCATTCACCTTGTAGTGCATATCTGAGCTACAGGTCTTATTTTAGATTGTATATCACTACTGATAATTAAGAATTTCAACCTCCTTCTGTTGTGTTTAGACAGAACATCTGAGCTTCATTTTTGAACTGGAAAAAGATAAGATGAAATAAAGAGACAGAGAGTTGGTTAAATGGTGAATCTTGTGAAGCCTTACTTTTCTTTATCACCTCCTTAGGCTGTTCAAAGCAGGAATTGCATGAATAAGAGAGTTGTGGTGGTTATGTTAGTAGGTTATACTTCACATTGTTTTGTATATGAGCCTTACAGGAGCTCCTTGAGAGCTGTACTTATATTTGATGAATTGGAAGAGCCAATAACAGCACACTGGAAAGACTCATCCTTTTAAAGAGCTGGAAGTGTACAACTGTTGGTCTTCAAAACATTGCAGGCAGAGGATGGTGTTGGGTTTTCTTTCAACACAAACCAAAGGAGACACACAATTTGCTGTCTCAGAGACTGACTCTGCAAGCTTGCTCAAATGACAGAGGAAGGTAGCTGAACAGCAGCTGTCCAAGAAAATGAGTATAAAACCTCCTTTAAGTCAATATCTGCATTTCACTCCAATCCTTTCTGCCTTTCCAGCTGGCATGTTTACTGCCCCAGCACCTACAGAGGGTGTAAGGACAGTGAAGCATGTGGGGTTAGGTCTGGAGAAACTCCAGCCAATTCCTCAGGCTTCTAATATCTCATTCCCATTTCTATTGATAGCCTGGGTTCCTGTCCCACCCTACTGCCAGTAATCTCTTTCTTGCTCCTGCTTGTTGGCAGAGCTCCACCCTACCAGAGCTTTTTCATTTATATTATACACCCTGTTACTGCTGCCTCTTCCTAGCACATGCCTCCCTGAGGGTCTGAAAATCTTAGCCTGTCTTATTCACAGCAGCTGTTCTCATTCCAGGAGTCTGTGTGAGGGCAGCCAGCATTGCCTGCTTTAGAGAAAAGAGCTTTAATCATTATGAGTGACAGGGAATAAAAGTTGTTTCTTCTTAACCTCCTCCTCCTCGTGATGGAGAGGGTTACTCTGCAATGTCTCTTACTTCACTTATAGTCTGTTTATATCAATAACCTTTAACTTCCTGTTGTTCTGTCTCTTGCACAAATACATCCTATGAATGTGTAAAAATAAATACATCTCAATATGCATTCATATTAGCTCAGCTGTTAATTCTAGTTATTTGTTAATCATATATTAATAGCTGTTCCAAATATCTCTTCCAGTGCTTGCATATCTGTCAAAATCACTGGCATTTCAACACTCAAAAACTACTCAGTCTTCATTAGTTGTCTCACTGTAAATATGTAATAACAGAAGCTGGCTCAGAAAACCCACTGGGACACAATTCCATCAAAAATGCAACTTCTAATGAAAATGAATAAATTTGTTGAGTTGGGTACACATCACTGTAATGCAGTGTTCTCATAATAAGAACTCTGTTTAGATTTTTCCCAAAAATTACTCTGGAATTTGTATTTTATTTCTGGATCATACTATAATATAATAATATAGAAATCAATTGACTCTGAATATTTTAGTCATTGAACATTTCCCTTTGAGAATTTTGAAACACTTGATCTTCATTCCTGTCCTGGAAGCAGTGAGATAGCAAGACATCAAAATCCTTCATTAAAGAGTCCCCTCACAGCCTCTTCATGTTAATAAATCCTGATCCTGCGGGTTTAGTTAAAGCTGTAGTCCCTTAATTTCAGTGAGCTCGCATGAAATCCAAGATGTCATGTTCTCATTAAGTACAAACAGATGGGAAAAATGCCACTGATTCGTAATATGAAACTTTACCCACCAGCCATGTAGGAAAAATTAATTTTCATGGTGTGTGGAGCTGTTACATAACCTTCTTTGCAGGACACATAAGTTGAAAGCCATCAAGCCCATTTACTAGTACTGGAGCAGTCTTCTTTTCCAGTACTGATTTTATGTCAGGCTGCAACCCTTCTGATTTTGTTTTTCATGATCACAGTTTTAACTGTAATGGATTTTAGATAATTGAGGGATGAATTCCATGCATGAAGCTGTCCCAAATGGCTGAGTAACTGTCTAGCAGAGAAACTTACCTTGATTGACCCTCTCAGAGTCTGGTCTCATCTTAATACTGTCTGGCCAAATTTACACAATCCATTTTAAAAAATGGCAGCCTTGCTTTCACCATCAGACTAAAATCAATTACAGACTATTTTAAGCTAATAGTTTCAACACATAAGAAATGAATCTGATCTCTTTTTTCAACTCATTCTAATATTCTGTCAGCTGGGCATTATAATTAATCTCAATTCACGTACGAAGTAAAAAGGCATTTTTCAGTAGTGGAGTCTTTTTACGAGCTCTCTTTTTAAATAATTGAGTCTTAACCTCTCCAGCATGAGTGTGTAGTGTTCATTTTGGCCTCATGTCAGAGTGTGTGATTTATTTCCTGTTTGTCTTCTTTTTTTTTTTTTCCACAAATAAGGGTCTAACATTAAAGTACATCAAACACATTGAGACTAAATTAGAAAATAAAAGATAAGGAAATCAGATGCAGGCTAATTTTTAATCTCTCATGCTCCTTCTACAGTGTCTGACACAGATCTTGATCTGCTTTTCCATCACCACTGGTTATAGTAATAATATTGGCAGATTTAGATGGAGCAATTTCTTAATGGTAATTTCTCCTCTTAAAGGTTGCATACTACATATTGTACACAGATGTCTTCTATGTCAGAACATGACAAATTTAACTGTATATCTCTGGGGTTATAAATTGTTTTAAAGATTGATGAGTATAGTCTTACTGAAACATCAGAAAAATCGAAGGAATCAATTTCTGTCCATAGAACATCAATTTAACAGCACTGCATTTTCCACATGGAAAAGATCGTTGGACTGTAACTTCAGTGCCCTACTTCTGACTCAGACATCTGGCTGTGCCTCCCTTCTCCAGCCCAAGGCATCAACTATTGCCTGTATCTAGGCATGGGGAGAATTTATTTTCTCTAATTGTGAGTTTTTCTTTCAGCTTTGCATCATTTTGCTCCATGTCACTGGGCTTATTTCACCGACTGTAGTAAAAGCAGTTAAAGTCATGGAAGTAGAAGGGTTTGTTTTGAGATTTCACGCTGTATCTCTTTGTATTAGGGATGGTGCAGCCATGTGCCAAGGCTGCAGAAAACCCTAATAGATCACAGAAAAAGTGCACCTGCTTTCTGTATAAATTGGCAAGTTGGTAATTGGGACAGAATAGACAGATCTCATGGGATTCCTCAGTGCATAATTCCAGACAAATTCAGACTTAATTCTCATTCAGAAAAACACAGACTCATTCCCATGGGAAATGGGAACAAGGATCACAGGCTGGACAACATGAAGTGTTTTGCCTGTTCTGGATTTCTAGTGTGGCTGAATCTGAAGCTAGAGTCCCATGATCATCAGCAGTGATTGCCCCCCTTGTGGAGAGAAGCTCAATACTTAGCTGCTCTTAGCTTGCTTCATGAAAGTCAAGGCAAAAATGTGTTGGGATTTTTGGGTGCTCTGAAGAATGATATTCACATTTTTTGGTTTTCCAAGACCTGTAAAGACATATAGACTACACCTAAATTCTATCCATCCTACAGAAGACAGATCAGTTTTTGAAAAGTATGGATATTATAATTATTTCCTCCGGGAACTTATAAGTAAATAGATGCATTATTTATGTAATGGTAACTTGATAGCTTTTTTGCTTTATTATGCTACCTCCAGAGGAGACTGGACTAACTCTGGAGATATTTGCAGATTTATTCTCTCTGGTTACATCTAAACTGGACTCTGAGTAACCATAATTGTTCTACTTCCATCTAAAACTTATGTCAAGATTTAAGAGTCTTTAGGAGCATAATCCCTTTATTTTCCTCAACTGTGCATCAAACTCTGCTAGAGAATGATAGATGACTTTAAACATGTACAAAGAGTCCAGTCTTCCTTATTTTTAAATTTGTTTGGTTCTCATTTGCAGTATTTTTGACTTTCCGTGTAGGAACAGGTAAACATCAAGAGAAACACTACACAGTTTATTCATCCTGGATGGCACATTTCTGAAGTGATATTCAGAAAGACTGCTGAAGACATGTAGGCCTGATGAATACGTGGCACCCTGTACTCCTGTTTCTATCAGAAATAGACTTGTCTGCTTTGATATAAAATATCTTTCTTTAGAACTCAAAGCTTGGTAAACTGAGGAGAAGATGCTGGAAGACGTTTTGCATTTTAGGATAGTTCATAAAAAGGAAATAGAGTTACATTTCACTGCAAGCTATTTGGCTGTCTGACACTTGAAGAAGACCAGTTAAGCAAACAAAAAAGGTGATGAAAAACTGACTTCAGAGATGGTTATCTTCAAAGTGAAAGAGGGAAAGGGCAATACATTAGTTACTAAGGCAACTGTTTGTTTAATGCTAAATCATTCCCTCATTGAAGGGAGCAGCTTCTGTTTCAAATTAATCCCCTAAACTGTTGTTGCACCACTCACCATGTTTCATGATAAGCACAACCTCTTGCCAACATCTATTTTCCATCTCCCATCCAACTGTTGAATCACGTTGCTCACCAAGAAGCCAAGGTGCAGGTCTGAGGCAGAGATTATGTGATTTGTAGCCTTGGTTCCAATCCATCAGCAACTGCACACCACGAGCTTCTGCCTCAGGAGCGACTGCCACTGACTGACTGGAGAGCAACCTGAAGGTACAGTCACCATGCAGAGGAAAAAAAGAATAAGGGTGGTCAGGGTTCATTCCCCTGATCATTTTTGAAGCATAGATGATGACAATGAGAAAAAGTAGGTCTTCATAGACTGCACCACTTTCTGAAGAAAACATAATAGAAAATGTCATAGGTTACCACATTAATCCACTGCTTAATCTACTCAGAGCGCTCACTAATATATTTTTTTATTTTATTTATACTCTTTCCTCACCCATGTTATCATTTAAGGGTTTAATTCAACTATCTATTTTGTGAGTAGTTCGGATACGCTCCATTTCCTGTCTTCAAATTTGGAAGCTCTGGTTTTTTAAACTGACTGTGTAATGCATGACTGAAAATCTTTATTAGATGCAGCTGTGGGTTGGGGTTTTTTGTTGTTGTTTTTTGATGGTTTTTTTGTTGTTGTTGTTTTTTACTTTAAGGTATTGTAACCATACTTTGGAAAACAGAGTTTTAATTTTCAGGGAAGAAAAAGGTTTATATAATTTTTCATTTAAAATATCTATATTTCTTGATCTTTTAAGAAAGACTGACATTCTTATTTATTGATCAGCATATGTTTCTCAGTATCAAATACCACAGTTTCATAAATAGTAATGATCTGAATGTGGTGTGTTTATTTATGAAAATATTCATGACTTCTCTGCAGTTTTAGAATTCAATCAGTTTTAATGTTTATTAAGTAAGGAATTTAGATGAAGAGAGAAATCACCCATATGTAAGAGCATAGTGAGAACATATGTCAGAACTAGTGCTAAAGCTGCATTTGAGAGGTCAGAAAGAGCAGGGGTAAAATGATAACTGCCAAAAGTCAAGCTGAGACAGGAAATTTAAGCAAATTGTGAACGATTTTTCAACCATGCAAATAAAAAGAACAAGAAAAAAAAATGGAAGCACTGTGAAATGAGGATGGGGATAGAATTAAAGAGGATATAATTTCCCATGTTAAATATTTTGCTTTATTTTCTTTGAAGCTGAATTTGGGGGAAAGGGAATGAATGATGGAGAAGATGGCTAATGGAAAGAAAGGAATGAAAATGTCCACAACTAAGACATGAAAACCAAATTTTGTGGTCTCAGTTCCCTTCAGATGCCAAGGACTTTTCACCTTAGAATGGACGGACATGAAAAATGGATGTCCAGCCTAAGGATCTTCTACTGTGGAATGAAGTCATGGTGGGCTTCTATGAATAGAGAAAAACAAAAACCTTGCCAATATTTAGGCATTGACAGAAAAGGAAAAAGCAATCTAAAAAGTTGCAGACCTGGGTAACTAGAGTGCTTTTGCATATATTGGCTTTGTACTCATTTTAAAGAGAAGAATAATAGAGTATATACACAAAGAAAAACAGTATCAAATGCAACTTAAATACGTTAAAGGACAAACACAGCATAATAACATATGTTTATGTTATTTTTTTTTCCAGTAATATGCCTATATTTTAGGCAAAGGAAATTCAGAGAGTGTTTCTTAACCCATAGTAGAGCATTTGACAGATTACAGAACATGAAATTAAGAATTCAGTTGAGGAAGACATGGATTTTTGTAAGAGCTGTACACTGATAAAATGTCTGTTTTAGTGGGGAGATGACACAGTTTAAGGGAAATATTGAAGCTGGAAGGATGCTATTAATAGCGTTTTTTAAAGATAGGTTTCCAAACCTAGAGGTTTCTAAATACTGCTTAGTATTTTCACCAATATTCCTGGCACAAATAGACTGCAGGTATGACACAGCCCAGGGAGGGACCACAAATGAAATGAAGAACTGGAGTGTTATACTCTGAGAATTGGACGACCTTAAGGACAAGAAAAGAAATACGATGAAGATGAATACTCAGGTCCAGGGTAGTGTGTAAGGTTAGACACATTTCAATTCAGAGCAAAACCCTCAGCTGTCAACAGGATTGTCATCAGCTGAGTTCAAACCAGCATGATGAGGGAGAAACAGGCCTGCTGGATCACAGGATGACTATGTAGCACAAGAAGGAGGGAGCAGAAAAAAGGGTGAAAGCAGGGGCAATTTCAAGATACTGTCAACAGAGAAAAAAAAATATTCAATTGTGTGAAACTCAGCTGAGGCTGCATCTAGAATATTGTGTGCAGTGCTCTGCATGGCTGGGTAAGATTAAATAAACCTTGACCAAGTGGAAACTACCTGAATAATATGGGGAATGGAAATCTATAAATATTGACTTGGCTAATCTAATGAAGGATGAGAGGAGATTGATTACCCTAAGTAAATACAGTACTACATGAGGGGGGAGAAGAAGCATGTATAAATCATGTGTAATTGCATTAAGGTTAAAAGTGGAGAGCAGTTATGTAACCCTCAGGGCAGCAAGTCCTTAAACAGTCTTTCAATAGGAATGGCAGATGTAAAGTATCCACCTGGTCTCAAGATAGTTCTCAGGTCGCTTGTGGAAAGATTTTGTGTTGTGATGCTGGTACAGAGAGGGATTGGAGTCTGAAACCCAGGACAGTGTGCTTCCATGTCCATCCACACCAGCTGAACCCTCTGTGCTAAGATGGATGATTCTGATCATGCTAGGAGGACCTGGTGGGCACTAGGTTTATCCTGCAGCACCCACACTTCCTGTAAGGAATTATGTTTGTTGGCAGAGACAGCACTCTGCAGAATGAGCATTTATGCATAAGTATTTGGGGTTTTGAAAGTAATTTTTGACTGCATCTTTGTCAATGATTGCCTTCCATTTCCCCTCTTCCTCCATTTTACCTGTTGTGACATCTACATTGGTTCATTTTCCTCCCACTCCCCACAAATGGTTTCTTTTCTCTAGGGCTTCCAAATAGTTTACAATATTGCAAGTGGATAATAGTAAAAATGGTCCATTGCTTCTAAGCAGAATAGTTATCTGTAAAGGCATTGGCTTCCTTTCTTTTAAAAAAAGTGTCTATGTTACATACTTTAGATCTGGCTTTAAAAATATGATCCCAGTGTACTGTATTATTTTTCCCAAGGAAGAAGCATCCATGCTTTACAAGACATCGAGGAGAAGCAGTTCAGAGGCACATCACAGCCTTGGTTGTCAGAGTCATTGTCAAGACAGCTTTGTCCAATTCCTTTTTTCTGCCAGCATCTCTCCAACGCACAAAAGGATTTGAAGTAAGAATCATGAAATAGGAAGGTTGTGGCTGTACTGCAGGGCTACCAGCTGGAGGCTTGTGCAGATGAAAGAAAATGAGTCCCTCAAATACTAGCATTTAAGAGATGCCTTGGAGGTGAAACAAAACATTCACAATAAAACAGTATGTTACCTACTGTGCTGAATTTTATGAGCTGTGTGTTGAGTACCACCCAAAATCAGATCCAAACAAGGCAACTCAGTGAGGAAATGTTCTCTTGACTCACAATCCTGGCTTGACTGAATTATCTGGTTTTGTGATGAGCTTTCAGTTTGTGAAGCTTTCAGCCACACACTTACGTTTTCACTTCATTCAAAGAAAGTAAATTGTGTTTGGATCAATAGATGAAAATTTATGTTTCTTTTTTGCAAACAGTAGGTACATTTGTGGCAATGTGAAACATGAAAATTTACAGTGTACCCCAAAGGACCCTTAAGCTTCCTTTCTTGTTAACATTCTGCCCTATTTCATGTCAACAAATTTTCTCAATGGCATTCAGCACTAGGAGCTTGGATAGTCCCAGGTTTTACATTAATTCCTGTCTTATTGTTGTTGTTTGTGAATATATTATTAAAATACCTAGTAAGAAACTCCAGTTAACTGATGTCAACTTAAATTTAGCTACACACAAATAATTTGCTACCCTAAGCAGAAGCCTTGGAGGTTGATTTTCATCTGTCTCTTGTTGACTTAATTTGAAAATATATATAATGGCTTCTGCTGAAATAGGTCCAGAATTGTATGGACGACAGTACATGTCTGGATGCTGGAGAAATATAGGTTACAAAATGCATTGATTTCACTCTTCCTGAGAGCTTGTCCTTAGGGCTGATAGACGCAATGAGAGTCATTGTTGTCACTGAATATTGTCCACTATTTCCAGTAGAAACAACAGCAATGATGCTACCTGACCAAGCCAGAATGTGCCTGATTCCGAGCTCCTCCTGCAGGCAGGTTAACTCTACATCACACCATTCAATATCACCAGAACAGGCCATTTGTGAGCTAAGAAAAGTATCACTTTATTGTGTGCATAAACTTCCATCAAGAGTCTGCTGCAAAAAACAGCTTGTGTTTAGGGTTGGAATATTTATGGAGCATCTTGCAAACCATTTTCAAATTCTGCCGTTTAACACCTTCTTCATGCCATATGTTCTGCTGTATCTTTCTCGTTTTTCTAACTGAGATGTTAAATCTTGGAGTACTAAATCTCACAGTTCTGAGGAAGGTGCGTGGGGGGCAAATGATGTTTTTTTTTTCTTTTGTTTTAATTTACAGTTGGTGAGCTAACATATTTGATGCTTCTGTTACTCCCACCCCAAAATGAAAAGTAGTTTACACTTCAGAGTTGTGCACACATTTGGATAGAGCATATCTATTTATGGCCAGCCTATTGCATATTATCAGACAGAAGGGAAGGGGTGGCTAGTGCCTCTTACTGTGTACTCCCAAGTAAGCCTCACCCTTGGCTAGCATGGAAGCTGATGAAGCTGTGGGTCCCTTGCAGGATGGTGGCTTAAATGCCTTCCAAGCCCTGGTTTTTCCTCTCCTGAAAGCTATCCTGACATGGAACAGCTTTAGAGGAATCAGAGCTTGTAGGATTGTTGTCAAGAAAGTCATTACTTACCTCTCCTTTAGTGAGAGGTAAGCTGCTTTGGAATACCTTGAATTTTTCATCAAGAATGTCCCTCAGTGCAACTTTCTTCCCAAGCTCTGCTCATCATCTCACCAGACTTCCTTGCTGTAGCTCTTCTATACACTTCAAGTACTTAACCTGGGCCCTGTATTTGGTTAAAAAAATTCAGCTTTTCACAGATCTATACCTCTGTTTGC
The DNA here is from genome assembly GCF_009819885.2 of Catharus ustulatus. Classification (NCBI taxonomy): domain Eukaryota; kingdom Metazoa; phylum Chordata; class Aves; order Passeriformes; family Turdidae; genus Catharus; species Catharus ustulatus. Next base: position 18,488,809 of record NC_046222.1, on the reverse strand, counting down.
ATTATACAGGATCAAGCTAAGGGATTAAAAGTAGGACATGGAGAAGTCAGCAAATTTTTCAAACTATGTTAAAATTCAAGTATTAAAATGTTGTGATATAGAATCATTTGATACAATTTTTGAAACATATTTATGTGCTTATAAACTTGAAGCTAGTCTAGAAAGTAATTTTGGCCCATAGTGTTCCTACACTGTTTAAAATTTTGTAACATCACATTGGAAAGTAAATAAACATAAAAAGACACTATGCAGTTTTGGTATTTTTAAAAAATGGACTGTAATAATAACTGAGGACCTAATCAGTGTAGCTCGTCTGCTACAGTGGGCAAAAATTTTGACCTCTGGCTGCCAAATATTTGTCAGGTGGTTTCATTACCAGTCATTCTGTTGTAGGGGCTCAGGGATTTTAGTGCTCCTGAATTTCTAACTTGTCATGTAGGAAACTTTGCCAATGTTTCCAGCAAGTCTGTCTGTCTCCAGCCACTCCAAAGTGATAGTTTTATTCTGAATGATTGATAGGAGCTGTCTTACCTCCATATCCAAAGCATAACGCTGTAAATCACTGGTTTTCATTTGCAAGGAATAAAATTATATTCACCTTTTGCCACCATTTATCATTCTGAGGCTATGCTTGATCTGTGTTCTTGGCTAAGCTCTGAGAAACAGGGTATGTATCTTGTGAAGATTGTGCATGGCTGTTGTGGATTGGCGAGGTTTAGAAATTTTTCCCATTATTATGTTAAGCTAGCCGGGATGGCTCTCCTATTAGCCGTTAAGAGCTGGAGATAAAGGACTGCTGAAGCAATGATGGCCCATTAGGGAAAGGTGGAGTCCTGCTTTTGTGTTCCGCAAGTAAGAGGACACTGGGGGTAGGAGAACTACACAGCTCGCCGGCCGAACTCGAGGAGAGAGGTTCCTTTTCTCCTGTTGGGATCAGGCTTCTTGGATTTGGACTGCTAAAGCTTGCTGTTTCCTCTGAACAACTGGGAACTGGGACGCTCACGGTGAGCAGAGCTCCTTCCTCACCCTTTTCTTCCACCTGGGGTGGTGAAGCTACCTCGCCCCCTCCCCTGCCCCTGCAGCAGCCGCGACTGAGAAGCCGCCCGCCCTGGTCCATCGGAGAGCCATCGGTGACTGAAAAAGGGACTGGGACTGAATTCCATTCTGTTCTGTCACTGTTTTTTTTCTTTCGTATAGCTGATGCTGTTTTTGTTTGTCTTATAAATATTTCAGTGAAGAACTGTTATTCCCAACCTATACCTTTTTTGTGCCTGCGAGTTCCTGAATTCCCTTTTCCTGGTAGTGCTGTCCCTTTAAACCAGGACAATGGCATCCTTTTGCACTTGTATATATGTCAGCAGAGGAAACAGGCTTATATTTTCTTCCATGCCTTCTGCATGTTAATGTTCTCCAGCATATGACTGCACAAGCCTGTTGCTCAGAAGGTTACCAAGTTGAAATTTTTTGCTTTTACAAGTAAAGTACACACCTCATCATGCCTGCATCTGTGACTTCTTTCCTTGGGGATGTGAAAAAGTCTGTTTATCTGAAACTTTTTATTCTGCTAGCTAAAGAATGGAATAGCAACTGTATTTCTCTTCATTACTTTTTCCTGTGGGAAATAGTTTCCCTGTTTTTCCAAAGGTCTTGGTCTAAACCAACTCTCCAGAGATACCTTAGGAACCAGGTTATTAGAGATGTCCCTCTGGTTATAGATTTTCTCAAAGCCTCTCATTTCATATGTTATTATTCATTTGAAGTTTTCCCCATGCAATAGAGACTGCGAGCACCATTTCTGTTCAGAGATTACTCTCTCACCTGAGTCAATGCTAAGTTTGAAGGAAAGAGTATTAGCCCCTTTTCTTTTGACACAAGTGAAGAGGTACTGAATATCCCAGAGGAGCAGGTTTCAGAACTCTGGTAAATTATAGGGACTTACAGAAGTTGTCATAGACTGTAATACCATTTTTCTTAGAGGAAACCATTCTGCCTCAAGAATGCCTCTGCAGTTTAGTTTTGTGTAAATGCAATACAGAAGAGCTGGGAAAATTCCAGACTGGAAATGAAGAAGTTGTCTAAAGCCCCTGTATCAGAAAGGGTTTTTTTCTGTCAGGATACAGCAAAGTTGAATCTGCAGCTTCCCAGAAATCTATTCCTGGTACTTGAATATCTTTCCACAATATATAGTCAGAAGCAACACAGAGATAATTCCTGTTGTCCTAAAATAGACTGTGAACAGTTAAACTTGTGTTTCCTGTACCTAGAAAGAAGTGGGTTAAAAAATGGCAAAGGGCTTCATGCTTGCTTTTTGCTCCATTGCTGCCTCTGGGTATTATTGATGACCTTGAGCTTGCATCCAGAAATAGGAAGCACTTCATACAGGAAAATGCATAAAACATAAGAAAAAAAAACCTGCCCTGTGGAATGAAAGATGCAAAACTTGTAGTAAATGTATCATGAACTTCATTAAAATAGCACAAATTCTTGCCACGCTCCACATGCACACATGCACACATGTATATCAGCTCATAGTCCAATATCTACAAGGTGATTGGTCATGATGTAGATCAACAGATTACATCAACAGTTTAGATCTGTCCCCCACTCTATTTAATCTTTAGCATTAGACCAGAATGTGCATGGTTTTAAAAATAGAAATCAGGCCATGAATTTTTCTTCATAGATTGCTGGCATGAATAATGTGAAAGGGACCTTCAGACAAAACTAAAAGTCAGTATGGAAACAAAGCCTACCTTTTGCATAAGAGGCTTGTAGATACAATTTTTATTAGCTTTTATTTTTCAGTGTACTTACTTCTGAAAAAAATATACAGCAAATGGATGGAAGCAAATAAATAAATGAACAAAAACCATTTCTCAGTGATAGGAGAAGGAAAGTCAAGGAAGGATGGGAAAGTACAGACATGTCATAAACAGATCATGTATAAAGGTCAACAAGCTACCTAGCTTACACCACCATTCTTCCTTTCAAGTATAGAGCTGATGTATTCTTGTTCACGAAAAGCAGGTCAAAAGGATGTCTCATTTAATTGCATTCCATGTAACTGCATTTTGTTTTGCACTATGTGAGCACTGAGCACAGGACTGAGTTGCTTCCTCTGTTCGTTTGGTTTCTCACCCCTCAAGTCTCTTAACTGGGAGCAGAATCAAGCTTGAATTGCTCATGTTTACACAACTGAACTGTGTGTGTCCTTGTGTTTATAAGGCAGAACTTTGTCTGGACTGACTGTTTTTCTATGAAGTGAAATCTAAGAAGGAGAAAGCATAATTTTACAGCCTTTGTAACTGTTTTAAAGGAAGAGTTTGCTTTTTTTTTTTGCTTTTTTTGAATTTCTCCTGTTCTTCAGGGACCCTCCCTGAGGCTGTTTTCCACAACTGCCCTTGTATTATGGCACTGGTGCATAAAATGCCCTCTGTTTGATTAGGAACCAAGAAAGTATCTGTTTCTTAGGGAGAAAAATATTTTTCTTTTAATCTTCACTATCTTTGGGTGCTTGTGATCCACGTGCTTGGTCTAACATCAGCAACTCCACCGTAGTTCATATCCCTGGAGGCAGGAGATGCCCTGAGGAAGGACTGCACATGGATGTGGCCCTAATTACTATGAATTAGGGAGGCAGACAGAACCTGCAGCACTTTGTGTCACTCTTGCAAGAAGGAAGGGGGTGGTGGGGGGAGGTGAGGGACACCATGGACCACGGTTTGAGTTGAAATGGACATTTAAGGGGCCCTAGTCCATCCACCCTGTAATGAGCAGGGACATCTTCTATCAGACCAGGGTGCTCAGAGCCTTTTCCAGAATGTCTCCAAAGATGAGGCATCTACCACCTCTCTGGGCAACTTATTCCAGTGTTTTACCACCTTCATTTTAGAAAAGCTTCTTGTATCTAATCTAAATTGACACTCCTTCAGTTCAAAACCCCTTGACCTGGTGCAGTCCCCAGTAAGCTGCGGGCTGGGTGGAGTAGGGCTTTGGCTTTGACCACCATGGGGGCCATAGCCCAGGGTGTCACAGGGCCAGCAGCAGATCCCTGGGGCTGCTGTCATTGTCCTCAGGGCCCAAAGTCCAGTGTCTCGGTATCTCTGAGCCAGCATGATAATATTTCTTTCTCTTGGTAGGTGCCAGAAGGAAAATATATTCATGCTTATGAGGGGTCACATGCTGCCACTGCATGGGATGTGATTACTCTAGCTATTAATTACAGTTATTAGTTTGGACATTTTCCAGTGTGCTGAGGGAGATTGCCTTTCCATGGAGCAAGAAATATTAGCAGCACACATTTAAATTCAGTCAGTGTATTTTCTTCCTTTCCTGAGTGTCATCTGGGTTTCATGAGAAATAAGTAAAGGAATGTGAAAGGGGCTGAATTTTTACAGTGCTTTGGAAAGAAACTTTTTAGACAGCCTCCAACGAACTGAGGAAGTAGATAACATTTGACCTTTACAGTCATGTAGTTTCAGAGAACGTGAGGAGAGGATGAGAGAAGACAGGAAGGAGGGGACCTAGAGGGAAACCCAGAGCAAACACAGGAGGAGCACACATGGTATGTGTCTTTCTCGCCCTTCATTACTTACTATTTATTTTTCAGAGGCAGAAGGTGAAGCTGGGACTAATGAGGAATTTTCAGACTCAGCTAAGGCCTATAAACTAGCTGCTGAGACAACCAGCTTTGCAGGTGTCTCTCTAAGGTCATTTTACATGTAAACTCACAATCTCAGAGATGCTGGACAAGTGCTGAAGATGTGGTGGCCAAATCTAAGCATAGACAAAGTTCCACATGCTTCAGCAACACATATTCTTAATTGCACAGTGCTGTGATTCCATAGATAGCTGTGAAGCACAGCAAGGGAGCTTTGTCCTAGGTTAGTCTCTGAGTTGATGCAGATCTGCCTGAAGATTTGTCTCACTGAAAGCAAATATGTCCATAAAGCTACTATCAAACATGTGTCATACAAAAATGTCATCTCTAGCTGCTGGAGATAACTCTTGTAGTCATGCTGGAGTCATTAAATTCCAGTCTTCAAAAAGGATGTGGGTCATCATATGGATAGAGTAAAAATGACCCCTGTGTATTCTTAGAGAATAGTTTTGCATTTTTCTAGCAGCCAATACACTCAATTTTCCATGAAGTCAAAAGAAATATAACTCAAAAGTTGGAATAGTGGTAGGGAAGGGTAAGAAAACTCTGGCAGAACTCTGGTTTTAGTGTCAACTGCCAGTGGGACTCATTCAATGTTTATATCTAAATTTACATACTTTAGAAAACTACAGTAATTTCACAACTATAAGGCGCACCCTTTTGACGGAAATTTTCCCCCAAACCCTGAAGTGCGCCTTATAGCCTGGTGTGCCTTATATGATGGACAAAGTTCAGAAATTTGCCTACCGGGAAGTGAAAGCTGCGAGCCACGGGGGGAACTGGCAGGGCCACGGCTGCCAGGTGGAGGCAGGGCAGAGTGGCGTTGGGCACGCCCTGGCCCAGGGCAGGTGGGGCCGCCCCCCCACAGGCATGCCCCGGCCCTGTGGAGGGGGCACGGAGGGGCGGCAGGCATAGCCTGGCTCCGGTGAGGTGGGGCAAATGGGCAACAGCCACAGCCCGGCCCCAGTGAGGCAGCATGGAGCAACGTCGGGCATGCCCCGGCCCCGCCGGGTACAGGCAGGCCTGGGGGTCTGAGGCACCGCCCCTGCCGGGTACAGACGGGCCCAGGGGCCCATGGCTGCCGGGTTGAGGCAGGGCCTCGGCCAGCAACTGCGTGGGGGTGAGCTGGGGGCGGAGCCTCCCTGCAAAAAAAAAAGTGCACCCTATAGTCCGGTGCGCCTTATCTGATCTACAAAGTTGCGAATTTTGCTGACTCCCGGGGGGTGCGCCTTATAGTCCGGTGCGCCTTATGGTCATGAAATTACTGTAATGTTAGCATGGTATCTGTGGAAGATACAATTTCTCCAAAGCCATCTTCCTCTGGCCCTTGGAATTTGCTGTAATAGATAAGATATCCTAGATACCAAGGCTGAGCCAGATGCCTTAGGAATTTGGTCACTCTCCTAACACTTCGGAAGATAATTGGTTAGAAATTAGGATGTTCAATTGGTCAGTTTCTGTTCTTTGTATGAACTTCTATTGGTTGTAGTTGGATCCTTCTTGAACCTATAAATATAGGTGTCTGCCCTTTGTTCTGAGAGAATCCTGCCTGACCCCCTTTCGCATGAAATAAACTCGTGTGGAAATCGTCAAGCGTGGCCTCCGGTCTTTCTCAGCTGATGAAATATATGGGTTTCTGAGAGATAGCTACATGTTAGCACTCTCCGGTCCCGTTGAAACCCACCAGGGAGCGAAAAAGAGAGAGAAACCCCTATAGGTATCTGCTGAGTCACATGCTTGTTGCATTGAAGCTGGTTGTAGCATGCAGCTGTTTGACAAATAGAACAACTTAGTGCTCGGGGTCATTAACAAAACACTTCAAAGATTATTCTTTCACTGTGCTGCTTTTCAGGATTCACCCACATGGCTATGGATGGGTCTGTTTCCCTCAGCTCCCATGTAACATTTTTGTTTCCTCTTTTTGCAGTGATACACCTGTTTTTAAGGGAAGAAGCATTCTCTTAAATTAGAGATTAGCCTCACCTGAGAGGATAGTATTTCAGGAATTTATTAAACAGAGAGAGATTAATCTGTATTTATGAAGAAGCAGTACTATATAGGTTTGAAGGCAAAAAAACCCATCTGCACTTAAATTGAATATTCTGTTTGCCCAAACTTCTTGGTTTTATCTGGGTGTGAAAATGCCATAACAACATGAGGGAGTTATTTGGCCACAAATCTATCAAAAACTGGAAGAGATGTAATTCCAAAACTCCATGTTTTGTTACTGCAAGACAGGAATAATGACTTCACAATAGCTAAAAAAACCCTCTTCAGTTTCCCCTTGCCATCTGAATTTCTGTCACTGTCTGTTTTGAGATCAGTTTTGGTTTTTTTCTGTTAAGAAAATTTTACTCACAGAGATCAAAAAGTGAGCTCTGCTTGTGAGCTGCCTGGACATTGAGGTCAGGACATATCATATGCATTTTCTCTTCCTGATTGTAGCAATACAAATGTTCTTTCAGTGCAACAAAACCTTTCCAAGACTAAAATCAGCATAGAGGAAGGTACTAGAAAGTAATTTTCTGTCACATACTCTGCTCAGAAGCTGAGTAATTTGCCCAAAAAGACCCTCTAATAGCAGTATGCAGTGACTTCCAAGAGCAAAAATGTTCATGTAATTCTCCAGTGAGATATCAAATGCCATTATTTTCCCTTAATGTTACTGGCAGACTGGGAGGGAGAATAAGAGGATACTTAATTAAGAACAAATAGATGTTCTGATCTCCACCTCTGCCCACCATTCCACTCCTACCTTCTTTAATATGACTCAGCTGAGATAATAATACGAGCAGCTGTACAGCAAAGAGCAGTTGCCCCTTGTCTTTTGCTCCAACAGCCAGGCTGCACTCCTTGGCACTTGCTAATGTTTCTTACATTTACGGTAGAAGAACAATAGCATTCCTTCATTATCTCTAAATGACGATCTGAGATAATCTCTTGGGCACAAACTGAACACCCTGTGTCCCAGCATGGCATCTCAAAAGGAGACAAGATAAATGACAGAAAGTCAGCTGTCCTCTCCCTACATCTTCTGATCACCTCACTGCATGTGTCAGTTGTTCTGTTGTTAAGAGCTGAATGAAGAATTGTTGGAGGGGTTTTTAGCCAAAGTATTAATAACTTTCCATCCCTTTGCATGGCAGGAGCCCACTTAAATGACAATAAAACTTCACTGACATGGGAAATCACATCCCTTTAATGATCCAGGTCCCTAAATGAAAATGGCATAGAGCCTTGTTCATAACTCTTACTAAGTATTTAATCTCTTCTCCTGCAAGCATCACTCGAATGATGTTTGGCCCTGCTGAGGATGCCTTTTCCACAATAAGGTATCTGTGAGGGGCCTTCTATTGAGAGAAAATAGAGCAGTCAATACTGCTAATGGTGCTGCAGAGAGACATTGGGGTGTTTTATCTAGAAGATGCTACTGAAAATGGTATAGTTACTGACACCTATTGTGACAAATGGAATTTAATATTGGCTCAAGATGAAAAGTTATAATAGAGTGAAAAGAAATTGCCTGAGCACAAGCTGATGGTACAATATCATTTATGATACCCTGACATTTTTGACTGGAGGTGATTGATTAACTGGTATGTGTATGTCTGCAAATTCATGTGCATAATGCAACACAGGCAAAAAACATTGCTATGGTTTGTGCATTTTTCTAGCTGTCTTGCTTCTGTTGAATGTTTTTCCTTTCAGTTTGGTCCAACAAAGCCCCAGAAGCTGTAATTTATAGAATTGTTTACCAGAAATTCCACTGAAAGCTGTGTGAAGCTATTGAGTATTTTGACTAGAGGTAGAACATTTATGCAGATTTCAATGGTAGATGTCCTTCTGCACCACTTGGAATCATTGGCAAAATTCACACCATTTCTAATGATACAGGTTCAAACCTCAGGGCAGTGAGCATTGTAGGAAAAATATTCTCTTGGTTTTTGACATCTGATGTAGTTGTAGCCACTGGGAAAAGTATCCAGTCACTGAGCATCTGGAGATGTAACTAAACAGTATAATTAAGAGAAACATATCTAGAATTAGAGCTTGAGTTGAATATATATTGGGTACAATAGCAAAAGATAAGTGAATATTTTTACCAAGTTATGTACTAGATAAACAATCTTAGCACTTTCCTTATTTTGTGGAATACTGAGAAACAGATCTGTTTTCTCAAATTTCCTTGACAAATTTCCTTGACAAATACCATGTATTTCAAGGGTATCCTTTCAAGCTTTAAGTGTTTTGTGATTCTGTTCTTCTTGAGTTATCTGATTTAGACTATGATTTCTTATGTAAACCCTAGAAATATTTAAATTTTATAACATTTTTCTATTTGAAAAAGTTGCCTGATTTTTTAGTACCGTCTTGGAGAGCTTGAAAAGCATCTGCTACTTTGTAACCTTGGGGCAAAAAGAACATCCCCATTTAAATAAGGGAGGGAAATAAACATGACAAAGATACCAGAGAAAATGTTTTGTGTTTCTCTTGTCTCTGGGCCACAAGCCAATTTGGAACATTTACGAAGCAGCAACTATAAAAAACAATCCTAGTGCACAATAGGAATGATATGGGCTGATTCCTACTCTTGCCATTTCCTTTAAAGTACTTGGCATTTGCTCTATATGTCATCAGTAGATGACTAAGTGAAGAATTAACCTGAGGGATTGGATAACCCCTACTGATAACCCCCTGGAGAACAGATAACCCCTGTAATTGAACACACGTAAAGCACACACCAAGTAGCGCACATGGTTTGAGTAAAACTGATCTGAAGTGCAGAGTCACACATTGCTAACCTTAGAGTACACAGAATCTCTTTTCTGTGGTACATTTGTAATATACTGCTCTGTCAATATTTTTTCTTTTTTTCTCTCTCTTTGCCCCTACTTCTTATTTTTTTCTCTCTTAATTCTTTCTGTTCAGGAAGGAGCCCTCCATCTGCTCTCACTCTCCCTCGTATCAAAAGTTATTTTTCATCTCAGCAGCTACTGTTTGTAATCTGCAATACCTGGAACATTCACACACCTGAGTGGAAGCAGTTCCAGGAGCACAAGATCTGACTCAAGCCCTCTCCAACAAGAGGCAAGTTCTCCATGTCAAATCTCCCCCACCTCATCCCCACATTTACCAAAGTTGATCAGATGCCCAAACAATCACATTCAGAGAACTTCCAGCTTCCATAGCAGGCAAGCAATAATTGCAATACAGCCCTGGCTGAGCTGTTTTGCAGTGTGTGGTGCTATTAAACCCCTGCCTGCCAGAAGAAGCCTGTAAGCCACTGACAGTGTTGAGCCTTGCGGAAAATCTCCACTGCCTCCCTCTCTGTAAACATCAAAGCTACTTGAGCTAATTAATTACAGACTGAGGGATTTTAGTGATTCAAGATATATGTACCCAACACAAAGAGCCTCCCAGTGAGGAAATGAAACTTTTGGCTCCATATTTGAGCTAGCTATTTGAAACAAAACATTGTCACATTCAGGAAACCAGCATTTCTTTGGTGTTACTGCAAAAATTTTAAATTTTCCTATGAGATATTATTTAGCATCTTCTGACCAGAAGTGTTCACACTCAGAATGCCTCTGACCAGACCTGTTATCAGATAGTCCAGCTCATGCCACCTCTGCTGTCTTGAAAACTAGTAGGTGTGGGGCTCTTTTTGGCACAGTGAGGAAGGAGCAAGGACTGAAGGTGGCAAGTTGCATCAACACCCATCAACTTTGCAGCTGCTGAGGAAAGGATGCAGCATTTAGTGTCACCATATGGAATGCAGACTGAGAGGAATCGAAAGAAACCGTATTCCTCGAGGGAAATATAGCAAAACATATTCTTCAAAATTCAGAGGTGAGGAAATGTCCAGAAATGTGTAAAGTTTGTAGTCATCCCCTAGGTTATACTAATACACTCAAAAATTCTTCTATGGCCTTGAATGAAATTTGCATTCTCAGTGATGACTTTATCCACTTCACTTTTAAATTTAGACTAAAAAGTATGTTTGTGAATTTTGTCCTTCACATTTCCAACCCTAAACAAGCCCTAAGATGAGCAAAAAAGAAAATTATCTCATGTAAAAAACAAATAAAGCTAACCCAACCAAAAAAACCCCAAAACCCAAACTAAAAAAACCAAACTAACCTAAACAATTCTCCTCAAGAAGAAATTTCTTTAATGTTCCTCTCTCTAAGAGGATCCCAGAATTCAGTATCATGTCACACAATGGACAGCAAATGTATGGGACAGTCTTGTGTTTTGAAAACAGGGCTGTGGAGAGGAAATTCTTGAAACTAGACTGTCATCAAACAGGAAGCAGGATGCAAATACCATAGCAAAAAAAAATAAAAATGGAGGAACTTCAGAGTCTGGGATAACACTTCTAGTCCCAGTTACCAGGCTCCTTGTTACAAATATCTTAAAGCTTTTAATGAGTGAATCAATACAGAATTCTCTATTGTCTTTCACTGTATTGATATCCAGTCATGTTGGAGGCTCCAAATAAGATTGAAACCTGCTGTGTTGGACAGTATGTGTAATCAGCAGGATGAGTGGTCTCTATCTCTGCCTTTATACATAAGACAAACAGAGTTAATGTTGTTTTACAGGCAGTTATCTGAAACACAGGCGATATAAGTCATTTAAACAGAACAGGAAAGAGCTGAGATCCAAACCAGTGTCCCAAGAGCTCCACTCCCTGAATCACCCATGAGCCTGTTTGCCTCTTCAGCATCTCATTGTACAACAGATGGAAGCAGTTGATATCAATAAATTTTTTAGCATCATATAAACATAGATTGTACTGCTGAGAACTGAGCTGAAGGGGAATGGGAATAGACCCTAACATTCAATTATTATGCCAGAGAAACTAAACTGCATTGCTGCTTTAAGTTTGATTTGTAAAATTAAATCACAAATGTCACTGCATACAAATGATCATGGGCAGAAGAATGAGTCACATTATAACAGACAAGATCTATACGAAATCTGTGAATTTTCTAGCAGACACATCAGTTACCTCTGAATTATTGGCATAAATCTCCAATATGTCGACTCAAATGAAAAAGTATTATTAACCTTTGGTGCAGCACATGCAAATAAAATATGATGATTCAATAGCAAATTCAACTATCTAACCATCACAAGTTTAAGATAAGTAAATTTATTTTAGGCATTTCATGAGTGTATTAGCTTGGTATTGGAAATCAAGTATTTATGGAAGGTGCAATATTAGCTGACATCATAAAAATGTCAATTATTATGCTTTTATTTGTAACTGAATGCTGCATGATGGAGGTGCTGAGTCCAAAAATGCATCAAAATGTTATTCATAAATATATATACTGCCTCAAAGTTCCAGGGAGCCAGTCAAGCCCTGATAGATGCAGAAATAGAAACTAGTGCCATAAACTGAAGCTCAGATAAAAACTTAGTTTACAGAATTATTTCAACTTTCAGAAGAACTCTCTGCTACATTTTTCTGTCTTTAGCTCCTGATTTTGTACAGTCTAGAGCTGGAATAATATGTTACTTATGGCTCAGGCATGCCAGCCCTGGAGGATTTGGTAAGCACAGAACATTGCAGAATGAATGGCAGTACGTGACTTTTCCACTACATATTTAAATTTCAGTGCAGATTTGAACGAGGCTTCCATTAAATTTTGGTGAGTCATTTTCTAATTGGTTCAATGCTCTGCCTGGTGACATGACCTTGCATCTTTCCAGAATCTGTTAGCGTCAGGCAACTTGAAAAATAGTAACTTCTTATGTCTTTTTCTGATGTTTATTTGTATCTCTTCCCTTCAGACTAATATACAATTTGCACAGTCTTCTACTCTTTCATATATATCTTCAGAGATTTTGAGCTGTCAGAAAAAAAAAGGCCAGGAAAATATGTGTTGGGAAACCAGCTATTTTTCACCTAATTTCACACAGAGGTTTCGCTGGAAAACTGTAACAATGGCCTATTTTAAGGTAAACATATAATTTCATTTATCTCTGGAATTTTTTGCAAACCTGCAATTTTATTCATCTTTGGTATTATAGGCAGTAGTCTGAAAATGAACATTCCTTCACCTGCAGTTTCAGGACAGATACTATTAGAATCAGCAAGGGCTGTGGAAATGCTCTTTGCTTGTAGTCAGTTCTCAGAAATGAATCAGAGGCAGAGAAGGTGCACATTCCTAATGTGTTAGATGAATCTGAGTCACCTTCTTTTGAGAAGGGCTGCTGCATATGTGGTATGTGCTGAGCATTCTCATGCAGGAACTAAATTAATCCTTTAGCAGGAATGTACCCTTTCACAATTACCAAGCAGTTACAAATGAAGTAGCCAAGGGATTAAGGTATTATTCATTTCAGCTGCCTGAGAGTATAAAGAAAGAAACCTCATCTCTCAATAAGTACTTCCAGCCTATGATTGCCTAAAAGATCAGAGATGCTCGAATGTGTGCCCAAAAACCTGTTCTGAGGAAAAAGCCTATGTAATATAAGCAAAAAAAACCCCATTATTTTGCCAGATAATTTTTTAATTATATTAGTGCTTTGCCTGTTAGTGATGTGGTGGTAGGCATACAAAAAAGTCAGAAATATAGATGGTAAGAGTGAACTTAAAAATTCAGTGTTACCTCTCCTTTTGTGTGGTTGATAATGTGGTATTTTAATTGTAAAATCAAATTCTGCCTTAATTATAAGGCTGTCAATCCACAATAATTCTTCTGAGGAAGAGTAATAGATTTCATGTTCAGAAATTATCTTTATTGTTATGTAACAAGACTTCTTACAAAATACTGACTCTTTTTCAAAATTTCTTTTATAAAGCTTGTGCTTTTGTATTGGAGATGCAGTGAATCATCAGGAAGGCCTCCAGATCAAATTTAAAGATCCACATCAAGGAGAAAAGGCCATATTCCTTCGTAAGTTATTGTGGTACCTAAATATCCTCTATCTTAGATATACCCGTGCAATTTTCTATGAAAAAATATCAGATGCCATTTGGAATGGGCCAAGAAACAAGAAAAAGCTTAACTGTTCCAGGCTGTATCAGCAGTGTGTTCTTTGTGGTTTTTGTGCAGGTACAGCCTAAGAGACAATTTGTTGAACCTGTTTTATAGGCTCATGATTCTAGTGTTTCATGGTTATGTTTAAACTTTGGCTTTTATTTCAAAAATCATTATTTGTGTTCCTACCAGCAAAGGTTAGCAAACAAAAAGAGAGGATGGCTACAGTGCTGCTTTTTGGGTTCAATGCCAGCAAATGAAGTGCTGAGATGGCATTTTGAGAATCCCTATTAATTTTAGCCTGTGGGCATTTGGGTTTCCATCTTCCCTTTGTTGTGAAGCAAAATGCATAAAATGCCACTTTTTGGTAAGTCTGCAGGTAATGCAAGAGTAGAATATGACCTGTGGGGGCTACCTCTGGTAGTTATCATCCCCATCATTCTTTCTCTAGGACCTCTTACACTCATCTTCTAACTTTTCCCATGTGAAAGGGAATTTGTTCCCAATCCTGTCTTACAAAGCATTTTACCTCCTGAGTTATCAATTAGCAAGGGAACATTTCCTGCTGCACTTTGCAGTGTCCTACTGGGGACAAAGAGTGGTCCAGGCAGTCAAGTTTTTAAATATTGACCTGTGGGTTGCAATTTCAAACCCCTGGAAGTGAAGGGGTGGTGGTGCATAGAAATACTTTCATCTTAAAGAGTAGAAAATGACAGAAAGTAACCTCACTGTCCCCAGAGCTTGAGGATGCTCTGGCATAAAGCCACCTAGTGTATCTAGTGTACAGCTCACCATCCTGCTGGGTATCCTTGAGCCATGGCTGGAGCAGTCCTAAGAATCCCTTAAACAGTACCAAACTGAAGCTATTTCTGGTGGGAAACCCACCCATCCTTCTGTACCAGGAGCTCTGGCTTTCTCTGTTTTGCCTGTTGTCCTACAGGCTATTGCTTAAAATCAGCTGCTTACGCAGACAGAAAAATGTTACTTTTTCAAATTTATTTTTTTATCCATATAATACCCATAGCAATAAGACCACAGTCAAGATGGCATAATACATCATTGCTCATGTTTCAGGCTGATGTTGCTTTCCATCCAAGTGTTATAGACATAGTTCAAGTCTGCAAACAGTTTGTTATGTTACAGAATACAACACTGCATTTCAGTACTTGTGTGAGTTAAGAGTATATGATGAAAAGTGGTGCACTGGTAGAAGTCAGTGAACAAATGTATTAGAAACAGCAGCAAAGAAGTATCTGCCTTTCTTGGCAAAAACATGACTGTAGTTCAAACTCTCATACAAGATTGGGGTCTCCACCTCTCTGAAGAACTAATATCCTTCCCAAATGGAACCAAACACTGGCCAGTCTTTAATTGTCAGAATGAATTTCAGTTGAAAGACCTTTAATGTGCCTGTCTCAAAGATAGGTAAACTAAGGAACAGAAGCACTTTTTTTCTGACTTTGCTGCTGCAAATTAAATTGCCATGTCCTTAGATCACAGACATTGTTGAAGAATATCCAAGGAAATGCTGTAGCAAGGGCGGATATACACTGTGTTACAGCATAGTGTAATAGCACTTTTATATATATACATATATATTCTCTATTTTAGCTTAACCAAACCAGAAAAGATTCCTTCAGAAAACTGGTAAGAGGGTTGAGAAGGCATGGAGAAATTCATTCTAGCCTCAGAATTCTTAAGCAGGGTACTGAGGTTTATCACGAAGACAGGAAATTAATAGTTTTGAGGCTGTGTCAGCCGTGTTTCACAATGTAGTTAGGACTGAGGACGTAGCTGTAGCTGTTTCTCAGTAGCACATATGTTCCCATTTAGCTGTCCTTCCAACAATGCAGCCACTGCCCTTCTCCCAGTTCTGGAATAACCTCATGACTAATTGTGGTAAAGTTTAGGATGACGTGCAATGGGCTGTTCATCCGATAAGCCAAGGGGACACATCACCAGCACTGAATGACGTTGGCTTCTGAAGGAATTTGTGTTTTGGAATTTCTCATCCCCTCCCACAAATGCTCTGCTGAGAAGGCAAGATCAGGACATGTGCTTTAGGGCCTGGGGGGGTTGGAGGGGTGGCCTTATGTCAGACACAACAACGGATGCAGTGCCCAGAAGTGTAGGAGTTGGGCTGATTTACGACAGTGCTGGGGGAGAGAGTATTCCAAAAGGCCTCTTGCCATTTCCTCCTAGTGCAATGGCTCTGCAGACAGGCCTTGCAGCAGGAGAGAGGTCAGCAGAACAGGATTACATAAGGCTGCTTGCTATGCAGAAAAACGCAGATGGCCTGAAAGTGTTTCATTTTTTTAAATGAAGTCACATGCCCGAGAGCTGCAGTTTGAGGAAGAAGAGGAGTCTCTGAAGAGCAAGTACTGCAAAAGTTGTTTCTTTCTTGTTTTAATTGAAAATAAGTCTGGAATCTCTCCAGGAAATAAGTTTTGAAGAAGAGCTGGCTCACTCATAGTCCAAGCAATTTAGAGTCACCTCCCATTACTTGTATTTTATCTTCAGGCACTTTGGAGGCGTATTTGGATACTTGCACAGATAGTCATCTAGAAGAAACTAGTTCCAGGTTCAGATAGAATCATCTGGTTGGGTTGAATTTCACATGTTGCAGCAAAACAGAGGGTCAATAATTCTCTGCTTCTCAGTAAAGATGCACTCACCATTATTTGGTGCAAAATGCACTGCTGCTTCTTCTTTATGTCCTTGGTATTATTCCACCACACCTTAATCCAGAATTTTGTGTTTATTAGAAGGCAACAAAAGGTCACATCAGTACTGAAATTATTACCAGAGCTGTACAGATGTTTTAAAATGTGTTTTAGGACTCATTGATCTTTTTTCCTTTTTATTACATGTTTTCATTTTTTGATGTTTGTTACACTCTCACTTAACTTCTTTTCATCTCTTATGGTTAAAAGAGACATGATCTCCTGATTTACAACAACTTTTTTCTCCTTTTACTATAATTTATTATTGTATATAATATTCCTGTTCTTTAAAAATACATTATTTTAAAAAATCAAACAACGGTAAAAGAAAAGTTACTATAGAGCTCTAGTCATATCTGGTGGAAATCAGTTTCAGACACATTTCACACACATTTCAACAAGTTAATTTATAAATTTAGGGAATTACTATGCTAGATACTGTATGTTTAAGCAAACTCAGTGTTCCTGATAAGTAGAATAAAAAAGCTGCAAATTGAATTCTTCTCTTGAGTGTGACCATAGTACCATTTACACAGTACTTGCCTTTCTTTTTGCCAAAAATGTTTTTTTCCTTGCTGTGTGTTTCTGCAGACATAGCAAGCAGGGTACTTGTAATTTTCCTAGGCATCATCCCAAGCCTAAGGCAATGTGCAGGAGCTCTCAGTTCTAGCAGATTGTTTTCTAGTCTGCTTTGAAACACCTCAGAATAGGGAGACTTCATAGTTTGCCTGGGTGAACTATTCTCCTGTTTTCCTACCCATAAGTATTAGTAAGATTTTCAGACTGCCTATCCTGCATCTGCATTACTGCAATTTACTTGGTTCTTTTTTGATTCACCAGGGACATGGAAAACAGGTTATTTTCTTCCTCTTTCAAGCAAGTTGAACACAGGCTTAAAACTAAGAGGGAGAACAGATAGAATAGTATGGTAACAGTGTTGACAAGGAGAAAATTTGTCAACCATCTATAGAATATCTGAAGTTTCTGTGTATTAATGTGTGCATAAGATGAAAGGAGTTTGGGAATAAGGTAGAGGATCAGGGTGTCCTTTGCATGATCAACATCATGTCTGAGTCCTATCTGAGAGCTGATCTGGGTTGCCACTTGGGAATTTTTTTTAGAAAGATTAAACCTGTCAAGGGAGCTACACCATTGGAAGTTTCATTTTCGTTTTCCCTTCTCTACATCAAACCCACCCAATTAATCAAATATTTCTTTGCAGATCTTGTCTTTTGGACCTTTTCTAGTTTGTTTGGAGTTTGGTTTTCCATTCTCTGGAGGAGACTCTTCAGGTAGGAAAAAATACTGAACAGACAATGGACAGATTGTCTTAGAATTAGCCAGAAAAATGGTCTCTCACCCCTAAATGGGTACTTCTTTTTAAATGGGTGTCTTCATTTGCCATGTGAAAATGCTGCAGCTGAAGCCCTAAAGTACATCCAGGCCAGGTCAGCCTCAGCATTTTTCCGTGGCTGCTACCAAAAGTGCCCATTAGCACAGCTAGGATGTGGTACACCTGCTCAACAGGAGCAGGTTCACATCTCCAGTTCAATGAGGCATTCAAACAGACTCTCAGCAGCCTTTAAGTATCTCCTTCCATTCAATGGAACCATTCAAAGCTCATGCCTGAGGAAGCAAAAAAGAGTTCCTGAAGTAATTAAGAAGAGTTTGTAGCCCCTTAGTCATCCACAAACTAGTTTCTCTATTAGTTTAAATGGGGAAGTGTCTAATGGTGTCTCAGAGAAATGAGAATGCTGTGCCTGGTTGCGCGGAGGAAAGCATCACCAAACCAGGAGCCCAGACAGGGATGTAACACCAGGTGGAAACAGAAGAATGTGCCATGCTTTAAGGCACGTGGCCTCTGCTAAATGTCATCTTTCCAGCTGAAGTTTGGCATCACAGCCTCCCCTCTGTAGTGGGACCCCATATGCCCGAGCAAGCACAGCTAGTGAGGGAATAATAAATCAGGGTGACCAGCTGTGCCTGCCTGGAAAGGTCAGGCAGCAGGAGAGGGGTAGTGATGCAAATGCAGGCTTTGTTGCATGGAAGGAGCCTGAGGTAGAGTCAGCTCTGTGAGTTTGTGAGTGGCAGTACAGGAGGCATGGAAGATAGGAGCTCTTCAAGGGAGAAAGTGAAGGAGAAAAGGTGGTGTGCTCATGTGCTCATGCAGTATTGAGTGATTAAGTACTGAGTGATGAGGTCTGTGAGAGAGCCCAAATTACTGTGCAACAGGAAATACTGTTTAACAAAGGAAAAAGAAAGGTGTTAAACAGTAAGCGATGCAGTCTCTTTAGTAGAATCGGTGTGGTGTTTATAGAGACACAACAGGAAATTGTCTACAACACCTGGTAAGCAGCATGTTCAACCTCTCACAGTGTGCAAAAAAATTAGGCTAACAGAAAATAGAAAGACTTTTTTCTGGGGCCTCACTGGATGTATACACAAGGATTTCTTGGCGGGTTTTGGCTAGAGGGTGGAGAGCGCAAGGGTTCGTGGCAGAATTGAAGACTTAATAGTAGGCTAATAAATTCTGTAAATGTTTCATTTCTGCAGCCAAGAAGCACTTGGAAACAAGCCGGGACGCCTATGATATCCAGTTGCTATTGAAATTATATTGTGCTATTGCTTTTCTATTAAAAAAAAAAAAATCAAATTAAAAAACTTGGACTATTTAGATGCCGTGTTTTCTAGTTTTCCTTCCTGCCTGATTTCCTGGGTTTAGGCGCTGCCGCGCAGGGCGGCGAGCTCGGAGCTCCCCCCGCCGGCCGCCGGCAGCCCCGAGCCGGGATCCTCCCGAGCCTCTGGTTTGCAAAACTATTGGTTTGCAATATGCTCTTTATTCCTTCGGGATTCTTCCCCCCCTCCCCACCAGGGCAGGTGAAGTTGGATGTTGTAGGGCTTTCACAGAACAAGCTGTTTGTGGCTAAAGGGGCATAATAGCTTCCAAGAAATTGTTCTGTGGCTTCCCTCTCGCTTGTTGGTCCTATGCCCCAGCTGCCCCGGCACAAATATCTGCACGACCCATGAATTACCCCCAAGGTGTTTTGGGATGGAAACACCACCCTTAGTCAGCGAACAGATTTGTCTGGTGCATCACCTTGCCAGCAAAACTGCTCTACCCATAGACCAGGTGAATACAAGGGAGGATGGAGACGTCTTTGCTTCTGACTATAAAAGTTTGCTAATGGATTTTACTAGAAAATGCAAACAACACGCCGAATTTGTTCGAGCAGCAGCTCTGCTCTCTGAATGCCTCGGACAGCTCTTAGAGAAGCTGCTTTTTCATGCAGAGGAGCCGTGCTGCCCGGGCTGACACTGTTGGTATCAGCTCTGCAGTGAGAGCCTCTCGGTGCCTGACATCTCCAGAGGCTTTGCTGCTTCACCTTCCGAGGGGGATGTGGGCTGTTTATCTCTCAATTGCTTCTGCTGAAGTTTTCTATTCTTCAGCCAAAGTAGTTTTGCAAAATTCTTCCCTTATCTGCTAATTAACCCTTTTCCTCATCAGGCATCAGTAATACTCCTAAAATATAATTTAATTTTTTTCCCTGAAGTCCATCTGTTTGCATTCCCTTTGAGATTTCTATTTTCTGCTGCTAAATTGTTCTTTCTCATTTCCATTCTCCTCATGGTTTCCCTCTTTTGATTAGTCCCACATTCTCAAAAAAAATTCCTTGCAATTACAGTATCAGTCGGGGAAAGGGGAAAAAAAAAGTAGCCAACAGCTGAAAGTTGTCCTTTCTATTTACTGTGCCAAAAACTGTTTACAGCCTCCTGGCTTCATTCAGAGACTGCCAGTTAATGACCTCTCCAAGGGTCAACTATTAACAGGGATTGGTACTCATGTACAGAATATTTTCAACAACTGGATCCTGAAATGGAAATTACAGTATTTTGTATTCCAAGAAAAAACAACAAGATTTTTATTTGTCTAAGTATGACACCTCAACTCACTTGAGGAAAAGTATTTTTTTCTGAGGATGTACTTTATCAAAATGTCCTTCTCTGTGGGTCAGCAAATTTCAGTGAATTTTGAAGGACTAAGTGCTTTCCCCCTGTCCATTTTGCGCTGTGTTTGGTATTATCTTGGCTGCGTTTTCGTCAGAAACTGTGAGCAAAATAGTGTGGCAAGGCAGTGAGTAGAAGACCTTCACAGGGAAATTAAGCCACACAAGAAGTGGCATTCGAGATTTGTAATGAGGAGGCTGCTGAGAGATGGCTACCAGCGCAAATGTCAGGGAACATCATGCTGTGAGAGGTGTGATTGCTCAAATCAGCGTTGAATCTTCATGGTTATGAAAGCCCCACGTGCCATTTGCCAAAAAAGCAGTGATGTTAAAATCCAACGATCTACCAAATTCTGTCACGTTTTCTCATCACATGAAATGCCTTATCTAACTGCAATTTGATGTGCAATTCTTACTTCTTTGTACTTTATGCACAAAGGCGGTCTCAGCGCTGCAGAAAGAGCAAATTTGTTCCCATGTGTTGCGAACAAAGCCTGATTAAATTTCCTAAACAAAACATATTTCGGACAAAAATGGTGACTTTGGGAGCAGTTAGTTCTTAATATGCTTTTCCACAAGCTAGTTTTAAAAAATGGAAAGCACAGCTACATAGCTTGAGTTGTGGAAAACTTGAAATGGATAATCTAAAGGAATTGGCTGTTGTCTCAATGAATCAGTTTGGAAAATGGGTACATTCTTGATGCAGAAGAATTTGAGCAGTTTTGCAGCATATCTCTTTGGGTGGAGGTCATCTCTAAACTCAGACTGTAGGAACTCCCTTTCTGGATGAAAGGTGCATTAAAAAAAGTTTTCTTCGCATATATGGTGAATTCTGTACCCATGACAGTTGTAAACTCTGCCATCAGCAACAATTTTAATGTGTCCCCAGAGTCTTGCACTGAAATTTTGCTTGGATAGGATATCTCTGTTAAATCTCTGTGCAGGTCCACAGAGCAGTTAAATGAGTGAAGCACTACTGGCAAGTAAAAATCCTTGTTTTGTGTTCTGTAAGTGCAGCACTGAAAGTTTCAGTTTGTGAGCTGACTATTCCCTAGCCAGAAGGCTCAGCCATGGGGTGTTTGTGTCACCCCACACAATCTCCCCTCACTCTCTGTGTCCTGGAGAGGACAAGTCTGATGAAGGACTCTTGCAAGAAGCGAGCAGAAGGTTCATCTCTGTTCTCTCAGAATCTGAGGCATTTACACGGGCAGATAAATGGAGGCTCTAGTGAGCAACTACCAGCAGCCCTACTTCTGTTTTGCTGGGAAAATAAGAGGTCCTGTTCCTTCCCTCTCCCCTCCTGTTCCTCTTCATCACCAAATCTGATCCAAGAGGAACTCTGCAGCTGTCCTGGGAAAGGAGAGTGGGCTCCCCAGGACCAGACTCACCCTGGCAGGCTGGCAAAGGAAACTGGGAAGCACCCAGGTACGGGCACAATCAGGTAATGCTGGATAAATAAGAGATGCATTGATTTAGTGCTGCACTGCTCAAACCCTTGGAGCTGAGAACAAGGGCAGCTGGAAAGAAGAAAAATAGAAATTATTTCAGTCCAAAAGGAAATATTTTGTTCAACTTCATCCTTCTTATTTTTGGTGCATAGATAAAGGGAATATGAATTCTGTTCAAGCTTTTCCCTTCATTTTATGTCAACTTTAAATCAAATTAATGTGAATATGAATAGGCTTCCAACTGAAAAGTGGAAAACCAAAGAGCTCCTTGGAACTGATAATAGTAATGAAAAAAAGTATTTTCAAAACAAAGACTTTATGTTGCTAGCATCTGAACGAACTACTTCAAGGTTTTTGAAATCCCTCAGTACACACATGCACCCATATTTCTTATGGGCTGCATGCTGAGTTCAATCATGTTTTAAGGTCATCTCATCCTGTGCTTATTGTTTGTTAAATACAGGTGCCAAACTGAGTAGGGAAATTACACAGACTAGTGAATGTAGAACGATTCTGGGAGGAGAGAGAGAAAGCTTGGTCCTAAGACTAAAATATATGTAATTACTTGCTGTGTTTATTGGAGAAATAGCAGGGAACATAAAATTAATCATCATATGGGGGCTACCAAGGAAAAGAAAAAAGCTTGACATTGTCAGGAAGCTGAATAGTTCCTACCCCAGGGGCTCAAATCACTTGGCTGTACAAATCTGGGAGAGCTGGCAACGCTCCATCAGACACACAGGAGGCAAAGCAAGAAATAACATCCAAAAGCCCGACCAAAAGTTCAATGCAATCTCTGTCCATATTATCATGCGGGTCCTTTTTTTAGGAGGATTAAAATCCCCCTATTTTTGCTGGTCTCAGTAATTTTCATTCAATAATGCAATAGTATTGCCTAGTGTAGGGAACATAAGTCAAGTGACTTAATTATTGGCAGTTATAAGGGCTGTAACAGAAAGTATTGCTTTTATTTCAAATCATTAGGTCAAATTAAGTTTATCAGCTGGAATTCATGCTGGTGACCAGGGGATGTGAAGACCCTCTTCATACTGCATCTTGGGTTTTAAAGGAAAAAAAATCCCCTTTTCTCATAAGACTGGTGCATATTGCAGGGTCAATACTTAGATTTTTCCGTGACATTTTTCTTGAATGGTCCACGGTACATTGGGGGCTGTGAAGCAAAACTAAGTGAGCCTCTTGTTTACACTTTTTCCTCTCCTTTATCAGGCTATTGCTCCCTTTTGGACCTGACTTTGTTTTCATGTTTTCTCTCTCAAGTAGTCCCTTATGAATCTTCTTTCTCCTCGCAAATCTTCCATGGACTGCCTTGTTTTTCCCATGTCTGTAATAATCATAGTATAAGATGTTTTGATGGTAAAGAGGCAGTTACATGGAGTAAAGATGTGTGTAATTAAGAGGTCAGAGCTTGCACCCTGAAATAAATGGCTCTGATAAATTACTTGGCTCTCAGTGATTGTTGAGTGCTAATAGAACTGAACTGAGGAACTGCTGTTAGCAATTTGCCATTCTGAAACACCTGGAGATGTGCATGGAGATGGGAATGTGCTCAAATTGTACTAAGAGTTGTGGGAGCCAGTGACAAGGAGAACAAACAGAATATAGCCTTGTTTTCATGACAACAGGTAACTCATATTTGTATCTTACAGTTAACTCAGACAGAGATGACTAACTGATATTCCACATCACAGAAATTTGGGAAGTAAGTTCTGCACTCAAGGTTAAAAGTAACCCATATCAGAGACAGATTATAAATAAGAATAGACAAAGAAAAGGATCCTACAGCAAAGTATGTTTTTCTTCTGAGGCTAAAGAGACGATTTGTCAATTTACAAGGGCATGAGTTCCTGATCAAATCCTATGATGGGCTTTAAAGGGAAATGTCAAAATACAGACTGCAGGAAACCAGAATTAACCTTCAAAAAAGCATGGGGTTTTGACAGGGAAAGGCAATCACAAATGCAGAACTGAGAGGAGAGTGATGTTCTGACATTGGGGTCACTGCAGAAACCCAGAAAGGAGATGTGGGGAAAAGGGAAGTAAACCTTAAAGTCTTGACTTCATAAAAACAACGTGCAGAGCTGTCTGGACTGGGACAAGGAACAAAAAGCCACACACTCTGGAAAGCATCCAAGCATTCTCCTGTGTTACTTTGACTTCCACAAATTTGCAAACACTGGCTAACCATGAACAACTTGGACAAGAGGATATCACCAGCACCATTTATGAAAGGCAAACCTTCATAAGAACAATGGACAAGATTTCAGCAGAAGATAAATGAGCTCTTACCCAGAAAATAAATGGAACATTTATTAGTTTTAAGCTGTACACAGGTGTACAAGCCAGTGTTTTGTCAGAGACAGTGATAGTTGCAAGGAAAGAAGAGTCCAGGTAAGACAAGTGGATGAAATTCAAGTTTGTAGTTGCGATCTTATTGCCATTAAGAAAGTGAGTGAAGTAAATGTATGACGACTGCAAAAATACAATTTGTAATAATACCAGAGGCAAAGCATCCTTTACTACTTTTAAAATATATCATGTTCTTCATCTTATGCAGTGGTGCTTCACCTCAGAAGAAAAGGTGACAAAGTTTTAAGAAGAGGTTAAGGATGCTTTCCCAGTGGAGAAGAAAGCATTCAGCAGAATACAAAATCCATCTGAAAGCCAAACTGTTCACTGTCCAATGAAAAAGCACAGGAAGGAGTTGGCTAAGATTGTTACTGTAGGGGAAAAAAGAGAAAAAGGAGCAGAAGAAACAGAGCATGGCAATCATTTTCTGTAGAAAAAAACCCCAACAAATTCTCTAGGCAATAGGATGAAGAAATCTCATAAATTTGGTGTCTTGATTAAACCTGGGGTTTTTGACTGACATATGCAAATGTATTCTGCTGTCTCTGTAAACACCAAGACCATTTTCCTCTGTTTTCCCTGTTAGCTCTCCTCTCCAGTGTATTGGCAAACTCTGGGTTGCCACTTTTGGCTGTAGCATTGCCTGAAAAGATAAAAAAGGAGGGATGAACTTCTAAAAATTCTAATCCCAGTCTTCCCTCTTCTCTGCTCTGTCTTGTGAGAAACATATAGGAACTGGTCATTTTCAAACCCTCTTCCTTGTTCTGTAGTTTTGGTGTAACATGCCAAGGCACACACTCTGCCAGGGTGTAACGCTGTGGCTGCTCCTGCAGGAACTTGGGCTGACTCCTCCACTGTGTCTTGACTGAGCACAAACACAGCATCAACAACAAAGTGAAAATAGAACATAGGCAGATCCTGGGTAGGTTTTTGTAGCCAGCCCATCCACGTGCTTGTGGCAAATGTTTTAGAGAAGGAAAGCACACGTGGCATGTAAGCATGGCCTTTGAGAGGCTTACATGTTTCTTGCTTTGTTTCTCCAACAGATTTTTAGACTGTGTCTGAGGCCAAGTGTTTTGCAGTAAAGTATATGAAATGGAATTTGATGGGATTAGCAGAGCAGTTGCTGTAGCTCAGCCAGATGAAAATATCTCATTGCATGTTTTATATATAATTGAGAATTTATCCTTGGATGTATGATTGGCTCCTTTTTTTGTCTACCTGGTGACCTCTTTACCCAATTTACTATATTTGGTAGATATATGACTACATATAAACTCTCAGCAGTTTAATCACAAAGACTAAACAACACAAAAGACAAGTCATTATGCAATACTGCATTTCATGTATTAGTGAACAAAACCAACATGTCATTTCACAGGCATCTAATATTTTTTCTACAGGTTTGCCAGCCTTATTTCTGCAATGTTTTTTTCTGTGTGTTCTGGCTAAGATAGTAATATAGAAATCTTTAGTTCAGTGCTAAAAAACTGAGGTTTGTTGTTTTTTGTGGGTTTTTTAAATTTTCTTGGGTTTTTTGTTTTTGTTTTTGTTTTTGTTTTTGTTTTTGTTTTTGTTTTGGGTGTTTTTTTGCCAAATTACATTTTGAAAACAGGTAATTTTTATATATTTTTTTTAATCAGTAACATTTTGTGCCAGGTAGGTTCCCTGGGCATTACATGACAAACAATACATGTTTTGAACTTGACACCTGCTAGTTTTCTTTGACATCCTCTGGCTCTTTTTTGGGAGAGAGGATGAATGGATCTTCCCTGTTCATCTTTACTTAGTTTCTGCTGGGTGAGCAGCATTATCCTGCCTTACCTGCTTAATGTTCCTTGAGTATAGATTAAAGTAGGTAGCAAGGGGAGTTTTGTGTCATGCAGTGGTGCTTTCTTAAAATAATGTGTGGGAAGAAGGGAAATAGCCTGGAGTTTTCTACTCCCACTAATTGCCTTTTTCACCAGCTTACTGCAACTCGTTCCACACCCTGCAGTTTGTGCTCACGCTGCCACAGAAGTGAGCTGGCAATATTTCACTGTGAAAGGCCTTCTGTTGTGTGGTGAAGCTCTATTATTTGTCCTGCCTTTTTGGAAGATAAAAGCTCCTAACTAGCTTACTCTATTTTTATTCTGTAGCTGTGATAGCCTTAGCTGTCTTTCAAGCCCACTAATCAGTTTCCCAGACCAGAAGCAGGGCACAGATGTAGAGAATTTTCTGTCCTGAACTCACAGTTTCCCCAAACTCAACGACCAAATTAAGCCATCAGTTCCAAATCAGAAATGGAGATAAGCCTTCATAAGCTTGCCTTTCTGGTTATGGTCCTTTTATCTGAAAAGCTAGAAGCTCTGTTGATCCTTTCTTTCTCTGTGTACCTCTGCAGTCAGGTAAACTCTTCCTACACTTCTGTCCAGACTAAACCTGCTCTAGTAATGTCCAACAAGAGATGTGGAGTGAGATGATGGCTGTTCTGCCTCTGTCTATAGGGGTAAAACTTCAACAACTTAAGAAAGAATAGGGGGGATCACGTCACAGCCAGCCTTATCCTTGAGTTATGGCTTCTGTTTTTCCTATGTATTTATTTAAATTAAAGCATTTTTAAAGAAAATGAAATTGCAGTGTTCTAATTTATCGGTTTAGGTTGTTAGATAGTCTTTAATTAGGAAGTGTATTAAAGATTTTTTTTAAATGATGGTGTTATTGTTCACCTGACTTATTTTAGGATGGATGTGTACTCAAGACTCACACTTTTCCTGGAGAACATTCTTCTGGTCTCCTTCCAGGTCATGGTGAAAATTGGAGTATGTCCTTCACTTTGTTCCAAATAGGTTTGCAAGCTGATGTGAGGCATCTTGGCCACTTGTTAAATAGAGGGCAAAATGTCAACCCTCAACTAGATTTTTATTTCCTCACTTTGCCACAGTACCTTTCAGAATTAACAAATCTAACTGCTGAATTCTCTGGCTTTTTTTAAATTTCTATTGTGATGTAATCTTTCTCTTTCAGTGTGCAAAATATAAGCATTTAGCAGTAATCATGCTTTTTATTACTACTTTTTATTATTGCTTTTTCAGTTTGTAGGCAAGTTTTCAAAAGTGAGAGGTAGCAATATGACACTTTACTTTATACTGCATGAAAAATTCCTTCTTAATTGACTGCTTCCAAATGTTGCCCTTCATTCTTACTTTTTCTTCATCCCATCCACACGACTAATATATATCAAGGGAAGCATGAGGAATTTGAGGTAGGAATGGAAGAATAAGTTACTCCTTCTTTAGTAAACTGAGTCTGTGCTTGTTACTCTTGCTCCTCCCACAGAGCTGAAGGAAGAACTAGATGCTCAAAGAGAATTGGCCCTGGAGGAAATTTTTTCAGTGAGGAAAAAGAATTGCAATAGGGAGAAGGCCCTAAGTTGGGAGTCTAAATTAAAAAAGCAGGCCAAATAAGGACTACTGATAGAAATTCTAGCTGAAGTCAGCATGGTTAAAATTTGTGCAAACATTAGGCACCTGTCCAGAGCTAATTAAATTTCCTAAGAGTGATGCCCAGTGAGACGGGATTAAACCTATCTTACCCAGAAACACAAAAGTTTTCAAAAATATTTTACTAGAGCTATTGATTGTTTGGCTTCTTGATTTTTATGGCAGTAATGTCCCAAAAGCTCCATTTTGACCAAATAGAATCAGTTGTTTTCTTTCTTTTAATTACTTCTCTGATGTTACTTGTGGGCAGAGGTTCTGTGTGGCTGAGCGCTAGCGAGTGCTGTAATCACATACTGCCAAGTCAACATCTTTCCATAAACAAATTACCCAAGTTTTTACACAGCTTCCATTACCAAAAGATCTGTGCCCTGAGTTAATCACTCGTTATGCTCAGTGCTGTTGAGCACTGCTGACTGCTATCTCTGGATCTCACTGAACATTATTAAGCACTGGCAGCAGAAGAGTGATGAGAAAGTACAAGCAGCAAGAAGTTTGCCAGCAACCAGCACAGGTAAGATGTTCAGAGACTAACACTAACACCCTTGTTCAGTGGTAGATAAAATATATGGGTGCCTGTACATAATGACCCCAGGCTAGGAAGGCAAAGTGAGGACAATAGGTCAGACCATGTGCTTTTTAATATTATGGAAATATTCTTTCTTCAGATCTTTTACCTCCTTTAGTGTCATAAAAGTGACAAATGACACTCACTGCTGCCAGTGATTGCAGTTTCATGATGGGATTACTACTTCTGTTACACAGGGCACAGCTGGAGTCAGACCTGTAGTTCCCTTGTATTTCTTATGCTAAGACCATAGGGGGAAATCGGGGATGGAGTGCAGGTAAAAGAATTGTAGTAGGGTGCATGATCAATTTTGCAATTTTCTGGTTTGAGAAAAACTCAAGGTGCTCTTATGTTACAGGCCTGTAAGGAGATGTCATTTGAGGCTGGCTCTTTGACTGGTATACATAAAAGCATTTTAGTTGGAACAGACCCTTAAGACCATAAAGTCCAGCTGTTAAGCCAGCACTGCCAAGTTCACCACTAAACCATATCCCAAAGCACCATGGCTACCCACCTTTGGAATATCTCTGGGGATGGTGATTCAACCACTTTCCTGGACAGCCTGTTTGAATGCTTGACTTCTTCCAGCATCCATTCTAAACCTTGTGGACCCAACACTTAGACTTTGCAAACCTCATAGCTCAGCTCATCAGTCCAACCTGTCCAAATCCCTTTGGGGAGACTTCCTACACTCAAGCAGATCAAAAATCCTGCCTAACTTGGTGCTAGCTGCAAAATGACTGAGGGTGTTTGCTCTCAACCTCCTCATCCAGGTCATTGGAAAGGTACAGTAATTTCACGACTATAAGGCGCACCCTTTTGACTAAAATTTTCACCTTATAGTCTGGTGCGCCTTATGGTCATAAAATTACTGTATTAAACAAAACAGCATATTCCAGGAGACTTGAAAATGAAGCTATATATTCCAGGAGACTTGAAAATGACTGATAAAAAAAAATATTGGAAAAATTCACTCAAGTAGCAGTTCTTTTACAAAAGGAAGAGGACCTTTATATCCCAAGGAATGCTAGACAACAAATGACTGATTTTCCTCTGCATAGTTTCCCTACCCATGTCAACATCTAAGCTGCAGTGTAGAAGAAGACAGAGTAAGTTCTAAAAAAAGTGTGAGCATAATCAGAGATAAAGAAAAAACAATAGTTAATAAAATCCTCTACTAAAATCCTTCGCTCTTTTCAAACATCCAGTATCCTGTACAAGGAGCTCTGCAGCAACTCCCCTCTCTGAGAACATCATATGTCTGCTGTCTTTTTACAAGCTCTATTTTGTGCTGTATTTTACTTTACTACTCAGGAAGATTCAGAAGTACAAAAAAAAAAAAATTCAAAACCTGCACTTGTGAAAAAATCAAGGCACTTTTGTCTTCTGTTTCTGTAAGAATTAGAAATAGCCTAAAGACTTTGAATTACCTAGGTTTCTTAAAATCAATATTCTTAAAGTCAAAAAGCCAACTTCATGTTTTCTTCTAGCTCTTGGTGTGGAGGGCATTCCTGGGAGAAGGAAGGTTATGTGTCAGTATTGCAGCTGGTGCTGCTGGCAGTTGGGTATAAGTTTGAGCAGCTGTAATGTGTGCTGGGCTAAAAAACTTGCTTAGGTGTCTTTATAATAATAAAAAACCTAGAGAGGAAAAAAACAAAAATAAGAAAAAATTAAAAAGCTGTTAAGTTCATCTTAGCTCTTTTCTACAGACTTGTTATAAGAGCCAAGCAGCTGAAAGTACAATGCAGGAACATGAATGCCAGTATCTACATGGCTTTCAGCCTCCTTGTATGAGATGGGACATCCTCCATAAGTTCTCAAACTGTGTGTTCCAGGAGCAAAACAGTGCTTGTACTGTAATAAGACAATGGTTTTCTATGGCAGAGAAAGGGCTGTTCTCTTGAGAGACTTTATCATTCCTGCAAGTGTCTAACACTTCGGAAAAGAACTGGAAAACTGTTTCCTTGGGCAGTGGCAGTACTGAGGTCTGGTTCTCTGTGGTTTGGAGTCCTGTGGTAACATTCCTGTGTCACAGTTAATAAAAATATGACTGCAGATGGAAACTTGTCTCATGTTGGGACACTCAGCAATTCTCTAGCCTCTATAAATACCCTGAGGCTTAGTATGAATTGAGGTCACAGTGTGACTCAGTTCAGGCAAGGGATGGCCTTTCATCTCTACCTAGCTACCTGTTTCCAGCAATTTTGTGGAAAATTTGACATCCAGAATATTGAGACCTACTTCAAAGACCTTTACTCTCTCTTCAATGTTGCTGAAATTGGCCTAAGGGTTACTTAGTTGGATGAGAGAGGCAGATAAAAATACAGACATACTCACCACTGAGTTTGATCAAACTAGGCTGAAAGCAAACACCAGTCTTAGCTGGGTTTTCTTGCATGTGTGGGCCAATGTATATTTAGAATTTTGTGATCTCTTAAATTACAAAACCAAACTTTTCAAGAAAACTTAGAGTTATTCTGTTTTGAAAAGTGCTTGTACAAAGAGCTTCATGGAATACCTGTGTTTTTGTGCTCCACTGGTTATCAAAGCAATGTGAAAATATTAAACCCTTCAGCAATAATTAAGATTATGCTGCCTGAATAGATAAGTCCTGTAGAAAAACCTCAGAAGGTCAAGGTTGCCCTTGCACTCCTTCAAGATCGAATAATTAACAGTTCTTTCTGTAGACTGTGGTGTACATGGCTTGGCACACTTACATTCAGTCAGATAAAAATAAGACTAAATTTTAAATAGTCATCCAGCACTTGTATTTTCTCTTATTTTAAATTATTTCCTTCATTTAATGGATAGGAATATTTCTTCTTCTGAAGTGCTCTTCCCCTTCTCCTGAGCACTTTCAAATACTTTCTGCTGTATTGCAGATGGTGGGTAGTTTATACACTACAAGCTAAGATACTCTGATTTACAGGTCAGCCTGTTGACCCCAGATTGTGTTTGTTTATTTAGCATTGACAGGAATAATGGTGAAAACTCATTTTGTCAAAGATAGTTTCCAGTACTTGCTGGAACAAGTTCTGTGCTGTAAGAGGTTTTCCTGATATGTGGAGAGCATAATTGAATATCACAAAGCAAAAAGATAATGTGGTTAACATATTAGTTTAAAGATCATTTTAATATTTTTCTATCTACAAATGTTAAAGAAACCGTCATTTCTAAAGACTTGGATTTTAGCAATTAAAAAAGAAAACAATGTGTAGTAATCTCAAATGAGTTGATATTCTGAATCACTCCTATAAAATGCAATAAGAAAACTATTTTCAAGTGTCATTATATTCATAGACATTCTCAGTTTTACTGGATTATTTGTGAAGTTCTGTCAGGAGTTTTGTCCTGTTTAAAAAAAAAAAATCAATCAATCAAAACTAACCCTACCTTTACTCCTCTGATTGTTTATCTTTTAATTGTAGCTATTTTCAGCAATCAGAAATTGGGAAAAAAAATTTGCTTTCAGGCTAGATCTAGTACCAAGCAGAAGATTTATGTAACTTGTTTTGGAACTTGTTTTATACCTTGTGGTAAATGACTGGTCTAAAGAGCCTTTGAGTGACTTATGCATTCAGTTAAAATCCCAATGACCTACCTTGAGAAGACTGGTAGAGGAGAAGTTTGCCAAATCATTGTTCACTGTGGCAATTTGTATTGGGTATTTTGGCTATTGACGCTGCAAAAAATAATTAAGATTTAAAAGACATAAAAACTCCAAATAGGCAATTATCTCTAGTCCATTATAAAACCACAAAACCAAGCATGTCCTTGGTGAAAATCTAAAGGGAAAGGATGTTCTTGTTAGCTGATATCCAGTCAGAGTGGCTGAGGTAAGGCTCATTTTGCAGTCAGACAAAATCCTTACACCTTTTTGTACCTGTCTCTTTCACTATATTCTATGCCAGTTATGTTTGCAAAATCTTATCCAAAAGGTATGGCTTGCCTTTCAGGGAACAGCATATGTGATATTAGTGGGAATTGATTGATGCTCCCTGCTAATCTAATAGTTCCTGTTAACACAGGGTAAGGTAATAGGTTACTGAAAGAGAAATTGTGGCCAGCAACCTGTCTTGGTTTCATTATGGTGATGACAAACCCCAGACAACTTGAGGGATGCTTTTCCAGAGCTTCCCTGATTCATATTTGTTATTTCTGTTGCTACAGGTTCAGACATGATAAAGAAAAGCAGGATTTATGCTGGAAATATTCTTAAGGAGAAAACTTAAATAACACAGGATAAAATAAAGCACTTGAGAAGCTCCAGTTCAGGTCATACTGTTATTGAGGGCCTGGGAGCTATTAAAGTTGGGTTAAATTGCAACCAGAGACAAGTTAGTTTGTATAGTTGTGGGTGTCATTGGAGCTCATGAATCTCTCCATCAGCTTGGAGAATTACAGGCAACAGCAGCCAGCATCCTTTTTGAGATGCAGATTTATTCTTTCCAGTTCCAGTCTTGCTTTGAGGGATTTCTCACAGGTGGGATTCACAGCGTTGTATCCTGTATGTGCCCTGCTTTCCCACACTTCCTTAGTTTCTGGGTGTTCCATAGGTCCCTTCTGAAAAGGGAAATAGGAACTGGACTAAGATTATTGTGAGCCACAGAAGCACAGGGTTGGAATCACCCTTTATCCTTCTGTATTTGTGTAGCATTATCATTCTTACCGTGGTTGTCTGCATGCCACTCTGCATTTCTCTAAAGACCATAAGTGAGCTCATGTATCTGTGGCTCAGGTATAGCTGTCTGTAGGTGAAGTATTTTGTTCTGAAGAGAGGTTTTATCTGCTGTCAGATCAAATTATGTTGATTTCTGTGATCAGAAAACGCTCTGGGAGACAAATGGAATTTTTCTTCCATGCGAAGACTGTATTGTAGTTAAGAGTGTCAGGTGCTTCTACACAGTGCTATGCAAGTTAGCCCGGGTTTTTCTTAAACTGTAAAGAGAATAGCTTTGTAGAAAGCCTTGAAAGGTGTCAACTTTCTAATAGTCATTGTGCATTGGAACTGGAGATGTGGAAATCCACCAGTTCTAGGCTTCCTTGCTTCTGCTCCCAGCAGCACATCCTTGTTTTGAGGTGATCGGCTTTTATTAATCCTTGGACAAAAAATAGGTGTCATACTCACACAGATTCACTTGGGTTTACTTTTGGAAATTTTGAAATTTTGGAAATGAACATTTTGGAAAATTCCACTTGCAGAGCCCAGTCCTCCCTTCTGATAAGACAGTGACTATTTAGGAAAAGGATGGTTATGGTGTATGCTCTGATGTCTCAACCGAATATACATGACTTATGTATGAAATTTGGTGAGGACAAAACAGGGAATAGAATTAGGATTCAAACGTTTCCATGTAGTTTAATGTTATGCAAATTCATTCAATATTCATCATTATCCACAGAATATCTCCAAAGAATTTTAAAGCAATGTCATGGCAAATCTATTCAGCTTTTAGGAAAAGACCATGCTCACAGCTGAGCTAATTTATATTAATACCTGGAAAAACAGAAGTTATTTCACAAGATCTTTAGGCATTATGTATACAATTAGTTAAAGAGTACATACTTTATTACCTTATCTCATTTGCTAAAGGTTTGTTCTCATCTATTTGCAAATATTACAGGCTTACAAAGCTTCAAGTTCTATTTCCAAAATAGCACATTGCTAAACTGTGCCCCTACAAAAGATTAATTATTTGAAGGGGATTTTATCATAGAAAACAAGAAAACTTCAATACTGATAGGTTGGGGATTTTTGCTCCTTAAATTTGCATATGTAAATTTCCCTAGGTAACAAAAATTTATTCCAGATTTAAATTCTCAGTGCTAATGCTAACAATAGATACATTCACTACAGTGTGATTGCACTAGATAGGCTTAACAACTAAAAAAACCACTTGGGTCTATTACGCAATTTCATAAATACAAATTACTTGTGATAGAATTTGTCAATGAATTATAGAGTAGATATAACTCCAGTACGGGGACTGTATTGCTTTTCTTGCCTTTGTACATTCCAAATGTCACCATGCTGCGAATCAGAACCTCTGGGTATTTATTTGCTTAAATAAGCTGCATTTATAGAACTGCTCAAATGTTTTGAGTGTTTTGAGTTTACCTGGACAGGTTTTGGTAGTGGTGGGGCTACAGGGGTGGTTCCTGTCAGAAGGTGCCAGAAGATTCCTCCACGTCCAGCAGAGCCAATCCCTGATGGCTCTGAGACAGACGTGCCACTGCCCAGGGCTGGGCCAGATAGAGATGGTGGTAATGCCTCTGTGATAACACGGAGGAAGAAAGAAAAGTTATTGCCCACAAGTGATTGTGACCTGGGAGGAGAGGACAGAGTGAGAACATGTGAGAGGAACAACAGATGCCAAGGCCAGAGCAGAAGGAGGGGCAGGGGATGCTCCAGGCACTGGAGCTGGGATTCCCCTGCAGCCTCTGGTGCAGCCCATGGTGAGGCAGCTGTGCCCCTGCAGCCCATGGGGATCCATGGGGGATGCAGAGATCCACCCACAGCCCATGGGATCCATGGGGGATGCAGAGATCCACCCACAGCCCGTGGGGATCCATGGGGATGCAGAGATCCACCCCAGCCTGTGGAGCAGACCCAGGCCAGAGCAGGTGGATGCCTGGAGGAGGCTCTGACCCTGTGGGAGACCCAGGCTGGAACAGAGTCCTGGCAGGGACCTGCAGGACCTACGGAGAGGAACCCACACTGGAGCAGGTTTCCTGGTAGGACCTGTCACCCAAGCTGGAGCAGGCTGTGCCTGAAGGATTGCACCCCATGGAAGAGTGACCCCTGCAGCAGCAGCCTGGGGAGAGCTGCTGCCCATGGGATGGAATCACGTTGGAGAAGTTCATGGAGAACTGTCTCCCAATGAATGGGAGCAGGGGAAGGACTCCTCTCCCTGAGCAGCAGCAGAAACCTGTGATGGACTGACCATAACTCCCATTCCAGTCTCCCTGTGCTGCTGGGGGTAGGAGGTAGAGCTGGGAAGGAGGGAGGGTGGACGGAAGGTGTTTTTAAGGTCTGTTTTTGCTTCTCACTATCTTGCTCTATTTTGTTAGTAATAAATTCAATTATCTCTAATTTAGGTCTGTTTTCCCCATGACTTTATTTGGTGAGTGATCTCTCTCTGTCTTTATCTCAGCCCATTAACCCTTTGTTACATTTTCTCTGTCCTGTCCAGTTGCAGAGGGGAGTGACAGAGAGGCTTTGTGGGTGCCTGGCATTCAGCTGGGATCAACCCACTACAACAATTTCCCAATATCCTTAAATGCCAAATGTTGGACATTATTTTCATTCAAACGTCCATGAGATGAGATGCTGGACTTAATTTCATCCTCTAGGAAATGGTATAGCAGAGTAATCCTTAGGAAGTGGCTACAAACTAATGAAGTACTGATCAAGGAGAAACTGCATACAGAAAATGAACTCTGCAATAATAAATACTAGGGAATGGGGTTTTTTTTTAAAGGTAGCTTAATCTTTATTTTTCTTGATAAAATAAGTTGTTGACCTCTGGCTAGACGGTTTACAAATTATAGTAGCAACAAATAGTTTGCTATTTGATGTAGGTGACTATCGATTTTATTTAGTTGTTGTAGAAAGAACATCTGGTGAAGATACATTTACTGACAATAAATGATGCTCGTATCAAACCTTATCGGAAGTGATTGCATTCGAGCAATTAAATTAGATTTCCCTGAAGCAGGATAATTGAACTACTATGCAGTGTTTTGCCAAGATTTATGCTCTTCTGTAAATCTGCTTGTGTCAGCTCTTGTGTAGGCATTCAGATGATTCTGAAAGATTTGGGAATCTCCAAAGATATAAGTTCATGTATATTTGTAGCTTAACCCAGAGAGATAGGCAGGTGATACCTGGAAATTTCTTATAATAATTGTTTAATTTGAGAGTGGGGTTTAGTCTGTTGGGTTTTTTTTGGTTTTTTTAACCTTAGATTGTTGCAGGCACTGAAGCACACATATTTTACACTTCTCTGAATTGAAACATTTTTATATAGAGATCCTGGATATTTAGTTCAGCATTATGGTTTCTGGGTACTAAGGTCCTCTTGTGGATGTAGAACCATTTTTTTTCCAGCTGCCTCCTCTAAAGATTTTGTATCTGTCAATAAGAACAGTATTGCTTCCCTATCCTAGACATCCTCACCAAGAGAAGGGGTGAACTGTTAAATGTATTTGACAGGTTTTTAAATGTCTCAGTGAGGACTACAAAAGCAAGAATCTTTGTAGAAAGCAGGGCTGCTTTTCTGTCTGTTTGTGGGGCAGGAAAATGGGGTACTTGAGCTTCATGTTTTAACACAGAATCTTCAGCTTGTCTGAGACGGTAATTTGTGCTTCAGATTTCTGTTTTATACTCCAAAATATTAAATGAAATGTGTCATATCTAAGAGCCAGTTTTTGTATTTGAGATGCCTAAAGAAGAATCTTTATATTTGGTCAAAATACAAGGTACTTTGCAGCATTGCCCTGTGCAGGGACACTGTTCCTTCTGGTTAATTGTGGCAAACATCTCATGGCTGGGACAGCCTGTGTGACGTGATACATGCAGTCATCAAGCCAGCATCACCAAGGAGCTCCTTTGCAGGTTCTGGGTTTGACCCCAGCCACACACAGAGTATCTGAGTGCAACAGAAAAGTATATTAAATTTGCTTCACTAAGTTAACCTTAAGAAGAATATTAGAAGAGTTAAGAATGAAATAGTGCATACAAAGGTGAAAAGTTCAGAGAACAATCCCTTCTTGAGAAACAGCTTCTAAATAGCAGGCAGAGAAGGAAGCACATAAATTACCTATGCACCAAACTACCTGAAAATCATTTGGATACTCACTGAAGCAAAGTATTGTATCCAATGGTTCACTGCTAGGGCAGATCCATCTGCTTTCATTTCTCTTTATTTCTATCCACTGTAAGAAAATCAACATAATTCTGCTACAGTCCATAAAATCAGAACTATCAAAATTCTTTCTGGCTTGAACAGAGGTCTGAACACCTTTTTATTAGAAAATGCTTTATTTTTCATAGAATCATTGATAGTTTATGTTGGAAAGGACCTTAAAGACCATCTAGTTTCCAATTCACCTGCCATGGGCAGGGACACCTTCCACAAGCCCAATCCAACCTGGACTTGGGCACTTGCAGGGATGGGGCATCCACAGCTTCCCTGGACAGGTTGTTACAATGTCTCACCACTCTCACAGTAAAGAATTTCTTTCTAATATCTAATCTAAACTGATTCTCTTTTACTTTAAAGCCATTCTGTCTTGCCCTGTCATTCCATGCCCTTGTAAGAAGTCCCACTCCAACTCTCTTTTAGGTTTGCTTCAGGCACTGGAAGTTGCTTGTAGGTCTCCTCAGAGTCTTCTTTTCTCCAGCCTGAACAACACCAGCTCCCTCAGCCTTCAGAGGAGAGCTGCTCCAGCCCTCTGATCATCTCTGTGGTCTCCTCTACGCCTGGTCCGACAGGTCCGTGTCTTTCTTATGTTGGGACCCCAGAGCTGGATGCAGTGCTCCAGGTAGGGACTCAAGAGCAGAGCAGAGGCTGAGAATCCCCTCCCTTGCCCTGCTGTCCCCTGCTTTGGGTGCAGCCCAGGGTAAATCTGGATTTCTGGGCTGTGAGTGGACATTGCTGGGTCATGCTGAGCTTCTCATCCACCAGAGCACCCCCAAGTCCTTCTCCTAAGGGCTGCTCTCAATGACATTTTTCTGTGAATACTTCACAGGTAAGGAAGGTAGAAATGAGTAGCTCACACTTCGGTTACAAGATCAATCATTGATTTATCTGTCTCAAACCAAAGGGTCATCAGATGCCAGGTTGCAAAGATGGTGAATTCAATTAACTTAACTGTGAGTTTATGGGATATCTGCTATCAGAGCTGGAACTGTAAGGTTTTTAATTCTACCAGAGGCTTTAGCCTAAATGCAGATTTGAAAACTGCTGTCCTTGTACAGCAAATACATATCTGAGTTTTCCAGTGGTGACATGCAGACACAAAACAGAAACGGGAAATGTTTAACAGAAATGGGAAATGTTTTGGGTTTAGAGAGAAGGGTATCAGCAGGTGAGAAAAGCAAAAAAAGACAGATCAATGTATAGAAACAGGCTACAATATATAGAGAAAATCACTGGCTCATTAGACTTTTTCTCACACTATTGAATCAGTGTGTAATGCATGATAAAACTAGTATCCTGTTTACTTTTGTTAATTGCTGATCATATTAGCCTTTTTGCAAGAACAAAGTGATATATAATGGATTTATGGGAATTATCCTGGGAATAGAGCTAAAATAGATTAAGAAGGAGCATCCTTAAAATTTTAAAAGAAAAACAAATGATAAAAAATCACACCAAAATAGCTAAATTGCTGAGCTCCCACTGCAAGGTGAGAACAGGAATTTATGTTTGGATCTGTTGTATCTTGCTAAGAGTTTCAAGTTCCAGGTTGGTGTGTTCTCTTTTCATTACCATGTATTCCATGTGTTATTGCAACCTTTGTCATCAGCTGTCTTTGGCATAGTCTTTGAGCCATAAAGATATTTTAAAGTAACCTAAATAATTGAAAATTATTTTTAAAAAATTGTATTCTCTATTAATCAAAAAAGGAAGTTTTACACAGAAGTGCCCCTTTGGCTTAATTCTGTTCCTTTGAATGGCAAATAGGAGCTGTACCTCTGCTCTCAGCAGGACCAGGGAGAAAATGTCTCACAGTAAGTTTTTTAGACGTGTAGATAGGTGCTGTGCTTTGGCAGATTGCTAAATCCAGCCTTCATGATTTATCCATGGCAATTTTATTCATGGGATTTAAGCTTCAAGCTGCAATAGACACAGCACATGAATCTGAAAATCCCTATCTGCATTGTTTGATGCCTAGATGCCTTTGAAAATATATTCTCTTAAGGCAAAGTGGAAAAAAATCCTGACTACAAGCAGAACAAAGCCTGTTTTGATATGACCTACACAACCTTTTTAATGTGATAGTGTCATGGTGCTACATTTGAATGTTCCCGTATTTTTTTGGTTAGAATTGAGACACAAACACCTTAAATTCAGGATAGTTCCAGGAACCTACTTTTTTAGAATTCATGAAACTTCTGGTTTTGATAAACAATGAATTTTAAGTTCCTGCACTTAAAAGTATTTTGGGGTTTTTTTCTGGAGTAAATATTGTCAAGGTAAGGTAGTTGTTTGGAGGTTAGAGATTTGGAAGAAAGGGGACAATACTTATTGGGCAGGGAGCATTTTGTACAGTTGACAGCTGTCTGAACCACTGAGCCACTGATAATGTTACAGGTGATCTCTGCTGGGAGGGATTACTGAGCATCACATAGCTAAGACGACTGGATTCTCATCACAAATGTAATTTGTCTCACAGCTATTGCCACGTTGCATGTGGCACTGGAGTAGAGAACATTAGGCTTGTCTCTAATTCACTGAGAGTCACAATAGATAAATTGGAGGTCAAAAAGGCCTTTTGGGAGAGCTCTTGCTGAAAAGGGTTATATAAATGTAAAGTAGTATTATTATTATTTATGAGCAGTTTGAGTCAAATGTCATGTTGGATGCATTTCATCAATCTGAGATTAGACTTGGGCCTGTAGCTCAGCAACAGCACGGTGATACAAACAGATAAGGGGATGTTTTACCAGGCTAAACAGAATCTCAAACAAAATAGCAAGTACTTCTCTACAACAGCCCTCCCATTTAGTGATATTTCTGAAGTCTGGCATTTGGAACA
The DNA here is from genome assembly GCF_009819885.2 of Catharus ustulatus. Lineage (NCBI taxonomy): Eukaryota > Metazoa > Chordata > Aves > Passeriformes > Turdidae > Catharus > Catharus ustulatus. The sequence continues at coordinate 18,448,798 of NC_046222.1, read as the reverse complement.
GCAGATGGGATGGCACAAAGCTTTTCCACCAGGGCAAGAAATGACATGCAGTCTCCAACCCATTGCAGAAGTGTTTAATTTAGATCCCATTAAGATTTTTGCTGCACAATAGAACTGTGGAAATAGATATCAATATTTTATTAAATGCATGGATTACAGCTGTATAGAAATGTTAGTAACACTGACAAACTCATTGCCAACATATGTAGAATATTCTGTCCTTTCAAAAACCTTTATTATGCAGTGAGCTTTTCTCTCACAGGAAAAGGGAAAAGTCCACTCACCTTCTTCTATCTGCTCACTAGGATTTTGTGTGTGAGTGTAAATATCCTAGGGGAAAAAAAAGAAATTGAACTTTCTCCCACTAAGACTAGGGAGACATACCTCTAGCCCACAGACAGATAGATAGATATGTAAATACACTTGATTTCTGAAATAAAAATTTAATACCATTATCTTTTTGCATTTTCTCTCCACTGGCTTTAATTAAGTTTACTCCAAAAAGCTTATGAGGTAACCTTGTTACATGAAAGAGAAAGATTACACACTATGGGGTGGTTCCTGCTAGCTTGACCATCATTTATAAAGCCAGGATTTAATATCCCTTTAAGCTTTTCTGTTTGCAGACTCATTTTATTTAAACTGCATTTATATAAACGGCTCAGCAGATTAGAGAAGCTGCGCTATAGCCTTAATTTCAGTGTCACTTTCCAGCTGTTTTGGTCAAGCTTCATGCCTGGATTTAATGTATTTGTGCACTAAAATGAAAATACATCTCAATGATAAATCCTCTCCAAAGCAGAATGAAATAGCAGTAAATAACATCTGCTGAAACCAAATGAAAATAAAAACCAAAAGCCCACAGGAAGACCAGATACAGTAGGGAACTTGAAAGCAAACCAAATGTGAATCTCAGGCTTAAAAAGAGTGATTAAAAACCTTAAAATTATCCTTAGATAGGGAATGGGGAATTTGACCTAGCACTTGTGCAGGTTTGTCAGTTCCATGTGCACAGGGGATCAGTTATTAAAAGATGACTATTGCATTGTTGGGACTGATCCAGGCCTCCTTAAATTCATCTCAAGGCTATGTCAGTTCATTACAGATATTCATGACAGTCACTGATTATCCCAGAAATAAATTCGTGCAATGATATATTCTTGAAATTGAGTCAATGGGAAGAGTAAAGAGATCTCCTTTTCAGCCAACTCTTAAAAGAACAAGTCCAGGTATCCCAGCTGTTCCAGCCTCGTCATATTTACAGGTCCAGAGCTAAGCACTTGGATATCTGCTCTCTCTCATGTTTATTTGTTTTATTTCCCAGAGGGTCTGATACCCTTCCATCCAAGATTAAAGACAAGCACAGTCTGAAATCAGCTATAAAATCAGATGTAAATCTTTTTATGCAGCCAGTCATTGTCATCTGTGTTTGAAAAATCTTGAGTTAGCTCGGTGTGTTTCAGACACGAGTTCTGTATAGGCTTGGATCTATGCTCTTCTTCGTCTAATACTTCCTTTTTTTCACAGATAAATGCCAGACATTGCAGCTGTGCCAGTCCCAGTGGACTGTAGTGTATTTGCAATGGGGAAAAAAATGACAGGGAAGGACTTGGCCCTCCCAAGACTCACTTTGATTTTTCTCTCTTATGTAAGAATGTAGATGGGAGGTAGAGGAATGCAATAACTTCCAAAAATATCCACTTGCATTTAAATAGAATTTTACTCTGGCTTTACCTTCAAATTATGAATATATGATTTATCACATTTTCCCTGGGCAAATGAAAGAGACTCTTAAAGCCTGACTTTTCCTGATGTACAATGAACTCTAACATTACTTCCACATTTAAAGTACCGTAAAAGTCACTTCCTTCACTTTTACAGGACTATTTGAGTTTATAGGTATATTCCATAATTCTTGTTTCATTGTGATTTATATGAAGAGGTAGAAGGGCAGAGTAGGTTTGATGGACAGATTCTATGGCATGTTCCATGGGCTTGCATTAACTTGCAGTAGGGGTTTTGCCAGTGCAAACTCAAATCTGATGTAGTTTGTGGATGGGCAAACAGAGACAAGTAATACCTAAGTCAGGCAAGGAGCTAATGCTTACAGCTCAGAAAAAGAATGTGTGCTTTAATGCAGTTTTGGGAAATTACAGAAATGTGAAACAAGTTATGTTACATAAAGTCTGGAGAATATCCACTTCAAAGATGATGCTTCCTTAAAGCAAATAAGGCTTAATCCATAATGAAGGTAGTACATGGTGACTTTGAACATGTTGCAGAAATTTAGTGAACAGTAGTTTCGATTAAACCATGGAAAAATGTATTCCCTAAAATAAATGATTTTCTGTGGAGTTTTGTTGTTTGATTTTTGATTAACCTTTTTATTTTTTTAATAAATAAAATTGTTCCTTCCTTGTTTACACATAGTTACAGGTGGGAGAGAAGAAAAAAAAGAATCAAAAATGCCTGCACTGACCTACCATGTCTGCTAAATCCCAATTTAGTACATGGAAAAAAACCTCAATTGTACTTTACTTTATAATTTCGAGTGTTTTGTTTCAGCAGTTCTATAAGTTGCAAGCAAAGTCATTTCTACCACATCCCCAGGAGACTATTCCACAGTTTAACATACCTCTCTCTAGGATGCTAGATTTTTTTTTCACAATGGTATTTTAATTGATCTTTTATAATAGCAGGTACTATCTCAACTAAACTGAAAAGAATGGCAGAAGTCCCTAAGCAAAAACAAAGCAAGTCCTTGACTGGAGATGTGTCATGCAGACTATAGAGTATGCAGAGGAGAGACAGGAGGAAAGTAATAATCCCTTCATAAATGTCATTCCTAGAGAGGAAAGAAATAGCATGAGATGAATTTGATGCTATTTCCTTTGATATGCTGTTCCTGGTTTCCCTGGGTGCAGTATAAGCTGTCTCCAGGAGTCTTGTGTGGCTCCCACTGGCACAGGAAAGGTATTTGTGGCAAACACCTGCAGCCCTCCTGTGCCTGTTCCGGGAGCTTCAAGGTGCAGCCAGCACAGCAAGCTTGCAGCTTGCTCTGACACGAGGAGCTGGGCCAGCATGGAGCCCATCAGACAGAAATGTTTGTGGCTCATATGTCAAACCCCTTAGAAATGAGTGTGATTGACCTGGGATTAATTCTTCTCTATCTTTCCCCTTGCTTTGCTTTCTCCCCAAAGAACAATTCACATATGAACCACATAAAGGTGACAAACTGCTGTTCTGGGGTGCAGTCACTGCTGGAGAGGAAAAGGTAAAATGAAGTGCACAGTTAACAGGAAAAAATTTCTTCTGAGATCAGTAACTCTTCTTCTTTAATAGTCTGTCAGCCCCAACGAGTATAAGCATCATGAGCAAGGAGCCTTTTAAAGGGATTATAAAATTGTTACTCCACAAAGAAATTACTCAAACACATAATTTCAGCAGTCACTCACAGAAACTATAGAAAATGTCCAAAGCCTCAGGACAAACACAATCCCCAAATCCCAATTGCAATGAAAATGCCTGTATGCCAGTGGTGAAAACTCTTTCCGGATGACCAAGAACAGAAATTATTTTAGTGAGGGCTAAACAGATAGAGCAGCTGAAGAATACTAAAAGTGAATTCCCATTAATATTTATGGATGACATAAATTAACTTATGGGAATCATATTTTCTAATTTTACTGAGAAAACAGTCATGAACCTTGCATTTCTGAAGTTTTGACTTTGCCTAGAATTGCCAGAGAAGGAAAGTTGCAATTAAAATTACATTCTTGATACCACTTTCTGTTCAATAGCAAGTAGAAGACAAACCCAAAGGCTGTCAGTCTTCCAAACTTCTCTAAATGCATTGAATAATAATGACATTACACAATGGTATCATTGCATCATATAAATTGTATTATATAATCCCCTGGAGTCTTCTTGATCTGGTGCACTCCCGACTGAGCCTTTCTGTAATCTGAATGGTGAATCTGAAGACTGATCAAACCAAGCTGGGATCAGAAAGTAGAATTCCAAAGAAGTGCAGATTCTAAGCAGCACTCCTCCCATGCATTTAACTTGACCTGGTTTTAATTGAAAGTGTAAAATATTTTTCATGCCTTTTCTTTAAAGAAAATATTTTTGTTGTGACTGCAACCTTTCCAAGTCTGACAGGTTCCATTTGCAGATCTCACACCTTGCTGTGGCAGGAAGGGCAGCTCTGATTGTCCCTGCCCTCCTCTGGCCCTTGCTTCACCTTGCACAGTGCATGTGTTCATGCCTTGCACAGGGACAGGCAGAAACAGGAATGTGTAAAGGACAAAGAGGGAGAAAGTGTAAATAAAGATCTTAAAGGAATGTATGCATACTAACCTTACCTGGATCCTAGGGATTATACCAGCATGGAAACAAACCAATGTATTGCACATTTCTTAAGGGAGGAAATTGCTCTTCATATGTTTGAGTGCTCTGATATGTCTGTGGATTGAAGGGAAAACCTGGGAGGTGACCAGCTGCCAGTGGAGTCTGTGCCTCTTACTGTCTAACTTCTGCCTCTGTGGAAAGCAGAGCAGATCAGCCCTGAGTGACACATGAGCTTGCATATATCCATCTGTATTCATCTGACTTCCCTGTAACCCCTGGAGGGGTTCCAGACAGACATGGAGCCATATATGTCTCTCTTACTGAAGAGACACAGCGCAAATCTTGTGTGCTGCTCCCTGGTCCTTCTAAGATTTAATCAGGAGATACCTGTTCAGTAAAAATCCATCCATACTGGTCTATAACCTGCCAAGGTTGTTGAAACTCCCAGTGGACTGGTTATCAGGACTCTAAATGCCTGGAAATGATGCAAAATTTGGCTTTCTTCTCAGCTTCTGACAAAGCCAGTGGCACAGCACAACTTCTTATTATATAGGAGAGATGGGAGGCATCTTTCCAGCTGTGTAATGGAGCATGATGGAGGGATCTTGAGCTCAGCCTGAGCAAGCTGAGTATCTGTATGCAAAATGAAGCAGGGCAGAGATTGCTGCTTGGATGCAGGAGCATCACAGCTGGGTTAGCACGGCAAAGTGCCAAGAAGATTAGCCCAACTCCTCAACAGAGATTGCTGTATTTTCCAGTTACAGGAGTTAATTTTCTCAGTATGAATTTTGGGACAGCTTGCCTTATCCACTGGACTCATTAGAAACTCTCCTTGATCAATGATCAGAGGACAGTATGTTTTTATTTCTTCTAAAATTCATTAAATGGTTCTATTTTATTTGAACATTCTCTCAGCTAAGCAGGAAAGTCCATATAGGCAATTCTTCAGGAATCCTAACCTCTACCATGGCTTATGTAATGTGAACCGGCTCCATGTATAATTGTTCTACCTATCAGGAACTAATAATTCTTTTTACATCTTGATCAAAAAAAGTAAATACAACTAACAGCTGTTGGACTTCATGACAGTGATGCTAAGCATAATATCTAACTGTCCTGACAAGCTCTTTTATATAAGTCCAGGCTTCTGGAATTTCTCACAGAAAGCTAACATTAAACATGATAGCACTAAGTCCTTCCAACGTAATTAAAAGTTTTGCATTTCTGACTTGTATCCAAATATTATTAATTTTTTCAATTATTTTTTTAATTGAAATCTTCCTGAATTGCTTTATTGACATATTCAAAGCAGGAAGTTGGGAAGTTCTACTGGCTTCAGCTCCCACTGGCAAGTAAGATGTGCAGATGGCCATAACAGCTAAAGAAGAACGATAAGGAACAGGGAACCTCCTTTTTGCACATTATAGGTACATCTGGCTTGGGCCAAAGGAGAGATTGGTATCTTAGTGATTTGTATTTATAGCATATGTCTGCATTAAGGAAATAAGCATTTGTGCCTTTTAAACACCAGTTTGTACTGATTTTTTCCCCACAGTATCCACAATCCAGTTTTTTTTCCTGATTTTCCCAGGAACACATGTTCTCTAATTCCTTATCTTGAGAACGGAAGGATTTTGAATCGCCTATTCTGATTTTGCCTTACTGAAAAAATTAGTTTGCTGAAGAAAAAAAAAAAAAAGAGAAAGAATCACAAGATAAAAACAAGAATTACACAGAAAAGCAGTCTTGCTAAAAAGTAACATAGGGTGGGTTGGGAAATGTGTAATAGCTTCATGGATTGTTGCTCTTACTGCAGAACAACTTTTTCTATAGCAGAGCTTAAAAAGCCATCTGCCTTGCCAGGGTCTCATCAAGGATTAATTGCTAAATTATGAAGACAATCTTCCTCAAACCAAACTGTTACCACGTGTAACAGGTTAAAGGGCTCCAGAGCCCCAAGTTTCCAGCAAAAGTTGGCTGCCAAACAATTCATTGATCTTTTCCCTCTGTAATCCTATCACACATGCAGTACCCTTTCTGATTGCCTTCTCCAATGCTTGCATTTTATGAATGTCTGCCTTCTTTTTGTCTTCTCCATGGCTACTTTGAAGAAATACAAGACCTTGAAATAGGTTTGTTAATTTTACTTGGGCAAAGTATCCTTCTTAACCTCCTGTCCTTATCTACTGATTAGGGTTGTTGGGAATGATGAAACACTGGCAGCAGTCTGCCTCTGAGCTGGCTGTGCTTCAGGTCTGAGAGAAGTTGCACTCTAATACCTCTCTGAAAGTGAAAATCTCTGGGTAAAGAGGAAAAAAAAAGGGAAGCTATTCCTGTTTAGCCTCCCTTCCTGCCACCTCTTTTGCCATGTGAGAGGATGTGTTTTTGGATGATGGGATGCACACAGGGGAGAACGGGAACAAGGAGAGGTGGATCTGACATGTACTCATAACTCCAGACAATAATCAAAATAAGAAATCGTTGTGAGTGCATATAGTGATAAATCCTTAATACAAAAACTGATACAAACAGCCGAGGAAAGAATAAGACAAGAAAAAGAGATGTAAATATAAAGGGTGTTGGTTGTTTTCCTAATTGCATTTATCTGTTGTTAGAAGAACAGTTTAATACCACAGGAGATGCCCCACTCAGCCAGACCTGTGTCTCATCCTTCCCCTGACTCTGCCTCCAGCAGTGGCAATACAGAGGTAATTTTGGGGAAGGTCAGGGGAACAGGCACTCTATGCAGCCACTCCCCAACCTCGGTATTGCTCCAGACTTTAGGAGTGTTCTGTGAGTTAGAGGGTGCATCCTTGCCCAGACCCTTTTCTCCATCTGTTTCTGGATTTCTGGTCTATTGTTTGTCTAAGCTTTCTCTGAAGCTGCTCCCTATTTCACAGTAAGCATCATCTGCCACACAAAGTAGTATTTTCACTTGTTTTAAGCCAGCCTCTGTATTGCCTTAGTATTCCCTATTCCTAGTATTGCAGGATCCACTACCTGAATTATTTAATAAACTTTAATCTTATTCCCCCTGTTGTCATTTTTAATTTTTAATTCAGATTGAAGAGTTTCTGTCATTTCAGTCTTCCCTTATAAAGCAGATTCTCTGACTCCTCCATTGTTTCAGCTGCCTTTCTTTGTACCTGAAAGAGCATACTATCATCCAGAATCCAAAATATTTTGTGGTTAGTTTTGGTTTTTGAACAAGCAAAAGAATATATTCAGACTTTTGATGTCTCTTCAGATATATTCTGACACATTATCAGACTACTTCTTTTGCTGAATCTTGGCTCTGTTTAAAAGCTAAAGAAAAACTACTGGGTATCATCACGTGTTTTCCAAGTCTGTTTTCCAGTATTAAACCATTGAACAGCACCTGACTATAGTAGTTCACATATATTAGAAACATGTGTCTACTTATTCCTTTTTACAAATGTCACTAAAACTTTGTGATCTGTGTTATTTGTACTTCTCTTATACATCAAAGCATTTAAGAATTGTCATACCTACAGATACACATGGAAACTCTTATTTCTACTCATTCTTATCACTTATAGATAAGGTCCTGAATGCATTTGACTTGCCTGCCATGACTAATATACTTTAAAGTAAAAGTAAGGCCTGATAGCTCACTTAAAAGCGCTTCTTTGGTGTTCTCTCTGGCTCTTTTGAGCATGCCTGTATCCACTATTTGGTGTTTTTCTACTCCTTCACATGGTTGTTAATTTTTTTCTGCAATAGAAATTTCAGCAGCCAGTATGGATATAGACTCTTCCATCCATCCTATTTACAATTCCCATACATCTTTGTATACTTGTTTCCTGTGCAGATGGAGATATACTGACCTGTAAGTCATGGGGATCTATTTGCATTCTTTCTTCAATCACTTAGAGCAAAGCTGGGTTATTTTTTTAAATTTTTTTTTTCTTTCCACAGACTTTTATACTGCACATCAGATTTTTGACATCTATCTGTGTTTGTCTGTTGTTTGTTCCAATCTTAAAATATAATCTGTATTAATTCTAGCATCATTTTTGCCATCAAAAATTTATTCTATCTTGTTTTGAAATATTTCAGACACAAGGTGTGAACCAAAATGTGCTTTGAGTAAACAGTGTCTTAGTGATGGCTGCTCAAAGTCTGCAGACATCAATTATTTTTTGTGGAAAAATAACCTGCTATTTCCCCTCACCTGAGTGCAATGTATCCAGAAGGGGTTCCTTTTCAACTATCCAGTTTCATTACTTGGGACTTGAGCAGTCCCTATGCAGTGTGTCTGTAACACTTATGTGAGTCTTGATGTGACAGAGACAATATTTTTTAAGTGTTTTTCAGGAGAACCCTTCCCTGCCCCCCCCCCCAGCTTTTTTGCTGGCAGAGACCTTCTGCAACATGGTGCAAGGAAAAGATGTACAAACAAAATACAGACTCATTAAAATGCCTTGTGGATAATCCGGCCTGTCTGATGCAGTGTGACATACTGACCCACATAACAACAGACAATCCACCTCCTCCCTGCACAGGCACACCCCTAAAACTGCCTGGATATGGAGAAGGGTATGTAGGAGGGCTGAGGTTAAAAAGAAAAAAAAATCCTGAATAAAATGTAGAAAGCTTCCATTTCTTTCCCTTTCCCAAATATTCCTCAGGCAAAAGTAATACTTTCGGTTTTTTTCTTTTGGTAATTCTCTACCTGGCTGCTTTGTATCTCATAAACCTGGTCCCTGACTGCTTTTATAGAAGCACTCAGAAAAATGTGGCCATTCTTGGTGTTGTAGATAATTGTTAAGCATTTTCTCCTTTGCAGAGATAGTGTTATCAGCACAGGTAGTATTCTCAGGTGTTCTTCCAGCCTTTGGAAAACAGTTTTACTATAATCTGCAGGCAATTTTCCCTCTAATGCCGTAGGCATGTGCTGCTCCTTTTGTGGCTGTTTACCAATTCTCTAACAGATTAATAGGAGAATAGTTCACTCGGTGACAATCTGAAACTTTAAAACACTCTCAAATGCCTCATTATGGACCAAATAAAATAGTTTGTTGTCGGTGAATGATTAGTCCCTCTCATATCTTCCTTGCTCTATTGCTTTCAAAACGCTTATCTCAGGGTGCATTTATTTGCTTGTGCTGGCCTGTTTACAGCTCCTGTATCCCTTTGGTGGGAGTTTACTATATTTTCCTCATTTGCAGTAATCAGTGAATTTCCATGATCTATAATCATAATAAGTCAGTTGAGGCATGTTCCTCAGGAAACTAATTTCAATTTCTATGTCATCTCCACTTCTGTCATTTTATGTAAGATGAAGCAAAAGAAATCATAATGCTGGACAAAGAAGTGCTTGGAAGAACAGGGCTAAAGGGAGAAGGATCTTTTGCATCACTTTTCTGAAGAAAAAGGCTTCTCAGCAGTGCATCTTCATAGTGGTTTACTTGGTTTTCAACATCCAGAGAAAAAAGGGACGGGAGAAGGTGATGTGGGAATGGGTGACAGCTGAGGTGCAGCTAGGAGTTCACACTCCTTCAGATCCCCTGCCTCTGTCAGGGGACTTGCATAGAATTGCCACCTGAATCATGGAGAGGAATTTCCTGATTGGTGGATTGGTGGTTTGGTTTGGTTTGGTTTGGTTTGGGTTGGGTTGGGTTGGGTTGGATTGGTTTGGTTTGGTTTGGTTTGGGTTGGTTTGGTTTGGTTTGGTTTGGTTTGGTTTGGTTTGGTTTGGTTTGGGTTGGGTTGGGTTGGGTTGGTTTGGTTTGGTTTGGTTTGGTTTGGTTTGGTTTGGGTTGGGTTGGGTTGGGTTGGGTTGTTTTGGGTTGGGTTGGTTTGGTTTGGGTTGGGTTGGTTTGGGTTGGTTTGGTTTGGTTTGGTTTGGTTTGGTTTGGTTTGGTTTGGTTTGGTTTGGGTTGGGTTTTTACGCCCTCAGACACAAGGTCTAAAGAGAAAATCCAACATCTTTCCACTGTGGGGAAGAAGGCTCTGGCTAGCTGAAACCCAACAGAAAGAAAAGGTAGGATGGGAAGTACCTGCAATAACAACTGTGTTTTATTTTGGCCAGGGTACCAATATTAAGTCATTTGCACTCCAGAAGCTTTGAGGTGCTCTCTGGTAAGAGGACAGACACAGGCACTATTCTTGGTGCTCCTCCTCCAGTATCAAGAGCTGATCTCTGGCACTGCAGGCTGCTGCTGAAGGAAAAGCAAAGTGCTGCATCTAACCCTGAGGCAGTTTCCCAGCAGTTTTCAGTTCAAGTATTGATCAGTTCTGGTCCTATAACGGAGCATTCCCTTAGGTAGCATGGATATAATTTTTTTAGCTATTTCTGAAAGAAGTAGGAAGAGAATAGATCAAGTCAGCCAATTTTTTACTGATCTCCTAACTAATCCTTAGTTAAGTACAACAGGATGTGGCAGAAAAATGTGTCTATGTGATACAAAAAAAGCACAAATTTAAAATATCTCCACAGCATATGATATAGTTTATATTAGCAACTATTACACAAATTTAGAATCATGAAAAATTTTTGATTCTTAAAGACCTCTGGAGGTCATTTAGTCCAGCCTCCAGCTCAAACTGGGCTCAGTTAGAACAGGATTTTGTTCAATACCTTGACCAATTGAGTTTTGAGTATCTCCAAATTTCAAGCTTCCCAAACTTCTGTAGGAACCTGTCCTGGTGTTTGAACTCCCTTATGGTGAAAAACTGGAGCTTCACACGTCCCAGCATGCTCTTTTCACTACAGGCCTCCAACAAAAGTCTGGCTCTGTTTTCTGTACACTCCCCTGCTAAGCAGAAGACAGAAACTTAAAGACAGGCAAGGGAAAAGACTCGAAAAGAGGTGATAGTGAACCTAGAAATTATAAAATTTTCAAAACTGGCTAGCTTTGTTTTCAAAGTTACTGTGTGTTGACTGACAGAGAGCTTGGAGATACATGATATTAAGATGATCTTTCATATGAAAAATCTTGGTTTGTAGATGTGCTGGGGAAATAAGTATAAATCTATGTTTTGTGTCCATTTCTGTTTATATTGACTCAGTATAGATTTTGGAAGATTAGAGTCTCTGACTCAAGTATTTTTTATATTTTCTCTAAATGAAGAAGAGCGTGTCTGAATTTACTAAGTACTGGATGGTTTGGGTTTTGTAGAAATGTGCAAAAGAAGAAAAGACAGTGTAAAGGTTGGATAAGTAGTTCAGCTGCACACCTGCATTTTTAGAGTGCCAGTATCTCAGGGAACCTTCCAGCCTGATCACATCAGGAGAAGGCAGAGGTGAGCCTTTAAGTGTGTCACTAAACTGTCCCTTTCATTCAGCTTTCAGAGGAAATTAAATATTTCAGTAGAGATTTACAAAAGGTGCTTCAAGTTGTTTTCCTGCCCTGCACCCCTTTCTACCTGCACATCCCTCAAGAATGAGGTCAGGAATTGCTAGCACCAGGCTCTCAGCAGCAGGAGCAGGCACAGTGCTGGGGCTCTGTGCTTTCCACAAGGTAGAAGCAAAACACCACAGGGATAGGTAGTTGTAAGTCATGCAGAGATAAACCCTGTGCTCAAATTGCCATTGCAAAAGGAGGTTTCACAGGATGAAACCAGTACTGCTGTGCCAAGTGCTTTGACTGGAAAGAGCAACCTTTACTATATTTGTGAGGAAAAAGGCTCCATTACTTTACGTTCTTTAGATAAGTAAACTCTCTTCTTTCTTCAATTACCCTTGTTGGTGCTTTGTGTTTTTTCCCCCAGAACTCAGAGCAAGAAGTTAATATAAAACCAAGGTGGTTGAGTTCTGACCTCCATTAAAAAGCTTGCTAACTTGATGGCAGTTCCTTGCTGGTGTTTTGATTTCCCTGGTCACACCCAAAGGTTTCTCTTGTGCAGTTTTTAATCTGTGCCTCAATTTGCTTTAATGCATGATTTCCAAGAAAATCCATTTCCTTTTTCCTTTATTGCTACTTTGTTCTGTGTTTGTTTCCTTCAATTTGCAAGCCAGTAAACATACTGACAAGCAACCTCTGGGGAATTCCTAAGGTCAGTTTAGAGAAGGGTAATTTGTGATGCTGCTAACCCCAACGTAGTGTTAGCACTTTCAAATAAGTCTAACTATACTTTAAGATAAGGGTATTGATGCCATCAATCAGCGCTGATAGCTTCCCATCACAGAACCAAGCCCTTTTCACTTCTCACATGTAATACAGCAGTGTAATCAATTATTATAAATGCACCATTATGTGCAATACAATATTTCTATCAGTTAGTTTGTAATCTTTAAATACCATGTAAGTGAGGTTAACAAACTAAGACGCAGTGCTGAGAAAGAGTAAGCATCATTCAGTCCTTCTTCAGCCTCAATTAATATGAAAAACGGGTTATTCAAAAAAATCTTTGGCTCACAAACCACTGAGAGAAATACTTGAGTTGTTTTCCACTGCATTCTTGCTTGCTGAGAGTCTAAAAGTACCAATGGATTCCTTTTGGAAATCGAAAGGCGGATGAAAATGTATGTGAATACCACCAGTGCCACCTAGTGCTGCTCAGCCAGGAGAGGTGCAGTGGTTCCACGGAAACTCTGCTGCCTTTCACAGCAACACAGCCTCATTTTTCCATCCCTAACAGGGCAGGATAGTGTTACTCCTGTGTCATCCTGTTGGCCAAAGTCTTAAAAAATGAAGGTAAATGCGCCTGAAAATCTGTAAAGTACCATATTACACACTTCTGGGCTTATTTTGCCAGTAGGCTAGATTGGTAAAGGTTTAAGCATCTCTCTGTATTTTCAAGGAACCATTTAGGAATTGGATTGCCAGTGATTGCATATGTGAACAGCATCTGAGCAGGACTGGGACAGTGGCTAGCTGGGTTTTAGCAGGAAAACTGACTGAATGTAAAAATAGCAACTAAAAACCTTTCATCTCTGCTGTGTTTTATATGCCCTCACTCTAAAGCATTCTTTTTATCTATTATATTCTTGTGCATGTTCTCTGAATAAATTTGACTGTCTTATACTGACTTTTCAACCTTGGGCTTGGTCCTTCCTTTTATTCAAGAAAATAAACAGAATACTTACTGTCAAGTTTAGAGAGAAGGTCATGCATGCACAATAAATCAGAAAGAACAGAAGCTGAGAGTTTACATATGAAGTAGTGTCACGGAATGATCATCCCTGCCTGTAAAAATTACTTCAATTCAGTAAAATACATGAGTACTGGTTTTATGAGATGTCAGGGTATTGCTTTACTTTACTATTTCCTCTGTAGAAACATGCTCCTTTTGCACTGCCCTGTTCAGGCTTTAGTTGCTGCTAGGATCTGAGTACTGCAAGGGGGGAATGAGGATACTGAAAGGACCTTACCTTGCTGTGACTTCTCTTGTGATCATGCCATGCTTCAATGCTCATCTCTAAATTCTCCCTACATGGCTCCAAGATGTGTGAAGGTTTGTGTTTGAAGCCTGTCCATCTCCCTGCACATGCTGGACAGTAGCGCAGCAGAGAGAGTGGCAAAGCTTAGAACTAAGGAAGCTTAATGTTCTTTTCTGACGCTGTGTAATTTATCCAGCCCATGGTGGTGTATTTATACCACAAATAGTGTGTGCATGCTGCTGAACACAAGGAGGAATTACTGTCAGTGCCCTCGGACCAAATGGACCACAGCATTACTCTGCAGTGAAGCAGGGCTTGGTGTCCTAAATGCAGGACTCTCTCAATGAGTCTCTCTAGCTTTGGACGCTTGAGGTAGCATTTCTAAACAGCATCACACTGATCTCATAGGCAGGGCTATGCAGCTGATGCTAGGGCTATAACCTCTTCAGAAAACTGTGGAGCTGTCTTTTAGGAAGAAAGCTTTTTGTTCATGGCAACACGAGGCTCAACACAGGCTAATTCACCTGAAGCTAATTTGCTTAACTGAAGTTCATATGAGACATCTTCAGAATTCAGCTCTACTTGATTTAGTACACACTTTTAGCTGTTCAGTCCAAGAGTTCCAACATCACTGTGTTGCTGCCTTTTACTTCTCTTCAAGTCTTCAAGTAAATACTTGGAAATATTAGGTTCAATCTGACTTCTTGGACTTCTGATCTTTAAAGGTCCTTGCAACACAAATCATTCTATGATTCTTAGTTCAGTGATCACAGAACCACATAATGGATATGGTTGGAAGAGACAACATTCAAGTTTGAAGCTGAAGTGTAAAAGACTTCACTATTAACCCCTTCAGCTTCCGTTTCATGCATCTCTGAAGTTCCAGTCTGCAAAAAAGGAGCACACCTATCTTTAGAAATCTCTGAGATGGAGAAAAGCCTCACCTGGAAATCTTCCTTGATATCTTACAGGTTCTGATCTAGAGCTCCAAACCAGCTCATGATTAGCTATGCTGTGCCTTCAGTATCTTGTCAGTTTTCTATGTGTCAGCTGGAGGGAAGATTTGAGACTGTGTCATCTAACCTGAAGCTCTAGTTGCCTGAAGAAAGTTTTTAGACTGACTGTGGCATCTAAATTACAGGTCTAGGACTTCAAAAAAGACCAGCCTGAAGAGCTAGGCAGTTTCTGAAGTACCTTGGAACATACAACTTCTACCCATCTCTGTCTCAGGTGCTATATCCCAGGAGTGCTGTGATGATAAATGTTGGATATCACTGCTCAGGTCCTATGGTAAAGAAGGATACTTCTTTATCTGCCTTAATATACTCAATTTATTAGGGTTTTGGTAAGTCCCTTGTAGCCAAAAACAACCCTGTATGATGTGTGCAGGCCAGTGAAGCTCTCAGGGTTTGTAAAATGAGCACAATAAGAGTCACTTTATCACACATGACTCAGCACCCCTGAATGCAGGAGATGAATTGCTGGATAATCCAGCACTTTTCCAGTTGTTTTGCCCAAGAACAGCCTGTTTTTATTGAAAGTTCTTTACCCTGGATCTCCAGTGGTGCTTATGTGGAGCTAAGAGTTCATAAGAATTGTTTGCCAAACTATACTCAACCCCCTATGGAAATTCTCAGGTGGTTTCTTGGGCCACACCACTTTCTCTGTCCAAACCACTGTTGGTTTCTGCAGTGCTCTGCACAAGGAGACATCCCTAGATGATGTTGCTGATCATGTGTCATATACCTCTTCCCATCAGCTTCTGTATGATCCTATGTGTCATCCCATCCTGTTTTCCAGTTCCACCTTTTGAGTATGAAACTGTGTACATCTCTTTTGCTTTTGACTTTATCCAGTTCACACACTGCTGGCCTTCTTCTTAAGCTGCGTGTCTCTGATTGTTAATGCCAGGTGTTTGCATGAATGGATGGCTCAGCAGTACAATTTTTGATCCAGATTCAGTGTTGAATTTCTGTCACATTGCTGCCAAATTAGCAAGAGCTTATGTGGGCTTTAAGCTTTATGCCAGCTTTATGCTGGCTGTGGAAGGACAGACGATGCCTAATTTGAATAAAGTTAAGCAGGTGAGGACAACCAACAGGTGTCACTTGACTTGTCATAGAGCTTGTTGGTGCAAAATTAACCCACCAAAGAAATTTCTTCAAGAAATGTGAGTAGGCAACTTAATTTCTTGACAGATCAGAATTATAGCTAAAAAGCATTTCTGATGTGGTACATGATGCCCTAAAGCTGCATGTACTGCCTAGATTATGGTCTTATATAAGCATAAGATCTTTCACAAAAAGCCTTGTTTCCACTGTCATTCTATAAACTTGTTGAAATTATTTGCTTTTCCAAGTGTTTAAAATAAAAAACAAACAAACCCCACCGAAGTCTACCAACCGATATCAATATTCTTCTCTGGTGTTGCTCTCTGTGATGCAAAGTTTTGTAACATTATTCATTATATGAGGGTTTAAGACTTTCTGATGCTTGATATTTAGAAAGAACCAAGTGATACTTTGAAGCAACAGACAAAAATCAGATTTCATTGTTCTTTTAAATCAATATTTTTAAAGAGTATTAGAATAATTTTTATGGCACTATTAGTCGTACATGGCATTGAAGTTCTAATTTATATTATAATAACAACAATGGAAAACATCCTTCAGCAAGATGAAATACTAATGATAATGTATCTTCCCATCAGACTTTGGCATTTCTACCAAGAGCTGAAACCACAGAGGCCTGAAAATTAAAGATGCTAAAGACCATCACCTCAGAACAGACCCAGTTTCAAACTGAGGAAAGGATGATCAGAATCAATTTTATTGGCTAGATTAATAAAGATATGTGGCAGAAAACTAAGCCAGTGAAAGGAAAGGTGCCAGTGGAAAGAAACATTGCATTTTTCAGCAAGCACCTTCCTGTGACTTGTTGAGTGTTGCCATGTCCTTTTCTCAAAGACATCTATGTTGCTCAGCTCCTGCTCACCCGGACCATTCCCTGCAACACAACAGATATTGTTACTTTTCCAGAAGCAGCCAAACCCAGAATTTTGTGGGTCCATTCCTTCTTTCATTCTCCCCACAGCTCTGGGTTACTGACTCCTGAGTTCAAACCAACTAAAGCAGCAAAGATGCTTTTGGATAAAATCCTGACCTGCTAAAAGCTCAAACTCCCAAACTATTGCTTAGATGACTCTTTAGCCAAAGCCTCATAAAGTACTTTTAAAATTCGCTTTTTTCAAAGGAACCAAAATTTGGACATCTTGTCTTTCAAAGAAATTCTGGTGAGGGCCCTGTTCTCACATGAGTCTAGAATCACAGGTGTAGAAGACTTGAAAGGCCCCTTGAGAAATATTGTTCTACATACTTCCACAAAGTCAGGACCTTGTTGTGCCATTACCTTCCCTCAGAAGATGTTTGTCCTGTTGATTTATAAGTAAAGATTTATCATTTTATTCAGTAAAAACTGTTTGTCATCTTCCTCTGACAACCAGTTCCTGTCGTCACTCACCTTCCAAATGTTCTCCTTAAGTCTCCCTTAGCTCTTCTCTGGTGGAAACCAAACCACATTGTTCCAATCTTTTAATATAGAGAGCCAGAGCCATTTGTTCACTGAAATGCATATCAGCATTACAAATAGCTGTCTGTGTTTTTTATATATCTCAAATATGTCAATATGAAATGTATAAATTGATTGATTATTTGCAACAGCATCACATATTTGCTTTGTGATCCATAACACTGAAGCTCCTTATTAGCAGCATGGTCAGTTATTCCCAGCTTTCATTCAAGCATTTGGTTACCCTTTCCTAAACACCATGCTCTATTCTTGTCTCTAAGGTGTCTTGCAGATTTCAGATATTTATCCACTATACAAAGACCATTTCACATTCCAGTTCTGTCACCCCTCTAGTCTGATGCCTTCCACAAATAATGTTCTTCATTCTATGAGAATAATGCATAGGGCCAAATTTAGAATTGTATTTGCAAGAATACCCTGAATAGGTCACTCCTAGTCTGCCCCACTTTGACAAAGTTAAGAGAACAATTTTGCTGAGGGTTGGGTTTCAATGTGATTTTTGGTTGTTTTTTCTCAGTATCCACCATCCACACTAGGATCATGCATTCCTCACGTGTTCACAGTAGTGGCACACAGGACTGTGTCAGAAATCCTACTGACAATAGGGTTCATACGTCACAGTTTTTCCCTAAGCTGTTTGGGCAGACATTCTGCTAAGGTAAAATAAAACAAACTAAAAAACAGGAAAAGAAGTAAAGGTCTCACAAAATTTGCTTTAGACCACTCCATTTACAAAAATCATGCTTTGAGTCAAGTATTTAGCCATTTGTTTTGAAATTCTTAAAAAAAAAAAAAAAAAAAAAAAAGTTCTGATTATTTTGTAGTTTTCTTAGGTTTTCCTAAGTATTCATTCTCCTCATTCAGTCCCTCAGGATCTCTCCATCCTTCATGACTTTGACACTGACTGCTTTAAGACTGTTCTTTAAATATCGATGGATCTCATCATACATATCTCATGTAAGTCAAGTGAAAAATATCAAATTCATCTAAATGTTCTTCACCTTTCACCTGAAGATGGAACAAAAGGTAATATCAACCCAGTCTTATTCACAGCAGCTGTTGGTTGCTTTCTTTCCCATTTGGCATAGGGTTTGTACTCTCCTTTGCCTCCCTGTGCTTCTCGCACTCTTTGCCTGTTTAATTCTGTCTTTTGCTAGCTTTCTCTTGTGCAGTACTCTTATGTTTTTATTATTAATTATATCTTTTCATGCTTGGCTGTTTCTTTATATTCAAATACAGCTATATATCTTTTTTCTGCTTTTTTTGTAGCACCTTTTGGATATTCAGATCTGTGGTGATACAGCTGTAATATTCTCTACAGTGCTTCTTATCTTTCACCTGTATTGGGATACTTCATCACTGTGTCTTTACTAAAGTGTCTCTCAGTACTGCCAGCTCTCAACCATACACCTGTATCTTTTGGATTATATTTCTAACAAAAATCTTCCCAACAGTTTTTGAACTAATTTTTGTTTAAGTCCATTGATCCTCACTTTCCTCATTTCATACCATCCTTTACTTAGCAGTTGCATTTGTGATACTTTACACATGTTCAGACTTTTCAGCAAGTCCTCCCAGTGTGAGTGGAGGGAGAAATGAATAGCTATTTCTCCTAGTACTCTATTTCCCCACAGTGTTTTGTTTCCATTTAACTTTGAGCTTCAGTGGAACCCAAAAGCCATTTTAGCCTTATGGTTAAACTAATTTGGCATACACGTTCTTTTTGGCAATTCTGCATATGTTCAGTTTTGCAGCAGGTTGATGTGTTCAGAAAAGCTTCTACTCTTCACTTGGTGTGGGACAGAAGCACCAGGGCTGCTGCTGCCCCACTGTGTGAAGCACTGCTCTGCACTCCAGTTATGTGATTTGGGAACTAGGGCATCCTCAAGTGCAGAATCTGTGTGATGAGCTGCAGATGGCTTCTGCAGAGGTGGGTGACACTAAGTGCCCCTGTACTTGGCAAAGAAGAAAATTGACTACTTGGGGATACAGGTATGTGTATAGAAAGAACCATGCATCCCAGCAAAGGTATGGATTGCTCTTGCTTTACAGTACTATCCTAGAAAATATTATGTGCTAACTTCTGGTTACATGTTCTTATCAATGCATGGCTTTGTATGTTTTATTCTGTTCCAAAAATGGCTGAATCAATTCTCTGCTTCCAGCTAAAAATCTGCAGTATGCTGTTGCTAGCCTCCTCCTTTTCTTTCTTTCCACCTTCAAAAACTTCAGAACTTCTCACAACTCTGACTCCTATGTCCCATGTAACCTTAGAGTGACCATTTGCACATATCTTTTGAAGCCCTTTCTCCCTGTTTTCCTTGCCTGTAATTCTTAGTCATGCCCAGTACTAACCTGCCAGTCCTATAGCTTGGGCTGTCGTGTTCCTGCAGTAGTGACAGTTTCATCCATGTACTATGACTTCAAATTCTTCTCATTTTATTAACCACAGTCCTAATACCTGGGAATAGATGGCTCAACAGGCCACCTTATTGCTCTCTCTGGTTTGCCCTTCACAAGGATGATGGTTTTCTGTTTCATGCTAAGTTTTCCCATCACTACCCTCTTGCAGGATGCTGGTCCATTCCAGTTGGGCCAGTACTCAATACACCCAAGAGTCCTTGAATCTTACATCCTCAGGATCCATGCTTTGGAAATCTACTCCACAAACTCAGTGTCATGCACCAATATGTAATGATAGATGAGATTAAAGCAGTTGTGATCCCAGGGGAAATGGTCTGTCTCAAGCACCATCCATGCTTGTTTGCCATTTATACTGATAATTAAAAACTAATGATAGTTGCATGTCTGCCAAGAAACAAACTCCCTTGGTTGAACGGGTGAGAAGAATTTTGCAAGGCAAGATTAAATCATGCTCCCTTCTCTGCTGAGATCTGAGTGTCAACCTTTTGTTTGTGAACTGAGAAATTAATTGCTCCACAATGGAATAAGATTTTAAATTAGGGAATGATTGTGTTGTCACTTCACTTTCAGTAGCTCAGCTGGCAGAACTATGTCCTTGATTACCTTGACAACAAGTACCCTTCATTGCTTGCTCTTTCCTCACCAATTAAATTTTTCATTCTTACAGAGCATTCTATTCCTATTAAAAACTTGAATGATTTACATATGTCATCAGAGAGAACTGGAGTCTTCAACTCCAAATAGGCCTTGGGTGCCCTCATGTGACGTCCAATTTTCCTGGGGACTGTGATTTTCTGGGCATGGGCAACTCTTCACTTAAAACTTTTCTGAGACAACTGAGTTTACATCAAAATGAACCATCTCAATTTTGGCTACTCTTCCCTTGAACACAATTTCTCTCAGATTTTGAGAGGAGATATCATCTAAGCTGTCAGCTTTATAGCTTCTAAAGCTGCAGAAATAGTACAATATAAAATGTCCACTATATCCATTTATAAAATTATTTCTATTCTGTTTGTTGGTATCCTGTGTGTTGCTCTAATGCTACCCATGATTGGCACCCTCCTGAAAAAAAAAATCTGATTAACTTCTACATTTTTGAGTGAGTGGATTCAGAATAAGTAATACATTTTACCAAGTATTTTATTAAATGTTCTGCAATTGTTTGGACTTGCCAACAACCTTTACTTATCCTGGAATTACCTGAGTGTGACAATCGTTGGTTTTCTTTTCTTGTTCTCATGACCCTTTGCCTACATAGATGGCTCCTCTCTCACCTCTTCTCCTCACTGCAACTCCCTTCAAAGCTGAACTGATGTAAGAGTGGCTGCAGAAAGGGGAGAAGAAAAAAGTAAAGCAGTTTCTATCCTCCTTCCCTTCTTCAAAGCTATTCCCAGTTGCATGACCTCCATGGGTCTTCCCTCTCTAGAAATAAACACAGCAGAATGGAAATGCTCAAGCTTGCTCAGGGCAGCATTCTGAGCTCATGGAAGAGTGGTCCATCTCCAGTGACACAGAGCATATGGATTTTGCATGGATAGAAGAGATGTTCCCATGGGTAACACATTACTTACAATTCTATTCAGAAAAGCCACCATGAGCAAACACCAAGCTCACAGAGACATCTCTGTGCTATGGCATCCCTTGAAACATCAGTGCTGTAACACAGTGCACTGTCTGGCTCTCTTCAATAATCTCCTTTATAACCTGGAAGATTTAGTTACAACTATACAATTATCAGAGATCAAACATTTATACATATAAGAATTTGGAAACCAAAAGAACTTTCAACAATTTGCTTTAATTTTAAAAGATTTAAACTTGGCCCCTATTCCTCGTATGTTCCTTAGCTTGTCACAGGTTTCAGGAGCTCAGAAGCACAAATCCTGAGGGTGCTAGGCAGCCACAGCTGCAATCAGGTCTTTGAAGAGTAAAACTTCTTGCACAAGGCTGAAAAGCAAGGAGAAGAATCTTGCCAATCTGTCTAATGCTTTTAACCTTTAGCAGGTAATTTCGTGGTTTATGGCACAATTACAGGAAAGTTAGTATTTATATAGTTGAATAAGATTGATGATGTTCCTTTTTGCATAGAAGTAGCATATAAACCTGTTCCTCTATTCAGACAGTTAATATACTACAACTGTTGAGTAAAACCAGGCCTACTACTCCCTCTTAGTAGAGATCTCATCTCCCCATTAAAAATGAGATTTACCACTATTTACAAATGCATTTCAGTTCAGCAGTTATCTTTACGTACAGATTATTATTCTGACTTTTAGCCCAGAAACTAGGCCTGCTCTGCTTAACATTGCATAAAGAATGCTTTCAAAAGACTTTCTGGATTACAGAGTATATAACTTCAGACTGGCTTCTGTCCTGATGTTCTCATCAATTCA
Source organism: Catharus ustulatus (assembly GCF_009819885.2). Taxonomy (NCBI): domain Eukaryota; kingdom Metazoa; phylum Chordata; class Aves; order Passeriformes; family Turdidae; genus Catharus; species Catharus ustulatus. The sequence continues at coordinate 18,426,691 of NC_046222.1, read as the reverse complement.
CTCTCATATTCTTATGACAGTACTCATATTCTTCTGACTGTAGTGAACCCATACTGATAATTCCCTTTTTTAATGAGCCAACTTCTCCATCCCTTTACAAGCAGATTCCCAAATATCTCTTTGGGAGAAGAAATAGGGTAACAAATTTGTCAAATGAGATACCTTTCTATTAAATTGTTTCTAAGTCATCCCAGTGCCTCTGTTTTCATGGTAGACTGTGCAAGGAGAAACAGGAGTATGTTCACTAAATATTTAAGGAGAGGGGATTACTTCCTCCTGTCGCACCATAACCCTCATGTCTGTGTGTGACTTTTATGTGGGGACTTTGGGCAAGGCTTGGAGATCTGGAAGCAGGATGATATGCTTGAGAGTCCACCATGATAACAAAGCAAATACCTAACTTTTGCTAATGCTCCCAGTATTGATCTAAGAGGAGCATGCTGTTATGAAGATCATTAATATATTTATCACTCAAGCAATCATGTACAGAGTCTTGGCAGGCCAGGCACTTGTCACATGGGGAAATGTCAGTCTGCAGAGCTCCCTGTAGTGGGATGACCCTTGATCTTGCAGAGCTGACATTTCCTCCTTTGCTTCTCCTATTGGCTTTTTAATCTTGGCATGTCTTTAGGGTTTGTATTTTTTTTTCCTAAATCCCTAGTGCTTGTTCTCCTTTGATTTAAATTCTTTAAATTTGTTTAAAATGAATCTCTTATTGTCTCTACTTTTATTTTTTTCTACTTTTCCCCCTTGCACGGCTATTAAGAACGTAAGTGGCATGATTGCTTTGGCTCACAGTTAAAACTCTTTTGACTGAAATAGGTTGAGATCACAACACCCTAGCATATGTCTATGTATTGGCTCATATGGAAAGGCAAGTGATAGAAAAGCAGTCCTGTGTCTTCTGCAGCCAGAGACTGTAAAGACAGGGCTTCTGAGAGAGAAAAAAAAAAAAAAAGTAAAAGAAAAAAATAAAAGGCAAATAAAAAAAGTTCAGTTCATCAAATTTTTTAACCTGACCAGAGAGATAGTCAGTACAAATAGCTCAAATCAAGGACGTAAAAGGGGAAAGGAGAAAATTTTTGGATCAAAGTTGATTTTAAAATGCACATCCTTTTGACTATCTAAGACCAGGGTGCCCATTTTTCACTTCTATTGTGTTTTGCAACTATAGTTGCAAACCATATTGTAAGAAAATCTCTCTGTAGAGATCCCAGGAAACTTTACTATGAGAGTTTCCTGCCTATTCTCTTCTCTGTTATTTTGGCCAGCTAAGACACTCTTGCAGTCTCCTAAGGGGCACTGCAATGGTTCCAAAGTGTCTGTGGTGTTTTATACTTCCTGTTTTCTGGCCCTGCATATGTTATTGTGCACTTAAGTCAGAGAAACACTATCAGCAAAGCTGCATACATTAAATAGCCTTCTACACGTACAGTGTATTTAGAAAACAATTACTTTGGACTGTATGTTACAAATAAAATTCAGCAACAGATGAACAGAATTGAGGCTCTTAAATCACCACTTTCTATTAAATAATCACATATTTCATTGCTCTATTTGGCTTTCTAAATTGTACATTTCATTTTGGATTTGATGAAACTGGTATATTATCTATTAGTTATGAATCCAAAAACAATCAGCATGTTTTAAGTGAATATGGTTATTAAATAGGAAAGAATTACTGGCTCCTCCTACACAGACCAGAAAACATAAATATATTTTTGCAGTGGAGGCCCATTCAGCTTCCCACAAACCATCTATATGAATCCCCTGCAAAGATTAACATTAAGGTTCTGAGCTCAAAAGGGGACATGTGGGATGACTATAGAAATTTCAAGGTTTTAGAGTTGAAAACTTAACTTCCATTGTCTTATTTTGGTCTGACTTTTCCACAGTTTTAATTCTATACATATACACCTTTAAAAAAACCAGAAAAACCCCATCAACACTGAAACATCTTCTAATTTTCTTGCTTCACTTATCTTTTTCTGGAGACATGTCAGGAGATTGGCAGCTTTCCATGAAAAGCTATTCCCGCTTCTGCTCTTGCAAAATTCCTGATTGTGATGCATAACAATGTTGGGATAAAAAAACTCCCAATATAATTAAAATGTACTTTTCAAGTATTTCCAACAATTTGTAGAATCTCAGTATAGTTCCCAGTGGTCTGACAACCAACAAATCCTTTCGTACTTGTTTCTCCCAAGGAAAGAAAGACATGGGCTTATTTTAAAAATGGATGGAAGATGGATGCTTCAGCTCCATCACAGATCAGAAGGATCAAAGTGCCCATTTCCCTTCAGCACCCTCGGCCTCCATGAAAACTCAGTGTGCACAGAAATTGACTCTCAGACACTATTCAGGGATAACACTGAGGAGGAAGTGTTGAAGGAGGCAGTCCTATCTAAGATCTGTCTCCATATAAAGTAATGAGAGGCTTGAAATCTGTCCCCCAGCTCTGCTAATCTTGCTAGGATCAATTTGTTGGGATGTAAATGGCTGCTGTTCATTGGCTGTTTAATACTGAAGCCCCACAGTCCCTCTCATTAATAAGGACTCTCAAAAGAAAACATGCTGTGCTTTTATTTGTACATCTTCATCTTCTTACTCATTATAAGTAACAGTTTTACTGAGTGTTTCAATGCCTAATCATGTCGTTGTGGCTTTTTTTTTCCCTTCCAATCCATAGTTGTGGTTTAATATACCATTACAATTTAAAGCCCCTGTAAAGAAAAAGTGGTTCTTATCTTCTGCAGAAATGACTTTCATTAAGCATGTTCCGACAGCGGATGGGAGTGTGGAGGTACTCAAAGAAAAGCTGTAAATTGTGGTGCTGTTAACTGCAAGCGCACTAGAAGGCATAGAAGCCTCAACAGCTTTGGGAATAATGAGTCAAAATGATGTTTTCTTGCATTAAAGCTGATTGCAAATAAAGGCAGCAGTGTTTTCAAACTGGCACTTGGCTCCTGCTAAGCTTTGATCAGAGCGTGCAGTCTCAGGGACAAACAAGGAGAGCGTGTCCCAAAGCCAGAAAGACCCATGCAGCATGACACCACACACCTAGCAGACTGCAGCCTGATTTCCTGGGAATATTGTGTAGTTTGTCACCTTCTGTTCCAAGCCAGTTGCTATGGTGTGGAGATCTTGGCCGACTTAGGCTCTTAGAGAAAAAAATCAACAGATTCATGTTTGCTCTCAGTTGTGACGTTCCATTATCACGCTTAGCTGCAATCTAGTGGCTACAGAAGCAGTATAGATTAGGAAGCTACTAGATGCTACAGTGAACAGATAGCATGGTTCCCATTCAGCAAAAGCAAGCTCTCATCCTTTTACTTTTTCACTCTTTTACTCTTTTTTTTCTCTTTTACTTTCCTGTTTTTCTTTCTGCAGAATTGTCCTAAATAGGAGAGAAACACCTCTTCCTGTTAGAAAATTGAAGTGGTATTCAGCCTAAATGTCATGAATTCTCTTCATTGTTTTCCCTTCTGTTTCTAGTTTTGTGAAAAATACAGAGAGAGGGTCATCATTTAGTTATCTTGATAATACACAGTATGATACTCTTAGTCACAAATTACACAGACACAGGAATATAAACCAAGGTAGAATCCAGCTTATTAGCCTTTTTTTCTGCTTTAAACTTTTCTTTGTGGATTCAGCTGTAATAATTTAATTCTGGGGCCTTCTTACTTCATGTGAAACAGTGACTTCCTAAGCAGTTCAAGCAGCACCAAGTCTATAAGGTGACCAGGAAAATTCAAAAATAATTGGTGAGTTGGTCACTTATGACAGGCGAAACCCCTGAATAGCTAAATATCAAACAGAAGATTAAAATAAAGACATGCATACAGACAGATGGGTAGATCAACTCACATAGTGTCTGCAAGGCTCCATGACTAAACATCCTGAGCAGTACTGTACAAGATTATTACCTCTGAGAATTTATTTTCTCTAAATTGAGTGTAAAAGCAGTTTCCTGCTTCCAAAAAGTGCTGGAGACTACAAAATTACCAGCTAGTACTTCAATTCATCTATTCAAGTTGAAGGTGGCATAGGAGTGTGAAGCACTCTTGCTATTTAAGATGTAATCATCAGCAGCTAAAGGAATGCACTCCATGGCCTACAGAGAGAGTGGAATCCCAATGAGGAGCCCATCAAAGAGTTTCTGGTGCTAAGAGGTAGTGGCTGAGGAAGTGGCACACATTCCTGGTGATCTTTGGCTTCAATACCACCGAGGATGTGGGCCATTACTTTCCAAATATTAAGATGCATCAGTTAAAGGAGGACACTGCAGTGACACACATCCAGTCTCAATGATTATTTACAAATCAAATAGGCATGGCAGAGATAAGTAATCACATCTTTTTTTCATAAATATATATGAATAGCTGCATATATATTTGATTAAAGAAAAAGCACCAAGTGCATCAAATTACTGAACAATCTGAGTGACTTTCAGCAGCCAGTGCAAGACATAATTTAGTCGATGACCGTTTGTGACTAAGTCCTCTGCTGTGGGGTTTTACCAGTTGTAAGCACCACCTTCTACATAACAGCACTGGGGGAATTCAGCATAGCTATGTTGCCATGATTCTACCAAAAAAACACAGTAGTCATTAGAGTTATTTTCAAGAAAAGCTCCAGAGGTTAATAAGCATGCAATTATTTTATACCCGTGGGCCTATTAACCTATCGTTTCTTGCAGGATTTATGCACAAAACTCCATGGGAGCTCTCTGAGAAGATTTGCATGTCTAGTTCCCATTAGAGTTAATGGGAGGCGTGCATATCAATGCTTTTTACACAATAGGGAATAACCTTTCTTTGAACACTTTAATGAAAATTTCTTGTTCACTCTTACTCTACCGTATTAAACCCAAAAGACAGTCCAGATATTTGTCCTATCCTTTACCTTTCTGACTAAAATGTTAAGCTCAGAAAACGCTGTTCCCATCTCTTATTTTCTTCTTCCTATTAGCACTGATTCTTCCCTTCATATTCTTCCCCTCCCACGTTTCTCTTTCATCACTAGATGGACACCTTAAAAATCTCCACCAATGTGAGAAACAGCATTGTTCTTTTCACCTCAACAGTGTTATACCCTTTCAAGCCATAGGAAAAGCAAGGAAATGTTCTGTTCAGCTTGGTTCTTAATGCAACAAGTAATAGAGTGGTGCAATTTCTTCCTAAAGAAAGCTTCTTTTACAAGATGGGTGATACAGGGCTTCAAGAGAAGAGCAGATAAGAACTTGAGAGAGAAATCCTTTGAGGGTCATTAGCTAGACAAATCTTACGAGGATCAGGAAATCTCTGAGTATAGCTGATGGCTGGAAAAATACCCAGGAGAAGTATTACACATCATTGACCTTTCTCTCCTTTGGCTGTTTATGGGCCACTGCTGGAGACACGATACTGATCTGAAGCAATCTGCTTGTTTCAGTTGATGTTGGACATTCTGGAATTAATCCATGTCTTTATATCACTGTATGCTGGCCCTCCACATCAGAAGTTTAGTAGATCAAAATCAGGGATGATAAGGAAGGGAAGAAATTGCTTCCTATTGCTTCACCCAGTGCCCAGGTGAGGTGCTGGGCTCTGTACAACAGACCATACACAGCTCTCAGTAACTTTCCCTGCTTATTCTGAAGTTTAAAGGGAAAAAGAGCACGAGGCTGACCCTGGGAAAGGAGGGGAGAGATAAACATATTCTCTGATAGGCTCTCTAGGTGAGGAGGGGCAGGAGAATAGGAGCTGACACAGTAAAAACAACTTTAAAACATTAAGCTGTTAATGTATGTGCTTTTGTTATTTGTCAGAGACTCAGCCCTGAAAACTGCTTCTGACAAAGGAATGCCCAAAGAAAAACAAATATTAGGAGATTGATGGAAAATAGAGGTCTTCCTGTGATGGAGACCTTTGCCCAGATCTCAAATAACATGTCCAGTATGTTGTTGACAATTCCCTAAGCAGCTGGCACAGCTGGAATATACCAGTTCAGTGGCCTTCATTAAGCAAAGATAACTTTTTCCTCAAGGTTTTGGTGAAGTAATCGGTGCTAGGGTTTTCATGATATCTCTTTGACAAAGGCAGGAGAAGACTTCCCAGTAGTTTCAACTGTGGAGGTGAGATTTTTCCTGACTTGGTTGTTTCTGGGAATGGAGCTTCTGTTTTATCTCCTATTGTGGAACTGTTGTGTGAGGTTTCTTTGTGAAGCTGAACAGATGTTGTGTAGCATCCTAAATATACCATATGTTGCAAAGCAGAGGATGTTTATTCTTAAATGTGTAATTTGCAGAGCAATTTTGAAACCTCTTGTGACAAATTATTCAGCTCTTCAGAGCTCTTGATTGGTGTATATCATCTAGGAGGTAGTACTCTAGCTCATATTTGCACTTTTTCTATGCAGTGTTTGTTGTTCTCACTTGACTTGATTTAGTTAGCTTCTTTATCACCTCACAGCACAGTGCATGAATCCTGGAGAAAGGGTTATATAATTTAGAAATACAATGTAGCATAGGTTTTGAGGACATTTCTCTATGCTGGCTTTGTAATAGTGGTCAATAAAAATACCCCATGTTGACTGTAGATCTTAGAGCATAAACCTGCATCTTCCTCTTTCTCCATGAGAACTGTCTCCTTTCTTTTTCTTCAGAATAATATAAAAGAAGCAGATGCTTTGATTTTATTGTTCCCTGATGCAGAGTGTGTCTCTTAAGGCAATCCTTAAGGTTGTATCAGCGATCACAACCTACAAAGGATTGCTACCTAAGAAAGGAAACAGTCTTAAATAAAAACAAAAAAATAACCAAACAAAACCCCACAAAATGCCCCAAACCAAAAAAAAAAAAAACCAAAACCAGAAAAAAAACCCATATCCATCCAAACAACAAAAATGCCCAACAAAACAAGCCCAACTTCTTTCTGTCTTTGGATACCAAAATGGATGTATAATTCATTGCACCTGTAGTCAATTACCCATTCAAAACAATTTCTATCTCACAGTGATTAGCTGATTTGCCAATATGAGAGGCAGCTGTTTTTTCCATGGTCGAGTAGTAAAGCACAATGAAATCTTCTGAGCCCAGATTCTTCTCTTTTTAGAACCACACAAAGAAATAATCCTTCTCCTTCAAAATAAGACTTCATTTTAAAATAAAAACTAGTATTATTGCAGGTTTCATATGGAAAGACAGTAGTATTCAATTTGAAGGTTTTGTATGTGGACAGATGTTCTCAGCAGAGAGTGGTTTTTTGACTCTTTCTAATGGACATTATTAAAACATTTGGGATACTGTGTCCATTGATTCCTGGCTTCTATAACTTTGTCAGTGTTGTCAAGAAAACCCTTATCTGCTCTTGCTGTGCTTTTTAAGCCCTTGGGATTTTTTCTCCCTGCTACCAAGGCTGACTCTTTAGTTGTTGAAATATGAGGAACTGTTGGCCATCTCTTGTGAATAATGTCATAGAATAGTTTGAGATGGAAGGGACCTTTTAAAGGTCATCTAGTTCAAAATCCCTGCAAAGAGCAGGGACATCTTCCACTAGACCAGGTTGCTCAGAGCCCCTTTCAACCTGACCTTGAATGTTACCAAGAGAAGGGCATCTACCACCTTTCTGGACAACTTGTTTAAGTGTTTCACCACCCTCATTTAAAAAAAACCCAAACCTTCCTTCTTGCAGTCTAAATTAACCCTCCTTTATCTTAAAACCATCACCCCTTGTTTCATCACAACAGGACCTGCTCAAAAGTTTATCCCCATTTAAAGTACTGAATGGCTGTGATAAGGTCTCCCAGTAACTTTCTCTTCTCCAGGCTGAACGATCCTAATTCTTTCAGTCTTTGCTCATAGTAGATGTGATCCCTCCCTCTAATGATCTTCATAGCCCTCCTCTGGATTAATTCCAACTGGTCCATGTTGTTCTTGTGCTGGAGCTGAATGCAGTTCTTCAGGTGGGGTTTCACAAGAGCAGAGGGGCAGAATCACCTTCCTCAATCTGCTGGCCACACTGCTTTGGGTGCAGCCCAGAACACAGTTGGCTTTATGGGCAAGTATTTTAGGCATCATAAGACATTTTTGTTGAAAAAACTGGATAAGTTTAAGAAAATAATTTGGTCTTATTTCCACCCTTAGTCATAGTGATATGTAATGGGGTGAACTCCACTAAGTCAATAATATTACACAGGATTTAAAAAGATGAAAATCGTTTAGAAAGGAGAACATTAAAAGGGCAAGCCATAGCATTTGGATATTTCCTTTTATTTTTAAGAGGTGTAGAGTAATTCACTACAGATGAGCATTTGATGGAGTTACAGCTCATAAAAGTGGTTCTCCTTCATCTAGTCCTTCTGAATTCATTCTCTGCATAGGGTCCACTCTTATTAAAGCTGAGCAATGAGGTTGTAAAGGATAGTTAATGGAGGGAAAGCAACTTCTCCCTCTGTTTGCTTTAACATGGTGGTGCACTGTAAGTGTGTACTTTTGATAGATATTTCCAGGAATAGTTACTACTTTCCAGGCACAAGTAAAGCTTTAATTTCTACTGGTTTTTAAGAGTTAGATGATCATCAGATCAGAGGAGCCTGTTGTAATGTAAGGGGTCAACGCCACGGAAACAGCTTCCTGTGCTGCTGGAGCAGCATTCTTAGGATGTTGGGCTTGGAGGAAAAATAATTGTTGTCTGATACTTAGACCTCAATTCAGTTACCTGAGCAGAGGCATCTTGTGCTCAGGCATCATAAGGTTATCAAAAAAGTGCCTGGATAGGACTAACATGTTTGATTAAGAGAAAAAAAACCCAACAAAAACCCCAAAACCAACCCATTGGCTGCCCATATCCTTCTGTAGCAGTAGCAAGAGATCAGTGGGGGTACTCTGGGGTACAAACAGAACACTGAATCAAGCCACGATGTTCTGACCTCTCTCAAATGGATAAACAGTGAAATTGCAGTCAGATAGCTGAGGAAAGATTGCAGCTGACCCAAGCAGGCAAAAACAAGAGCTAATTTATCTTGAGGTATATCTCAGAACTTGTAATCAGTATCGTATCTAGTTTTCTATTTGATTTAATTTGATTGTACTTGATTTAATTCTTCATTGAGGCTTTCTCTCCTACTGTTTTTGAGAATAGAATAGAATAGAATAGAATAGAATAGAATAGAATAGAATAGAATAGAATAGAATAGAATAGAATAGAATAGAATAGAATAGAATAGAATAGCTAGCTACTAGCAGTGGACTGATCTCAAAGACTTCTAAAACTGAAATCAACTTAGATTTTTTTGGATGCTAAAGGGAGCTTTCAAAATTAATCTGGTAGTCTTGCAAGGATAAAATGAGAAAAGGTTCTTCAGGAGGAACTTATTTCCTTCCAGAAGGAAATGTTCTAGGAAACCTACAAGGAACTATTTTAGGAGATCTTTTCTGTGGGATAATTTGGGGTTTTCCTTTGGAGAAATTAGAAGTATAGTGACATTAAAGCATAATAATATAAAAGGTAATGAAGCCTTATTTTAAAAAACACCACAGATCAAATTAAATCATTAGTTAGTTAATTAATTAATTTTCAAATATTTATCAATTCTTAATTAAATTAAATAAATATTTATTTATGTTCAAAATACAAAATTTGTGGTTCAAATTTGGCGTCTTTATTTAGTGCAATATAGCTATTATTCTTAGAAAGAAATGCTCTCTCTATGCAAATCATACAGTAAATAAGCTTTTCATAGAGACAATGTACATTCTTGTCTTAATAAGAAAGATGCAATCCATATTTGAATCTCAGCATGGGAGGGACAGTGGGAGGAAAATGCTTCCTGCCATAGCAAGTACAGGATCCTCAGTACTCAAACAGTTCAAACACCAGGAAGTTGCATGATCTAAACAGTAGAAATCTTTCATCAGTGCTGAGTCCTCACCAGAAAAACTGAAAAGGATGTCTTGCTTTTCCTTTTTTCCTCTTCAACCACCTACTTGTTTCTCTGATCCACATCTGAAAGAAGAGCTTGTTCAAAATCACTACGATATGACAAGAGAGCAGCAGATCTATATCTGAAGCATTATATTTAGTGGATGCACTTTCAGTCTCCTTATAAAGCCAACAAAGGAAAAAATGTTTTGCAGTGATCATAAGACAAAAATTTTCCATTTTCGTGTTCTTTAGCAAAACTGACAAGAACAAGTAAAACCACACATGATACAATAGATGCCACTTTTCTCTCTGAGATGTCCTTTCCACATTTCTACATAAAATTTGAACTATTCAACTTTTGTTGCAGTGTTCAGTGTTAGTATTGTCAATCTCAAGGATTTGTGAACACAAAACACGCTCAAAAATGGTGCTAAGTTAAAATATGCACTCTTCCATATGCTGACCACATTTTAGGAGCACTAAGTAGTAGGGACATAGCAGGGATTTACTTGGTCTTCTCATTTTATAACTTTTAAACCCCTACTCATTTCAGAAGTTTAAGCTTTTCTCATCAAATATGGATGGTACAAATTTTGCTTTAAAATGAAATCAAATCAATATTCTTATGTGATTTTAACCTTAGGACCCAACCTCAATCCAGTAAAAATGTCAAAGAGCTTCCATAAAGTCATGAAGACTTGTACCCTTCTGAGCAAAGCCCATATCTTATTCTTGTAAACTCTAATAACTGCTGATAATAACTCAGTAAAGCTGCATAACTAGAAAAATAGGAGATAATACAAATAAAGTGAATCACCTAGAAGATAGTTTGCTACTTGGATGATGTTTGCAAACATATATATGTACTATCTATCTAGATGTAGATGAGCATGATGTGAAATTTAGACATATATGAAGGAGAAGTAAGGTGTCATATATTGAAGAAGAATTTCCCTGCTGAGAAGAGGAAGTAAGTGTACATTTCCTGGTGTAAGAACTTAATGTCTGGGTATCATAAACAAGAGCTTCTCCATCTCTTGATCAAGGGGAGGTCAAAGTGCCAGAAGATATTAGTTAAGGAGGGTGAAGGACATCCTACGTACACAACCCTTTGAAGTACAGGAGACCTCATTGCCCTGTACAGCTCAGCTCTTGACTTGTGATTGCAGAGCCTCTTGGATTCTACTAGAATGAAAGAAAAATCCTGTTTTGGAAAAAATCCAAACGTATTTGTTCTTCCTTGTATGAAAATTCCTCCATCTATATCCATGCAGCTGGTAACAGGGAAGCACCTGTACCATTTTTGTTTGTTTTCCCTTTGCTGTACCTTTTAGGAATATAAAAGGAGGATTTTGCCTGCATGAGTACCTTGGAAAACTATTCTGTGGATGTCTTTCTCCAATGGTAATCTATGCTTCTGTCTCTGATACTCAGAGCAATTACAGGACAAAATACTGGCTCAAATCATCCTCTCTTCATAGTAGATTACATTTTCTTACTACAATAAGTGAACTTTGACCTCTTATCCTTTTTAAATGCAGCTTATGAGTTCTTCTCTTTTGCCTGTTGCTCTGATTTTCTGAGCATTTTCTTTTTCACTTCTTTTTTCCCTTCCCCCCTCCCATTTCACTCTCTGCTCTACCTTATCCTGCTCCTCACTGTACAATCTGCCTCACCTTGAAGGTCGTTCACACCATTCTCTCCCTCCCTCCTTGTCTAGTCAAGTCTCTTATCTCGGAACATTAATTTAGCTTGACTACAGTGAGTGAAAGTAATAAAAAATAATTGGCTATTTGCAATACTCCTAATCAAGGTTGTATTCATGTTTCTTCCTCTTTAGTGCTATGAGGTAATAAAAACAAGTTGCTTTCTGTGAAATGTTTTGAAATCCATTGCTAGATAAATATTATACAGAAATGGAAGTGTAGAAATGTTGAATTTTAACTATTCTAGAGATAATAGGATGCTCACTTACTAAAGACAAGTTCCAATTTAATTGCTTCCCTCACAGCAGAGTTGTCAGAGCATTTGTGAGTAACGTGGACATTCAACAATATGAATCATAGCATTTCTGTTTAGATTGGTGGAGTCATGACTACTGTGAAACATCCACGTTTTTATTTCCTGTATTTATAACCTTTTAAATTATGATCACAACACAGCAATAGAAATGAAATTCTGTTTAGATGTTGTCTTTCTAGACAAAGACTTCACCGTCCTTCTAGGGCTGAATGATCAAAGTTGTGTCCAACTTGAACACTACAGCTCCTGACCTTCTGCTGAATTATTCCATCTGGAGAAGAAACTGGGGGATCAGCTAGCTGTCTTCAAAACTGATTTTCTGTTCTTTGGAGTAGAGTGTCTTTTTCATTGTCTCTTTTTTAAGTCCACAAATGCATATCTTTAAAATAGGATTTATCCAAACATCCCAAAGACATTTTTTCAGACCACAGAGTCAACTCTCTTAGACAGCAGCCTGGCTTACATTTTCTGCTTTAGACTGGTATCATTAGAGTCTGCTTAGGCTTTCATCTTAGTCTCCTCTTTTTCACTGTTTCTCAATTTTTAGCTCTTCTCACACTTTCCTACACGTGAAAAAATACTCTGAAATGCTCTCCTTAATATCAGTCTTCCTTTTTCCCAGCAGACTTACATTCACCTTTGAAAATAAAAATGTACCTAACTTCTTATCCTAAATAAACACACCAGTTTCAAGTGATTTAAGATGGCTACAATAGTTTGCAATCATAAAAGTCTAGGTGGAAAATAATTGACATTTTCTATTGGTCATAAACTCATTGTTACAATAGTCATATAACTTTATCCTTTTTTTTTGTCCTGCACCACCCTTCAGTAGCTAGGAGATTTCTCAGTTCACAGTAGTCATATAGGAGGGATTACTTTGCAATTTCAGTTGTATCTAAGTAATCTTTTACAGAAAAAAACAAAAAGCACTATTTAAGCAATTGGGAAGTATTTTAGTATCGTATAAATCAAAATAGGTGATGAGATTTTATTCTACCTTACTGAAAAAAACAATCATTCTAGGACTGAGACCAAGTATGAGGAATTCATCTGGAAATATGTTGTTTTTTGGAACAGTAAAATAAAATGAAATATAGAAAGTAGCCTTGAAATAACCTTATCTCAGAACACAGCAAATTAGTGCCTTCCTGACTCTTCTCTGAGCTGTAGTTTTGTTTATGAAGAACAGAACAAGTGGGGAACTTTGGCCTTGTGTTGTGCACAGTCCTCCATTTCTCAGAAGCATAATGTACATTCTTGTTTAATGTCAGCATCAAGCCTCCCATTCACTTCATTGGCAGTAGCCAATACTCTTTGATGAGGTGATTTCGTGGGTTTTGTTATGTTGAAGAGGAGCCAGACTGTGCAAATCTTTCTTACTGCCGCATGCAAGTTTCTTGCTGAGTCCATGAGCATGTGCTAGTGAATAAGTGAGAAATTCATATCATTTGGTCCCATGGTTGGACCAAAGCCCTTCTCAAGATGACAACTACACAAGAAAATTTAATAGCACTGTGGGAAAATTTAGATTCTAAAATTGGGCTAAATAGATGGACTTCAGGATAACATAGTTGATTTTACAAACTGATTTTACACTGCAACCTAACCATGATAAGATAATGAATCATCCTTATTCACTTAAGGATTAACTGATTCTGGTCTGACATCTTGAGAAACGCTGCCTGAGAGTTACCAAAGCCATTTTGTCCTTTGCAGCAAATCCTGCAGGAAAAAGGGACACAAATATATGTCTAAATAATCCCAGGCACAGCAGATGGATCTTGAGCTGTCTTTTCTGCTGTAGATCCATATGTAGAATCATAGAATTGTTTAGACTGGAAAAGACCCTTAAGATCCTTGAGTCCAGCTGCTAACCCAGCACTGCCAAGTCCACCACTAAACCATGTCCCTAAGCACCACATCTACACTTCCTTTGGATCCCTCCAGGGATGATGACTCAATCCCCTCCCTGGGCAACCTGTTCCAGTGCTTGACAACCCCTTCAGTGAAGAAATTTTTCTTAATATCTAATCTAAACCTCCCCTGGCATAACTTGAAACAGGAGAAATTCCTAATACTGCCACTGAAATACTATTTGCACAATATAACATTTTCCTTTTGGTTTAGATATAAAGGATATAAAACTCAAGGCAATGAAAATAACATTTACGGGGTTGCTTGTTTTTTATAAGCCCCAGGGAAAAAGAATATCAGAGTTAAGTTTTCCTTCCTTTTTCTTGAAGCCATATTGTTAGTCATAAGAAAAATATGAGGCCAACTTGTTATCTTTTGTAACTCTTGCTGTAACACCTACAGAGAACAATGTAAAGCAAGGATGCAGTGACATGCCTTAAATTAGATCTCACTTTAGCAGGCTTCAAGAGGATATTTTATAGCAGCACAATTTCAAAAAGCAATACATTCCTTGGACTTTTTTTATAATAAATCACAATTTCCAGGGCTGGCAATTCCCAGTATCCCCCTTGCTATTATTTTAGCAGCAGTACACTCTCGGATAAAGTATAGGCTCCCTGAAAGTGCCAAGATCCTCCCTGCAGTCCAGTCACAGGTCTGTGGGTTACCCCAGGAACCCCTGCATCCCACAGGAATGTTCTCAGCCTCACTCTGCTCTCCTGTGGACTGGCATTGAAGTGGGTTTATACAGCAAACACAGAATGGAGGAGTACAAAGTTTCTCCAATGCAGTTTTGGTACTGATGAACACTCTAAGGTGCTGCCTTCATGCGAACAATATTCACAAACTGTTAATGCAATGAGGAGAAAAACAAAAAGGAAGATGCAAGGCGCATTATTTTGTTAGAGATGGATTTCCCAACCTCTGTTTAGCAAAAGGTGAAAAACGTAATGCAGCAGCACAAGCATTGTATTTCCAAATGTCATCCTTTTTGCTGAGTTTCTCATGAACATTCAGGTCCCAAATGAGAGAAGGGTAACTTCCTGTTACTTTTTATTGGTGGATGCAAATGGCTTGGATTCAGCAAGTTATCTGAGTACACAATTGGCCGTTGAATTAAATGGGACTTACCCACTTAAAGCTAAATGTGCCCTGCAGGATGAACACTATAGCACTGAGATATTAAAAATAAATTAGGGTACAGCAGTACAAAAGTTGAGACCATCCACCATCTGAAGCACAGAAAGAATTGAGAAGCCAAGGAACAAATTCAGCATACTATGTTTAATACCTTTAGGCATGATGAGATAATAAGTAGGTTATTGTTTTCTGAGCCATTAAAGGAATGCATTGGTTTTAAGGATGTTCTTATTTCTAGTGAAATTTTAGTTCTCACAGGAAATACAGACAGGCTCTTCCTATGGCTTGCAATGTGTTTGCTAGAAACAGCCATCTGCTTCTCCTGCTTTCTCCTAAGGGGAATAAATTCCTTACATCTGGCCTGTATAATAGGACTTAGTGCCAGATCCTAGACCCAATGAAGTTAAATGATGTCTTTCCCTTAGTCAGGAAAAAATCAGGATTGTATCGCTTTTATAGCTAACATCTCCTGCTGCTTTTGCTGTTTTTTTGTTTTGAGTCTTATCCTATTCCAGATAATGGGCAGATGTTGCTGCCCATATATCCTTATTTCTAGATTTATGCATAGGAATTCTCTTGCCTTGCTCAGCATAGACGCTCAGTACTACCTGTTTTCCAAAGAGCTTTTAAAACTTTTAATTGTCTGAGTCTTAGAGAAAAAACTGCTTAGAAAATCCAAAAATTTGACAACCAAGAGCTTTTTCATTTTCCAGCTCCTTTTTTATTTTCCATTCAGATAATTATTGGTAATTTCTTTAAGCTTTATTACTGTTATTTGTTTTACTATCTCATTCTCTGTGTTTTATCTACTGTTCAGCTCCGGTATCACAGAAACCTCTCACAGTCATTTATTCAACAAAGAACTTACATTTTCTCTACTGAAGACTTAGACTTTGCAGATAATTTCTGCATGTAGGTCAGAATATTCCATAGGGAGTGAGGCCCCCAGGATTTTCCTTTTTCCTGTAACCGCTTCTGTGGGCAAGAGCAGCTGTATATTTTAGTATAGCAGTAGACCTGAGGAGTTGCTACATTTCTCCTTATTAATATGATAGCAATTGGTGAAAGAGATGTGTGCCTGTCTTAACACAGGAAATATTAATTATTGTGTATCTAAGAAGATTTTTAACCAGCCAGTACTGTTGAGCAAATTGCAGAAGTAGATGGGGAAATAAAATTAACCAAAAAGTTACTGAGGTACAGCATAGTGCAGTATGATGCTGTTGCTATGCAGAACACTGTGAGTTCCTGTTATGAACCTAATTGTATATATTCAAGAATTAGTGGGTTTGGTGAAAACTTGGCTGATTCAACATATATTTTCTATGAAAAGAGGGGTAATAGTAGAATATGGTATCAGCTTGTACATGGTAAAGAAAGGAGAAGTCTCCCTAAAACCCATAAAAACTGAGAGGAGCTGTAGGTGTCTGGGAAAGGAGCAGGAGAGAATGACTGCTTACCCAAGGGAGAGCAAACAGAGCCAGCCTGAGGCAGGTTGAGGCAAAGAGAGAAAGTCCTTCTCACAACATGTTCAGCCATTCTTAGTCTGACCAGCTTCAAGTGGGTTTGTGTTCTTGAATACAATTGATGCTAAAAGTGTTAGTAGATGCCTGAATTTGTGGCTTCCCTGAGGCAGAGTCAGTGCCTTGAATTGGGAAGGAACTATCTCAGCTTTATGCCTGGTGATTTAGTAAAACAGGTAGAAGATGATAATTCAAAGCATTGTTGGGGATTTTAAGAAGTTATAAATGATCAGTGAATAAGGAATGTGTAGTAAAGAAACTAATCCAAAGCACTTGAAATCACAAAATTATTTTTCGAATATATCTAGCTTGTAAAATCAAAATCAGAATTCATAATATAATGCAATACAGTGTTTACTAAGCAGTAAGGATCCTGCATCTGGTGTTAGGATTGGAAATGAGTGCTGCCAGTATATTGTATTGTTAGTACTTGTCACTATTTCACCTTTTTTAGGACCGTCAGATAACTTAGTATGTAATCAGTTCTCATTATCTAATGAAATCACCTGTAAATTGTTTATTGAATTCAGCAAATTCATTCCTTAAATGCTTTGGTGATTCTTCTCAAAGAGACAGTGGTAATTTGTTATCAGTCCAGATCTAATTTAATCTCTGAATGTTCCTTGGGACATTCTGTTCCTTCAAGACAATCTTCGTTGCAATCATTAGCATTTAAATAGTAGTTTGTTATTACTGTAAACAGTAATAAGCATCAGCCTAAGAACATTCATTTCTACCTTACTTTTTTAGGAGATTGGTATCAGCTCTGGTGCTCCAGTTTAGAACATGTACATAACACCATGGAATATGAAAGCAGACATCAGGGACACATCAGTGGTATCTGATGTGAAAGAGTTTTTTGGTGCACAATGATAGCAAATGCACAGGATGTGTTCCAAAATAGCTCCTCTCCTCCATTCAGCTCCTCTTCACACTTTCTTAAATGTGTTCTTGAATTCAAACCAGTCTCTCCATCCTCTGCAGCAATGCAGAACCCTTGCCTTATTCAAATCTCATGCCAAGGTGCTGTGATTTTGAAGAACTCTTAATAATCTCTAAGTAGGGAAAATATGTGGTGAGTAGAACATTCTACATTTTGTAGAGAGTGCCAGTTTGTGGAAGAATTACCCAGTGTCAGAAGCACAGGATGTCTTGCAGTAACCCTTACACCTTGGCCTGCATCTGACTGTTGTTTCTACTTTTACCTCTTTTCTTCTGAAAGCACCAAGGCAATTACCGGTTCCAGAAAATGAAGCTTTTAAATTTCCTCATCTTCAACCAGAACAAGGAGCTTGCTGTGGCAACCAGCACTGCAGGGTACAGCCAGCACCAAACACCTCCAGCTCTGTAACCTCCCTCATGATCTTTAGTGTCCATTTAGTCATCCAGGTTTACCCCACCCTGCCACCCTCCTCCTCACTGTATGAGCTAAGCGACAGATTTCTGCCTTACCTCCTGTCACCCTGGAGAGCCCTTCTGAAAGCACAACACAGGTGCTTCACTCACTGCAAACACTGCTTAGCTGTTTCACATTCATGGTGTAAAACCCTTCTCTCGGGTTTGAGGCTCTGCAGGATCTGGTAATCAAAGAAAGTGAGTAGTCATGGAGCCTTAGCTCCTGGTTGTCCTGCTCAGACCTCCCTGGAACATTCACTTCTCCTTCTGCCCAACTCATCTGTCTCTCTGATTATATCTGAAATTATTTACAGTTAAAGT
Organism: Catharus ustulatus; assembly: GCF_009819885.2. Classification (NCBI taxonomy): domain Eukaryota; kingdom Metazoa; phylum Chordata; class Aves; order Passeriformes; family Turdidae; genus Catharus; species Catharus ustulatus. The sequence continues at coordinate 18,408,465 of NC_046222.1, read as the reverse complement.
GGGAGACTCATAACACAAGTTACTAACTTCATACAGTAAATGTAGAAAGTATTAGCAGCAATCAGGTGTTTGAGCCTTCTGTTGAGTATTACTACAAACCAGAACACGTTCTATGGCTATGCTTCTATGTCTTGATACTGTTTCAAAACACTAATTTCTTCCTCCACATCAGACATTTTTATCCCAAGCACCTGCTTTTTGAAATATGTGAAGAAAGGTCTAAACTTTCACTCCTACTGTTCATTTGGATTTTTTTTTCTTAATATATTTATCTTAGCTATTTTATGCCCTTCCAGAAAAACATTTCAGTCTTCCATCCTGAAAAGGTCTTATAAGAAAGCATTTTCCTATAGAAAACATATTGGTGACAATTTTTTTGTGGAGTTGAGTCATCTAACATGAGAGACAGTTTTAAAAAACCCTTTTAAAATTTAAATTACAAAAATGGTACTTGAAAATATACCAGGAGTACAATGAGATGTGAGATATGAAAGTGTGAGGAAGGCAGAGATTTAGGATTATACAAGAAAATCATATTTCTTAAGCTAAAATGGCATTGCTTTTTGTTTTTAGTAACATGTAATAGATATTTGGGGCCATAGAATCACAGGATAGGCTGATTTGGCAGAGACCCATGAGGATCATGTTGTGGGTTGGCGAGGTTTAGAAATTTTTCCCATTATTATGTTAAGCTAGCCGGGATGGCTCTCCTATTAGCCGTTAAGAGCTGGAGATAAAGGACTGCTGAAGCAATGATGGCCCATTAGGGAAAGGTGGAGTCCTGCTTTTGTGTTCCGCAAGTAAGAGGACACGGGGGGGTAGGAGAACTACACAGCTCGCCGGCCGAACTCGAGGAGAGAGGTTCCGTTTCTCCTGTTGGGATCAGGCTTCTTGGATTTGGACTGCTAAAGCTTTCTGCTTCCTCTGAACAACTGGGAACTGGGACGCCCACGGTGAGCAGAGTTTCCTTCCTCTCACCCTTTTCTTCCACCTGGGGTGGTGAGGCCACCTGGCCCCCTCCCCTGCCCCTGCAGCAGCCGCGACTAAGAAGCCGCCCGCCCTGATCCATCGGAGAGCCATCGGTGACTGAAAAAAAAAAGGGACTGGGACTGAATTCCGTTCTGTTCTGTCACTGTTTTTTTTCTTTCGTATAGCTGATGCTGTTTTTGTTTGTCTTATAAATGTTTCAGTAAAGAACTGTTATTCCCAACCTATACCTTTTTTGTGCCTGCGAGTTCCTGAATTCCCTTTTCCTGGTAATACTGTCCCTTTAAACCGGGACAGATCTTGGCGCCCAACGTGGGGCACGAGGTTAAGGAATAACAGTTCTTCGGTTGCCTGAGACTGTTTTTTTTTTTGTGTGTGCTAGCAACATGTGGTCCAGTTTAATCTGGTTTGGGCTGCACGTGTTCATACATGTATATCTCCCATTTGCAAACCCTTACATAAGCATGGGCCCTGTAACTAAGGCTACTGTAACTGTTATCGAACTTGCTTTATGGGTTGATAAGGTGAGGAATTCATGGATTTTTAACTTCCTTTGGACGGCGGGTACATGGATTCAGGGATACCACACACTAAATGCATGTTTTTGGGATTACTTTAATAATGGCACCTACTGTGAGGGAATAACACCAGGGGAAATTTTCTCCCAACCCCTCACCCAAATTTTTGGGTCTACCCCACCAGTTTTTGAAGGGTTCAGATTTCCTCTGAATGCTAATGATATCGTACAGTGGCTGGTGTTACTGATAGGCTTGTCCTATTTAACATTAAGAGATAACGGGGGATTGAGCTGGATGACAACTCTGATGCCTAC